>NC_137791.1:110580949-111242824 GCF_963383645.1 Muscardinus avellanarius | reverse complement strand
AGTGATGGACTTTGATATGTTTGTCACATATGTACATTAGAGAATTTCTCTCTTCTCCCCTCCTATCTCCTCAGGTGACCTTATTTGCTCATCTATAGGAACTCCTTCTTCATCTAGATTTCCTCTTATGACTTCTTCTTAGCTTTCACATATTAGAGAAAGCATCTAATTTCTTCTTTTTTGTGGATGACTAATCTCACCTATCATAATGTCCTCCAGTTCAATCCATTTCTCTGTAAATGGTGTAATTGTGTTATTTATGGCTGAGTAAAATTCCATTGTGTACATATCCCACAGTTTTGTAATCCATTCATCTGTTGATGGGCATCTTGGCTAGGTACATTGTTTGGCTATGGTGAATTATGCAGCTATGAACATAGATACAAATGCATTAGTTTGGTAGTTTGGTTTCTTTTCTTTTAGATAGATACCCAGAAGTGGTATTGCTGGATCGTATGGTAAGATTGTTCCCATTCTCCTGAGGATCCTCCATACTGTTTTCCAAAGTAGTAGCTCTAATTGCAGTCCCACCAACAATGTAGTCGAGTTCTCACTTCTCCACATTCTCACCAGCATTTGTTGTTGTTTGTGTTTTGAATGATTGCCATCCTAGTTGGAGTTATGTGAAATCTCAGGGGAGTTTTTATTTGCATCTCTCTGATTGCTAATGATGTTGAGTATTTTGTTATATATTTATTGGCTATTTGAATTTCTTCCTTCGTGAAGTGTCTATTTAATTCACATGTGAATTTTTGATTGGGTTATTTGTTTTCTTTGTGGTGAGTTTCTTGAGTTCTATGTATATTCTAGATATTAGTCCTCTATCGAAGGAGTAGGTGGCAAAAATCTCCCATTCTGTTGGCTCTCTCGATTGAGGTTCTTGATATTTCCTTTGCTGAAAAGAAGCTCTTCGGGTTCATGCAATCCCATGTATCGATTTGCCTTTTACTTTCTTATGCCTTTGAGGTCTTGTTGAGAAAGTTTTTATCTGTGCCTATGTGTTTCAGGGTTGGACCTATGCCCTCTTCGAGGAGCCTCGAGGTCTCTGGTCTAATTTCTATGTCTTTGGTTCATCTTGAATTGACTATTATGCAGAATGAGAAAGTGGGGTTTATTACCATTTTTCTGTATTGGATGACCAGTTTTGCCAACATCATGTGTTGAACAGGCTTTATTTTTCAGTGAATATTTTTGGCCCTTTTGTCAAAAAATAATTGGCTGTGTGTGGCTTTCTTTCTGAGATTTTTATTCTGCTCCATTGGTCCATGTATCTGTTTTTGTGATAGTACCATGCTGCTTTTTACTATAGCTTTGTAGTAAAGTGAGGTACTGTGATAACTCTTGCATGGTTTCTGTTGCTGAGAATTACTTTGGCTATTCTGGGTTTTTTGTTATTCCAAATGAATTTAAGGACTGATTTTTTTTTTATGTCTGTGAGGAATGACCTTGAAAATTTAATGGGTATTATATTGAATCTGTAGATCACTTTTGGACTTATGGCCATTTTGATGATATTTATTCTGCCTATCCATGGACATAGGTCTTTCCATCTTTTAAGGTCTTCTTTGATTTCTTTTTTCAATGTTTTATAATTTTTTAGAGGTATTTTACATCCTTGATTAAGTTTATTTTAAAGTATTTTTTGGTGGATAATCCTGAGTGGAAGTGTTTTCTGGATTTCTTTTTCAATGGATCTATGATTGGTGTACAGAAAAGCTTCTGATTTTTTTAAGATTTTGCATCCAAGCACTTTGCTGAATTTGTTTTTCAGCTCTATAAGCCTTTTGGTTGAGTTTGTTGGGTCTCCTAAGTATAGCATCATGTCATATGCAAATAGTGCAAGTTTAAGTTCTTCTTTTTCTATTTGTACTCCTTTGATTTCCTGTTATTGCCTTATTGCTCTGTCTAGAGTTTCCAGTATTATATTGTAGAGAAGTGATAATGGACATCTTTGTGTTGTTTTTGTTTTTAGGGCAAATTCTCAAAGTTTTTCCCCATTTAATATGATGTTACCTGTGGGTCTTTTGTATGTGGCCTTTATGATGTTTAGGAATGTCCTTTCTATTCCAATTCTCTGCAGTGTTTTAGCATAATTAGATGTTTATTTTATCAAATTATTTTCCAGTGTCTATTGAAATGATCATGTGATTTTTGTCTTTGGTTCTGTTTATATGACAAATTACATCAATTGATTTTCATATGTTGAACCAGCCTTGCATCCCTGGGGTGAACCCTACCTGGTCATGGTGTATGATTTTCTTGATGTGGTTTTTAATGCATGTTGCTAGCATTATGCTTAGCTGTTTTGCATTCAAGTTCATCCAAGATATAGGCTCAATTTATTTTATGATATAGAAAATATATACTCTCCCAAATACATTTTATGAAGCCAACATCACATTAACACCAAAACCAAATAAAGACAGCTCAAGGAAGAAAAATTACCAGCCTATGTCTTTGATGAACTTGGATCAAATAAGAATTTTTAATAAGTTACCAAGTATTGGAAATTTATTTTCCATCTACATACTAATTGTATATTCTTTTCTTATATTTTCTAAGTTTCACAAATATTATAATTTGTAATGATGTATCTTTATATTGATGAATAGAGCTTAAATATTGGAAAATTTATTATTTTGTTGAACTTCACTTTAACTTAACAAATATGGATGCCACTGCATTTGAAATGTGTCACATATAAATTGACTAATTGATATAACAGTGACTTTAAGTAAGACTAGTTTATAAATAATTAAATTTATGAGCAAATATTACTTGGTTTTGTATGAGAATAGGCATACAATGTAATGTATACCTCATCTATGAACATCAACTGGTATTGGTCACCCTTCACATTTTTTATTCTTTTTCAATATACCTTCTTACTTTTATGGCTTAAATTCTATTCACCTAAATCTTATTCAAATTTTTCTTTTTTTTATCTTCCAAAATCTGTGTATTTTCTCATGTTATCTATATTCTTTGCTTTTAGAACATTATTTCCTTCCCAAAACAAAATTAATATTCTAATTTAGAATTTCTCTCCTCTTGATTATAAATTGATACAACTACTATGGATATCAGTTTGAAGGTTTATCCAAAAGACTAGAAATGATAACCAACAGTGATGACACATGCCTGTAATTCTAATGCTTGGGAGGCAGAGACCTGAGTATTGCAGGTTCAAGAATAGCCTCAGCAAGTAAAGAGATTCTGTTCAACCTAGAAAAACCCTCTTTCAAATGGAAATAAATAAAAAATAAAAATATAGGAGTGTATCTCAGAGGTAAAATGCCTCTGGATTTAATCCCCAGTAAAACACACACACACACACACACACACACACACACACACACACACACGTCTATAAATGAAGCCAATATACTACCTAGCTATATCACTCCTTGGTATTTTTCCAAAAAATTAAAAGTAGAATACTGTAATAATATATGCATACCCTTGTTCTTATCATCAGAGTTTGCATTAGAAAATTTATGGATCTATCCTAGGTGTTTATCAATACACAAATATTTAAAGATAAAGAAGTATTGTTATATGCACACAGAATTATACTCAGCAACAAAGAAAAACAAAATTATGTGCTTTACAAAAAACTGATAGAATTGGAGAACAACATGCTAGATAGAATTTGAGAACAACGTGCTAAGTGATATCAGCCAGACTTAAGTCACAGGTTTTTTTCTCATACGTGGAAACCAGAAAGTCATTAGAGAAGGGGACCTAAAAAAAAAATAAGAAATACCACTAGTGTAGTAAAAATTTAAAAAAGATTGAAGAAGGAGGAGAATAAAGGGGAGGGTTGGGAAAAAAGACCAAATAATATCTTGTGAATATGTGAATATATCACTGTTAATATTACTACTATGTACATGGAGGAAGAGGTTGAGGAGGGTAATGGGAAAAATGATGTGTGCATATTTAAATATATCACTATATCGGGCTGGGTGGTGCAGGCTTGTAATCCCTGTGCTTGGGAGACAGAGACAGGAGGATCATGCACGTTCAAAGCCAGCCGTGCTGACTTAAGAGACCCTATTTCCAAATTAAAAAGTATAAAAATAGGTCTGGAAGTGTAGCCCAGAAGTAGAAGGATTTCCAAGAACCCCAGTCCCACAAATATATATATATATATATATCACTAATAAATAAATAAATATATATCACTATGAATGTCACTATTATATACCAATAAAATAATTTTAAAATAGATAAAATTTTCCCACTTTTAAATAAATTATTCACTATTACCTCTTTCTGTCAATTATTTCACAACTCTATTAATTCTCTATACTTCAAAGGAATCTAGTAAATTACCAAACTGAGTTAATTTCCCATCTAACTTATTTCTTTGTTCATGCTATAAAATTTTATTGATTATACTAAAATATGATATGTGAAAATATTTATCACAATTCTGGATACATTATAATATATACATATATATGATAGATACATATCATATACATATATATATATATATATATATATATATATATATATATATATATATGGGGGATGTGAGCCCTCACCAAATAGATTACAGATACCTGATATCTCAGCCCCACAGAAATGTCAGTCAGTAATACAACAGTCACATATCTCTGTTGAAAGATCAGCATAAACAGAAAATGATTTCCTAGTGTTTTGAGCTTGTACCATGATCCATTTACGTTGCTCTAGAATGTTCCATCATATCTAAATCTTATGCTTTCTTCAAATATTAGTATCACCAGTAGTTATATGAAAACGTGATTTATTTTTCAAATGTGGATACATTAGATTCTTAAAATAATGATAAAACATTTTTGTTAAATGACAACTTAGTTATGGCATATTGAAATATTTTAAATAAATCTACACTAAATAAATTTTTTAAATATTATTAAATACTTCATCTTCTAATATTTATAGATATCTAAACTATAATCTACTACATTACAGTCTTGTCTGACCTAAAAACTGATTAAATTAGAAATTAAATATTTCAGTGTTCAACTCTTGATCATAAATTTTTATATTTTATCTTCTCTTGCCCATTAATTCCCAATAATCCTTAATGTCTGATCAAATATTTATTTTTCCTCCTCTCTATTATTCTACCTGCCTTTTTCCAATGATTTCATCCATACTTTCTCCATTATTATTTATTTTAGAAAAGCATGAACCTGAGCTCAATTCTGTCATATGATTTCCCTTTCGCATGCAAAAATTACTTCTACTAAATACTTACAGACGTACACTTTTAACTATAATGAGATAATCTCAAAATTCCTTGCAATTTTCATGCTTCCCTAATAAATTCAATTTTTCTTCAACAATTGTTTCTAGGATTTATTCTGTTCTTATCATTCAACCCAGCATTTGACTCAGAACTTTTATCATGCTCTACTTGTTTGAAACTTAGTCCATTAATAAAATATGTGTTACTTCCTTCTATAACCTCAAATGATATGTATATGAAAGCTCTGCTTTCTTACTTACAGTTTAAAAGAAGTATAGTTCCTCCTCTTATTGAAAACATACATCTACTCTCTAAACTAATTGGCTTGTATTTCATTTTGTCAGGGGATTTCTTACTATTTCATCTTATTTTCTGTGTCCAAAAAGCAAAAAGCAATAGAAATGATAATAAAAACCACAATAAAACTTATCTTTCATTAATTCTACCTCTGTATATCTAGTTATTGCCCATTTTTGACCTTCCGTTTAGAACAATGCTTCCAAAATTATGTTTTCACATTCAGTGCATTTACTTGTTCATCTCACACTTACCTATTCCAGCAGTCCTTTGAACTTAATCTGCATTGAGACGGATAGCAGATTTCTAGCCAAATAAATTTGTTCTTGCTTACTTGACATGGAGAGCAACTGATGTGCCTTTCTCAGCATCTTAAAACTCTTGTGTTTACTTGGCAGCTTCATCCTTTCTAATGAATCATTATTAATTGCCTTTAAGAATAGTTTAATTTTTGTTTCCTAATGGTATCCTGAGAAGATTAGAAGATCCTGAATGATAAAGTAAAAAATAAACGAAAATGGCAATTGAATTTGTTATAAAAGTGATATTAATGTTTTTGACATCTTCATTTTCTTTAGTGGTTAGTAGAAAATCATACTCAAGTCCGTTTAGGTGTGGCTCCAAGGTAATGTTTGTAATTTTTTAAAGAAATTGATTATTAATTAAAAAATTAAAAATAAGATATTAAGTATTCGTTTAAAACCAAATAGCTTTTTATTTTTGCATTTCTATTTATTTAATTTTTATTATTGTTTCATGATTGGTATCAATTTATAATGCTTAAGTTCTTAAAGAGAAAATCATACCAAGTTTCGATTCAGAGGAGAAGAGACAATCTTGATCTTAGGTTTCCCACTTTTATTTTTATCATTCTATATCTTTTGCCAGCAAAGCATAAAGAAAACCTCAGATTTTGCTAATTTCTAGTAATCTTAGTATCTACGAAACAGAATTTACCAAAGTGTAAAATCTGTAATTTGGAAGTGTGACTCAATAATACAATGCTAGGTATATTTGCCTAGCATGCTTTAATCTCTTGGTTAGATTCCTAGAAACTTGTAGTAAATCTTCATTGACTTTGGGTTGAAAAATTCAAATTCATTAGCATGTAACAAAAGAGAATTTTACTGACACATGTGACCAACTCACATTTTATCACTGCTGCTAATAGATGTAACTCCTGAAACTAATTATTTACAGGTCTTTTCATGCAGTCTTTAGAAATGCTCTATGAGCATTCTGCTTTTCCTGAAACACCATTTCTTTTGTTCCCCAGATTATTTTATTTTATATTATTCAAATTATATTTATTCCACAAGTATTAATAGTGAGTGTGTAAATAAACATTTTAAATGTTGGTGAAAGCATGAATAAAAAGAAGGGTTTATCTAGATCTAGCTACAGTCTTTCATATTGCTGATATTCTGCTGAGGACAACATTTATATTATACTCAATAATGAGGAAAGAAATATGTAAACAAAACAAACACTATTAAAATGAAGGAAACTTACAAAAT
This sequence comes from Muscardinus avellanarius, assembly GCF_963383645.1. Taxonomy (NCBI): domain Eukaryota; kingdom Metazoa; phylum Chordata; class Mammalia; order Rodentia; family Gliridae; genus Muscardinus; species Muscardinus avellanarius. The sequence goes on along the minus strand of NC_137791.1, from coordinate 111,235,765 downwards.
GCCATGAAATTATATGGCAAAATATCATTGCACTTTGGGAAGGGAAGGTTTGTAAAAGCTATTTAGGAAGGCTGGAGTTATGTAGCTCAGAGCTCAGTGGTAGAGCATATGCTTAGCATTACTGAGACTCAATGTGTGTGTGTGTGTGTGTGTGTGTGTGTGTGTGTGTGTGTGTGTGTATGTGTGTGTGTGCATGCATGCACTAGAAAATAAAAAAAATGTACACAGGATTAGTTGTTATTTAATCTGAGACAATAATTGATTAGCAAAATTCAAAGTGAGGAGAGTGTAAGAAAAGAACTAAAAAAGAAAAAGTATACATTTCACAGACTGAACTGGAACTCTATGCATTACAAATATAGAGTGAAGGCCAGAGCATTGGGAAAGAAATTTAGTATGGAGAAAAATAATAAGAGATTAGACTACAGATATAAACCAGGACATAATTATGCAAGAGCTTGTAGGTTATGATAAAAATAAAGCTGTTCTTTAAGCTCAGAGGAAATATTTCTATTTTAAAGCAAATGTGTGCTATGATCAGATATAAATGTTTAAAGCATAATTTGAGATGTTGCCTAGAGAACAGTTAGATTGCAGAGATGCAGAAGTGAATGTAGGGAAACTGATTAGGAGCTTATTACATACTTCAGGTAAAAACGATGATGAGTTGAACCAGGGCGTTGGAAACAGAATGGAAAAAAAGAGGCTGACAAGAGTTTTAATGGAACCTTATAATTTATTCAATAGTAGAGATAAGAGAGAGGAAATCAGATATTATTTTTTCAGAGTGTTTATTAGCAACCTCTACACCAGTTTAGTGGTCTTTTATAAGCATTTGAAGCTTACATCAGTCCTGGTATTAACCACATATTATCATCATTATCTTTCTTCTAAGTATACAAGCTATTGGGAATAAAAAATGACATATCTCTTTATCTCTGCATTTTCAATGCACAGTACAGTTACTAATTGTATTTTATTTTATTGTTTAAAGAAATTTAAGAAATTGAGAGAGGGATTAAGACAGACATCTTGGTAACTTCATGTGATCTTTGACTTTATGGATTCTCTTAAAAATCAACTTGTCCTTGTTCGTGCTGAGTTTCAGGACAAGTCTTTTATGCGTATTCTGGAGAAAAAGAAACTGTTTTGAAGCACTTGTGAATATATTAAGCCAAACGGACTCATGAGAATCTTAGTTTGCAAAAGGTCATATTTGTAAAGGGTTTGACTCAAATAATAGAAATGGTGAAAGTTACCAGCAATGTTTTTAGATAACTGTATCGTAATATATTAAAAAAAAAAAACAATATACTCACAATCAGTAAGCTTCTGGTACTGACTAATAGTGAATTATTGAATAAAAGTAAGAGAAAATTGCTTGACATTTGCATAGAAAATTGTACCTTTCCTTGTACTTTTCCACGCATATGCAACTCTTCTGCCTCTTTCATTATCTCTCCCATGCTTTTCCTATGGCTACATTCCACAGAGAGTTGCTAGCACCTCCCAGACATGAATAAGAGAATCAATTTCCATAAATGATACAGCTGGAAGAGTAAATTTCAAGACTTGGAAAGCAGCCAGTGCTCTAGGTTTGCGGCAATGCTTCTTGCATTGCAAATCTGCTGTGCTGGGGGCATGTGAAGAAGTGAAAACATCAAGCCGCTTAGTCATCTGCAGGACTGCAGGGCTGCAGTGAGCCCACCACAGGCAGGATAGCCAGAGGGTGCCCTTTAAAAGGCCCCGATGCACTTCTAACCATATGGCAAAGCTGTGGAATGTTGGGAAATAGAATCAGAAGCAGAGCTACCTGTTGTGTCCCAGTTAGAAACCCAGTAACTTTTGCACTATCTAAAAGGCCCAGAATAAACAGTATTAAGCTAAGAGAGAAAAAAAAAAAGGAATTAATATTTATTTATAAATTTTACTGTGCTAGCTACTTCAAATTTATTTTCTCATTTATTTTTATTTATTTTAACTTAGTCCTTTCTCTGTTGAGATCTGTGGCTTGTCTTGTCATGGACCAATGAGGGGTCCTTTCTATATTCAATATATAAAAAAAATGACAGTTACCAATCTACCACATACATCAATTGTTAAGCATCAATTTCTGAGAAGAAATAAATACCATCGTAAATATGGCAGTGGGCCATCTATTACAAATGCCATATGTTCGTTTAACATATTAGAAATTATCACCATACTATTTTTTTAGCCTGTTCGTTTTATTTTTAATTTTTTTGATGCATTTTAGTAAAAAATCTTAATGGGGCACAAGATAGTAGAAATGCACACATCACTCATCTAGCCCTTTCTTACTTCCACCCTATGCCCTTTTCCTCCCTCTTCCTCATGTTTGCTGTAGTGATCGACTTTGATGTGTTTTTGAATGTACCCCTCAATTAGGGCACCTTATTTGATCTATGGTTTTTCCTGAAAATGGCAGACATAAGAAAAGATTAATTTATTTTGAAGAATTTTTTGTTATTATTTTTCTTTTCCTTTCATTATTCTACAATTTAAGATGCTCTGAGGTTGTACCTTTGAGTAATGGAAAAAAAAATTTTTTAAATGCATAAATAATACTTAAGTTTATGAATATTTGAGTGGTTTATAGTCCTTATAATACTCTTCTTATAAATACAGATGAGTGACAGATCTCTTAAATTGAAGTACACATTAAGAATTATAAAATTTAGCCTTTCTCATTATTCCAAAAGTACAATTTTTACTTACATAATGCATATAAATAAGCCATATAGATAAATGGATATAAGATATTGAACAGTTTTATCACTGCACATAAAACTAAAAATGTTGTCTTCTATATTCATAAATATTTTTCCTATATTTTCTTCTAGAAGTTTTTCATTTAAATTTATATTAATGATCTATTTAAGTAGATTATTGTTCTGGTTTGAACTATACATGAAGATCCAATTTATTTATTTATTTATTGTACAAAGGAATGGACGTAGGGCCATGCTACCTCTGAGCTACACCCCAATCATATTTAGTTTATTTTTATTTTATTATTTATTTTATTTTATATAATTTGAAACAAAGTATCACTAAGTTTCTGAGGCTGACCTTTTTCCTGGGATTCTCCTGAATCAACCTTCTAAGTACTGAGTATATAGGGATGTGCCACCACACATAACTAAGATTACTTTTTTAATGTTGATATTTATTTTTTACAGCATAATTTGTTTCAACATCAATTTTTCTAGTACTTTGTTTTTTCTTGACTAATTTTTATATCATGTTAAAATTAAATGATCATTCATTTATGCATATTATTTACTGACACTTTACTATGTTCCATTGGATGTTTTTCTATATTTTTTCAAAATGACAACTCTTTTTGATTACTATAGTTATATATCCTGAAAGAATATTGTATAAGTATATAACCTTTGCCATTTTTCATATCTTTGACCAATTTAGATGTCATGTTCTTCCATATAAATTTTAGAGTAAACATGGAAATTTATACAAAAAATTCTTCAGTTTTCCAACATTATTTATGTTGGAAATAATAACTTGTTTGCACAGGATTTTTTAGATACACTTTATTATATTAATAAATTTACCTTCTCCAAGTTTTCTGAGAGTTTTATCCTGAATAAACATTGCATTCTGCCATGTATTTTTTTATTAGTAATTCTAGTTTATTTCTCTTTATTTGTTTACATTGTGAATTACTTTAAAATAAATTTAAATTTTAAACTATACTAGTGTTCCTGTGTTAATACTCACTTGATAATTAATCTTTTAAATCTTTCTGGATTTAATTTTATTACATTATTTGAAGATTTCTCTATTTTCATGAGAGTAATTGGTTTTATATCGTCTTGCAATGATTTTTTCAAGTCTTGTAGAAATCAACAATTTTAAGTATGTTTTTTCTCTATCATTCTTATCTCACACATTCTGTTTATACACTATTCATCAATAGTAAATGTGTATCATATATCCACTACTGGCGGTGTAGTTTTAATCACTAAAGTGGTAAGGAAAATATAGAATCATTGCTTTCTTGGAGTTTGTAATCTCTTTCAGTTAAATATATTGTAAACAAAAGAACAAATCATTTAGACACTGAATTACTGAAATAAAATAGAATACTGATCTAGAGCAGAATGGGGGAGGGTGCAATCAATCTTTGTACTTGCCAGTATTTTAACCTTATGAATATTTAGAAGAAAACTATCCTCCAAAGTACAATGAGCAGCTGCAATGAAATAGACATTGGAAAGAGGCTAGTGTAAAAAGCATAAAAATAACACTCATTTAGGCTGCAGCAAGCCCCAAGTGTATTTCTGGTACCCAATTCAATAATAAACATACAGAAAATCTACAAAATTATACTGTTTTAGCAGATTAGTGAACAAAGGTTACAAAGAAAAAAGATGAACCGAATGCCATTTAGTAATGTTCTTTTGAAGATAGACAAGAGTAAATTTTTTCAACAGTCTTATGAACTAAGTAGATAGAGTACTAAATCAATACACTTGCAAGGCTCCACAAAAATATTCAAACTAAGCAAAAATGAAAATATAAAAGACTGAGAAATCAATAGGGCCAACTAAATATGGAACACTATGTTTTTAACAGATATATATTTTGATTCCCAGAATGATTGGGAAACAGTCAATATTAAAAGTCAATAAAAGAAGGTAAGTAAAATACAAGGTAAAGGTTAAGCAATCTAAAAATGAATCAAGAAGATCTGAAATTAGTTTATTGAGGCTCGTAATAAAGAAAACAGAGAATAATAGAAAAATACCATAAATCACATGGAAGTTTGTTTACCTCTAAGTTTAATATATACATCTTCAAGTGTTAGAATCAAAACATATTGAGAAGAATTTTAAAGAGTGTTACTTATAAAATTTATCCAAGAGATGTCAGATATATGTTAAGAGCATTCTAATATTAAGAACTGTGTATTTACTTCTGCTAATTACTCTCATTAATTTACTAAGCAAGAATTCTTATTTACAAGAGGATTTCACTAGAGTTATTCCTTTTCTCCTAGTAGCCACAGGACAAATAGGGAATACATTATTTGTGTGCAGTTGCCATTTATTATCAGTTATGTTTTCTGAAGAGGCAAGTAAAATTTATTAATAGAAGTGAGTTGTGGAAAGGAGAAAATCAATTTATCAGTGAGAAAGGAGCAAAGTAGAGAGAGATGAGTTCAAATGATTGGATTATTTTAAAATTGTATCTCACTGGAGTTCATATAAGTAATGTAATATTTGGAAGTGAAATGAGTTTACCTTCACACAGGATTCTGGTATGTTTATATTGTTTACTGGAAATATAATTTGCATGATATAAATGCATAGAGAAATATGCTAAATATCTACTTATCTTTCTTTAACTCTAGGAACTACATCCATCATATTGTCATCCCCATTTAATAAGAATTTAATTATAGTACTTATAAAATAACTAATTAATGAAGAAAACACTTTAATTGATATTATAGTGGTTTGGAAATAGAATGCCCCCCTAGCCCTAGTGGAAATAAGATAGCAATATTGGATATGGGACTCTGTTATAATTTCAGTAATGGGTAAATGGATTGCAATGGATTTATTTGGGTTGTTGCCTGGGACAGTAGGGTTTGTCTAGTGAAGGAGGGTCCCTAGAGCTGCAGGTTCTGACTCCCCTCACCCTCTTGTTTCCAGTCTCAATGGTGTAAGAAACATAGCCCATGTCCTCTTCCTCTCTTCTCTTCTCACTGACATGCCCAGAGATCCAAGATACCTTGTCTGACATGGACTGAACCCCAATACCTTTAAAGTAAACCATGAGCAAATAATTTTTTCTTTTTCTAAGTTGTATGGTCATTTCTTATAAATGTGAGAATGCTATGATAGACATTATGTACATATATAAGAATACCAATGTCATGATCTCTTTGTATATTTTGAACATATTATGAATTATAAATTGAATCTAAGCAGAAATACTTCGTGTTTAGTAATGTTAGTTTTCTTTCTGAGAAATAAGTTTATGGCACAGATCTGTTACTGAGATAGTGGAGATCAAATGTGAATGGAAATTGAAAAAAATAGGTGTTATGCTGATGCTAAGTTTATTTGATACAAATCAAGAAAAATAGATTATAATAAGGGAAATATCAGGCAATTATGATGTAAATAACATTCTTTTTTCATAATGGAATCATTTGATATTTAATGATAGAAATATGGAAGCTTTGGAAATATTAAAGTCTGTATGTTAAAAAAACTGTGATCATTTTAATTTTTGCATAAAATGTGGGTATGATTTAATAGGTGAAGTTTGAATTAAAAGGGGGAGAAACCCACTCTTTTAGTAAAAGATTGATTATATCATGCCTATTTAATGTCTTGATACACAGTGGTTGTTCGGAAATTAGTAATATAATAAAAGAATAAAAGAAATAAATCCCCAAATTGATTAATTTTAAAGAGAAAAACTTTTCTGAATTTCAATGGAAACACTTTCAAAGTACTGATTCAATTAAAAATAAGCAAACATATTTGGACTCAAATCATGTGAATATTCCTCAAAGTATCTCTCCATCTAAACAATCTGATTGTAGGCACCTGTTCTCCAAGTTATCTGGTAGCATGAAGTACTTTTCCACTAGGAATACTATCACAAATAATGATACTATTTAGCATATTTGAACAGCCATATTAATAATGAAAAAATAGAACATTTTAAAACTTCTTGCTGATGAAAGACATCATTACCTCTAATTAAAAGAATATTCTCTGAGACGTAAATTTAAAATCACATGACTAAATCACTTATCAGCAAATATTGATTATCATAATATTCCTTTTAGTCTCAAGTTATTACCTTTCATGTAAATTTATAGAAATCTTAAGGAACTTCTTGCAATTTCCTAGAATAGAACATCATCTTTGTTATGTGCTTTACTTTTTGTACTTTGTCTTTTTCCAATAGCTTGGTTAAAAGTGACTTGTAATAGGCTTCTTTGAGCATATTCTTTATAAGTGGTACGATGGAGCATTAGTATTGTGTTGCAAATTCCTCAAGTACTTGAATGAATTAATCTCTATCTTTTGTGCCTGAAAGTAAAGCCAGATAAAATTTAGCATCTGTTCCAAACAAACAGCATAAAACAATCTCCATACAAAAGAGAAATACATTTAAGGTCTATGTATTATTTAGTGAACAAATCCCATTACTTCAATCCAAAATCTATATATATTCATGCATAAGTGTATATATAGTGTATTTCATAAGTGACATGTTTCTTTACAGAAATGTAATTTTGTGGACCTATCTTCTGAATTTTAAAATTTATTTTAATTATCTAATTTTAATAAAATGTGTTAAATTTAATGCATAGATGAAAATACTTTGCATTGTGTGTGTGTTTGTGTGTATGTATGTGTGTGGGGGGCGTACTGGGAATAAAACTCAGGAGCATTTTACCTTGGAGCTACACCTCCAGCCCTTTTTTTATTCTTTATTTTTGAAACAGGGTCTCACTAAGTAGCAGAAGCCCTTATCATGTGTTGGAGGCTGGCCATGAACCTGTGAATCTCATTCATCAGCTTTCCATATACTGGAATTACAAGCATGCGCCACACCACCATGTGCAGATTATTGTGCATAATTTTTAAAAGCATCTTCACCATGCACTGGACTTACTATCAAATGGTTAAATACAGTATAGACCCAATACCAACTAAAATATAACAATAAATGAAAATTCATTTTCAGTTTTCAGCTGAAATGTACAAGGAAGAGTACAAAGGGTTTTCTTTGAGTTATCAGTTTAGTGGTTTAAATTTGCTTAGTGTTATATAAGATTTGCCATAGTTTTACATACAGAAAAAAAAAGAGACTTACTATCATAAAATATAGGTAATGCCTCTTTGGAGGGAAGTAGTGTGGTACATTATTAGCTCAGCGATTTCCTTTCATGTGACCCTGAACCGATAATGATATCTTATGTTTAAGAAGGGTCATCAATCTTGGAGCATCTTAGTGACAACCTCAGTGTCAATTTCTTTATCACAGTGGATGCTATCTGATGTGCTTGTACCTATGCTGAATTAAGAGACATGGTGGGTTACAGAAATAACTACAAGCACTGAACAAATTTATCAATTCTTTAATGAAATAAGGAGGGTTTATCTCAAGTCATACGAGTGATTGATGCTAGTGGAAAAAATGAAAATTCTGAACAAAATATTTATAAGACACATCGAATATCAAGCTTGTTGCAACCTCAAGAGTTTCTGCTTTGGTAAAGTGCCTACAAGCCATTATATTCTTGATTTTTCTGATTTTTTTATTCTCAATCTCTTATTTTTTTTATTCAAAACCCTCTAAAATCCAACCTCACTATAACTCTCTTAGCACCAACCAGTTCTCCTTAGCTAACTCTTACTTCTCTGTTTATAATTTCTTTATCTCGTTATCAACACCAACATCCCCCTATTCAAGATATGCTGAAAATAAGCCTATGGTGGTGCACGCTTGTAATCCCCGCACTTGGGAGGCGGAGACAGGAGGATCGCACAGGTTCCAAGCCAGCCGCTCTGGCTTAAGAGACCCTGTTTCCAAATAAAAATATAAAAAAAAAATAGGTGTCTGGGAGTGTAGTCCGGAGATAAAAGGAACCCCAGTATCACACACACACACACACACACACACACACACACACACACACACTATATTTTTTTATTCAAATTCAAATACACATATACTGAAAATAGCCCTAGTTTTGTTGGATGTAACTTTTGAAGAAAGTTTCTAGTTGCACAGAGCTATTCATTGCTTTATACTATTACAGCCTACTAAGGAAGGATGAAATGAATTTGCAGGTTCAAGTTCAAGGCAATCTACAAATCTAATATCCTCACCAGATCCTTACAGTTGTCTTCAGCCTGTATATTATGGCCCCATGTTCTCAAAACCAAGGCATAACATATATTGGGCTGAGTGTGAAAGTTTATTTAAAAGGTCTGTAAATCTATTAGATTTTCAGTCTGATAGTCTGATAGTTTCTGTCCATGACTAAAAATATAATTATTGACCAAAGATTTGACCTTATAACCATTAACTGCTAATTAACATGCATAGGTTCTTCATTATCTTTCATCAATGAATTAATTCAAATTACCAATTATATAAGCTTATATTGACATCTTATTAGGACTAGACATCTCCCCAAGTACTTAAAATGACAGAATCATTGCACCTGAAATGGTAGGATCTTTCACTCATTCCCAAAGCTATAAAAGAAATCATTAGCAGTGGAAATGCCATATTCTATTGGTGTCTTATTCTACTGTGCTTCCCCTACCATTCAATGTTGTATTTGTCTTTTTCTGCCAAGCAGTAAATATAAAGCCCAAATCTTCATTTCACCATCTGTTTTTTAAATATCTAAGTGCCATTTGGATTTGTTTAAAACACCAAGACAGAATTAGATGTTCAAGACATTTGTTGTAAGAAAGAACAGAGAAAAACACTAGATTTCTTATATAGCAATGCTAGTCTTATATCCTGAAAAGGAAGGTTGAGGAACAAGAATTTTGGATGTAGAATGGCCCCAACAAGAGGCTAGCACAACTCAAAAGATATCCTCAAGCTACAGCCTCCCATTTGAGAAGCTCCTATATTTCACTCCAATGAGCCTGTTTAAGTATCTGCTGTGTGCAGTCATAGACTGAGAGAGCCCTGGGGAAAGTATAATCTTAAAGGAGAAGCATTGGATTCAGATGGGAAGCAGGTGGGTCTTAACTATAGACTTCATAGCAAAGCAGAGAGGTACATTGCAACAGCTCTTACATAAAAGCTTTCACATTTTATATTGGATTTTTTGGACTCATCTGCCTACTTGCTTGAGGGTATTAAGTGACTTGTGCATTGAGACTAAGAAAGAAGAATGGCTGTGAGGGCTTATGGGTCAGGAAGAAACAAAAACATTCAGGGGAAAAATCTCAGAAGGAGACACCAGACATTGTCCCAAACACATTTCTCTTAATTCACAATATTTTTTAGAGTCAACCTTTCCTACAACTTCAAGTTATCTACCTGTATAAAATGTTACTCAAAGGAGTAATTTGTCACCTTGAAATATTTCTTGTGAGAATTGAAAGAAAAAGAAAACACAGTGTATGAAAAAGTTACTAATTCAATCTTAGTGCAAAAAAAAAAAAAAGAAATATATGTATTTTCCCTAAGGAGCCATGGAAGCCTCCATTTTTTGTACTTCACCTTGCTTGTCTTATTCTACTCTTCTAGTATCTCCCATTTATTTTAACTCTCTGTTTGCTTCTCTTTTTTCCTCTGCTTTTTCTACTTTTTTATGAAAACTTCCCTATTTGCTACATCCCTTTGGAGTATTATCAAAAACAATGCTATAAATTAATCCTAAAAAATGGAAGCATGAGATTCAAGTAAGTGCAAAGAAATGTGCTTCGATGTTGATAAAATGCCAAGCTCTGACTGGTTAATGACCTTTGCGACTGTCTGTGTTCACATTCTCATTGTGTAAGTGGTTGTGGAAATCAATCTTCTGAGATTAGTTTTTGTATACTATGTAAGAAAAAAAATTCTGCTACCAGATGCTGCCTGGTACAAATATTCTGTTTAAAATGTGAAAGTTGTTTTGTTAAATATAATTTCTGACTTTGGAGCAAAATAAATGGATCTTGTCCCTGTCTGCATTTGGGAGAAAACATTTCACCTAGGTCAAAATTTTCACAAATATAAAATTATGTTTTAATCCAGGCGAAATTATTATCCAAAATACCCAAATTATTACCCAAAATGACCCCAAAATAATAGACTTTTGTGTGTGTGAGTTTTAAATGAGTGGTTTTTAAATAAAAAGAGATAACTTAGTTGGCAGGAGTAAAAAGCAAGAGCATGCAGCTTACCAGCTGAGTTATAATGCACAGTATCCCGCAGCTATAGCTCAGATTATAGACTTATAGAAGGTTTGTGCTGGCAGCTGCACTAGAACTTACCTTTCTCTGAAAGTAAGCTGAGACTGAACGTATGTATACATAGAAAGAAAGAAAATAAAGCAAGCTACATTGATGCTGGTCCTATCTAATCTGTACTCCCCCTTCAGGTTATTCTTTCAGATTACTTTTATTTGTATTGCTTAATAATGCATATTAATTATAAAAATAACAGGTTCCATTGTGACATACTGATGCATATATATTAAATTTATATCTATAATAAAGATAGCAATATCAATATGTGATATTTACATACATCTATTCATTGTGTAATGTTTAATCAGGTTAAGTATAACTTTCTCCTTAAATATTTAACATTTTTTTGTGCTGAAAGCTTTCTAAATGCTTTTTATAATCTTGTGAAATGTTCAATTCATTGTTTTTGGTTATAGTAACCCTACTACAAACTTGCATAACAGAAGTTCTCAACTCTCCTCATTATAGCTTAGTAACCACTAATCACTATTTCCTTGACTGCTCTTCTCAGCCTCTGAGTACTACCAATCTACTTTGTGTTTACAGCTTTGATATTTTAAGCTTCCATATATGAGTAAATTTAGTACTTACTTGTGCATGGCTAATTTCACTTAAGCAAATTATGTCCAGTTTATGTTGTCTACAACATTTATGTTGTTTCAAATGGCATAATGTCATTTCTTCTAGCTAGATTGTATCCCATGTGTATAGGCACAACATATTCTCTGTCCATCCATCAGTTATTAGACACTTAGGTTGCTTCCATTTTTTTGGTTTTTATTTTATTTTTGTTGTTGTTGTTGTTTGTTTATGTGTGAATAGCACTGCAATAAGCATAAAAGTCCAGATATCTCTTTGGCATATCCACCACAGTGGGATTGTTGGTTTATATAGTAGTTCTATTTTTAAAATTTTGGGGAAGACCCATAGTGTTTCTCATTAAGATTTTACTGGACTTCTGGGAAGATGGCGACCGAGAAAAGTGGGGCTTAAGAGCCCCGCTAACAACCAATCTCCATTACCACAAAATCAGCGCCTTTCATAGCCAGAAAACACCATCCCAGAGAAACAAAAAATCACCAGGCTCCAGAGAGAAAGCAGACTGAGAACAGAGCTCAGAGCCACAGAGGAGATACAGCGGCCTCACACCCGAGGACGCGACAGCAGCCCCATACTGCCGGCAGGAGCGGCAAATTCACCGGATGGCTACAGCAAGCCGAGGTGAGCCGCTGCGGAACAGCCAAGCGGGATTTCTCGCCGCAGGTAAAATCTAAAGCTCCCAGTGGCTGAGCTCAGCACACGCCACAGGGATTCAGAGTGGAAATCAAAACCAAGAAGAAATACGCCAGCCTCACAGCCGAGGGCAGGACAGCGGCGCCATATTGCCACCGGCGGCAGCAGAAGCGAATTCACCGAATCCAATACAGCTACTTCTGCGTACTCAAGAACAGTGAGTCAAATTGCGGGCCACAGAGGAGAAATCCCAGTATTGTACTCCCTGGGACTTGACCCAGTGGGGGAGGGGCAGTGGCAGAGATATCACACCATAGGAGAACATGCAACCTGGCACCCCCCATAGTTTAAAGCAGCCTCTATCGACTCCCTGGGTCGGAGACTCTGTGATACAACCCAGTAAAGGAGTAGTGGGGTCTGAGATACTACAGACTCGAGATCCAGAACACCTTAAGTGAAGTCACAGTGACCCAAGCGAAGAACCCAGAGATTGCACAAACTTCCAAAATCATGGGAAAGAGGAATAACACTGGAGCAATTAATGCCCACAACCCCACAACATCAGAACCCGATAAAACAGAAATTCAGAGATTTCTAGAAGATCAAATCAGGAAAATAACTGTAGAAATAATAGAGGTGCTTCGAAAAGAACTCAGAGAGAGCCAAAAAGAGATAAAGGATGCAATTAATGAAGTAAAGGCCTCAATTCAAAGCACAAACAACCGATTAGACCACATGGAGAACAGAATCTCGCTCTTAGAAGATGATCATTCCAAAAATGAACGCATAGTTTCTAATCTAGGAAAAAATATCCGACAGCAGGAATCTGACATTGAAGAAATATGGGCCCATTTTAAGAGAGCTAACCTAAGAATAATTGGAATAGAGGAGGGAAAAGAAAGTGAAACCAAAGGGATCAACAATCTCTTCAAGGAAGTAATAGCAGAAAATTTTCCAAACATAGAGCAAGAGGTTGATACACAGTTCCAGGAAACTTATAGAACTCCCTTTAGACAGGATCGGAGAAGAGGATCCCCACGCCACATAATTGTAAAAATGACCAATGTGGAAGCCAAGCAGAGAATCTTAAAGGCAACAAAAACAAAGGGCCAAGTGACATTCAGAGGCAAGGCAATTAGAATCACTCCAGACTTCCCAAACCAAGTCATGAGAGCCAGAAGGGCTTGGAGTAACATATTCCAAACTCTGAAAGAAAACAACTCCCAGCCAAAAATTTCCTACCCAGCAAAACTTTCTATCAAATTAGATGGAGAAATAAGAAGCTTCCATGAAAAACAGCAACTGAAGGAATTTTTGTCTTCAAAACCAGCACTAGAGAAAATACTCAAAGAGATTAACTACAAAGAAGAAATAGGTAACACACACCAGAACCAGAGAAACAAGAGTTTCCATCCAACAGTCAACTAAGATTAGTTATCTGTGGAGATTCATTATTTATGTTAGTCTTTTATTTATCTCTAAATGGTATTGTTTGCCTTTATTGTTGTTAATTTTTAGGATTTCTAGTTGGAATATTAATATACCTTCAGATATAGCATTTGGAAATATTTTATCCAATTCTATTAGTAACTTTTAACTCTGTTTACATTGTCTTTGGATATACAATTTTTTTTTTTATTTTTTAGGGAGTTTGTATACTCTTCTGTTGCCTCTGCCATTGAAATCATATCCAAGAAATCACTGCCAATTTCAATGTTGTGAGGTTTTATGACCCAGATTGTCTTCTAAAAGTTTATAGTCTTAAGATTTATATTTAGGTCTTTTATCTATTTTGAGTTAATATTTGTATATGGGATTAGGTAAGGGTCCAATTTTATTCTTTTCCATGTAAGTATTATTTTTCAACAATATTTAGTTAAAATATTATTATTTCCACCAACAAATGTTCGTGGAAACCTTGTCAAAAATAACTTGACAATATAGGGAAGAATTTAGCTCTAGGCTTTTATTTAACTCCAATGGTTTATATATCTGACTTTAGAACAGTACTACCCTGTTTCAATTATTGTATCTTTATATGGTTTGAAATCACAAAATATATATCTTCTAGCTTTGTTCTTTTTCAAGATCGTTTTGGGTATCTAGAGCCCATATTCCATATTAGGATAGATTTTTTTTCTGAAAAATAAATATATAAATATATGATAGTTTCACCTAAAAAAATAGAAAAAATATTCTCTCGTAAGAAAGAAAGCAAAAAGAAATATTGAAATGTTATCTTTAAGTCATCAAAAGCTTGGTATCAGACAAATGAAACTGTTATGTGAGATTATCATTTTTAATTTTGGATAACTTGCTATAATACTAGATGTCAACCACTAAGCCAAGCATGGGAGGGAGGGATGGGGAGAGAATGGGGTGGGGATCGGGTGGGGCTGACTGGGCGATGTGTGCATGTATGTCCACAAAAGTTTGTATACCACTATGATGTATGAATACAGTGCACCAATAAAAAAAAAAGAAAATAAATAAATAAATAAAAATAAATAAAAATAAATAAATAAATAAAATTATAATTTAAACATGTCTTGTCTTAACTTGTCATTTAGCATAAATTTTGAGCAAATTTGTTATTTCATTTGTTTTTCCCATTTCCTAGTCTTATTAATACAGTTGTCAATGCACTCTGACGTTTTGGTTTAAGCAAATATCATTCACCTATTAAGAAGAAAAATGGTGAAAAACATATTTATGATGAGAATAAATCGATGTTTTTTACAAGCTAAATGTGAGAAAGTTATTAAGTATTCATAGTTCAATATAATATAGGAAATTTGAAGAGCTTCTAGAAGAAATTTAATTAAGGCTTAAATAAACTAAACTTAAAACAAAAAGTAACAAAATACCACTGTCTCAGTTAAGTGAAATGCTGGATCCTTTCAGCCATCCTGCTAACCAAGCAAAAAAAAAATGCTTTCCAAGGTACATTATCCTATGTTAATATGAGCTGGGGGAAACATTGGAATGAGCAAAACAAATTTTTTGAGATGATCCCAAAGCATAAGAAACAATATAAAAGTAGACAAAGTGTATTACATCAAAGTAAAAGGCTGATAGACAGCAAAGGAAATTTGAGGAGAGTGAAGAGATAACATATAAAATGGGAAAAATGATTAAAAATTATACATCTGACAAAGTTTTGAAATCCAGACTATATAAGGAACACTAAAATCTCACTATCAAAATAATAAAATAAGCCAGGCATGGTGCTGCATGCTTGTAATCCCCACGCTTGGGAGGCAGAGAAAGAAGGATCACACAGGGTCTAAGCCAGCCTTACTGGTTTAAGAGACCCTGTTTCCAACTAAAATATAAAATAGGTCTGGGAGTGTAGCCTGGAGGTAGAAGGATTCCATTCCCAGTATCACCAAACAAAAAATAATAATAAAATAAAATAACCTATTACAAATGGACAAGAGTTTTAAATAGACATTTTCAAAGACATAAAAGTGAAGAACAGTTATATGAAAAATCCTCAGTTTGCCAGGCATGGTGGTGCACACTTGTAATCCCCCCTGCTTGGGAGGCAGAGACAGGAGGATCATGCAGGTTCAAAGCCAGCCGTGCTGGCTTAAGAGACCCTGTTTCAAAATATAAAATAGGTCTGGGAGTGTAGCCGAGAAGTAGAAGGGCTTCCAGGAACCCCAGTACCAGTACCACTCACACACACACACACACACACACACACACACACACACACACACACAAATCCCCAGCTCAACCAATCATCATGGAAATTCAAATAAAAATTACATATAGGTGCTACCAAAAAGATGAAAGATAACATATGCTTGGAAGTATATAAAGAAAATGAAGTTTCTGGACATATTGTAGGAAATATAAATTAGTAAAATCTTTTTATTTTTTTATTTTTTTTATTGGTGCACTGTATTCATACATCATAGTGGGATACAAACTTTTGTAGACATACATGCACACATTGCCCAGTCAGCCCCACCCGATCCCCACCCTATTCTCTCCCCATCCCTCCCTCCCATGCTTGGCTTAGTGGTTGACATCTAGTATTATAGCAAGTTATCCAAAATTAAAAATGATAATCTCACATAACAGTTTCATTTGTCTGATACCAAGCTTTTGATGACTTAAAGATAACATTTCAATATTTCTTTTTGCTTTCTTTCTTACGAGAGAATATTTTTTCTATTTTTTTAGGTGAAACTATCATATATTTATATATTTATTTTTCAGAAAAAAAATCTATCCTAATATGGAATATGGGCTCTAGATACCCAAAACGATCTTGAAAAAGAACAAAGCTAGAAGATATATATTTTGTGATTTCAAACCATATAAAGATACAATAATTGAAACAGGGTAGTACTGTTCTAAAGTCAGATATATAAACCATTGGAGTTAAATAAAAGCCTAGAGCTAAATTCTTCCCTATATTGTCAAGTTATTTTTGACAAGGTTTCCACGAACATTTGTTGGTGGAAATAATAATATTTTAACTAAATATTGTTGAAAAATAATACTTACATGGAAAAGAATAAAATTGGACCCTTACCTAATCCCATATACAAATATTAACTCAAAATAGATAAAAGACCTAAATATAAATCTTAAGACTATAAACTTTTAGAAGACAATCTGGGTCATAAAACCTCACAACATTGAAATTGGCAGTGATTTCTTGGATATGATTTCAATGGCAGAGGCAACAGAAGAGTATACAAACTCCCTAAAAAATAAAAAAAAAAATTGTATATCCAAAGACAATGTAAACAGAGTTAAAAGTTACTAATAGAATTGGATAAAATATTTCCAAATGCTATATCTGAAGGTATATTAATATTCCAACTAGAAATCCTAAAAATTAACAACAATAAAGGCAAACAATACCATTTAGAGATAGGTAAAAGACTAACATAAATAATGAATCTCCACAGATAACCAATCTTAGTTGACTGTTGGATGGAAACTCTTGTTTCTCTGGTTCTGGTGTGTGTTACCTATTTCTTCTTTGTAGTTAATCTCTTTGAGTATTTTTTCTAGTGCTGGTTTTGAAGACAAAAATTCCTTCAGTTGCTGTTTGTCATGGAAGCTTCTTATTTCTCCATCTAATTTGATAGAAAGTTTTGCTGGGTAGGAAATTTTTGGCTGGGAGTTGTTTTCTTTCAGAGTTTGGAATATGTTACTTCAAGCCCTTCTGGCTCTCATGACTTGGTTTGGGAAGTCTGGAGTGATTCTAATTGCCTTGCCTCTGAATGTCACTTGGCCCTTTGTTTTTGTTGCCTTTAAGATTCTCTGCTTGGCTTCCACATTGGTCATTTTTACAATTATGTGGCGTGGGGATCCTCTTCTCCGATCCTGTCTAAAGGGAGTTCTATAAGTTTCCTGGAACTGTGTATCAACCTCTTGCTCTATGTTTGGAAAATTTTCTGCTATTACTTCCTTGAAGAGATTGTTGATCCCTTTGGTTTCACTTTCTTTTCCCTCCTCTATTCCAATTATTCTTAGGTTAGCTCTCTTAAAATGGGCCCATATTTCTTCAATGTCAGATTCCTGCTGTCGGATATTTTTTTCTAGATTAGAAACTATGCGTTCATTTTTGGAATGATCATCTTCTAAGAGCGAGATTCTGTTCTCCATGTGGTCTAATCGGTTGTTTGTGCTTTGAATTGAGGCCTTTACTTCATTAATTGCATCCTTTATCTCTTTTTGGCTCTCTCTGAGTTCTTTTCGAAGCACATCTATTATTTCTACAGTTATTTTCCTGATTTGATCTTCTAGAAATCTCTGATTTTCTGTTTTATCGGGTTCTGATGTTGTGGGGTTGTGGGCACTCATTGCTCCAGTGTTATTCCTCTTTCCCATGATTTTGGAAGTTTGTGTCTTCTCTGGGTTCTTTGCTTGGGTCACTGTGACTTCACTTAAGGTGTTCTGGATCTCAAGTCTGTAGTATCTCTGACCCCACTACTCCTTTACTGGGTTGTATCACAGAGTCTCCGACCCAGGGAGTCGATAGAGGCTGCTTTAAACTATGGGGGGTGCCAGGTTGCACGTTCTCCTATGGTGTGATATCTCTGCCACTGCCCCTCCCCCACTGGGTCAAGTCCCAGAGAGTACAGTACTGGGATTTCTCCTCTGTGGCCTGCAATTTGACTCGCTGTTCTTGAGTATGCAGATTTAGCTGTACTGGACTCGGTGAATTCGGTGCTGCTGCCGCTGGTGGCATTATGGCGCCGCTGTCCTGCCCTCGGCCGTGAGGCTGGCGTATTTCTTCTTGGTTTTGATTTCCACTCTGAATCCCTGTGGCGTGTGCTGAGCTCAGCCACTGGGAGCTTTAGATGCTCCATGCGCCGAAAATTCCCGCCTGGTTGTTCCGCAGTGGCTCACCTCTGCTTGCTGTAGCCGTCCCGTGAATTCGCCGCTGCTGCTGGCATAAAGCGCTGCTGCCGCGTCCTCGGGCGTGAGGCTGGTGTATCTCCTCTGTGGCTCTGAGCTCTGTTCTTAGTCAGCTTTCTCTCTGGAGCCTGGTTATTTTTTTGTTTCTCTGGTGATGGTGTTTTCTGGCTATGAAAGGCACTGATTTTGTGGTATGGAGATTAGTTGGTAGCGGGGCTCTTAAGCCCTGCTTTTCTCGGTCGCCCTAAATTATAATTTTAGTGTATAAAATTTCATTAAAACTACAGATCTACAAGTCATTCGAAAAATTAGTGTTATAATTTTAAATATACTTTTATGGATTCTTTATAAATATGCATCACATTGAGATTTAGTGATATATATATATATATATATATATATATATATATATATATATATATGATTTTATACTTTTATATTTATTTGGTGTGGGGTGGTACTGAGGATTGAACTCAGGGGCATTTTACCTCTGAGTTACATACCTAGTCCAGTTTTTAATTTTTATTGTGAAAAAGAGTATCACAAAGTTGTTGAGATTCTCGATAAGTGGACAAAGCTGGCCTCAAACCTGTAATCCTTCTCCATCAGCCTCTCAAATACTGGGATTATAAGCATGCACCACCACATCTAACAGTCTGTTTATTTGTTAGCACAAAGAGATTTTTTTCTTTTAGGAAATATATATATACTCTTTTTGTCAATCATTGTATTATAGTAGTGTTTAAAATTATGGCAATTAATAAGCTCACTTAGAGAATGAGTGAAGATAGAGAATAAATTAAAGAAATAAAGACAGAGAATAAATTAATTCAGTACCAGGAGA
The DNA here is from genome assembly GCF_963383645.1 of Muscardinus avellanarius. Taxonomy (NCBI): domain Eukaryota; kingdom Metazoa; phylum Chordata; class Mammalia; order Rodentia; family Gliridae; genus Muscardinus; species Muscardinus avellanarius. Next base: position 111,216,298 of record NC_137791.1, on the reverse strand, counting down.
AACAAAGAAGCTTTAGTTTCCAGTAAGAAAAGATGGAAATCAGAAGAGTGATGTTCATTTCTATGATAATTGCTAAAGTGTATGTGTTCAAATCTTTTTCTGCTAATATGATCACATAGAATCTATGCCTATAGGTGAAATGCTTTATACATCTATACGTTATCAATAACTTTGTGACAAAATATGTTACATTTATAATATTATAATAATTGTAATGTCTCTTATGTTGTGTATGATTATCTTTCATCTCATAATTTATATTTTGTTTTTGTGTTTTTTCTTTCTTGGAGTATTTTATTTATATGCAGAAAGTTTTTCTTTTTCTTTTGTATTTTGTAATTTGACAAGAGATTTGCAAGATTCTACTTTATAGTCAGTATATTAATTTTTCTATTCTAGATTCATAACTTATCAATCCAGCCTGAAATTTGTTGTACACAATCAATCTGTAGATTTAAATATTTCTTTAGCTCAAAGACATTGTGTTGTATTTTAATTTAATCTTTGCTTTTCCTCTTTTTTCTTGCTATTTTATAAATAAACATCAAATTATTTTTTTTTAATTTTTATTTTTGGTGGTACTGGTGATGGAATCCTTCTACATTCAGGATACACTCCTAGACCTACTTATATTTTATTTGGAAACAGGGTCTCTTAAGCCAGCATGGCTGGCTTACAAGCTGAGTGATCCTCCTGTCTCCACTCCCAAGTGCGGGGATTACAAACGTGCACCACCACGCCCGGTTACACTCCAAATTTTTAAATTTCTTTTTCTTTTTTTCCAGGCACTAATTTTGGTGCCACTAGTAAGAATAATGAATGCATATTAGTTTCTGACTCTTAAATCTAAGTTTAATGATTAATGTTAATATCAGGATTTTAGCTAAAAGAAGCCTAGGGCTATATATAATACTTCTAAATAATCTTAATGTACTTTTATTGAAAGTTTCCTACATGTATGCATAAATAAACACACATATAAATGCATGCAAACACATCCTTATATGACACATGCACATTTAATCTGCTTTGTTATGTAATTGTTTTCTTTTTATATTTCTTTTTGGCCAGAACCGACTTCCCTAAATTAGGGCACTATTATTTTGTCAATCCATAAGGGATCAATTTTAGTTTTAAAGTAAAGATGACACAATTATTTAGATGCTAGAAGTAATAACTGTCACTTACCTCACCAGCCAGCATTTAGGAATGAAAAAAAATCTTTTTCTTGTTTACAGGATTAATAAGGCAGATGTTTCTCTACTTTCTATTCATTAATATAACCTCATCCACAGAAGATACAACTCAATTTGTTCTTACCTATCTTTTTCATTTCCTGGTATTAAAAAAATTGTAGTACAGTCATATTCTATGTCTAATTTTCACTAAATGGCCTACAAGTTTCAAAATGCCAAGTTTTCCTAGGATATACTAATTACTTTCCTTCATGCTGGATTTTAATTCTATTCTGCTCTGATTAGGACAACCCCTGACTTTATATTTCTCTACACTAAGATCTCAATAGAAACGGAGGCTCAGTGGCACACAAATGCCAGTCATAACTTATTTCAGGAGACATGTAGAAGTTCAGAATAGGGTTGAAGTTGAAAACATCAATTACATTAAATAGGGAGGAAATACTTCCCATTTGGGGAAAAATGCCCTAAAAAGTGCCTCTCATTTTTTCTCTTTTTAGGTTAATGTTATATGTACTTTCTCTAACCCATAATTTGTTGATATTAAAGTATGACTGTGTTAAGAACAAAATAAGTGTGATGACTTTAAATACCTTCTGAACTAGTTTAATATTATAAATGTGTGATTTATTTTTAGCAATGTTGGTGTCTACTAAGTAGCTTAAAGATAGTCTTGTATTTTATTTAATATGAATTTTAATATGTTAGGTGTCATAGATTAATATAATTAGAATCTAGTTATTTGAGAATGTTGATGACATGTTCAGTCTTTGAAAACAAATAAATCTGAAAATAGAAACTAAATTTTGTCTTTTAATATGGATAGTAAGTAATTTTTTTGATCCTCACTTTCTGCTTTCATAAGTAATATTCTAAAGGAATATAATAAAGTAAGATAAAATTTATAATTACCAGTTTAAATAAAAATTTATAATAGAGACTTAAATCACGATACCATAATAATTCCTCATAAAAATTAATCATGTTTTATTGCTCAAAAATAATTAAAGCTTTTAATAAAAATAAAAACTAAAGGCAATATGTTAATGTCAAAACTAAGTAAAAATCAATTTAAAATATTTCACAATCAATAGAGAATTATATGCCACTTTAATTGCTTGAAGACATCAGTTTGTCTGGAAAGTCCTGGATTAAGACACCAGTAGACTTGATGTCTGGTGATGGACCACTTTCTGATTCATACATGTTCACTGTATCTTCACATTATGGAAGGGGAAACCAGCTCTCTGTGGTTTTATTTATAAGAGTGCCTATTCTACTCATTAAGTTCTGTATTGTTGACCTAATCACATCCCAAATGCCAAACCTATTAATACCATCATGATGATGATTATGTTCCAGCATTTGAATTTTGTGGACATATAAATATTCTGGTGATAAGACAAGGAGAGAGAACTTTTGAAACCACCATCATGTTCTAGAGAGGGTTTTGTCCAAGTCATATAAGAGTCACTTAGTGGGACTGATGTTCTTGTAGGCTTCTAGAACTTATATAGTTAAACTACTTTAGATTTTGTTGGGACTGAATTTAGCAATATCTAATTTTCACAAATACTGCTTATCCATATTAATGTTTGATAATCACCAGCTTTGAAGAATATTGGATGCTACTTTCTCATTTATGACTGTGCACAGGTGTATATTAATTCACCTGAGTTTATACTTATAAATTTAGAATAATATTTTTGGCAGAGAAATTTTATTCTTTTATCTTCTCATAACATCTGCTACATATGTATTTTTTATTTCAGTCATTAATCCTATGTAATGGATTACTCCAAAACAAAGTAGTTTAAATTGGTCCTTTTACTTTTTCCTCAATATTGTGAGTCAGGAATTTGCAGATGGATTTCTGGATCTCTTTTGCTTGGAAGCTTTTGTCCAGTTACAAAATAGTATTGGCTGGGCCTTCAGTCATCTGAATGCAGCATACTTGATCATCCATAATGGTTTAATAATGTGGTTATAACTTGGTCTTGGATCTTAACTGACATGTCTGCTAGTACTAATGACCAGATCATCAACCTGTGTACCCTTCTAACATTCTTTCTGGTTTTATAACTAGTTCTGTTGTCTTGGAGGTAAGACAGACATGCATTTTTGTGGTATCTAAGCCCCTGAATGCCATCTTTTAAGAGGCCATTTTATTGCAATACCATATTTATATGTAATATCATTTATAATGTGCTAATGAGATACCTGAATGACATCATATTCTACCTTTATCTCCATCATGTAGCAGCAATGTTAACACTTCAGAATGACTTGTTTCAATTACTTCTGACAGAATGATAGCTGCTTATGCCTGCTTGACTATTGGCGAGATGTATACATTATGACCTTGTGGCCACAGTAATTTGGTGAGATTCTACTTGTGTCCTCTGTGGAGACAGCTTCTATTTTCTATACTGTAAACACTTAGAACTACAAATTTAATGGAAAAAGAAACTAAATTTTCCAGTGGGAGATGAGGACTAATGGAGAGCAGTATCATTTCTACTTAGAGTGTTCAATGGCAACTAAACAAGTCCCCTTTTCTTCTGGAAATCCTGGATTTTCCTTAGGGAAATTTCTTTTTCTAGGAATTCATCCTTACTCAAAGTTATGTTCACCCAATTTACACTTAAGTGTTCACCTCTGTCTACCCTCTAGTTGAGTGAGTGGACTCTTAAATGTTGATGAATGGACCCTTAAGTGTTGTCCTGGAGGCTCTGTGGCTTTCATATTTGGACAATGAATAGATTGATTGATGAATCAATGTTATGTTAAAATAGCTATTCAATTCTACTATCTTTTACTTTGCAATTTCTATTTAATTCTCAACTGCTAGCAAAAATGTATCATATTTATAAAATATCCCCTTGTTAATCTATCAGTTTATCAGCTCTATATCACAGAAGTCTCACTGTATAGCTTTCTAAGAACCATTGAATTTCTAATCACCAGTAGATAGGGACCCTTGTTATTAGAGTTTGAGGCAGTAATTCTTAAAAGAAATTATTTGTCAAAAAATTATTTGTTGTAAGAGGATTAAGGAAAGCACAACAGTACAAATAAAAAAAAAAAGTAGAGAAGTAATCTTGGCCTGAGTCTAACTTCAGCCTGGTCTCTTGAGAAGCTCTGCATCACAAAGTTCACACAAAAGCAAACACAGCAATACACATCTATAATCATAGCTACTAAGAAGGTAGAGACAGGAGGATCTCAAGTTCAAGGCCAGCATGAGAAACTTAGAAAGACTGTTCTCAAAATAAAACAAAATATAAAAAGGGATGAAAATGTAGCTTGGTGGTAGAGGGCCCAGGATTCAATCCCCAGCACTAAAAAAAGGAAGGAAGGAAGGAAGGAAGGAATAAAGGAAACAAAAGCCCACATAAAATTAGCCACATCTGAAACCTAAAACAAGAAAGATGAACGGAACTTCACTACCACCCATGTCAGGTTTGTCATTCTTTGACTTGAATTTTTAAAAAACTGAGTAATCGCTGGGCGTGGAGGCTCACACTTGTAATCCCCACGCTTGGGAGGCAGAGACAGGAGGATCTCGCAAGTTCGAAGCCAGCCGAGTGTGCTGGCTTAGGAGACCCTGTTTCCAAATAAAAATGTAAAAATAGGTCTGGGAGTGTAGCCTGGAGGTAGAAGGGTTTCCAGGAACCCCAGTACCAGAAAAAAAAAAATCCTGAATAATCAATAATTCATTGGTGAGGCAGCTTTTACTTGGCTGCATAAATTCTTTAGGAAAATGGATCATTTAATAGGTAACATTCTTAGTAACTGGACAATAGATGCATCTGACAGTTTCCTGATGAGATTCGAGGCAGAGCATCAATAATGCCACTATCCAAGCACAGATTTGCAGAAATGATTTTTGTTTTCTTCTTTCCTTTTTATTGCAATGATAGAAAAAATGGTGTAATATTTCTGAAAGAATATTTGAAAATACAAAAGATACTAAGCACTTATGTGCATTAATGTAGATGCAGCTATAGATGTAACTCAATTCAAATAGAGATATGAATTTCTTTCAACAAAGATATTGTAGTGAAATGACACTGTGAAAAAATATGGATACAACTGTGTGAATATCTATAAAAGGATATTTGTAAAAGAATGTTTGTAAAAGTTAAGTTCTCAAATAATTAAAATTTCAAGAAGGAGAGATTGGGATGAATAATTTCATAAAATGATGTAATATAAATATTAGTAATGTATTAGATGTCTGCATGTTTTGATATAAAGGTATCAAATAAGTTGCTAATTTTTTTACTAAGATTACTCTTTTACATACTTAGAACCATTCTTTATAAAAATAGAATATATTTGAGGACTTTTAACACATTAAACAAATTAGGAGTCAATCAAAGGGTCATTATTCTTATAAAATATCCTTCCAATGCTTAAAAATATTGAAGTATGATTTTGGTGTAGAAAATCTCTAGCCAGGTTACAGTAGTATGTTATTTACAGTAAGGGTCTATTATGATCAAGAGTGTCTATTATGATTTTCCCTTTCTTTAGTATATTGTGTATGTAATAAAATGGTTATTCTTACTTACAGCAGCACTATATGTTTTTATATAAAAAAGAGTAAAGTTTATTCTCAAGTTACACCCACATGTTGATTTACTAAGGAAAATTTATAGTGCCATAAAATATATACATACATACACACATACATACATACAAGCAGAGTACGGATGCTACTCAAATATATATATATATATATATATATATATATATATATATATATATGCCTAAATTTTATATAATTAGACCATTATAAATGATAATTTATAATAATAATAATTTAGACCATTCTAAGTTACTTAAAGGAGCATCCTAACATGTTATACCTCTTAACAAGGAGGCTCTTATAAGTGAGGCAGGCCAGATGAGCAGGGAGATGAGAGGTCAATGGGCAACAAGAGATCAGGGCCCCCCAGCCAATAAGGTAACAATAAAAATTCATGTTTGAAATGGGTCAAAAGACATTGGTTCCCTGAACAATTTTGCCCAATCTTAAAAGCAGATGGAAAGCCTCAGTTAGATTTAAAAGCTCACCTCCCAAGATCTTCAGTGGTTAGTCTTTCAGGGATTCCCTCTGTGAGGGGGCAACTGGTTTTATATTTACTTTGCCTAAAATAAACATTTGTATTTCTATACCTCTGGCTAGTTCTTGGTCTTCATTTGTCAAAATTTATTTTCAGAATCTAGAATTTTACAAGAAGAGATATCCTCCTTTCAGTTACAGTGCATTGACCAGAAAAGATGAAAGATATATAAAAAATATTTTTTTTTCTGGGGAATCTAATACATGCTCTTACAGGCTCAGATCAGACAATTTGATTTCATGTGGCTCACAGTTAGACTTAATCTGTGCCATTACTCTTGGAATAAAATCCATCAAGGCATAGTACCTGGGTAACCATGTATGTGACAAGGAAATAAAGCAAGTGAACAGAAGAGGAAACTAAAAAGACAGCACTGCTTTCTGTTGCCAGCACTGACACCCCTACTGCTGCTGCTGCCACAGCTGCTGGTGTTAAGATATGATCTGGCTAAAAGCTCATGGATGGCACTAGGATTACATGGTCCTGTAGCACTGTGAGCACCAAACCACCTGTACATGGAAGGCAAAGCCATTGCCTTGCTTTCTGGAGCATTAATGCAACAGCAGCTAGGGGAGCAATTGGCATAAAGGTCATGACCCACCCCAATTCCCTATGTACAATGCTAAGAGCAGAGGCATGCATACATATACAGAAATTTGACAGGAAAAACAAGACTTTTCTCTGTGGCCAGCATGTAAATGCAGCTATGAAGGGGATCAAATTTTTTGTGAGTCACTTTTAGTCCCATATACTACATTCTCTAACCAACCAATAAAACAAAACAAAAAGACAAAACAAAAAAAATAACAAAACAAAAAACAAAAGAAGAAAAAAGAAAACAGAAAGCCATCTCTAACTTAACTAACATGCATATGAATCAATAGCCACAGCAGTAGTTTTCTAAGCTCAGTATTCCTATCACTTTGCTTAGAGAGCAAGTTAGAACTAGGAACAAAATAACTGCTTGGTTTACCTAGGCAGTCTATAATTTTGAAATAGCTGCCATTGTCCAGTCTCTGACCATGAGGGAGATTTTAGATGCCCCCCCACACATGAGGTGGTGGTGACATAGAATTTTAAAAAAATGTGTACATAGGAAGAAGACCAAAAGGAAGGAAAAGTAGAATATAACTTTAACATAAGAACCTGGAACTGAAGTGCTTCAGGTTCTACTCTTCAAAGCAGTTCTTTTCTCTAGGCTTTACTCTCCCATATTTTGAAAAATCTGTAGATCCTAGAGCTAAATAAAATAAACCATAATTGTCCTATGAATTAATAACAAGACAGATACAATATTTTGAGAAACCTATAATTTGGGGCACTCTCCAGCTTATCTGTCAATGAGCTATTGAGAACCCAAATCACCCTCAGTACCTTAAGGTTGAAAAGAACATCAGACCACCAGAAATTGCCTTGAGATTACTTAACTGAGATCATCCCACCTAGAGCTGACAAGATCACCAGTAAATTGCTTCTGGAATTACGAAATTAAAATTATCTTCACATACTTCCTAGTGCCTACCCCTTATGAAAGTACCCTATTAAAATGAGCCCTACACTCCCCTAAAATGCCTTCCTCATCTTGAGTTGGCCCATATTCTCTATTGAATGTTTACTTCTTCTCTTTTCTCCAAATAAAGCTCTGTCCATATTTCAGACTGGCATATGTTGAAATTATTTTTTGTCACATTAGTAAAGGATTATTAGTTCTTGGTTTCAAGACTCATCCTCAACATCTTTGGTGACCATGAAAAAATCACAGGTCGGAGACTTTGATTTTGATAAATTTGCTAAAATGTTGGTTTTTATCCTCTCAATTTTTTAAAAAAAATATTTTATCAATATATTGTAGTCATACATCTTATCCTTTCCTCTTACCTCCTTCTCATGTTCGGTTTACTGATTGACTGGCTTTGATATGCTTATGAATGTACTTCTTGTACATTAGGGAATTTCTGTTTTCCTCCCTCTTATCCCCCTCAGTCAGGTTGCCTTATTTGCTCATCTATGGTTTTTACTTTTTCATCTAGAGTTCCTCCTATAACTCTTTTTATTTCTAGGTTTTGCATATTTAAAAAAGCATTCAATTTTTAATTGTTGTGACTGACTAATCTCACTTAGTATAATAGTTTCCAGTTCCATCCTTTTCTCTGCAAGTGAAATATTTTTTTCTTTCTTTATGGTTGAGTAAAATTTCATTGTTTACATATCCAATAGTTTTGTAATCCATTCATCTGTTGATGGACATCTTGGCTGATTCTATAATTTGGTGATTGCGAATTATCAATTATGAACATAGAAAAAAATGGTGTTGACAAAACTGGTTAACCATATGCAAAAAAAAATAAAAATAAACCCTACTTTCTCACCATGCACAAGAGTCAATTTAAAACAAATTAGGCTTAAAAACTAGATCAGATATCTTGCAGTTTCTTGAAGAGGCATAAGCCCAACACTTCAACACATAGGCATAGTAAAAATTTTCTCAAAGGACTCCAAAGGCACAAGAAATTAAAAGAAGGATCAATATGTAAGATTGAATTAAACTGAAGAGTTTCTCTACAGCATAGAAAACTATAAAGAACCTCAACAAAGAGCTGACATAACAGGAGAATATTTTTGCCAACTACTCCTCAGATAGAGGACTAATATCTAGAATATATAGAGAACTCAAGAACTGAGCTTTAATAAAACAACCCAGATAGAGGGGAAGATGACAAACGAGTAAAGTAGATGTACTGATATGAGTACTGCTGATACTCGATCTCCATAGCATCAAAAATAACACCTTACAAAGTCAGAAAATACTACTAATAGAGAAATAAAAGCTAGAAATACAAGAGACAGAAAAAAAGAAGACTAGAACTACCAGAGAAGCAGAAAAGAAACTGTCCCACTGTAGCAGTGGCCGCTGGGCCAATGCCATCCTGCCTTACAGACCCAATCTCCAGGGAGGAAAAGCAAAGGAGCTGAAGCAACCAGTCATGGTCCAGTTGCATGTAATTCAGGACTTCTTTCAGTGCCAAGATGAGCTAAATTTTTCACCAGCCAAGCTCATCATGGTCTCCAGGGATTCAGAGCAGAGCTCAAAACCAGAGGGAAATATGCCAGCCTCATGGCCGAGGGCATGGCAGTAAAGCCATATTGCCATCAGCAGAGGTGAGTTCATCATGCCCACAAAAGCTCCAGTGAAAGCTCCAGCCAAGCACCACTACAATTGTAAGTAAAATTGCAGCCCCTACAGGAGAAATCCCAGGGTTGCACCCTCAGGAACTTAACCAGCTTTGATAAACTATATGGGTCTGAAATCTAGTGGTTCAACACAGTGCACGAGTAGGGGTGGCAGAAATTACTATACCCTAGTCTCAGTTTCCTAAAGGAAAGCCCCCAGCTGGGAGCCTACAGAGTCTGGTGTAGCTACGTCAAACTCCCTGGGTCTGAGACTTTGCAATACAACTCAGGGAAGGAGTGGTGGCAGTGGAGATTACCACACCCCACAAAGACCCAGACCTTAATAAGTGATGTAGTGGTGAATTGGAGAAGAACCCAAAGAAGGTGGGAGAAGGATCTGCTGTTGATCATATCAGAAGCTCAGACAGACTCAGCCCCAGATCATTGGAAAGTGTTGGGGGAATCTTACACTTAATTCAAACCCAATGAGTAGGACTGCCAAGAACACCACAGACATCCCAGTTGTGGGGAACAGAGAGAAGTGAGACTAGCCCAGCCCTAGATGTGTAGAGCTGAGTCACCTACATTGAGTTTCTTCTCAGAGGCATACACTACCAACAGAGGCAGGGAGGGACCTCGACTCCAAATCTGTGAAAATTGTGGAGGGTGACCTTCACTCAATATTAAATCTAACCCCATTGATCATGACCATCTGCATAGACTGAGAAGACTCAGAAAACCAGACTCACAGAGGGAAAGATGCCCACTGCAATAGGTATCTACACAGAAAGAGACTGCTGAATTTATTTGTAGAGTGACATCAGTTCATTGTTGGTATTTTTTTTTTTTTTGGTGTGTGTGTGTGTATACCTAATTTTTTTTCTCGAGGGGGGTTTTGTTTGTTGTGGGGTTTTGTTTTGTTTTGTTTTTATGATTTTTGTTTTGCTTTGTTTGTTTCTTTTTGTTGTGTTTTAATCCTCATACCAAATCCTCTCCCAAGCTTCTTCCATTGTACAAATCTACTCTCTCCTTTCTATCCCTCTTCTATCTTTTCTCTTCTTTTTATTATTTTCTAGTACTACATTGAATCCAGTTCATATCACTCTATCAGAAACTATACATTGGTTACTAGAATTCTACTACATTGGTTCTATCGCTAATCTCTACTATATACTACCTTAACAAAATTATATACTCATACTATTCAACCCTATCTGAGACCTTACCCTACTCTTCCATTTACTCCTTCAATTCTCTATTTACTCAACCTTCACTGTTGAACACAACTTGCCCTTGAATATACCAACCGACACCTAGAGACTGAAAGAATTCTACCAAAAGCAACAGGTACAAACTTCTGAAATCATGGGAAAGAGGAACAACAAGAGCAATGAGCTCTCACAACTCCACAATAACGTATCTGATAACACATAAATGCAGAGATTTCCAGAAGATCAAATCAGGAATGTAACTATAGAAATAATATAGCATTTTAGAAAAGAATTTAGATAGAGTCTGAAAGAAATAAAGGATGCAAACATTGAAGTAAAGGCATTAATTCAAATTATAAACAATTGATTAGACCACATGGAGAATAGAATCTCGATCCTGGAAGATGATCACTCCAAAAATGAATGCATAGTTTATAACATAGAAAAAAGCCCTCATCAACAGGATTTGAACATTGAAGAAATATGGGCCATTTTAAGAGAGCTAAGCTAAGAATTATCAGCATAGAGGAAGGAAAAGAAGGTGAAACCAAAGTGATCAACAATCTCTTCAAAGAAGTAATAGAAAATTTTCCAAACATAGAGTGAGAGGTCAATACACAGGTTCAGGAAACTTTTAAAACTCTCTTTATACAAGATCCTAGAAAAGGTTCCCCACATTACATAATAGTCAAAATAACCAATGTAGAAATCAAGGAGAAAATCTTAAAGGCAACAAAAACAAAAGGCCAAGTGACATTCAGAGGCAAACCAACTAGAATCACTTCAGGCTTCCCAAACCAAGTCCTGAAACCCAGAAGGGCTTGGAGAAACACATTCCAAACTCTGAAAGAAAACAACTTCCAGTCAAAAGTTTCTTACCCAGCAAAACTATCTTTCAAATTAGATGGTGAAATAAGAAGCTTTCATGACAAACAGAAGCTGAAGAAATTTATGTCTTCAAAACCAGCGCTACTCAAAGAGATTAACTACAAAGAAGAAAAAAGTAACACTTGCCAGAACCAAAGAAACAGAACTTCCACCCAGCAGACAACTAAGCAAAAAAGAACAAATAGTATTTCAAACTGAAATAAAACTTTAACATGTTAGGAACTAGAAATCATCTCCCAATAATCACACTGATTATAAATGGCTTCAACTCCCCAATAAAAAGACATAAATTTGCCCAGCATGGTGGTTCATGCTTGTAATCCCCACGCTTGGGAGGTGGAGACAGAAGTATCATGCAGGTTCAAAGCCAGCTGTGCTGTCTTAAGAGACCCTGTTTCTAAATAAAAATGTAAGAAAATAGGTCTGGGAGTGTAGCCCGGAGGTAGAAGGGTTTCCAGGAAACCCAGTACTACCAAAAAAAATTTTTTTAAAAAGCCATAAATTGCCAAAATGGATTAAAAATAGAACCCATCTATTTTCTGCTTACAAGAAACACAACTTACAGGTAAAGATAGAAAAAACTCAAGGTAATCCATGACAATGGAGTAGCAACTATGATATCAGAAAAGCCCAAGTGTTTTAGCAGAGACAAAGAAGGTTATTTTTTACTCGTCAAAGAAAAAATTCAACAAGAGGAAAAGCCAATAATCAACATTTATGCCCCAAACATAGGTGCAGCTATATTCATAAAACAAACTCTCTGTAAAATTAAATCACACATATATCCCAATACAGTAATACTGGGAGACTTCAACACTCCTGTCACACCATTAGACCATTCTTCTAGAAAAAAAAGGTTAGTAAAGATGCCCCAGACCTAAAGAACATCATTAATCAAATGGAATTGTTGGACACATATAGAATATTTCACCCAACTATAGCAAAAAACACATTTTCCTCAGCTGCTCACAGAACATTCTCCAAAATCAATCACATCCTGGGCCACAAAGTGAGCATTAGCAAATTAAAAAAAATGTGATATACGTCCCTGTGTCTTTTCAGACCATAATGGAATGAAGTTAGAAATCAACTATTAAAAGACCCAAAGAAACCACATGAACATGTGGAGGCTGAACACAACACTTATGAATGAAGAATGGGTCATAGAAGACATAAGAGGTGAAATCAAGAAATTTCTAGAAACAAATGAAAATAAAGATACAACATATCAAAACCTCTGGGATACTTTGAAGGCTGTATTAAGAGAAAAATTTATAGCACTGAGTGCTCTCATAAGAAAAACGGAAACTCATCAAATAAATAACCTAATGACACACCTCAAAGCCTTTGTAAAACAGAAACAATCTAATGACAAAGCAAGTAGAAGACAGGAAAATATTAAAATCAGAGCAGATAAGAGATGTAAAAGGAGATATTACTATTGACAGTATAGAAATCCAGAGGATTATCACAAACTACTTTGAAAAACGATACTCCAACAAAATGGAAAATCTGGAGGATATTGTCAACTTTCTAGATAAATACAACCTTCAAGAAGATATAGAACACTTAAACCAACCAATAACAATAAAAGAGATTGAAATAGCAATAAAGAGCCTACCATCAAAGAAAAGCCCATGACCAGATGCTTTCCCAAGTGCATTGTATAAAACCTTTATAAAAGAACTAATACCAACACTCCTCAATTTATTTCTTGAAATAGAAAAAAAAAAAAAAACAGAATGCTCCCAAATACATTCTATGAAGCCAACATCACACTAATACCAAAATCAAATAAAGACAGTTCAAGGAAGGAGAATTACAGGCCTATATCTTTGATTAATTTGGATGCATAACTGCTAAACAAAATACTAGCAACATGCATTCAAAAACACATAAAGAAAAACATACATCATGACCAGGTAGGGTTCATCCCAGGGATGCAAGGCTGGTTCAAAATACAAAAATTAATCCATGTAATTCATCATATAAACAGAACCAAAGATGAAAATCACATGATTATTTCCATAGACACTGAAAAAGCATTTGATAAAATCCAACATCCATTTATGATGAAAGCACTGGAAAGAATCAAAATATAGAAGGAACATATCTCAACATCATAAACACAATCTACAATAAGCCTACAGACAACATCATATTAAATAGGGAAAATCTTCAAGAATTTCCCCTAAAAACAAGAACAAGATAAGGATGCCATTATCACCATTTCACTTCAGTATAGTACTTAAGACTCTAGCCAGAGCAATAAGGCAAGGAAAGGAAATCAAAGGAGTACAAATACGGAAAGAAGAACTCAAACTTTCACTATTTGCAGATGACATGATACTATATTTAGAATTATTTTTTTTTTTTGGTAGTACTGGGCTTCCTGGAAGCCCTTTTACCTCCAGGCTGAACTCCCAGACCTACTTTATACTTTTTTTTTAATATTTGGAAACAGGGTCTCTTAAGCCAGCACAGCTGGCTTCAAACCTGTGTGATCCTCCTGTCTCCGCCTCCCCAGCGTGGGGATTACAAGCATGTGCCACCATGCCCGGCATTAGAATTGATCTTGAAAAATCAGAAGCTTTTCTGTACACCAGCCATAAATCCACTTTAAAAGAAATTCAGAAAACACTTCCACTCAGGATCAGCCACAGAAAAATAAAATACTTACAAATAAACTTAACCAAGATGGGAAAATATCTCTACAAAGAAAATTATAAAACATTGAAAAAAGAAATTGAAGAACATCTTAGAAGATGGAAAGACCTGCCATGTTTATGGATAGGCAGAATAAATATCATTAAAATGACCGCCCTTCCAAAAGTGAACTACAGATTCAACACAATGCCCATTAAACTACCAAGATCATTCTTCACAGACATAGAAAAATCAGTCCTTAAATTTATTTGGAATAACTAAAAGCCCAGAATAACCAAAGTAGTTCTCAACAACAAAAACCATGCAAAGGGAATCATAATATCTGACTTTAAACTATACTGCAAAGCCATTATAATAAAAACAGCATGGTACTGGCACAAAAACAGATACATAGACCAATGGAGAAGAATAGAAGAGCCAGAGAAAAGTACACGCACTTTCAGCCAATTGATTTTTGACAAAGGGGCCAAAAGCATACACTGGAAAAAAGATAGCCTCTTCAACAAATGGTGTTGGCAAAACTGTTTAACCATATGCAGAAAATTGGAAATTAATTCCACTTTCTCACCCTGCACAAGGGTCAATTCAAGATAGATCAAAGACATGAAAATTAGAGCAGAGACCTTGAGGCTCCTTGAAGAGGGCATAGGTCCAACACTGCAACACATAGGCACAGATTAAAAACTTTCTCAACAAGACCCCAAATGCACAACAAACTAAAAGGTGAATCAATATATGGGATTGCATAAAACTGAAGAGCTTCTGCTCAGCAAAGGAAACTGTCAAAAACCTCAATCGAGAGCCAATAGAATAGGAAAAGATTTTTTGCCACCTACCACTCCAATAGAGGATTAATATCTATAATATACAGAGAACTCAAGAAACTCAACACTAAAAGAAACCTAATCATCCAATCTAAAAATGGGGAATGAACTAAATAGACACTTAACAAAAGAAGAAATTCAAATGGCCAATTAATGCATTAAAAAATGTTCAACATCATTGGCAATCAGAGAGATGCAAATCAAAACTACTATGAGATTTCACCTAACTCCAACTAGAATGGCAATCATTCAAAACACAAACAACAACAAATGCTGGCAAGGGTGCGAAGAACTGGGAACTCTAAAACATTCTTGGTGGGATTGCAAATTAATGCAACCTCTTTGGAAAACAGTATAGAGAATCCTTAGAAGAATGGGAACAAATCTAACATTTGATCCAGCAATACCACTTCTAGGCATCTACCCAAAAGAAAGGAAACCAAACTACAAAACTAGTGCATGTGTATGTATGTTCATAGCTGCACAATTCACCATAGCTAAACTATGGAACCAGCCAAGATGTCCATCAACAGAAGAATGGATTACAAAACTGTGGGATATGTACACAATGGAATTTTATTCAGCCATAAATAATATAGTTGCAGTATTTACAGGGAAATGAATGGATCATGAGGACATTAGGCTAAGCAAGATTAGTCAGCTGCAAAAAGTAAGGAATCAGATGCTTCCCCTCATATGTAAAAGCTAGGGTGAAAGGGGTCATAGGAGGAACGCCAGGTGAAAAAGGAGATCTTACAGAGGAGCAAATAAGGCAACCTAACTGTGGGTATGGGAGGGGAGGAGAAGAAAACTCTTTAAAGTCCATGATGTACTTATTCATTTTGAAGTCAACCACTAAACTGAGCATGGAAGAGAGGGATGGGGAGGGAGTGAGGTGGGGACTCAGTGGGTTCTGGCTGGGTAATGTGTGAATTTATGTCTACACAATTTTTTTTTACCTCATTCTGATGTATAAACACTATGCACTTATAAAAAATAAAAAATAAATAAACATTAAAATAAAGTAAAAAAAAAAAACCCAATCAAAAAATGGGCACATGCCTGGGGGTGGTGCACGCTTGTAATCTCCATGCTTGGGAGGCAGAGACAGGAGGATCGTGCTGCTTTGAAGCCACCACACTGGTTTAAGAGACCCTGTTTTGAAATAAAAAAAAAAAAAGTTCTGGAAGTGTAGCCCGGAGGTAGAAGGGTTTCTAGGAACCCCAGTTCCACCAAAAAAAAAAAAAAAAAAAAGGAAAAAAGGCACATGAACTAGACACTTCACAAAAAGGAAATTCAAATAGACAATAAATGTATGAAAAAATTCTCAACATCATTTACAGAGAAACACAAATCAAAATTACTCTCAGATTTCTCCTAACACCAACTAGAATGGAAATCATTCAAAACACAAATAAAAAATGCTGGCAAGGATGTGGAGAAGTTGAAACTCTAATACAATGTTGGTGGGATTGCAAATTAGTGCAACCACTTTGGAAAGCAGTATGGAGAACTCTCAAGAAGAATGGGAGTGAACCTACCATATGATCTTGCAATACCTGGGTATCTATCCCCCCAAAAGTGGAAACCAAACTACCAAACTAATGCATGTGTATCTTTAATTTTTTAAATGTATGTATGTATGTATGTGGACCTCTATCCTTTAGTTTCATGGATAAACAGAACATAAACTCAGCCTGCCATTTTTTATGGCTTCCTATTCTTGGATGGTAGTAGGAACCTCCCTCCCATGAATGTTCAAATGGCAGTAAGGGTAAAGCTAACATTGTCCTTAGAGGCCTGGCAAGTTTCTTGGAATCCAGAGCCCAGCAAGAGTTCAATGGTTATTTTCCATGTATCTTTCCCTAATGTAGTATTTTGTGTTTGTTGTTGTTGTCTTTTGCTGTTGAATTGTGTAAAATTTGCTTAAAATAGGAAGTTATGGAATTTGGTTATAGATCTCTGTATTTTCTGGCCAAATCTGCTTCTCCTTAGTAAATGAGTGCTTATTCATAAAAGTGCAGACTATAGGGACCATCCCTTTTAGGCAACAGACACCATTCCTGAGTCAAATAGAACATGATTTGCTTATCTAGAAAAACTCATAGAAGGGTTTTGTATCCCAGAGATTTTGAGCACCCCACAAGTCATGAGTTTTATTCAAGACACATGTTGAAGAGAAACTATCTTGATGTGAAAGCCAATGGAACTACCTTGACCAAAACATCACATATCTGGACTTGATACAAATTAAGAGTCAGTCTTAAAATCTCTAAAACTTTTGTTATAAGTGTATTTATAAAGTGGATATTTATATTTTTATCTGTTCTAACAACCAGTCAGTTTGTCTTATGCAGTTAATATCAGATAGAGAGCATTCTTAGAACTTTGTCTTAACTACATGTTTGTTAACATACAGTTTTGATTTTTTTCTGTTCTGTACTCAATATTTGAAAAATAAGCTTGTCGAATTTTAAGATAGATATATCTAAGTAAGGTAAAATTGTTTTTACTTGATTCATTTTTATCTATGGTAAAAACATAACCTAATTCTAGGATTTTAGAAGTCTATTTTCTAGCAACCCTCACAAAAAGATAAATAAGTCTTCTTAAATAATCACCTGTACAAATTACAGCAAAATAAAGAATGCAAAATCTATATGTCCTTTTACTATAGTAACTATGGATGTTTTATATTTTGAGTTTATTATTCTCATATGTTCATTTGGGTTTGTACATACATTTTTTTTCTATTCTAATTTTTTGTTTTGTTTAACTAGAGGCTTTCTGTGTCTCCATCCATTTTTTCCCTTCTCTCTTACTGACTTTATTCCACAACTATTCAAGAGTTAATTTTGTATTTGGTATTCTAGAAAAGGGGATGAAGAATTTTGGTGATTGGTGTGCTTGCCTGCAATGGTGAGACAAAGTAGCCAACTGAATCAATTTGATTGATTGATCATGACTGGCAGACTACCCAAGCATGGTCAACAATACATATTTTTTCTCAGTACTGTGTCATAAAATAAAATCTGGGAAAGGATGTGTTTTGTTTTCTGGAAGCTTTAGATCTGGCTTCACTTTAGGTAGTAAATATTTATAATTCTCTTGTCCCCTATTTGTTGATGCTGATTTTGTGATATGTGAATATGTCTGTATATTGTCTTCATGGTACCTAAAAATAGCTATTAGTAAATTAGCACTCAGGCTGGGGATGGTAGCAAACACTTGTAATCCCTGTGCTTGGGAGGTAGGGACAGGAGGATCATGAAGGTTTGAAGCCAGCCTTGCTGGTTTAAGAGACCCTGTTTTCAAATAAAAATATAAAATAATAGGTGTCTGGGAGTGTAGCCCAAAGGTAGATGTGTTTCCAGGAACCTCAGTACCACACAAATAAATAAATAAATAAATAAATAAATAAATAAATAAAGCACTCATAAAATTAAAAAAAAACATAAAATCAAATGCCTCTGTGTTCATGTGACTTATCTAAATCTAATAATAAAGTAAATTTAAGATTTGTTTATGAGATTAAAGTAAAAATGTTCTTAAAATTATTAACACATGCCTTTTTTTCCTAGGTAAAAAGTCAATAAAGACAATGTTTGCCTGTGTAGGATATTTTCAAATACAATGCTCATTGCTTTTAGAAAAAGTCTTTTTAAGGTACTAATTATGCTATGTATTCATTTTCCGAAGTAATTTATAACTGGGTAAATAGAAAATATAATTAATCCTTTAAAATGCTCTTGGCTTCTTAGGATCTACAAAAGCATTTGAGTTTATTAAATGCACCTCTAAAATGTTTTATAGAAACACAATATTTGGGCTAGTTTGTGTTGGGCCTTTACTAAAATAAAGGAAAGGACTGAAAATCAGGGTCCATGTCAATATGTAATTTTGTTTATATTGCATTGATAGGAACAACTATCTGTTCTTTTACCTGAGAATACTAAAATTTTGGAAATAATAATATAACCAATAAGACAACCATTAACAATCATTTGGTGGTAGGACTTTATACAGATTTTTAAACCATCTAGAAAGAGGCCAAATTTTATTGGACCAAATGCTGAAAATACAATGATGCCAAGAGCTGGGCTACTCATTCCGAATTTCATTTTTTTTTCTGGCCATCATCTTAGAAAAACTAAACAAAGATATATTAAGGAGCACTTAGGCAGCAATGAGAAGTTATAGGCAGGCAGAAATATATACTGCAGTTATAACCAGGGCATAGGTATATGTGACCAGTGATCAAAAAAGGTGCTATTGGCTGTAGGTCTTACTGGCAATCACTGCAGTACATACATATAAATGACTGGTGATCACATAGGTACTTGCTTTTTGTATCATTGAAGATCACCATGGACATACATGTGACCAGCAGTCTAACATTGTTGCCAACTCTAGATCTATCTGGCAACCAACATGGGCATAACTGTACATGAGACATGAGGTAAAAAAAAAATGGTGTTGTTCTAGTTCTACCTTTCACTGGTCACCATAGATAAATCCTATAAACTTGTTCTGCCCATGGTCATACATGGACAAAAATCAGATTTCAGGACCTGAATAACATACTTCAGAGAAATAAGACAGGAAGAGAAGTTAAAATGATGTTTCTTTCTCCTCTGTATTTTAGATAGAAAACTTCCTATCTGCTAAGAGCTGGGCTACTTAGATTTTATTTTACAAAACAAAGAATCCCTTGACCCCCCATACACTAAAAGAAAAACAGTTATGTTTTCTATGTCTGAAATTGCTACTATAGATTGAAGAATAGAGAGAATGGCCATCATGTGAAAATGTAAACAATGTATTCTGCCTCTAGGGTAATTTCTTCAAAAGTTCCAGGTGTATTGCATCAGATCTCTGCCTCCCTTGAGTACTTGCCGCTGCCATTGCCGCTGCCTCCACCATTTCAGATCTTTCCCAAGCTCTTTTCCCAAACTGCATATTGTCCAGTGTTCCTAAGCATGTGCAATGGTAGCATTCCACCTTTGGGGTAATTTCTTCAGAGGATCAGGGTGGGTTGGATCAGATTTCTGCCTCTTCCAAATACAAGTCTCCATCTCCATCTTGGCCACCGCTGCCAACACTGCCTTCCTCCTAGGTCTACGTTAAACTCTCTCCTTACAGGTGATGTACAGGATTCTTAACGATGTAGAGAAGAAGCAGTCTTCCATTGTGGGGAATTTTTCCAAAAGTTCCAGTTCAGTTGGATATGTTTTGTCTGCATCTCCAATATCCTAGCTGCCGCTGCGGTCATCTTGACCCCTCTCCAATATTTTTCTTTTATTTTTTCTTGTCCTTTTTTTTTTTAATAAGAGAAGACAGTATGTGGGTTTGAGGAGGTTCTGGGATCAGGCACTTGGTAGCAATGATTTTTTTTTTTCTTTTCTCCCTTCCAAGAGGGGAGTCCAACAGCCTCATCATGCAGAGCAGAATCTGCTGTTCTAAGCGCACGATGGCCTGCCCCAGCACAGCAGTGCTGGGTTCCTCTGTACCTTGCAGCCTCTTGTTTGGTACCGGGCTTCCCAGGATTTGGGCTCATGCCTTCCCAGGGGTAGGCCGGGCTGCCCGCCCTCTGCCTGGGGCCCGCCCGGGGCTTCTGGGCCCTTCCAGGGGGAGCCGGCACAGGCTGCACCTGTGCCTGACTGTATCACCTTGCACCCTCGGGAACGGGACAACCTGTTGGGTGAAGAGGGTGCTCAGATTGGAGCCTGCCAAGGGGTGAGGCCGGTGACTGGGACAGCAAAGCCGGGATTTGAGCCTGCTGTGAAGCAACGCTGGTGCTGGGGCCAGCGAGGCCGGCATCAGAGCCTGTTGCAGGGTTAGTCGGTGCTGGGGCCAGCGAGGCCAGGATTGGTGCCTGCTACAGGGTTAGGTTGGTGCCAGGGCCAGTGAGTCCAGGATCGGAGCCTGTCATGAGGCAAGGCCATCACTGAGGCCTCCAAGGCTGAGATTGGAGCCTGCCAAGGGGTGAGGCCAGTGCCGAGGCCAGAGAGGCCAGGATCAAAGCCTGCCATGATGCAAGGTCAGTGCTGGGACCTCCAAGGCCGGGATTGGAGCCTGCCGAGGGGTGAGGCCAGTGCCGGGGCCAGTGAGGTTGGGATCAGAGACTTCTGTGAGACAAGGCTGGTGCTGGGGCTTGCGAGACCAAGATAGGAGCCTGCCGATGGGTTAGGATGGTGCCAGTGTCAGTGAGGCCGGGATCAGAGCCTTCCGTGAGGCAGCAAACTTTACAAAAAAAAAAAAAAAAAAGCATCAGACAGCAAAATTTTGCATTGTATTAAAATAATTTTCTGTGTTTTCTACTGTGTCTATTTTCTACCGTCTATTTTCTATATCTAATTCAATAATGTTATATGTATGTGTGTTCCCAAAATGTACAGTACTTTTGAAATAAAAAAATTAAAAAAATTTACTGAGCTAATGTCATCTAAAAAAACTCCAGATTGATATCTTTATCTTTTTAAATGTGTTATGACCATTTGTAATGAAAAAATACAGATAGAATTTTTTCTATTTCTGATAATTCTACTTTTTATACTATTGTAAATGGTGTGTTAATGTTTAACAGTGATAGCTGTTAACTGCAAGACATCTTAAAAGACAGGTAAACATAATCTTCTGAATGTTCACAACTGAGACTCAGAAAATATTCAGGAAACAAAAGTCTAAGAAAAAATAGTCAATACTTTAGACCTTGCCCTTCAGAGTCAAATAGGACCCAGGAGATAATGGTACCTCACTAAGGAGACCTGTAACTTTGATAAGTCCTCTTAACCCCTGAATAATGAGATTATGAGGGTCCCACAGCCTGGAAGCTTCCAGGACATATTCAATAAAATAAGTTTCATCAAAGAGGGAATTGTTTTTCTTATGCTTTGAGAGAATCAGATAGTCTTCAAGTCCATGACCAGTCTTGGCAAATGGAACAACTTGTAGAAATAAAGTCTCACAAAGTCCCTAAGAGTAGCTCTAAGGAGTTTTAGCAGATTATAATGACAAAATAATGATAAAAACATGTTTTCTCAACATAGATCTACCTACTTGGTTTTGAACACCAGCAGAAGAGTAAAACCAGATACAAATATGCTATTTTGGGAGTAACAAAAAAGAGTTGTATTGAAGCCATTTATATAGTACTTCTATATTTAAACTCATGAAAAAAATGTTTAAGGGTCATGGGGGTGACACCCTGACCCCAATATTCCGACAGCTTTTCTTACCTACTTAAAGCAGTTAGAGCAGTTGTCCAGTTTCTCTAATAGTTCTTGAGGTAAATTTATCACAGGGCAGCCATGAGAAAGGGCAGAGACTCTGGAAAGAGGAAGAATAAAAAAGGCTACTTATATCAGCTTCTATGAGGTGGAGAGAGATGAACAGGAAAGTGAGAGGCAGGTAGGCACCAGAAGATAAAGGCCCACAAGATAAGAATTAAAATTAAGCAAAATGTATTAGTTTCCCAAAATGAAATTCTGCTCAATTATAATAGATCGTATGAAAAAATAAATCTCATTAAGGTTTACAAGTCTACCTCTTAAGTGCTTGGGTTGTTACTGTCTTTTTGGGACTTACATGTGAAGACGTGAAATGCTTTATTGTTTTTTATCTATTCTTTACTTAAAATCACTTTATATTTTTATACCCCTTGTTGGTTCTTGGACTTCATTCATTAAAAATTACTGGACAAGAAAGCTAAAAAGGAGATGCTCCCATTTCATAAAATGTATAAAACAGTGTTTGTCTTAATAATTAAAAACAGAACAAAAGAAAAATACAAAAATACCAAATGTTATCAGTAAGAATGTGGGTAATAACTTCTATGTCATCTATATTACAGCTTATTATAAAATAGTTACAGATACATACTTTTTCAGTTGACTGAAAAAGTAATTCAGAAGATATATCATTGAATAAAAAAATAAAGCTACATACAAATGTAAAGTACTATCGCCTCTTGTTTCAGTCAGCATTTTCACAAGCATAATCTAAAGACTTGAACCATGTAATTATTTTCTTATCATTTCAGGTTCACTCCATGCAAGGCCAAAAACTACAGCTCTCAGGGTGCAGTGACAAGTGGTGAAGAGAGAAACAGCACATGGACTATGTTTCTCACAATATGGAGGCTGGAAGCTAGAGAGAAGGAGGGTGGGGATAAGGAACCATATTTAATTCTCAAAGCTGATAGGCCCCATAGACCTACCTCTTCAACCATACTCATATAAATTCATTGCAGTGGATTTAACCACTGCTTTGATTACAACCCTCATGATTCAATTACATCAGTTCCAAACTGATGTAATTAATAAATGAGTTCTTTAAGGGATATTTTATAGGTTAGTATAACACCCTATAAAGTATAAAATACAATGCTACTAATCATTTGCATAAATGCATATGTATCTATCTTTATATTTTTCTCTGTATGTATTAACCTACCTATAAACTTATATTTATTAGGATAGATATGAAACAAAGTAAAAATGTGTCTAATTTTTAATAGAATTAGTATTAAGGTTGAGTATCAAAATGGTATTTAGGTTTATATATTTAGGCATTTTCTATGTGTAAGAATAACATTTTTATGTTTAATTTACATGATCAAATTTAATTTTAAGCAAGAAAAGTTTAAGTGAATTGTCTAAGGTGAAAAAAATTAATTAGTGTTTGAGTCCAGATTTAAACCAAAACATTCTAACACATACAATTCTAACTAATTTTCTTATGCCATATTCTAGTAGATGGCTAATTTTCATCACCTATTTCAACTAGAAAAAATAAGTATATATTAAAGCCAAGTTAAAATGGGTTAACACAGTTTTCAATCTATGCTGTAATTTATATTAATTAAACAATTTTGCTATTAATAAAGCTGAGTAGGAAGAAGGTAAATGAGATATTTTAGAAATTTATAATGAACACAGGACATGGAAATTTAATCTTCCTCTAGGCTAGGCCTTTCCAAATAATATTATGTGTAAAATCATTGGAAACCTTTGTCTAAATGATATATCCACAAATTTAATCACAGAGTCTAAAGATATTTATTAGTAAGCTCAAAAGATGTCATAGATTATTAAGAACTTCAAGTTATTCTGACCTGGCCAACTAGGGGATGTACTCCCAGAAAAACTCTGATTTCTAAGTTGCTGTCATCTGAATGTAAGGGCTAAAGAGGGCTGAAGAAATATCAAAGTAGAATTTTTTATGAATGAAAGTCTCCAATTAATTCACAAAAATATTCAGGGTTTGCTATCTTTATAATTGCTTTGTCTCCTTTTTGGGGGGTTTATTTTATATTTGGAACTTCTCACATTTCTGTGTCTAAACAAAAAAAAATGAAATCTTTGCAGGCACTGAAGAATTTATTTGTTTGAATATTCCTTCTCTTTGGTGATGTTTATCAGAGGATATTTATTTATTAATTTATAAACAACATAAAGAAAAGTAAAAAAAATGAAATGAAACAATAAGAGATACTAAGGACTATAGCATAATATCTTTCATTTTTCTCTTTTACTCTATAAATATGTGAAGCAAAGAATCTTAAAAAGTGGCGCATATATATATATATATATATATATATATATATATATATATATATATAGCAGTATTGGGGATTGAAACTAGGAACAGTTTACCTCTAAACTACAACCCCTACCATGTTTTTTATTTTTTGTTTTGAAACAGGATCTCACTAAGTTGGAGAGAGCATCAGTAAGAAGTTGAGGTTGTCTGTGAACCTGGATCCTCTTATCTTAGCCTCCTAAGTACTGGGATTACAAGTGTACACCACTGTGTTCATTACTATTTATTGAATAGCCTAAGTATCATTTTTTCCAAAGCTAGTACATGAAGAACTTCTCTTTGCTCACTGTGTAATTGTAATAAAATATTTTGTTTTGGATCACTTTTTCTCTTTATTTAAAAAACTTTTATTGGTGCATTGTATTCTTGCATCATAATGGAATGTAATATGGTGGAGACATACATGTACCCATCACCCAACTACCCCTTACCTAGTTCCTAATCCAATCCCCCTCCCTCCTTCTTTCTCATGTTTTGCTTAGTGATTGATATTTATATGTTCAAGTATATCATGTGCATTAGAGATTGTCCCAGTTCTCCCCTTCTATCCCCTCAGTTAGGTCATCTTATTTGCTTATCTATAGAATCTTCTTTTTTGTCTAGAGTTTTCCCTATGACCCATTTTCTTCCTAGCTTTTGCATATTAGGAAGAGATGATGATTTCTTATTTTCTGTGATTGACTAGTCTCCTTAGCATAATGTCCTCCAGTACCATCCATTTCCCAGTAAATGAAGTAACTTCTTTTTTATGGCTGAGTAGAATTCCATTGTTTACATATCCCATAGTTTTGTAATTTGTTCATTGCTGATGGACATCTTGACTGGTTTCATAGTCTGGTAATGGTGAATTGTGCAGCTATGAACATAGATACATATGCATACATTAGTTTGGTAGATTGATTTCCTTTCTCTTGCTTAGATACCCAGGAGTGGTATTGCTAGACAAAATACTAAGTTTGTTCCCATTATTCTGAGGATCCTCCATGCTGTTTAACAAAGTGGTTGTACTAATTTGCAATCACACCAACAATGTAGTAGAGTTCCCACTTCTCCACATCTTTACCAACTTTTGTTGTTGTTTTTGTTTTGAATGATTGCCATTCTAGTTGTAGATAGGTGGAACCTCAGGGTAGTTTTGATTTGCATCTCTCTGATTGCTAATGATGTCAAGCATTTTTTCATGTATTTGGTGACCATTTGAATTTCTTTCTTTGTGAAGTGTACTTAGTTCACTTGCCTATTTTTTGATTGGGTTATTTGTTTGCTTAGTGGTGAGTTTCTTGAGTTCTCTCTATATTTTAGATATTAGTCCTCAATCAGAAGAGTAGTTGGCAAAAATCTTCTGCCATTCTCTTGGCTGTCAGTTGAGGTTCTTGACAGTTTCCTTTGCTGTACAGAAGCTCTTCAGTTAAATGTAATTCCATGTATTGATTTGCCTTTTAGTTTCTTGTGACTTTGGGGGTCTTGTTGAGAAAGTTTTTTATCTATGCCTATGTCTTTCAGTGTTGGACCAATGCCCTCTTAAGGGAGCTTCAAGGTCTCTGGTCTAATTTCTAAAAATTTCATTTATCTTGAATTGGAGTCTTGTCCAGGGTGATAAAGTGGGATTAATTTCTATTTTTCTGCATATGGTTAACCACTTTTGTCAACACCACTTGTTGAAGAGGCTATCTTTTTTCCAGTGTATATTTTTGGCCCATTTGACAAAAAAGTAATTGGCTGTAAGTATGTGGTTTTGTTTCTGGGACTTCTATTCTGCTTCATCGGTCTATGTATCTGTTTTTGTGCCAGTATCATGCTGCTTTTATTACTATGGCTTTGTAGTATTGTTTAAAGTTAGATATTATGATTCCTTCTGCATGGTTTTTGTTGCTGAGAATTACTTTGACTATTCTGAGATTTGTTGTTCCAAATGAATTTAAGGACTGATTTCTCTATGTCTGTGAAGGATATTCTTGATTATTTAATGGGTATTGTATTGAATCTGTAGATTAATTACTTTTGGAAATATGGCCATTTTGATGATACTATGCCTGTCAATAAAAATGGAAGTTTTTTTTTTATCTCCTAAAGTATTCTTTAATTTCTTTTTTCAATGTTTTATGATTTTCTTTGTAGAGGTCTTTACCTCCTCAGTTAAGTTTATTTTTAAGTACTTTATTTTTGAGGGAAAATTCTGAGTGCAAGTGTTTTCTGAATTTCTTTTTCAGTGAATTTATGGTTGATATACAGAAAGGCTTCCAATTTTTAAGACTGAATTTGTATACAGACACATTTTTGAATTTGTTGATAAGTTCTATAAGTCTTTTGATTGAGTTTGTTAGGTCTTTGAACTATAGTATCATGTGATCTGCAATAGTGAAAGTTTGAGTTCTTTTTTTCCTATTTGTACTCCTTTAATTTTCTTTTCTTGCTTTATTGCTCTGTCTAGAATCTCATAATATATTGAAAAGGAGCTATGCGTGTTGCCAGTTGCTTGGGAGGCTGAGATACGAGGATCACACAGGTTCAAAGCCAGCCTCAGCTACTTAGTGAGGCTCTCAGTAACTTATTAAGACCATGTTTCAATATAAAGTATAAAATAGGTCTGTGAGTGTGACCCAGAGGTAGAAAAGCCCCTAAGATCCACCCCCAGTACCAGAAAAAAAAATACAAACACACACACACACACACACACACACACACACACACACACACACACATATATATATATATATATATATATATATATATATATATATATATATATGAATGAAATGGTGATAATGGACATCCTTGTCTTGTTCTTGTTTTTAGGGAAAATTCTCAGTTTTTCCCTATTTAATATGATGTTTGCTGTGGGCCTATTGTAAATTTCCTTTGTGGTGCTGAGATATGTTTCTTTCATTCCAATCATCTGCAGTTCTTTTTCCCATAAATGGATGTTATAAAACCTTTATAGAAGATCTAATATCTATACTCCTCAATCTATTTTGTGAAATAGAAAACAAAGGGATGCTCCTAAATTTATTCTATAAAGCCAATATCACATTAGTACCAAAATAAAATAAAGACAGCACAAGAAAGGAAAACTACAGGCCTATATGTTTGATGAATTGGATGCTAAACTACTAAATGAAATACTAGCAACATGCCTTCAAAATGACATAAAAAAATCATACATCATGACCAGGTAGGGTTCATCCCAGGGATTTAAGTCTGGTTCAACACACAAAAATCAATCCATGTTATCCATCATGTAAACAGAATCAAAGACAAAAATCATTTTTTCTCTTTATAGTAATATTTGATTTCAATTTTTATGTTCTTGTAAATTTACTTAGAAAAAAATCGGGTATCCAAAATTAATTTGGTGTTATTACCATAGAAGAAAGTGCTTTCTTGTGGGTTTTTTTGAACAGTATGTATAACTTTTTAGTGAGTCTTCTTCATATTATATGCATCTTAAGCTTGAATTTTATGCAGTAAGTTCATAGCCACTTTTTGTAAACCTATTTAAGAATCTATAATTTGGATGAACATATTTTATTATGATGAAGATCACTATATTTATTTCAAAGACCTATCCCATTTGCTCTCTTGAAAAAAAAATCAACTCAATTTCCCAAAGCACTCAGCTATACTGATGCCAGTGCTGACTTAATTACACTCAGAAAAGCTCGGTTGGCTACAGCTCATTGCCTGCTTTTGTAAACTCTTCATGTATTTGTCTGGAAGGCAAATCCAAAGAACCATTTTCATCATTGTCTGATTATGTTGTCATTACATGCATTTATATTTACTACAGTAATTCAGACCAAAATAAAATAAAAATGTGCAATAGATTTATATAGGACATAAAGTTTTTGAGGCACTTGAGCAAGTGTTGAAAAAAATATATATAAATTTTAAATACTATATGATTTAAATGTAATATATATGTTTATTTGTGTATATATATATATATATATATATATATATATTATATATGTATAACATATATATAAGCACACAACTACATATATATGTAAGTCTTATAGATGTATGGCAATTACAAAATCTATCACTTTTTTCTGATGAGGTTATTTAAAATCTTTTAGTTATTTATGCTCCTGTAATTTTAGGCTGACTCTGTTATTAAAAATGTATTATTGATAAATAGCCAAATTTTAAAAAATTCACAAATTCATGAAGAATATTAGAACTTTTTTTTAAAGAATGAATACCAATGGCCAACAAATATATGAAATATGCCACAAATCACTATCCATTAGTGAAATGCAAGACAAAACCATAATGTGATAACTAATATTGATAGGTCAAAAGTAAGTGTTGATGCCATGCATGGTGGCAGACATCTGTAATCCCAGAGAATTGAGAAGCTTGAGACAGGAGACTCATAAGTTTGAGGCCAGCCTGGGCAACTTTGGAAGATCTTATCCCCAAATAAAAATCTCAATGGTACAGTGTTCTTGGATTTGATCCCCAACACCACAAAGCAAATCAAAATTAAGTGCTCCTAAATTTTTTAAGGAAAACAAAATTTTCAGAAAATAGACAAAGCAATTCTTAGCAACAAAAAACACAATGGAGGCATCACAATACCTGATTTTAAATGACACAATGAAGCTATAGTAATAAAATAGCTTTGTATTGACACAAAGAAAGGTCACAGATTAATAGATTAGAAGAGAGGATATAGAAACAAACACTCACAACTATAGCCAATGGATATTTAAAAAATAAAGCCTAAAACAGACTTTGGAGAAAAGATATCACCTTTTCAACAAATGGTGCTGGAAAAAGTGGTTAGCCATAGGAGAATGGAATTAAATTCCAAATGAGCATCCTACACAAGAGTCAACTCAAGATGGTTAAAAATCTAGAAATTACACCAGAGATTTTACAACTACTAGAAGAGGGAATAGTGTCAACTCTCCAACACATTGGAATCAGTAGATACTTCTTCAATAAGACTCTGAAAAGCTCAGGAAATAAAACCAAATTCAATAAAAGATATGGCAATAGATTAGAAAGCTTCTGTGCAGGAAAGGAAGCTATCAAAAACCAAATTAAAAAAAGAGCATAAAAATAGGAGAAAATCTTTGCCAGCTATGTCTATGACATAGAATTATTATCCATAATATATAATGAACTTAAAAGAACTCAATACCAAAAAAGAACCCAATAAAAAATAGGCAGTGTATCTGAATAGACTTTTTTCAAAAAAACAACAACAACAACAAATTACCAACAAATATCTGAAAAAGTGTTTAACATCATTAACAATCAGGAAAATGTGAACCAAATGATACTAAGATTGCCACTTAATTCCAGTTAGAATGTTAATCATAAAGAACACAAACAACAATAGATGCTTAAAATGATGCTGGAAAATAGAAACCATTATACACTATTGGTAGGATTACAAATTAGTACAGTTTTCATGGAGATTAGGAGGTTCCTTTAAACATTGGGCATAGAGTCATCATATAACTCAGACATACCACTTTTTAGGATCTTTCTAAAGGATCTGAAATCAGATTACTATAGGAATACATACATTTTGACATTTATAGCAACACAATTCATAATATTCAAGTTGTAGAAGCAACTTGCTTCTCTAACAACATATGAGTGGGTTATGAAAATATGCTACATCCACACAATGACATTTTACTCAGCAATGAAAAAATAATAATTCCATTATTGAGAACTCAAGAATATTATACTTAGTAAGATAAGTTAATCATTAGAAATGAAAAGCCCGATGATTTTACTCATATGTATATGCTAGAAAGAAACCAGGAAACAAAGAAAATTTCAGATAATTGAGAGTAAACACTAATGAAATAGAGATGGGAATCTGGAGAGTGAAGTGTGGAGAACAAAGGAGAGATCTGATGATGGAAACTATTCAAATAATCCTTTGTATTTATAAGAAGTTATTTTTATCAATATAGACTATCTGAAGAAGGAAGGGGGAACCGAAAGGAATCACACAGCTAATGTCCTGTGACCGTATGTATCTGTCACTCTGAACCTCACTCTAATGCATAATTACAGCACACTAATAAAAATGCAGTAACAATAGACTTTTTCAGCAAATTTCTCATTGGTATTTTATTAGATGTTCCTTCATAAAATTTCATTAAGTTTCAAATATTTCAAATATTTCAAATACAAATCATGTTATTTGTGACATTAATTTTCATTTTTGGGGCTAGGATGTTTTGATGTTTGCATGTTATTACTTATAGGAAGTATTAGCCTGTTTCCATATTTGTTTTTGTTTATTTGTTAGCTTTGTTTTTGTTTTGAGAACAAACTGCTCTATTGAATGCACAAAGCAATATTAACCATAGGCAGAATCTTTCCAGATCAGTGATGAAGACAAATGCTTTAGCAAAGTGCTCTATTTTTCTTTTCTATTTTCTTTTCTTTCCCCACATTTTTAAATTAGTTCAATTTGAAACAATTGATCACAGATTTCTCTAACACATTCTGTTGTGGATAAAGGTACAAGAGAGAATCAGACAGTGTTCAGTGTTAGAGAGGACTAATAATTTGTTTGATGTTCCTTGATAAGAATAGTGAGCTTTTAAATGATCACTACTGGTCCTTTCAATGAAAATGAATCCAGACTTAAGTTAACCAGAGATAAATTTGAAAGGACTACTGCAATAGGAGAAAATAATTATTGCAATAGAAAGAAAGCTGTTTACCTGCAAATCTATAGTAGCATTAGCGAGGAGAAAAGCATTGTTATTTTATGATGAAGAGTAAGCAAGATGACAGAAAACTGGATGTGGAGAAGGTGGAGTAATGGGGCTCAGTGATTGGACAGCTGATCAGAGAATATTTTTTCTGGTGTTTGCAAAGTCTCAAGAGGGATATTTAAAGAGGGGTCGCTAAAGTTCCACTACAATATTTTTGTTCAGTTTTAGTTAGTAGAGACAAGCAATTTCAGTAAAAATTTATGAGACACAGAATGCGTATTTGGATATCTGTATCTGGCTGTGTCATAGATAAATAACGAAGTCATCTATGAGTAAGTTTCTAAGTTATATGGAAAGGGCAATTCTTTGATCTCTCTCTCTCTCTCTTTCTCTCTCTCTCTCTCTCTCTCTCTCTCTCACACACACACACACACACATACACACACACACACACACACACGCAAATGCACACACAACATATGTATTTTTTTTTTAATTTTATTTTATTGGTGCACTGTATTCATACATCATAGTGGGATACAAACTTTTGTAGACATACATGCACACATCGCCCAGTCAGCCCCCACCCAATCCCCATCCCATTCTCTCCCCATCCCTCCCTCCCATGCTTGGCTTAGTGGTTGACATCTAGTATTATAGCAATTTATCCAAAATTAAAAATGATAATCTCACATAACAGTTTCATTTGTCTGATACCAAGCTTTTGATGACTTAAAGATAACATTTCAATATTTCTTTTTGCTTTCTTTCTTACCAGAGAATATTTTTTTCTTTTTTTTAGGTGAAACTATCATATATTTATTTTTCAGAAAAAAATCTATCCTGATATGGAATATGGACTCTAGATGCCCAAAACAATCTCGAAGCAAAAACAAAGCTAGAAGATGTATATTTTCTGATTTCAAACCATATAAAGCTACAATAATTGAAACAGTGTAGTACTATTCTAAAGGCAGATATATAGACCATTGGAGTTAAATACAAGCCTAGAGCTAACTTCTTCCCTATATTGTCAAGTTATTTTTGACAAGGTTTCCACGAAGATTTGGTGGTGGAAATAATAATCTTTTAACTAAATATTGTTGAAAAATAATAATTACATGGAAAAGAATAAAATTGGACCCTTACCTAATCCCACATACAAGTATTAACTCAAACTAGATAAAAGACCTAAATATAAATCTTAAGACTATAAACTTTTAGGAGAAAATCTGGGTCATAAAACCTCACAACATTGAAATTGGCAGTGATTTCTTGGATATGATTTCAATGGCACAGGCAACAGAAGAATATAAAAACTCCCTAAAAAATAAAAGAAAATATTGTATATCCAAAGACAATGTAAACAGAGTTAAAAGTTACTAATAGAATTGGATAAAATATTTCCAAATGCTATATCTGAAGGTATATTAATATTCCAACTAGAAATCCTAAAAATTAACAACAATAAAGGCAAACAATACAATTTAGAGATAGGTAAAAGACTAACATAAATAATGAATCTCCACAGATAACCAATCTTAGTTGTCTGTTGGATGGAAACTCTTGTTTCTCTGGTTCTGGTGAGTGTTACCTATTTCTTCTTTGTAGTTAATCTCTTTGAGTATTTTCTCTAGCGCTGGTTTTGAAGACATAAATTCCTTCAGTTTCTGTTTGTCATGGAAGCTTCTTATTTCTCCATCTAATTTGATAGAAAGTTTTGCTGGGTAGGAAATTTTTGGCTGGAAGTTGTTTTCTTTCAGAGTTTGGAATATGTTACTTCAAGCCCTTCTGGCTCTCATGACTTGGTTTGGGAAGTCTGGAGTGATTCTAATTGCCTTGCCTCTGAATGTCACTTGGCCCTTTGTTTTTGTTGCCTTTAAGATTCTCTGCTTGGCTTCCACATTGGTCATTTTGACAATTATATGGCGTGGGGATCCTCTTCTCGGATCCTGTCTAAAGGGAGTTCTATAAGTTTCCTGGAACTGTGTATCAACCTCTTGCTCTATATTTGGAAAATTTTCTGCTATTACTTCCTTGAAGAGATTGTTGATCCCTTTGGTATCACTTTCTTTTCCCTCCTCTATTCCAATTATTCTTAGGTTAGCTCTCTTAAGATGGGCCCATATTTCTTCAATGTCAGATTCCTGCTGTTGGATATCTTTTTCTAGATTAGAAACTATGCATTCATTTTTGGATTGCTCATCTTCTAAGAGCGAGATTCTGTTCTCCATGTGGTCTAATCGGTTGTTTGTGCTTTGAATTGAGGCCTTTACTTCATTAATTGCATCCTTTATCTCTTTTTGGCTCTCTCTGAGTTCTTTTCGAAGCACCTCTATTATTTCTACAGTTATTTTCCTGATTTGATCTTCTAGAAATCTCTGATTTTCTGTTTTATCAGGTTCTGATGTTGTGGGGTTGTGCACATTCATTACTTCAGTGTTATTCCTCTTTCC
The DNA here is from genome assembly GCF_963383645.1 of Muscardinus avellanarius. Classification (NCBI taxonomy): domain Eukaryota; kingdom Metazoa; phylum Chordata; class Mammalia; order Rodentia; family Gliridae; genus Muscardinus; species Muscardinus avellanarius. Next base: position 111,182,452 of record NC_137791.1, on the reverse strand, counting down.
CATGATTTCGGAGGTTTGTGCCTTCTCTGGGTTCTTCCCTTGGGTCACTATGGCTTCACTTAAGGTGCTCTGGATCTCGAGTCTGTATTATCTCAGACCCTACTACTCCTTTACTGGGTTGTATCACAGAGTCTCCGACCCAGGGAGTCGATAGAGGCTGCTTTAAACTATGGGGGGTGCCAGGTTGCACGCTCTCCTATGGTGTGATATCTCTGCCACCACCACTCCCTCACTGGGTCAAGTCCCAGGAGGCACAATACTGGGATTTCTCCTCTGTGGCCCGCAATTTTACTCACTGTTCTTGAGTACGTAGATGTAGCTGTACTGGACTCGGTGAATTCACTGCTGCTGCTGCCGCCGGTGGCAATATGGCGCCTCTGCCACGCCCTCGGCCATGAAGCTGGCGTATTTTTTCTTCTCTGGTTTTGATTTCCACGCTGAATCCCTGCAGCGTGTGCTGAGCTCAGCCACTGGGAGCTTTAAATGCTGTCTGCGCCGAAAGATCCCGCCTGGCTGTTCCGCATCGGCTCACCTCGGCTTGCTGTAGCCGTCCGCTGAGTTCGCCGCTGCCGCCGGCAGTATGGCGCTGCTGCCGCGTCCTCGGGCGCGTGTGTCTCCTCTGTGGCCCTGAGCTCTGTTCTCAGTTCGCTTTCTCTCTGGAGCCTGGTGGTTTTTTTGTTTTTCTGGTGATGGTGTTTTCTGGCTATGAAAGGCGCTCTTTTTGTGGTAATGGAGATTGGTTGTTAGCGGGACTCTTAAGCCCCGTTTTTCTCGGTCGCCCAACATATGTATTTGATGGGGGGAAAATGTGTACATAGACTGCTTAAGGGAAAAAGAATTTCCTGACCATAGCTGTTGTATAGAAGCACATGGTTCAGGTAAAATTTAATGTTTGCCTATTTTATGGCAAGTCAGAATGTGTTTCTGCTGATCCTTCAAACTTGGTACAAGGCTCTTTACACAGCTCACATGTTTACATATTTGTTGTTGGTGTGCTGTTCATCATGAAAATATTGGGAGATGAACAAATTCCCTAATATGATGCTGACATTTAACATGTCGTGATAAAATTATATTTTGGGTTTATTTTTATATTACTTGCATATCTTACAGAAAGTTTGCAAAATGTTATCACTTAAACTGTAGTGGTTATTTTTTGCTCAAAACAAACCATTTCAATCCTTAGAAGCAAAAATGAAAAGAATTAATTATTTTATTCAAAAATGTACAATTTGGACTCAACATGGGAGAATGGAGAGAGATCTCTTTCACTGAGCAGTTGGGGAAACTTGTTGAGTATTGATGAAATTCACAACAAAAACCCCTTTGCACCCAGGACTGGTGGACCAGTGTTGCTGTAGTCTGGGATTTTATCTGGCCTTTAATCTCTGGAGCTTTGATTCCTATGCATGTAACTTGGTTAACCAATCTGATTAAACTCAGAGAATCGTGGCTATATTACAAGACTAGCAATTCTGAGGAAAAGAAAGATAAGTGGAAATTGTATTGACTTTAGTGACCTAGTCTTGGAAGTTTTACAATTTCTGTTTTGCTGGACTCTTCTTATTGGAGCCACCACCAACACCAGGTGGTGTAGGGAAGGAACATCAAGTGTTGGTAAGGGAAGGAACATATACCATTTGATCATGAATAAGATTCCAAAAGATCTCATGAAACCAAAACTATTTTATGACTATTTTGGTAATTTTTAAATTAAACATAAATTATTACACTAAAAAATTTAGCACAATTAAATATGATTGATTCACTAGAGATCTGGTGATAAAAATGAACATAGATGTAAAAGTCACAAGAGATGCGGGAATGATCTGTAAAAATATAATTTTTAAAACATAATTTTTTGCTTCTGGAAAATGATATACATAATTTATGCATGTTTAATTATTCAAAGAATACATTCTATGTCATTTGACTTACTCATTTACAGTGTCATGTAAGTCACAGATTTCCCAAACTACACAAAGTTGCTAATGAGATATGTGTAGCTACCACTATGCATTTATTTCTGGATGTCGTGATTTGGAGATGGTTGTTGAATAATTTTAATAATTCCATGTCAGTGATATGCATGAAGAAGGTTATGATTGAATACCTTTGTTACTGTTTCTATCTTAAAATTTATTCCATCAGGGATAAAACAAATTTTCTTTATCATTATCTTTAGGGAATAGGAGCTAAATGTTTCCCATCCTCGAGTTGGAGTTTTTACTTACTTTCTACTTATCTCATCATCTTCCCTACAATTTCATAAGCTGAGAAATGAAACCCTCCCTGAAATAAAACACAGCTGTGGTGATTGCAGGAAGTCCAAAATAGATATTACCACATTTATTTACTGTAGAAATTCTGCAGTGCCTCCAAGAGAAATGTAAGAGGAAAGAGAATTAGTATTAAAATTACAAAAAGCTTGAATTAAATAATATATTTTAAAAAACTTATTAGCCTAGGCCTGGCGTGGTAGTGGACGCTTGTAATGCCTGTGCTTGTAGGCAGAAACAGGAGGATCACGCTGGTTTGAAGCCAGCCTCACTGGCTTAAGAGACCCTGTTTCCAAATAATAAAAGTATAAAATAGGTCTGGGAGTGTAGTCGGGAGGTAGAAGGGTTTCCAGGAACCCCAGTACCACCAAAAAAAAAAAAAAAAAAAAAAACCTTATTGCCATAGATGTATAAATTAGCCAAAAGTTTAACAATATGTTTCTTGCTCTTTTTTGAGTTAAATATAAAAAATAATATATTAAATTTTACTGAGAAAATGATTGATCAGGCCATTCATTTATTCATTAATTTTGGACTAATGTCCTATTATGCCTAAGAAAATCATTATTGAATTTACATTTTTGAATACATATTTAGGAGATATCCTTAAACAAGTAAACATATGTTTTAAATACAATAAAATATACCATACTAAGATGTATACACCAAACTTTCAAGAACCTGTTTTTGAGGATTTTAAAACAATTTAGAAAAGAAAGCAAAGATGATTTTTCTATTTATCAAGTGCGTATAATTATGATATCAAATCTTGCTCAAAATAAAAGAAAAAATCTTATATACCATTAATGTAAGAGAACATATATTTATCATTTGTAGATAAATCATTTGCAAATGAATGCATTTACATACCAAAATAATTTTCTCTCATGATCAAATTGAGATCACTTTAAAAATGCAACAGTGACTCGTTAAGACCTCCATAAATGTATTCTAAAATTATAAGAGGTAAAAATGACTGTTATAGCTACTGAAGCAAATCATGAAGAAAAATATGTTCTAAGCTGAGTGTGGTGGCACACACACACACCCACACACCCACACACACACACACACAGAGAGAGAGAGAGAGAGAGAGAGAGAGAGAGAGAGAGAGAGAGAGAGAGATTCCATGTATATTAGTATATTATTTTAACTTATATAAGCATTAAATAAAATATAATGTGAAGGTATTTTGCAACGAAAATGTGTCACAGTATTTACTTGTTACAACATAAAATCCAGAACTTGATAATAAAAATACGAAGGATTGGACAATATAAACATAATTTATTAGAAAAATACTGCATGTTAAAGATTTTAACAAATGAATAATGCTCAAAAATGGTTATAGCATAAAAGAAAAACCACAGACTAATATCTCAATATGTTTATGATGAGCCAGCCATGGTGGATCACACTTGCAGTACAAATACTTGAGAAGCTGAGACAGGAGGGTCATAGGTTCGCAGCCATCCCCAGCAACTTAGCAAGGCCCTCCACAACTTAGAGAAACTTTATTGTTTGAAAATAAAGTAGGATAGGGGTTTTACATCAGAGGTATAATGCTTGTGCTTTCTATTCCCAGTATCACACACACACACACACACACACACACACACACACACACACACAATCTATCTATCTATCTATCTATATATATATATATCTATATATATATGATTATCTTATAAATAAATGTTTAAAGAAAAGGCCAACAAAATTCAGAGGAAAGGATTCTGAGTAACAATAAACTCATTAGAAAAAATAAAAAACAAAAATATAAATAAAATAAATTCCAATTAATATCATCATTACAATAATAAATATAATAGAAATAAGAGCTAATCTCAGTTAATGCTTCTTATGACCCAGGTGGAGAAATTACAGTATAATATATTTTGCTATGGTTTCGATTATGTGAAGGAAGGAACAGATAAATATAATTAATAGTGATAGAAATCAAATTCATAGAAACACTTAATGGTGTGGATTTCTGAAAAAAGACGTAAATAAATAATTGAAGTCCTGGAAATATTTATTTAAATTTGGGTGACTTATGTTTTTCCGATATTTTAAAATTAAAGTGTTTTCTTATGGCTTGTTTATTTTTGTATGTGTATATGTAAATTGTACTTTAAAAATCTCATTAGCCTTAGGACAGGAAATGAACAGAAAAGCCCAAATAATTACAAATCATAGGAAAAATTAAGATCAGATGATATGGTAAAAAATAAACTGAAGCCGGGCGTGGCGGCACACGCTTGTAATCCCAGCATTCGGGAGGCTAAGACCTGGAGGATCGTGGTTCGCGGACAGCCTCAGCTACTTAGTGAGGTCCTCTGCAACTCAGTGAGACCCGGTTCCAAAATGAAAAATGAAATAATAGGGCAGGGGGTGTAGGTCAGAGGTAGAATGACCCTGGGTTCCATCCCCAGGACAGGAAAAAAAAAAAATTGAAATGAGTAGAATTAGGAGAGGTCTCTGAAGAGATCATAGGTTACTTTAGGAGTGAAAAAAGTTGAGATAACAAAAAAATCTGAGTTTAGATTATTCTAGGCCATTAGAACAAAATATAAAGAAGACCAACAAAACACACAAGAAAGTCAACTTGTGAAATGAGATAATCAATGCGTTTTTGCATGCACGCTCAGTTTTATGTACCTATGTTCTTTGAAGATATGCTGAGAATCGGTTGCCATTTCAGTGTGGAACCTGGAATAGAGTACATAGGACAGAATTCAACTTAATCTGAATTCTGTAACCAGCCCAATTTATATATATAGAAAAGCCAATATTCTCCAGTCACAGATCTATCTATAAGAAAATAAAAAATAAGAATTTGTTTTGGAAAGTTGCTGAGGTTTGCTGTGGTTTATTATGCAGAATTATTGCAGCAATAGTTCTGTAATGCAGATAAAATTATGCATTATATGCTTTATAATAAAATAGAGATTTAAATAAAATTATGAAATATTAGTTGATAATGAAATATCCTATAGTATAGAACATGGATTTTAGATTGTAATGAAATTCTTATTGAAAACAGAAAATTGACTTAGTGGCCTAGACCCTAGAGCATATGGTTCAGTTGGTTTTGTATGGAGGTTAGAGATCTATTTTTTTAAAATACTCACAATGAAACAGTCAGACCTGATGGCTCATGCTTATAATTCCAGAAACTGGGAGGCTGTGAGAGGAGCATTGTGGTTCACGGACAGCCTCGGCTACTTAGCAAGGCCCTTTGCAACTCAGGGAGATCCTGTTTCAAAATAAAGAATAAAAGTAGAACTGGGGGTGTAGCTTGCAGTTAGAATGCCCCTGTGTTCCATCCCCAGTACCACCCCAGAAAAATCACTATGAGCCCAGTGCCATTTTTTAACTTAACACATAGTACTATGGAAGAAGACTATCAAAATGCATTTTAATATAATACCATCGACTGGATCTTGAAACTTTTGTTTTTCGGCACTGGGGATGGAACCCAGGGACATTCTATCTCTGAGCCATACCCCCAACCCTATTTTATTTTATTCTTTATTTTGAAACAGGGTCTCAATGAGTTGCAGAGTGCCTCACTAAGTAGTAAATAAAGCTGCCTGCTAACGGCAATCCTCCTGTCTCAGCCTCCAAAATGCTGGGAATACAAGTGTGCACCACCTCACCCAGCTTGAAACATTTTTTTTCTTGAGAAATATTTATTGGAAGTGACTATACATTTGATTCCCCTATTGTTTTCACTTGGGCAAGCATTTGGTTTCATGAAAATGAATACAATATATTTTGACTAATATTGAGCCTATGCGAGCAGCTTCATTTTGAATATTGCCTGGACTTAGTTATCTTTGATTTGTCTTTCTAAAGAAGTTTCTACCTGACTTGAATCTCAAAGTAAGCTAATGTCTTAGCAGGTGTTCTTTCCTTTTGTCCTTTTGGGACTAGGTTAAATACAGCTGGCTAACAATATTTGTCTATGGTTTGAAAGTATCGTCATTTATCCCCATGTTATCTCTGTCCTTAATTAAGGAAACAGATTTTTTCCCAAATTTTGTTCTTGAAAGTTTAAGTGGTACTATGTAGAGATGCGGAAATCTGCCACTTCATTTTTCTTTTCATACAAAAAGACTCTAATTTTGTGTGATGACTTTTTAGAAATGTTCTCATTCTTCCATTTTCTAGCAGCAGATGACTTGGTTGCTACATTTTCTGAAATAAAAACCCTTGGCTTTCAAGTATGAATTTTGGAAAATTAATCCTAGCTAGCAATCTTTGTTTTGTGTTTTACTATGTTCTTGCTGCTTTTATCCTTTATAACATTCTGCGATGCATCATGCAACTATGATGAGTGATGTATTAAACAATATACACAACTGTATCATAACTTGGTTTCATTATCTTTCAGTATTCACAACATTTAATAATTCTGAGTAATAATAAGCCTTCGGGATACCAATATCGTACATAAATAATGAATAGAAAGCCGGAGACAGGAATAACAGTTTGCTTTGCAATCATCATGCTTCTCTTCTGCTATGTGACAGTTCATTGACTAAAGCATTAATCACATCCCTCTCTCTGTCCTCCTCTGCAGTGGTTGAGGATAATAAAGAATCATCAAGTGAGGGCCAGTCATTTGAATCCACAATGTGAAATATAAAGGCCAAAGTATTCTGGGTAATAAAGTGTGATTATCAAATTCTTGTGCAAAGAATAGCACTTGAAAAGAAGGGTATTATATTCTTTTAGGCTACAAACCAATGTCACTGACAAAAGGAGACATCAGAATACATATACCTGGGGAAATCAGTATCCATTTTAATGGACTATTCTTCTAAACTCAATTTTCTGCAATAATGATACCTGGGTTATATATTAAGATATAGTTCTACTCATGATAGGCTCCTTGAAAGATCTGATTGAATATATCTCAGTTCTCTTGAAAAAAAATGCTCTATGGAGGCTTACTTCTAGAGAGCAATTCAGTCTCCACATATATCTATTTATTATTTAATAAATTATTTCCTCTTAATACCTTCAATACTAAAATTTAATATGTACTTATCACTAAAAGGAGAATGTAATTGTTCTTTGTTAATGTCTTTAAGAGAGGAGGAGTGTTTTCTTTCCATTATGTTTGATTAATGTAATTAGTAGAATAGTTTGGCTCAAAGAGTTGAAATCATTATCTATTAGTATAGCATGAAGTCAGTTGATAGTTTATACATATGATACACACGTCTAATGTTTGTTTAGGGCTAGTCATGTGCTGAGGACTATTTTGTGACACAGAGTACTTTTCTACACATTTCTGTTTTCTTAAGAGCCCATAAGATTTCAACTACTGAATTCAGTTGGGCATAAGAGCAAGCAGACAAGGACTATACTGTCCAGCTTCCTTGAAAAATCTTGTAGCATGCAACCAATATTTTTGACTAATAGGATCCAGAACAATTAAGTACCCTGGATCTTTTGGGGGACCTTCCATAAAAGACAGTGTTTCGAGACTGTTTCCTTTCTTTCCTTCCTATATTTTCCTGTAACCTGATGTGTACATTTAATGGCAAAAGAAAGCGCAAACATGCTCCACCATTAGTTCTTGAGGGAAAAGCCCAGATGTGCAGACACATTATAAAGCAGACTGAAATATCAGCAATAAGCTACATGATTACATGTAATTCTAGATTTCTTTATGAAAGGTTAATGAAATTTACTGAACATTTTCTTCTTTTAGTAGCAGTTATTTTGTACTTCTATCAAGAACTGTTAAACATAGTCTTAGGTTATATTATAGACCAGAAGTATCTCATTCAAAACTCAAATATATATATATATATATATATATATATATATATATATATATATATATAAAATTTGGTGCATTGTAGTCGTACATCACAATGGAATACAAGACTTGTGAGAATATACAATCACACATCATCCAATTAGCCCTTATCCAATCCCCATCCCTTGATCCCATGCTTGATTGGTGATTAACTTTGATACATTTGTTTATGTACATCATGAGTTTTAAAGAGATTCCATCCTTCCCCATCCCATCACCTCTGACTGGTCACCTTAATTGCTCCTCTATAGGGCCCTTTCTTCAACTAGATCTCCTCCTATTACCCATTTCTGCCTAGTTTTTTTTTTTTTTTCTTTTCTGTGTTATTTTTCTGTGTATACCACTTTGCAAGTTCTGATCCAACTCTTGATGGGCCTGGCACTGGCCTGGCCACCCAGCAGCCTCTGATGCCGGCCTTGCTGGCTCCAGCACAGGGCCATGCCTTATGGCAGGCCCCAATCCCAGCCTCGCTCGCCCCGGCACATGCCTAACCCCTTGCAGGCTCAGATCCTGGCCTCAGAGGCCCCAGCACTTGCCTTGCCTTATGGTAGGCTCCGATCCCAGTCTCGCTGGTCCTGACACTGGCCTAACCACTCGGCAGGTTCCGATATATTTATAAAAAAAGAAGCATGATAATTCCAATTCTAGACTGAAAAGGAGTGAAAGATTGGAGGTTAATTAACTTTCCCCATATCTTACCACCAGTTACTAGAACAATTAAGGCAGGGTTTTTGTTTGTTTGTTTGTTTGTTTCCAGAGACTTTTAACTGGTATAAAATATGTATCCCTCATTATACCACACTTGTCTGTAATGTAAAATTGCAGGCTCAATCTTTGTTATTCTTGAACATCACTATTTCAATATTCAGAAATTTCAACACCTAGTACAGAATATCATGATATTTCAACTGTGATACAGCTAAGACATTTCCCTTCAGACAGTTCAGGTTTTTATAGCTTCACTGGTAAATGCATGGTTGTTAATTTTAGCTTTTTTAGAAAAATATTTTTTAGATCTTGACTTCCATCTTAAGCATGGAAATCCTGACACTTAGTATCTAACCATCTGTTAATTCTAATTAATATTTTAATACTTTAACCTTTAACAAAATGATAAACAAGAAAAATGAGTTGATAAAAATCCTGAAATATAAATACTAAGTTAAAATAATTTCATTTCTTAGGTTTTCTTATTACTTCTATAATTAATATGTGGCCATCTAAAATAGGCTTATATCCAACTTGAGAAATTCTAATAAAAATTTTCACTCCCAATATCCTTCTGCAATTCTGTAATTTGTTATGATCATGAATAAATTACTCACATCTTAAATTTTTAGGTTATTAAGCTTCAAGAAGAGAAGAGTTAGATATTCTGTTTGATTTTATGTTTTAAACATTCTTCAATTAAGCTGCTACATTAACAGGATTATTCAATGGATGAAATGTACATATATCTCATATTTGGACTAAGTATATCTGTCATTGGTATCTATAAAAATTAGATATAGTTTGCATTGTGATTAATTCATCTCCTACTAAAAAAGAAATATATTTCTAAAAACACAAGTTATTTTTATTTTTTTCCCCACTGGGCATTGCTTGACCTTAGTATTGTGTCTCACAATGAGAAATGATTTTTATAGATTCAGAGCAAAATCTGAACAGCCGCAGCTACTTAGTGAGGTCGTTTGCAACTCAGTGAGACCCTGTTTCAAAATAAAGAATAAAAAATAAAACTGTGGGTATAGTTCAGAGGTAAAATGCCCCTGAGTTCCACCCCCAATACCACACACAAAAAATAAGGGGTCTTGAACATCTTTATATTTTTGCATGTCTATAGCTGTGTATCATACCATTGAGACTTTCTTTATTCCTATATTCTATTTGAGGTAACTAGTGAATGTGAATAGGTAAGATTTTTCTTCCTTGGGTGCAAACCCAAACTTTGTGACACACTTTTATGAGGAATATGTTCTTCCTCATTTTGCATGAAAATAATTTATGTCTGTTTCAATGAAATAGTTCCCAATTATTATTGTTTGGACTTCATGGGGGAGCATCAACATAGATGAAATTCGATTTGCAGTAAATTCTGAAACTATTTGTAGCTAGATTAATCAATAGTTTAGCTTCGTCTTCCCATTTCACTCATATCTTTATGATAAAAAGGCTAAAAGTTTTATCATTTATTAGTACTTTTACAGTAAGTTTTTCCTACTTTCTATAGTTTATTGTATATTACCTCTAATGGTTAAGTTTGTGTATCATAAGTCAGATAATATAAAGTTGTGTGTGTTTGTATAAATTATGTCTTTACTTTAAAAGACATACCATTAGCCAGGTGTGGTGGCACACACTTGTAATCCCCACGTTTGGGAGGCAGGGACAGGAGGATCGCGCAAGTTCGAGGCCAGCCATGCTGGCTTATGAGACCCTGTTTCCAAAAATTAAAAAAAGAGTATAAAATAGGTCTGGGAGTATAGCCAAGAGGTTGAGAATTAGAAGGGCTTCCAGAAACCCCAGTACAACCAAAAAAGAAAAAAAAAAAGACATACCATACAGATTCTACAGAGATTGGTTGTATTTTTTCCTATTTTGGGGGAAAAAATATCCAAAATCTTAAAATGGGACTAAGAATGTCAAGAAAGAGTTATGGCCTGATTACTGTCTTTCTTCTGAGGAAGAAACTATCTTTATCCAGGAAAGTCTACTCTAATCTCTCAATTACTTTGAAAAGGAGGACAGAAAATCCCCCATGGTAAATTTGGAAGCATAAACACAGCATATCCAGTTCAGCATCTCTGGATACTCTCATTCAGAATGTAATGACTCTTGTATTACATATATACATATACATATACATACACACACACACACATATATATATATATATATATATATATATATATATACACACACACACACATATATATATATACACACATATATACACATACACACACACACACACTATATATATATATATATATATATATATATATATATATATTCATTGCTATTTGAGAACACAATCTATTTTAAAATGTAAATGAAATTAAAGAATGTTTTTTATTGATTCCTGAAAATCCTGACATTGTTTTCTGGAATTCCATTTTAAATGACTCAGACTGGAGAAACATATTTTTCTATACACAGGAAGGGAAAGAAAAATTTTTAACAAAATCAGCAATGGCTAAATCAGGAGTTTGCAATTAGACAGTTTATTGATGCTGCAAATGTTAATCACAGGTTTCTTCCCAGTTATTACACACAGAATTTTAATTCTCAAAAATATGTACCAATAGAAAAAAAGCAGATTACTTTCATATGCCTAAAATATATTACCACAGATTTCAAAACTTAACTTTTCTAATCATTTGGTGCTGTGGGCCATGATAGGTCATTGATCTTGAATTACTACAGGATTTTAAAGAAACTACTTTTAATCAAAATAGGAGTACATATTCAAAACTTTTGACTTCAGGTTTTTTATTATGGAGAGAGGAAAAAATTAGAATTAGTTTTAAAAATTGCTGTGATGTTCCCTATCTTCTTGACTTTTGAAGGTTTTGGTGAGTTTTCCTGTATATAAAGTGACAATGACAATGACAGTGAGTGTTTATGTGTGTGTGTATTAAAATATCACTGAGTTAATATATTAGATGTATTAATATGTATAAATATGTAATAATATTACCTGATCTATAATATTTGAACAAAAATCTTAGCAATTATCACTATCTATTTAAGTGCTAATAAAGACACTAATGATGTCAGACATTCTGTTAAATGAATGGAAACCCATGATAGGTATATGCACTATGAACAACTGAACATATTTAATGTAAAAAATTATCATCAAAAATTTCCTTGTGCCCTTTTTTCTGGTTATGTTTTTGAAATATGAATAATTTTCAATAAGATCTATTTTAACAAAATTTTAAACAAATAATGTCGAATTGTTAACTATTGGTACCATGATGTAAATATCTAGAACTAAATAATACATTATATCTGATACTGTACCAAGTGAACATTTTCTTACTCTTTTCATCCAGACCAGGTGAATTATCATTGTAGACTCATTTATAAGTTTGACTTTTTAAAGTCTCAGATAGCTGGGTGCAGTGGCATGTGCCTGTAATTTTCGAACTTGGGAAAGTGAGACAGGAGAATCACAGGCTTTAACCCAACCTCAGCAACTTAGTGACCCTCAGCAAATCAGTGAGATCCTTTTTCAAAATAAAAGATAAGAGCTCCACATGGCTGGTGTCACATGCTTGTAATTCTAGTACTTGGGAGACTAAGATAGGAGGATCACAAGTTTGTGGCCAGCCTCAGCTGCTAAGTGAGATCAGCCTCAGCTACGTAGTGAGACCCTGTCCTGAAGTAAAGAATAAAATGGGTTGGGGTATAGCTTAGAGGTAGAATTTTCCTGGGTTTAACCCCCAGTTTCACAAAACAAACAAACCAATAAAGAAATAAAGAAATAAAGAAATAAATGGCTGGATTTATAGCTCAGAAGTAAAATGTTTCTGGAGAAACAAAACACAAACAAACAAAAAATAGCTTTATCTAAGTGAAATAATATAGTACTTGTCCTCGTGAGATGGGTTTATTATTCTTAGCATAATGTTTTTCAGGTACAATTTATTTGTCAAAAAAAAAATTTCTCTCCTCTCTCCTTGGCTTCTCTCAGCCTTTAGCGAATGTTGTTTTGCATTCAATCAAAGGTTATTGTACCTAACAATGCCTTTCTTCCTCAATCCTCCCCACTGCCAGCATTTTGCAGCAATATTTTTGCTTCCTTCCAAAGCTCTACTTCCATATATGAGTTCCCTTCTCTCTCCTGCCTGCTCTCTATTCCTTCAACAGTCCAATACATTCCACTTGAAAAAGCCAGGAATATCAGAAAAAAACCTCTTAGCTTTCTTATAATATCTTTGAGTTTGGCACTCTATTTTCTACTTCTACCCAACACCAGGCACATGAGAATTAGTCTACAGAGGAACACAAAATCTGTGGCTAGACTCCATGAGTTCCCAAATGATATATCAGTTCACACAATGCTGCTGAAAGTTGCTTAATAGTTTGGCTCAATTCTTCACTGTTCATTCATACTGTGTCTTTTCCATCTACTATCTGCAAATTATAAAAGCAGCTATTGGTATTCATCCTTCAAGTAAACAAATGCCACTATCTAAAGTGGCATTTACCTGGAAGATTGGTCTAATGTTGTGAGAGGTGTGTTGAAGTCTCCCAGTATTATTGTATTGGGACTTATGTGTGACTTCATGTCACAAAGAGTTTGATTTATGAAAGTAGCTGCACCTATGTTTGATTATTGTTATTTCCTCTTGCTGGATTATTCCTTTAACCAGTAAAATATGACCCTCTTTGTCTCTTCTACTAAGTCTAACTTGTCCGATATCATAGTTGCTACTCCTGCTTGCCTTCAAGTTCCATTAGCATGGATTACCTTGCTCCATCCCTTTACCTTGAGTTTGTTCCTATCTTTACTTGTAAGGTGTGTTTCTTGTAAGCAGCAGATCGATGGATTCTGGATTTTAATCCATTTTGCCATTTTTTGTCTTCTTATTGGGGAGTTGAGGCCATTTACATTCAATGTGATTATTGAGAGATAATTTTTAATTCCTATCATGGTAATATTTTATTTCTGTTTGAGATACTATTTATTCTTCTTTGTTTAGTTGTCTGCTGGATGGGAAATCTTGTTTCTTTGGTTCTGGCATGTTTTGCCTGTTTCTTCTTTGTAGTTTATCTCCTTGAGTATTTTCTCTAGTGCTGGTTTTGAAGACATAAATTCCTTCAGTTTCTGTTTGTCATGGAAGCTTCTTATTCCCCTATCTAATTTGATAGATAGTTTTGCTGGGTAGGAAATTTGGGGCTGGAAATTGTTTTATTTCAGAGTTTGGAATATGTTACTCCATCCCCTTCTGGCTTTCATGACTTGGTTTGGAAAGTCTGGAGTGATTCTAATTGTTTTGCTTCTGAATATCACTTTTATCTCTTTTAGACTCTCTCTGAATTCTTTTAGAAGGTCCTGTATTATTTCTACAGTTGTTTACCTGATTTGATCTTCTAGAGATCTCTGAATTTTTGTGTTATTAGGTTCTGATGTTGTGGGTTTGTGGGCATTCATTGCTCCATTGTTATTTCTCTTTCTCGTAATTTCAGAAGTTTGTGCCTTCTCTGGGTTCTTCCCTGGGTCACTATAACTTCACTTAGGGTACTCTGTATCTCAAGTCTGTGGTAATCTCAGTCACCACTACTCCTTTACTGGGTCATATTGCAAAGTCTCAGACCCAGGGAGTTAATCAGGGCTGCGTGATACCATGGGGGTGCCAGGCTGGGTGTTTTCCCATGGGGAGCTGTGACTAGGGTGTGGTATCTCTGCCACTGGATTGAACTGCAAAATCTCAGAGTCTGGGAGATTATCAAAGCTGCACAAATTCCTAGGGCTGCAGTACTGGGATTTCTCCTTTAGGGGCCGCAATTTGACTCATGGTTGTTGAGTGCACTGATCTGGAACTGTAGTGGACTCAGTGAACTCGCTGCCACACCCTCGGCAATGAGGCTGGCATATTTCTTTCCTTGTTTGAGCTCCACTCTGAGTCCCTGTAGGTCATGCTGAGCCTGGACTCTGGGAGCTTTAGATGCTCCTTGTGTTGAAAAAACTGCTGAATTACACCCGGTTGTTCCGCAGCTGCTCACCTCAGTTCCATGTCCACCCCTCCTCTCTGGAGCCTGGTGGGTTGTTGAATGTGCTGTTCTGGAGTCGTCAGTTGAACTCTCCACTGCCGCTGGCAGTATGGCGCTGCTGCTGTGCCTGGCCGGCATATCTGCTCTCTGGTTTTGAGCTTCATTCTGAGTCCCCCTCCTCTCTAGAGCCTACTGCTGTGAGGGAAGATGGCGCCAGCACAGCTCTGCCTCAGGACTGCAGGCTGGTTTCTTTTCTGGTGTCTGGTTGTTCTTCTAGCCTTCTTTTTTCTCTGTCCCTTGTATTTACAGCTTTTATTTCTCTGCTGATGGCGTTTTCTGGCTATGAAAAGTGCTGATTTTGTGGTAATTGAGATCGATTGTTAGTGGGACTCATAAACACCACTTTTCTTTCTCCATCTTCCCAGAAGTCAACTGCATGTTTTATTGAGAGAGCATTCAGACTTTTTATAGAAAGCTTCTATGGGTTACATTGATGAACTGGCTATTTCAGACATTTTAAGTTTATCTTAAAGCAACAATGGATGTGTGTAAATAAAGCCTAACAACTAATCTCAAACTTGGGAGGGAGAAAATGAGAAATTATATAATGCACATGATGTACAATAATAAACATTTCAATGTCAATCACTAAGCCAAACATGAGAAGGAGCAAAGGGGAGGAAATAGGGTGAAAATTGTGTAAGGTGATGTGTGAAAGTATGCCTCCACCATCTTCATCACCTCATCCTCTAGAAATCCAGAGTGGTGCTCAACAACACCCTAAGTGAACTAGCGATTCCTTGGGGAGACTATTTGGTCAGCCGCAAAGAATCCAGTGGCAAAGGATAGAATTGCAGGGATTATGACTTTATTTTTTTCACTCTGGTAAAGGTGGTGGTAGAGTCTGCTGTTGGAAACAGCAGAGGCACATATTAGAAGAGAGCCCCCAGTACCAATTGGACAGAGAGGCCTACAGTCCACAGGACACAGCACTTTGGTAGGGCCTTGGAAATTCACCACAGGCCACCCAATCATGGTGACTGGGGAGAAGTTAGGCCAAATGCTATCCCTGTCTGTGTTCTCCTACATACACAGTGGTTCTGATACTAGCAGCACCTGCCATCTATGTAGGTGAGAAAAGATATGGATTCAGGGTTTGTTGGAAACATAGAGTCTTATGTTTATAGTGGATCTGGCTCCAGTAATATCTGGCACCTGCATAGACAGAGAGAAATTCAGGGACAGGCTCTGTGAAAGCTCAGAGACCCAGGCTTGCAGCAGAAGACACAACAATGGCACTTGGTGCCTGCACAGAGAAAGAAACCAGATTAGGGCCCCAATTATTGAAGATGATCAAAAAATGAGTCTACTACTGGGTGTGGTAGTGCACGCTTGTAATCCCCACGCTTGGGAGGTGGGGACAGGAATATCATGCAGGCTCGAAGCCAGCCGCGCTGGCTTAAGAGACCCTCTTTCCACATTAAAAAAAAAAAAGTAAAGTATAAAATAGGTCTGGGAGTATAGCCCAGAAGTAGAAGGGCTTCCAGGAACCCCAGTACCAAAAAAAAAAAAGAAAGAAAGAAACAGAGTGAATCTACAAACTGATATCATTGCTACAGTTTACAGAGCAAATAAGAACACTTAGAGCACTGCAAGTGCCAAGTCTGATATGAACTCATGTATTTTAGAGGTTTTATTATTTAATTATTGTTGTTTTGTTTTTGTGTGTGTGCTTGTATGCTTGTTCTCTTCCCTACCCTTTTTACAAGCTTCTTTCTTATCTACTTTCTTTTTTCCAGTTTTTTTCTTTTCTTTGTCTTGTATTATATCTACTTTGTATTACTTTAGCTAAATTCTCTACACTGGTTACTAGAATCTTTCTACATATTTACTATTTATAATCTCTACCATATATTCCCTTACTACACTCGAACTCCCATTCTACTTGATCTTATCTGACATTTTATATTACATTGCTTCCACTGGTCCAGTTCCTTCCTCCTTATTCAATCTGCACCTTTTATACAACACAATTTGCCCTTGTATGTAGCAGTTGACACCTACAGAATGAGAGGAAACTATCAAAATCAACAAACATATAAATGTAAGAAGTGTAAAATCATAAGAATAAAGAATAGAAGAAAGCAATGATCATCCACAACCCCACAATAACTGAATTCTCCAACACAAAATTACAGATAGCCAGAAAGACAATTCAGAATAATAGCAGAAATAACGTACATTTTTCAAAATAAAATTAGAGATCCTGAAAGAAATAAAGGAAGAAATAAATAATCAGATCCTGAACAGTAACCATAAAGAAATTCTGAAAGAAGTGAAGGATGCAATAATTGAAGTAAAGGCATCAATATAAACTATAAACAGTAGGCTAGACCACAAGGAAAATAGAATCTTACTCTTAGAAGATGACTTCTCCAAAAATAAGCATAGATTATATAATCTAGAAAAGCATCCTAACAGCATGAATTGGACATTGAAGAGATATGGGCCAACTTTAAAAAAGCTAGTCTAAGAAGAATAGACATAGAAAGAGGAATAAAAGATGAAGCTAAAATAATAATATTTTCAGAAAAATAATATCAGAAAATTTTCCAAAAATGGAAAAAGTGGTTGACACACAGGTAGAATAAACATATAGAACCCAAAATAGGCAAGATAATAAAAAGGTTCATTATGCTGCATAATCAAATTGACATAGAGGCCAAGGAGAGAATCTTAAAGTTAATAAAAGTAAAAGATCAAATGAAATTAAGAGGCAAATCAATAAGAATCACTCGAGACTTACCAAATCAAGTCAAGAAAGCCAGGATTGCTTAGAGTGGCATATTTCAAACTCTGAAAGAAAGTACCTCCAGCAAAGACCATAACACCCAACATAAAAGATGATAAATTAAGAAATTTCTAGAAACAAAGACACAACATATCAAAATTTCTGAGAAACCTTGAAGAAAATTTGTAGTATTGAGTTCTTCCATAAGAATAGAAAATCATCAAATAAATAACTAAATGACATATCTCAAAGTTCTTAAAAAACAGAAACAGTTTAACCCTGAAGCCAGTAGGAGACAGAAAACAATTAAAATCAAAGCAAAAATCAATGAAGTAGAGAATAAAAGATACAAATATTTAACAAATTTTTTAAAAAAAATAAACAAGATAGATAAACCACTAGCCAACCTAACCAAAGAAGTAGAGAATAAACCCAAATTACTAAAATAAGCATTTCTACCAATAAAGTTATTATCACCAACATCAAACAAATCCAGATGATTATAAAAAATGAAAAGTTTAGAAAATATTGACATAATTTTAAATACATATTGGCTTTATAAATTTGAACCAAGAAGATATAGAAATATTAAATTGACCAATATTAATCAAAGAGATTGAAGTAGCAATAAAGACCCTACCATTAAAGAATATCCCAGGACCAGATGATTTCCCAGGTCAATTTTATAAAACCTCAATAGAAGAACTAATATCAATAATCCACAATTTATCCATAAAAAGAGAGAAGTGGCACTCTTCCAAATACATTTTTTTGAAATAAACATCACATTAATATCAAAACCAAATAAAGACAGCTCAATAAAACTATACCATTAATGAACTTAGATGTAAGATTGTTTTTTGTTTTTTGTTCTTTTTTTTTTTTTTGACAGGTCTGGGGATGGAACCCAGGAGCATTTGACCTCTGAACTATACCCCCTGCCCTAGTTTTTATTCTTTATTTTAAAACTGGGTCTCACTGTGTTGCAGAGGGCCTCACTAAGTAGCTGAGGCTGTCCGTGAACCACGATCCTTCGGTCTCAGCCTCCCAAATGCTGGAATTACAAGCGTGTGCCACCATGCCTGGCTAAAGATGTAAAATTGTTAAACAAAATAGTAGTAATGTATATTCAAAAAACACATCTAGAAATTATACACTATGACCAAATTGTGTTCATCTAAGGGATGCAAAATTTGTTCAACACACAACAAACAATCCATGTAATTCATCATATAAACAGAATTGAAGACAAAAATCACATGATCATTTCAGTAGACACTGAAGAAACATTTAATAAAATTCAACATCTATTTATTTTTATTGCATTGCAGAGAATCAGAGGAGTAGAAACATATGTTAACATCATAGAGGCAATATATAATAGGTCCATAGCCAACATCATAGCAAATGAGAAAAAACTGTATTTCCTCTATAAATAGGAACAAGACAAAGATGTACACTATTGCCACTTTTTCTTAATATAGTACTTAACACTACAGCCAGAGTAATAAGGTAAGAGAAGAAAATAGAGTACAAATAGGAAAAGAACAACTAAAACTAGGTATATTTGCAGATGACATATTATATTTAGAAAAACCAATAAACTCAACAAAAAGTGCCATAAAACTGATGAACAAAGTCATGGACACTAATAATTTTAGGCTATGTGTCTCTCATTGTTCTACTTTATTTGATATATTAATACATTTGACTTTATTACAAAAAACTTAAAGAAAAATATTTTTATATTATACATATCTAGGCTGTCTATAAAGTAGAAGTCATATGAACATTTCAAATGCAAAAGACATCGAAGCATACTTCATTATTAGAAAGAAATGAGACACTTAGTAAAATGAGTGTATAAAAAGATTATATGGGTTATATATGCAAGGGCAAACTATGTAAAAGTTAAGCTTAACAATTTCTAGAATGATGTTAAAGAGTGTTAGGATTATAAGAATTCTACACCAAACTGAAGAAGCAGCTATCTATTTATCTCAAAGTTTCCAGAAATGTCTTAAAGATGATAAAACTGGCCATTTTTGATGATTTTGAATGTGCCTTATACATACACTGAACTCCTGGGATGTAATTTGTAATTATTTGTGCAAGTAAAGAAATATTCAACTGCAACAGATGCCTCTTAAGTGAACAGTCATATATAGATTCAGAAAGAAAGCAAATCTTCTGAGTTGTCCTAAATGTAATAAAAATGATGGTAAGGTAGGAATAGTGGAGTAATAGTTGCAAGAAAAGCCAAAAACAAACAAACAAACAAAAAAAATGCTTATTATGATGTAAAATTAACTCCCATCACAGCCCAGAGTCAGAGGCAGAGCCATCTTGCCCTGTTTTTATATAAATCTTTCACACTGGTCAATCCCATCAAATCCAGAAACAGTGGTTGCTTCTCCTTAAGGACTAATCTCTCCCAGCTTTCTCAGCTCCACCTCATCTTGCTTCTCATGTGTTTAGACAACATAGGTTTCAGTGATTTTATTTCACAAATCTGATAAAAACAAATTTCCCTAGCTCTGGTCCAGTAAATATTTTCTAACTGCTACACAGTCCTCCCGCTAACAGTCTCAGAAACTTTTTCCAGGAGTTAGTCCTTTCATTTTCTGGCTAGCATCTGTTATAACAGAATAAAGTTTTGTATTTCATAGATATATTGTCCTCTAAATTTTGACTGAATGCAGAGAATATTTTTGTGGTCACAATTTATAAGTACTTTTGTGGAAATAAATGAGAAGAAACTCATTTTGCAATGATCACTTTAAAACAGGAGTGGTAAGAAACTCATCATCTCCTAAAGTATAAAATGAAGGAAAATGATAATCATATGACCCTAAAATAAATAGCAAAAGAAAAAATTTTAAAATTATTCCAAGTTGCCTCTAGAGAACAGAGAATTATGGGAGATTTCTGTTACTCATATCTTTGTGGAATTTCTTTGATTCTTTAAATCTTGTGCATTTATAGACTACTGTAAATTTTTAAAGAAAATTTTGAGTAAAGAAAACAGGACACAGAGATCCTCGAAGGAACTTGAGAAGCCTACTGTGGCTTGGTAGACACAGGGCTTACTAGTAGAATCATGAAAGAAAAACCTAAGAAAACAATTAGGGCCTCTTTGTGAAATATGTGTGGATGCTAGCAAATTTTGTTTAAAATTCCACAGGCAGTAGGTAATGCAGAGTCCATTCATACAGAAAGTAATTTAACTTCCCAAGCCTCCTTTTCTGTGCTCCATGAAGAAAAGCACACTGATCTCTGAATATGACAACTATTTACTGAGCAAGCTTAATTTTTCATTTGTGTCAAGATTTTCTTTATGTTTGCTAATAATATTGTGAGATGAGGGACAGAGGAAGTAAAAATAAAATTATAAATGAATAGTACAAGGACCAGCTAATTAAAGATTTTAAAAATTATCTTGGGAAGACCCCACATGGTGCCTTGATTCAATTCTCTAGTCTTTGATTATGCAAGTGCTTAAAGTACTGTAAGTACAGAATCAATTATACATCTTTCTTAACTCAAATGTGCTCTGCAAATTACAGCTGACTGCTTAAGTTAAACCCCCACTCTGTAGCTAAAAAAAAAAAAATGGTTGAATGATATCCCTGAATATTCTCTTTAACTAGAGGTTCTCAAATATTAAAGTGCATAAGAATCAATTGAGAATCTTATTTAAAATGTAAATTGCAGAATTGCAGAACCCAATCTCCTGAGGTTCTGATTCACTAATTCTACTCTGATACTCTAGAATCAATGAGTCTCCCCTCCTTCCTCTTTCTCTCTCTTTAGCTCTGCAAGCCACTAAGCTTTTCAAATGAACTGAGAAAATTATTTTGGAAATTAAAAAATATTCAGATCTTTGTTATGTGTTTATAATACCTATGGCAGGAAAAATCTGTCAAATTCTTGCTCTTCAATGTCATCAGCATTATTTTATAAATAGACTATATAAAATTTTAAAGACAACTAGATACCCTATTGGGCACAATCACTGACAAAATAATCTTCACTTGGTATTTAATTTAACAAGATCCTGAAAAAAAGCAGTAATAAGTAAATCATATAGATTAAATCCTCTTTTCTCAATATTTTCTAGGTAATAACATATCATTATCATACTTTTGTATATGTATTTTAAAAATGAATGCAGAATATTTTAAGGAGACATAGATTATGTGGTACTTTACAAGTGTATTCCTATATTTAAAATATTTGCAGTCTTATTCAATTAGAAAAATAATATTTAATAAGTTACTCATATAGTTTTAAAATATCAATAATCCTACAGCTCTCAAAATTAGCATAAGCATATTAATCCTTAAGCAAAATTACTAATGACTGTAAAGAAAAGACTATAATATTTTTTAATATTTTAGTATAAAATTAAACTTGAGAAAAAATTAAGAGAATCTAAAGAAATAAATCCACAGGTAGATGACAGCTGAGGAAAGCAGCACCCTTTAGTCCTCCTGACACTCAATATATATCACCATAAAAAGATCTTCTGGACAGGAGATAAAATAGCATAAAACTGAACAGAGCATCAATAATTAAAAGGCAGTAGAAACAGAGCTAAAAGGCAGAACAGAAGGCAAAAAAGTATGCTGCTAGTCTCCAACAGTTGCATCTGTCATGACTGTTGTGGCACTCTCTTGCCTCACTGCGACAGGACTGCTGATACTACAGCCTTCAGACACCCCAACAAAAAAGCCAATGACTTGAAGCAAAGCAGCTGCAGCTCATTGGAATGGTCACCAGTCAGCTCCTTGCCTCACACTCCACAGAAATACTACTGTCAGGACCCCAGATAGATCTGCAGCTGCAGCAGCAGCCAAGCTCATGCATCCTTCAGAGATCCAGTGTGGAACTTAACAATATAAGTGAACCAGCTGTCCCCACAGGAGACTGCCCAGTGGAGTCACAGTGACATGTTCAGCAAACAATAGACTCACATAGTCTGAGACTTTGCTGTTTATCTTGGTGAGCATACCATTGGAGTCTGCTGACAAACACAGAGAGGCATCAGTTGGCAGACATCCTCCAGGGCCAACTGGACAAACAGATCTATATTTCATAGGGCGCAGAGCCTTCGTAGGGAATCTGGAGATGGACAGGAACCACCCAATCATGCTTTTCTTGGAGAAATAAGACCAACCTAGCCCTATCAGTGGAAGATTTGAACTCCTATTTATATACTAGGTCTGGTCTCAGTGGCATACGCTGACTAGGTATGAAGATGCACAAGCTTAAGGTCTGTGGATAGCACTGAGACCTTTGCTTACACTACATCAAGCCCCAGTGTTACTGGTTACCTGTGTAGACTGAGACAGGCCCTTTTTGAGAACTCAGAGACCCAGGCTTGCAGCAGGAGAGGCATGGCTGGTATTCAGCACCTGCAAAGACAGAGAACCACAGGGCAGGTTTCCAAACACTGAAGAAAACAAAAAAAGTGGGGTTACAAACTGACATCATTACTAAGATTTTAGAGCAAATGAGAGTGTCTGAAACATGCTGAAGAATCTAATATAGAAAGTAAATTTTAAATGGCTTAATGAATTCACACAAACTTAACAGGACTGCATCGGCTAATTCTTCTAATTTTTCATATATTAGTAGGATTGTTTTATTTTGTTGTTTTTGTTTTGTTTTTGTATTTGTACTTGTTTGTTTACTCTCTTCATCACCTCTTTTTAAAATATAATTTTCTCTTTTCTTTTTTTTTCTTGTATTAAATCCACTTTCTATTACTATACCTAAATACTCTACATTGGTTATTAGACTCCTCTATATATAGATTATCTATTATCTCAACTATATATTACCTGACCATAGCCAAACTCTCATTTTACTTGATTCTATCTGCTGTGCAACATTATTGCATTTACTACTTCAATACCTTCTTTTTCAATATTCACCATAGAATGCAATACAACTTTCCCTAGCAGCTGGCACATATAGACTGAGAGGAAGCTATCAAAACAAAAGAGATAAAAACTCAAGAAAAGTGAAACCAAGAGAAGGAGTTACAAAAAAAAACAACAACAACAAAAAAAAACAATGAGGTTCCACAACTCAACAATAACAAAACTCACCAACACAGAATTTCAGAGATCACCAAAAGAAAAAAATCAAAAATTTAATAGTAGAAATAATACAGGATCTTTGAAAATAACTTAGAGAGCATCTGAATGAAATAAAAGAACAAATAAAGAATTTGACACTCTGAACAGGAGTCAGGAAGAAGCTCTGAAGGAGCTGAGACAGGAAGATCAGAGTATATGGGCAGCCTCAGCTACTTAGTGAGACCTTTGGCAAATTACTGAGACCTTGTGTCAAAATAAAGAATGAAAAGTAGGGCTGAATTGTAGCTTGGAGGTATAATGCCCCTGGGTTTCATCCCCAGTCCTGCCACCAAAAAAAAAAAAAAAAAAAAGAAAAGAAAAAAAAGAAAAACAATTTTTTTTTGCCAAAAATTCTCTACTCAGCAAAATCATATCTCAAATTGGGCAGGGAGCTGAGTGTGGTGATGCACCCTTGTAATTCCTGCATTCCGGAGACTGAGACAGGAGAATCATGGTTCAAGGCCAGCCTCAGCTACTTAGTGAGGCCCTTTGCAACTAAGGGAGATCCTGTTTCAAAATAAAGAATAAAATTTGGCTGGGGGTGCAGCTCAAAGGTGGAATGTCCTTGGGTTCCATCTTCAGTACTACAAAAAAAATTGGACAGGGAAGCAAAATATTTTTATTATAGAGATTTTAAGAAAATCAGCACTAAGAAAACAAATTAATCAAAAAATGGGCAAGTGAACTAAATAGACACCTCACAAAACAAGAAATTCAAATGGCAAATAAATCTATGAAAAATGCTTAACATCATTATCAACTCAAAAATACCCTGAAATTTCACCTAACTCCATCTAGAATGGCAATAATTCAAAACACAAAAAACTCCAAATGATTGTGAGTATGTGAAGAAGTAGGAATTTTAATACATTTTTTGTGGGATTGCAAATTAATCCAACCATTTTGGAAAAACAGTATGGAGAATCTTTGGGTAGATACCCAGAAGAGGCATTGCTGGGTCATATGGTAAGTTTGTTCCCATTCTTTTTATTATCCTACCTATAGTTTTTCAGAGTAGTTTCACTAATTTGCAATTCCACCAGCAATACATTAGAGTTACTATTTCTCCACAATTCCACCTGCATTTATAAAGAGATACATAGCAAATGAATTATTTCCAAATAATTAACATATACCTCACCTCACACAGTTTTCATTCATTCATTGATACATTTATTTGTGCCAAGGATACTTAATACCTACCCTTTTAGAGACCTTCAAATACATAATATTGTTAACTGCAGTCAACGAGGCTGTGCATATTTGAAAACTTATAGTAGTGGGTTCATGTCAGAAATGGGCCAACTTTGCATTATAATCTGAAATGTTATGAACAACACCTTTAGTCATTTCTCTTCATTCTTTTTATCCTATCAGCCCTGACAGAGAGGTTTTAAAATCCAGCAGCTGCCATTAAAAAATGTAGGCAGCAGTAGAAGTCTTTCCATGGCTCTGCCCTCCCTCCACCGGTGCAGGGTTCCTGTTCTTCTCTCCTTCTCCTTTGAGGGAGGACTTCATCTTTGTTTGTGCCTTTGGAGGTGATGGCTCTGCCTCGGCTGCTGATCTCAGAGTGATTCTTTGTTCCAGATGTTCTGCAGCAAGTTCTTATAGTATTCTCAACTAGAGAAATTGGATTAACTTTGTTATTTTCATGTTAACTCAAATAAAAAGACAAAAAATATGAACTATTCTTAATCATAATTGGAACAAGTTGATATTAAGTTTCCATATCCCTATGTGTCAAATCTATGAGTTTATTGGGCTTAACTTAATTGACAGAAAATCTGAAATTCCTAGCAGCGAGGATAAGAAACATGAAAGACTGAAATATTTTTCCCCCTTGGAAAATAAAGGTTTTCAAAGTATATTAATAATGTAAAAGTTTTTCAGAGATAATTACAAGCCTTTTTCACTTGATCATTAAAGCAGTTTCCCTCTGGTAGGAAATATTTGGTTAACCTAGTTTAATCATAGCATGCAGTAATAAAACTGAGTTTTTAAAAAAATACGGCCCATAATTCTGTCACCATGTTTCTGCTCACAATGAACTTAGTTAGAATTACAAAAAAAAAAAAATAAGTCCTTTAAAAATTGCTTTAGCTTTTGCAAGGTATTATTTCTTTTAAATGAATTCTTTAAAAATAATTCAGAATAAAATTACAGATAGTAAGTTTTATTGAATATTTAAGCAAAATTTGAGTATCTTGACCCAGTCATATATAAAAATTAGAAAAATCATGACTTAAGATATATGGCCTGAATAATTAATATTTTAAAATATTTTACCATTATAGATGACATACATTTAATTTGGGCTATCATGCATTTAGTGTATTTTTTTCTGGTGTAATACACACCAATATGTAATCTAAACCACATACATAAAATATGAAATCACATTTAAATACAGACAATATTTTTCTGTTATTATAATTGCAAATCCTAGAATAATTTTGGCACCACAAAGAGAGTCTCTGCAATCTCCACAAACTACTCTGAATATAGGGGTAGGATAATGGAAACTCACAGAGAAGATTGCTGGCATGTCTTAAGGTGGGCTGGTCATTTAGCAGTGAATTCTGGCCCAGAGCTGAAGAAAATGATAAATCAGGTGGCATATGAAAGGGAACCTGCCACTGGGCTTGTCCCAATGTCTGGTGTATGGTGTTATTGGAACCATGAAATCCTGTAGAAATAATATTGTGAAACCTGATAGCAAGAGGTGCAAGTTCTCTTTGTGGTGGCAGTGTGGTTCTGGGGCTCAGAGCCTTTAGAGTTTCAAATGTCTCCATTACCAAGCTAGAGAGCCCATCAACAGTTAATTTCAAGACCTAGCCAGCTACAGAGAGAAATATTTATTGGACCCCACTCTAATTATGTTGTCTGCTGACCACAACCTACTTACTTAATTTTCCCTTAAAGCTCCTACTATCCTTGTTTATCCTTCCCTGTAGTAGACTGAATTCACATCTTACCAACATCTGTAGTTGTCCATATTTGATGGTTTCAGTGATGGATCTGCCTCATCTTCCCTCTGTCCCATGCTTTTCTTGTATCCCTTGACTTTTGTTATATTCGATAGCTGATAGTTTAGATTTTGATGACTTGTCAAAAGTCCATAAAATAAAATCATTAAATTTAATAAAATTAATTTAATAAATTAACAAAGCATGGTCATCAACTGTGGTACTATTGGGAAATGGTGGAACTTTTAGAGGTCTGGCCTCCAGGGAAGAAGGTAGGTCACTGGAGACATATCCTTGAAAGAGATATTGGAACCACTGACCTCTCTTCTCTCTCTGTTCACATTCTGGCTGCCATGAGGTGAAAAGACCTGCTCTACTGTGCACTCCTGCTATGATGCACTGCACATGACAGATCCATAAAGCAATGTGGTCAAGTGGCCATGGCTTGCCACTTCTGAAACTATGAGTCAACATCCATCTTTCATGTTTTTAAGTTATTATCTCAGATATTTTGTCACTGTAATAAATAGCTTGTCAACACAACAGGTATCTGTCAAATCAAGAAATCAGATTCTTACTTTGAAGTCTGACTTGTAATCACACATTCTTTTTGTATATTGTGTGTGTTTGTGTGTGTGCATGACGCACATGCGTGTGTGTGTGTGTGTGTGTGTGTGTGTGTGTTTTACTGGGAATAGAACCCAGGAACATTTTACCTCTGAGCTATACCCCCAGTCCTATTCTATTCATTTTTTAAATTTTAAAACAGTCTCACTAAGTTGAGAGAGGCCTTACTTAGTTCCTGAGGCTGGCTGCAAGTCTGTGACCTTCCTGTCTCAGGCTCTCAGGTACTAAGATTATAAGCATGTGCCACCATGCCTGGCATTATTGCTCATGTGATTAGAAGATATTTTCAACTATTTTTGTACAAAAGCATATTTATGCCTATGTAAGGTTATTCTCACATTAAATATAAATTAAGATTTCCATGTCTCTTCCTTCCTAGCATTCCTAAGGTCCTAGTTGATGTCTGCTCATCAGAACATATTCAGAACATATTATGTTGTAGTTTCTCATTAGGATTTGCTTAATACATTACAAAATAAATGAAGTAATGAATAGCCCAGATCCTTCATTCACCAGGAACTCACATGCTTCATTAACCAATGCACAGCACAAATTATATAAAGGGAACTGGTGCCTCAATGACAAAAGAATGTTCCTAATCTAGTTCACAGTTTATGGAGCTAGAGCAGCAACACTGTTTTAAAATAGATCCTGTAATGTGATTCAGCTGATGACATTAAATGGTCACTGCCTCGGTTAAGTGTAATGGCTTAGAGACTCAGCAGAGTTTCAATTCTGCAGGCCAGGCTGGTGACAGCAAATGAGCAAGTAAAAGGAAGCACAGACACAGAAAGTGATTTATGCTTCCTTTAATAAGGTGTTTAACATTGCATTTCATGATCTCTTCACAAACGTGATTGCCATTTTGTCTATTACGAATCCATACTTGTTTCTTTAAATTTCCTGTTTTTGTCTTTGTAGTTTTCTATCTACTTCAGAATATTTCAAAAACTTCTAAAAAGTTCAGGCTTTTCTAGATAGAATGCTCAGATTGTGCCTTTTTTCTTCTTTGTAAATTAGCAAAGATCTAGTATTTGTTAAGAAGCATTTTCTTTGTTGAATAAAAACGTATAGAGCTTAATGAACTTCACCTCCAAAGACACTGCTATTATTATAATATCAAAATAATTCAGATTGCAAAGCTGGATAGTGATAAGATTAGTAACAGGTTTTGGATGAGTTCTTTAAGCTAATTAAAGTGGAGCACCTGTTTTTTGAAGTTCATTTTACTTTAATATGCATTTCATTCTACTTAGTTAGATAACAATTGGCTAGTTTAATTAATTATACCAGTTTCTATATCTGAAATGGACAAATAGGATATGCCTTCAGAAAGACAAAGTTCTCAAAATGTTTGTTTATTCCACTTAATGTTCAGTATTATTGAAGATAATATATGGGATGTATTAGTATAATTATCATTGAAAGCTTTCTTAGATATATGGTCATTATTATAGTTAATGAACTGTCCTATATCATAATGAAAGTCACATTAAAATATTATAATAAAATACAAACTGGAGATCAATGATGAGAGTCTAAAATAGAGTGATTTTATGATAGATTTTTGAATATTGAGTTATAGGTTAAATTGTTTAAAGCATTATTTATTTCAAGATTTTTTTGCTGTCATGTTTTATTGTTATTGTTACTGTTCCCATGGGACAGAAAAATCTTGCAATGTAGTGATTGTTATAGTTTACTGTTTTTTTTAAAGAATATGACATAGATCTACTATAGTTTATCATGGTATAAACACTTGTTATTGGGACCATTAGCTTTTGTTCTCCTCTCTTACCATAGAAGATTTTATTTTAAAAAGTTGTAAAAGATTCCCACATAGCATTTGCTTTCTTCTTTTAAACATACTTTCAGGTCTAAAATAGTGTATGAGTGTAGCAGGTAAATAAATGTAAGCAATTGTGCCCAATTTGCACCTTACTTTGTGTCTGTCTGTCAATCAAAGCAAGTATTTCAGCTTGGTCCTGGGCAATGTAAGAGAGAGTGTTAAGGGAAAGTCTTAAGGGAAAGAATAGAGATACTGCTAAGAAAAGGTCAGGAGTACTTAGCATGCTTGTCACTCTTTTGCTCTTTACTCTACAAGAACAAAACTGAACAATTATTTAATCTATATATTTTATTCATGTACTTAAACAGTAAGCTTTGATTGCCAATTAAGATAAAGTATTGGTCTATGCACTGGGACACTATCAAAGGAATTTTTTTAAGTAAAAAAAATAATTCATGCCTTCATGAAGATTGAATATTTTTCTGTATGGAGGAGGCAGCACAACTGGCAATTGCTAATAGCGCTTCCCCTGGTCCAGCTCTGAAGTTTTCCTCTGAAGAGGAATGAAGGTGCCAGGCATGGCGGCACGCTTATAATCACAGAATTTGGGAAGCTGAGACAAGAGGATGGCAGTTTGTGGACAGCCTCAGCTACTTAGCAAGGCCTTTTGCAACTCAGTGAGACCCTCTTTCAAAATAAAGAATAAAAATAGGGCTAGGAGTGTAACTCAGAGGTAAAATGTTCCTGTGTATCCCTAGTACTGCTAGAAAAAAAAAAGGAAGGATGATTACATAGCTTCACATCAAGTACCTTTATAAGTTTGCCTTATGGCTGTGTATTATAAATGAAGTTAACCCATTGTCTGTTATCATATTTCATTTATATTTAACACAATATGAACATTTAGGCTATGTATTCTCTTAATAATCCCAAATTATAAATCCTAAAATGATATGATTTTTAGTTCTACTTCTGATAGTTATTTATACAGTACTTGACTTAATTGCCCTTTAGCTTCTGTATCTTCAAAATGAAATAAGAATACAGCAAAATTGATTTTTTACACAGTACGTCAGGATGAATTTTATTCTATAAAAATGGATTGTCTCTGAAGGTAGAAATACATATGGGACTTTTCACTGAAGAACTATACAGAGTGTGTGGCGAGGCTGGTTCTTTAATAATGAAGAGAATAATATATACCTATATTTCAAATTTTATTTTGCATTTTAAAATATTTTTTTCAAAACAACTCAATTAAAACAAGCAAATTATCCAAGCATGATGGCACATGCTTGTAATCCCAGTACTTGGGAGGCAGAGACAGGTAGATTGTGGTCTGATAATAGCCTCAGCTACTTAGTGAGACCTTGTTTCAAAATAAAAAAGCTAAAAAAAAAAATAAGATTGGAGATGTAGCTTGTAGGTAGAATGCCCCTGGGTTCAATCCCCTGTACTAAAAAAAAAAAAAAAAAAAAAAAAAACCGCAAATTAAAGGTTCAAAATATTTATTTATTCATTTATTTATTTACTTATTTATTTATTTATTTGTGTGGTACTGGGTGTCAACCCAGGGGCTTTCTACCTCTGGGCTATACTCCCAGACCTATTTTATACTTTATTTGTAAACATGATCTCACTAAGTTGCTGAGAGCCTCACTAGGTAGCTGAGGCTGGCTTAGAATCTGTGTGATCCTTCTGTCTCAGCCTTTACCACGCATGGCTCAAAAATTTTTAAAGCATTTAATGTAAAGGTCAAAAATAGAAGGATAAATAGACTAGATTGCCACAAAGGATTATATTTTGGAATATAAGAAACAGTAACACACACACACACACACACACACACACACACACACACACACAGAATGCCAGTGGAAATTAAGTGGATGGTAAAAATGGGGCATCATATTCTAAACATGTTGGTGAATCATCATACTCGTGATTGTCCAGAGTAAAGAAAAAATATGATAAAATAACTGGAAATTCAGAAAAAATGCAAGTATGGTATTTTTTTCTGTATGGTATTTTTTTCTGTAATTGCTATGCAAAAAACTAGAAAATTAGGAAGGTGTAAGGAAATATTTACCTTAACACTTATTCTAAGAAAGCCAAGAGTCACTGAACATACCAAAGGTTAGAAACACAATATCTTTATTATTTCTTGTGATGATAAAGTTGGCTTAATAAATATTTTTATATAGATAAGTGACATGGAAATTGAGAGATTTTCATTATTTGTCCGAGTTGTTTTCTCAAATATACTATCTAAATATGGACCTGGATTATACTAAGCAAGATTAGCCTGTCTCAGGAAAATGAAGTTTCATACATTATTTTTCACATGTAGAAGCTACAGGAAAAAGTGGGAAACGAAAGATGCTTCAGATAAATTAGAAAATATACCAAGAAAATAGTGAAAAGTGATATAGGAAGGGAGTTGGTGTTGGGAGAGAAGAGGCTTAAAGAATCATCTCAAATAATCCTGAAACTTTCAATATCAATTTCAATACTATGAATTGGGAAAGGAAGGAAGAAGGACGGAATCATTAGAAAATGTGACAAGTGCTATGTATATGTATGTTTTTACCACACTAAACCTTAATATGTATGGCTAAAATGTACCAATAAAAATATATTATAATTAAATGTTAAGTATATTAAGTATATTACCAATATTAATATTAAGTGTATTAAATATTAAGTATATTATAAATAAATATGGGATATGTAGACACAATAAAATGTAATTAGAAGATTCTGTTGACATGATGGCCTTGAAAAGGTAAAACATTACAACTTGTAATATCAAAATTAATTTGATTGCATATGTGAGTAAAATTAGTGTTAAATAAGAACCCTGTTAGACAGGCATGTTGGCACAGGCTTGTAATCCCAGTACTTGGAAGGCTGAGACAGGAAGATCACAAGTTCACAGCCAGCTGCAGCAGAATGAGGCCTTGTTTCAAAATAAAAAATAAAAAATAGGGCTGAGGGTGTAGCTCAGAGATAAAATGTCCCTAGGTTCAATACCCAGTACATTAAAAGAAAAAAACCAAAAACTTTATTCATCACTGATAATATTCTAGATGCTGTTTCTAATGATATATTGGGTATTTTTTCATAAAGTATAAAGCAATAAATATTATTATATAGTTATAATATAAAAATTTTACTATTTAATATCCTACTGCCTTAACTGTTGTTCTCAGTAATGAAATACTTCACACAAATGTATATGTGAATGTGTGGATATGCATAAGTACACAGATATAATACACATAATGTTACTGTTTGTCATGGTTCCTTCACTAAACGGAAAGAATCTAAAGGAATGTACTCCAACATACTCCTTTTTAAAACTTCATTGAAATTCTAGTGTTTCCTATTACTCTCATTTCTCTCTGCCAAAGAACATTTTTAATTAAGGTTATATGCATCCAGGGTCATTAATAATCTGCAGATTAATTGCTTCCACATGATTGTAAGATGACTACTTTGGAAAGGTTATAAATTATGTTTAAGCTCTAAATGTTAGCCATTCTTATTAAATTAAAAAAACAGTAGGGGCTGATTAAATGTAAAAATGGAGGAAAATTGAAGACAAGAAATTAAGTAGTTAAAAATAATGCCACTGAAAGCATATGAGGCCATTTTATTTTATTTTATTTTACCTGTTGTAGTAAACTTATGCTACTGAGAAAATTAGTCAGTACAAAATAATGAGTCAACTAATATAATTTAAAAAATATATATGTGTGTATATAGAGGCACTATTTTGTATTTAATTCTATATTTTTATAAAGTTGATAGACATTTATATTTTCTCTTTGCTATTATGAATAAATTATCTCATACAAACATATAATTTTATGTAGATATAGGTTTTCTTTTTTTGTATATAAATATTAGTTGACTGTCTAGATCATATGGTAACTAGCTCCGTGTTAAGCATTTTGAGGATCTATCAAACTATTTCCAAGGTTAATGTACCATCCTAAATTTTCCTAACAGTTCAGGGGGGCTCGAGGTTTCCAAAACTTGTTATTTTCTGAACTTTTTCTTATAGCTTTACTTGTGGTTAATTTTATTTGCAGTCACCTAGTGATAAATAAAGTTAACATCTATTAAGGTGCTTATTGGTCATTTTACATATAAGATATTTGAGAAAAAATCTAATTAAATACTTTTCTTATTTTCAAATTGGTTGACCTTTCTTGTTGAGTTGTAAGAGTTATTTATAAATTATCAATAAAAACCCTTTGCCAAATAAAATATTTGCAAGTATTTTCTCCCATTCTAAGGGTTGTCGTTATTTTTTTTCTTACTGGTGTTATTTGATGCCCCAAATTGGTTTTTTCACTTTTAAGAAGTCTATATCATTTTTTGTTTGTCTTTTTGATATTACAGCTGAGAAATCATTATTTAATTCTAGAACATAAAGATATATTTTTATGTTCTTTCAACAAGCTTCACAGTTGTTGTACATACACTTAAATATATGATCAATTTTGTGTTCATTTTTGCACATCATTTATGAACAGGTCCAGATTCATTCTTTTGCATGTATATATTCAGTCTTCCCAGCACTGATCATTGAAGAGGCTCTTCTTTCTCTCTTTGAATTGCCTTTGAATTCCTATTAAGAATGATCATGCCATCATTATGATTTCAGATTTTCAAATTCCCAATTCTATTTTCCTCACTGATATGCCAAACTTTAGGCAAGCATATTGTCTCCTCATTTATTATAGGTTTGTGATATTTTTCAGTTGGGAAGTTGTATTCTCAATTTTAATCGTTTCAAGAATATTTTGGCTATTGTGGATTCAGAATAACATTTTCATTTTTTTCCCTGCAGGTCTGGGGATGGAACCCAGGGGCATTCGACCTCCAAGCTACACCCCCTGCCCCATTTTTTATTCTTTATTTTGAGACGGGGTCTCACTAAGTTGCAGAAGGCCTCACTAAGTAGTATCTGAGCCTGTTCATGAACTGAGATCCTCTGGTCTTAGCCTCTCAAATGCTGAGATTACAAATGTGTGCCACCACGCCTGGCTACATTTTCATCTTAATTATGCAAAAGCAGCTGTATATTCTTCATTAACAGATGGTTTGTCTATTTGTTTGTTTGTTTGTTTACACTCATAACCATGAGTAGATGCAACTTTGGACCAAAAGATGGTACTTGTGGATCAGTTTAGCTTGTGATCACACTTTTGTGTCTAATGATATTTGGCTTCTCAGAATGTGGGGTTTGTGATTCTTTTAGTTCTCTTAAGTCCTTTGCAGATTTTCTACAATCATAATATTATTTCTATGATTTAAAATACCTCTTAAAATGCTACTCATAAAACTTTGCTTCCCTGATTAATATACACCATTCTTAGGATTAACTGTCAATCAGTACATTAATGTGGTAATCTCTACCCTTGTCTTGTTAAACGCTAAACTATACTGCATTTTCTTTTTCTTTTTAACCTCCTTAGCATCAGTCCATTTTATTTATTTATTTATTTTTTAACAATTTTTTTATTGAACATAAATAGTATACATTTAAACTATATTTGGTGTCCTCTCCCCCCCATCCCCGTTTTCCCTTCCCCCCTCCCACCAATGGTTGTCCAGGTTAACCATGTCTTATTCATAATTTTACATATGTTCAGATGTAGACCCTCATTAATCAAGATCGGCCTTCCTCCTCTCCTATCTTTCCATTCAAACTTAGCTAGTATTTCCCCTCTAATATCTGGAGTCCCACTGGTATCCTTTGTGTTTCCTAGTTTGGGCATATTAGAGGAAACATATGGATCTTCTCCTTCTGTGCTTGGCTGATCTCACTTAACATAATGTTCTCCAGGGCTTTCCATCTGCTTGCAAATGATATAATTTTGTTCTTTTTTATGGCTGAATAGAATTCCATTGTGTGTATTTCCCACAGTTTTGCTATCCATTCATCTATTGATGGTGATCTGGGCTGGTTCCATATTTTTGCTATTACAAATTGTGCTGCTATGAACATAGGTATGCATATGTTGCTGTATTTCTCTGAATTCAACCCCTTTGGAAAGATACCTAGGAGTGGTATAGCTGGATCATATGGTGGATCTATTCCCACCTTTCTTAGGAATCTCCACACAGATCTCCATAGAGGTTGAACTAGTTTGCATTCCCACCAACAGTGTAAAAGAGTTCCACTTTCCCCACATCCTCGCCAGCATTTGTTGTTGTTTGATTTCTTTATGCTTGCCACTCTGACTGGGGTTAGATGGAATCTCAGTGTAGTTTTGATTTGCATCTCCCTGATGGCCAGTGATGAAGAACATCTTTTCATGTATCCATTGGCCCTTTGTATCTCTTCTTTAGTGAAGTGTCTATTTAGTTCATTAGCCCATTTCTTGATTGGGTTGTTTGTTTTGCTAATGTAGAGTCTTTTGAGCTCTTTGTATATTCTGGATATTAGCCCCCTATCAGAATGGCGGATGGTAAAGATTCTTTCCCATTCTGTAGGCTTCCTCTTTAGGTTATTGATAGTTTCCTTTGATGAGAAGAAACTTTTTAGTTTGATGCTATCCCACTTGTTTATTCTTGTTTTAATTTCCTGAGCTTTGGAGGTTTTGTTGAGAAACTTACTGCCTGTGCCAATATGTTGTAGTATTGAACCTATGCTCTCCTCTACTAACTTCACAGTCTCAGGTCTAATTTCTAAGTCTTTGATCCATCTTGAGTTGATTCCTGTGTTTGGTGAGATATAGGGTTTAGATTCATCTTTTTACAAATGGATAGCCAGTTCTCCCAGCACCACTTGTTGAAAAGGCTGTCTTTTCTCCAGCGTATGTGTTTTGGCCCTTTGTCAAAAATTAATTGACTAAAGGTGTGTGGATTTGTTTCTGTATCTTCTATTCTAATCCACTGATCAGTATATCTGTTATTGTTCCAGTACCATGCTGTTTTTACTACTATTGCTCTATAGTATAGTTTGAAGTCTGGGATTGTAATGCCTCCTGCATGTTTCTTATTATTGAGGATTGCTTTGGCTATTCTAGGTCTTTTCTTTCTCCATATGAAGTTCATGATTGATTTTTCTAGGTCTCTGAAGAATGTCACTGGTATTTTAATGGGAATTGCATTAAACCTATAGATCAGTTTTGGCAGAATGGCCATTTTGATGATATTTATTCTGCCTATCCATGAGCACGGGAGATCTTTCCATCTTTCAAGGTCTTCTTCAATTTCTTTCTTTAATGTTTTATAGTTTTTGTTGTAGAGATCTTTTACATCTTGGGTTAGGTTTATTCCTAGGTATTTTATTGGTTTTGAGGTTATAGTGAATGGAATTGTTTTCTTTGTTTCTTTCATTGTGGATCCGTTGTTGGCATAAAGTAAAGCCACAGATTTCTTTAGGTTGATTTTGTAGCCTGCGACTTTGCTGAATTTGTCAATCAGCTCCAGAAGTCTTTTGGTTGAGTTCTTTGGGTCTTCCAGATAAAGGATCATGTCATCTGCGAAAAAGGATAATTTTAATTCCTCTCTTCCTATGTGAATTCCTTTGATTTCCTTCTCTTGTCTTATTGCCGCAGCAAGAGTCTCAAGGACTATATTGAAAAGGAGTGGTGATAGTGGGCATCCTTGTCTTGTTCCTGACTGTAGCGGAAATTCTTGCAGTTTTTCCCCATTCAATATAATGTTGGCTTTGGGTTTGCAGTATATTGCCTTAATGATGTTGAAGTACTTTCCTTCTATCCCAATTTTTTGCAATGTTTTTTTAACATAAATGGGTGTTGGATTTTGTCGAATGCTTTTCAGCATCTATTACTATGATGATGTGGTTTTTGTTCTTGGCTCTATTTATGTGGTGAATAACATGTATTGATTTGCGTATGTTGAACCAGCCTTGTTTTTCTGGGATGAAACCGACTTGGTCATGATGTATTATTTTCTTGATATAGTTTTGAATACGTATAGCTAATATTTTGTTTAAAATTTCTGCATCTATGTTCATTAAGGATATTGGTCTGTAGTTTTCCTTTCTTGAGGTGTCTTTATTTGGTTTGGGGATTAATGTGATACTGGCCTCATAGAAGGAATTTGGGAGAGTTCCATCTCTTTCAACTTCCCGGAACATATTGTGTAGTATTGGTATTAGTTGTTCACTGAAGGTTTTGTAGAATTCTGCTGGAAAGCCATCTGGGCCTGGGCTTTTCTTTGGTGGAAGAATTTTTATCGCCGTTTCTATTTCTTTGATTGTTATTGGTTGGTTTAGGCTTGCTATGTCCTCTTGTTTGAGTGTAGTAAGGTTAACTGTGCTTAGAAATCTATTAATTTCTTCCAGGTTTTCAAGTCTATTGGAGTATAAATTTTTAAAGTAGTTTCTGATAATCTTTTGAATTTCTTCATTATCTGTGGTGATATCTCCTTTTTCATTTCTACTTTTCATAATTTGAGTTGATTCTCTTTTTCTTTTGATTAGGTTGGCCAGGGGTTTATCAATTCTATTAATCTTTTCAAAGAACCAACTTTTTGTTTTATTGATTCTTTGAATTGTTTTTTTGTTCTCTATTTCATTTATTTCTGCTCTAATTTTGATGATTTCTTGTCTTCTGCTGGCTTTGTGAATAGACTGTTGCAGAATTTCTAGATCCTTGAGTTGTGTCATTAGGTTCTTTACTTGGTGATTCTCTGTCCTTCTTATGTGGGCACTCAATGCAATAAACTTTCCTCTTAGTACTGCCTTCATGGTGTCCCATAGGTTTTGGTAGGTTGTGTCTCTGTTTTCGTTTGTTTCCATAAATTTCTTTATTTCTTCCCTAATTTCTGCTCTTACCCATTCATCATTCAATAGTGTATCATTCATTCTCCATGAATTTGAGTACTTTCTTTCGAGTTTCCTGTTGTTGATTTCTACTTTTATTCCATTGTTGTCTGAAAAGATGCAAGGAATTATATAACACTTTTTGAATTTGCTGGTATTTTCTTTGTGTCCCAGGATGTGATCTATTTTGGAGAAGGTTCCATGGGCTGCTGAGAAGAAAGTGTATTCTGTAGTTTCTGTTTGAAATAATCTGAAAATGTCTATTAGGTCCATTTGGTTTATGGTTTCCTTTAGTTCTATAGTGTCTTTACTCATCTTTTGCCTTGAAGATCGATCCAGTGGTGTGAGAGGCGTATTAAAGTCTCCCAGAATTATTGTATTTGGGTCTACTTGGGACCTTATGTCCAGAAGGGTTTGTTTTACAAATGTGGTTGCACCCACATTTGGGGAATAAATATTAACTATCCTTATATCTTCTTGGTGTATTGTTCCTTTTAATAAAAGGAAGTTTCCTGATTTGTCTCTTTTGATGTGTTTTAGTTTAAAGTCTGTTTTGTTGGATATCAGGGTTGCTACCCCTGCTCTTTTTTGGTCACTGGTGGCATTGTATATCTTTTTCCATCCTTTCACGTTCAGCCTGTGAATGTCTTTGGCTGTGAGGTGAGTTTCTTGCAGACAGCATATATTTGGATTATGTTTCCTAATCCACATTGCCAGTCTATGTCTTTTGATTGGTGAGTTAAGTCCTTTGACATTAAGAGATATTATTGAAATATGATTTTTGTTTTCTGCCATTTTGTGTTCTGTCCACTCTTGGGTGGTGTGATCTTTCTTCTTTACTTAAATGGCCCACTTATTAACTTCCTCTCTTCTCTGGTTCTGAAGTCTGCTTCTTTTTTCTTCCTTATGGTTTATTTCTTTTAGAATTTTCTCTAGTGTTGACTTTGAATTCATGAATTTTTTGAGATTCTGTTTATCTTGAAAGACTTTGGTTTCACCATTGATCTTGAATAGTAGTTTTGCTGGATAGATTAGTTTGGGTTGGAAGTTATTTTCTTCCAGGGTCTGAATCACATTGTACCAGTCTCTCCTAGCATTCCTGACCTGGGTTGTATAGTCTGGGGTAATTCTTATTGTTTTGCCCCTATATGTTACCCGTCCTTTTGTTCTCACTGCTTTTAAGATTCCTTCCTTAGTGTCTATATTGGTCATTTTGGTTATTATGTGGCATTGAGTGGTTTTTCTTTGGTCCTGTCTCAGTCGAGTTCTGTATGCCTCCTGGACTTGAAGGTCCAAGTCTCTTTCCACATTTGGCTAATTCTCTGAGATTATTTCCTTGAAGATATTACAGATGCCCTTGGTCTGTACCTCTATCCCTTCCTCAATGCCAATTATCTGTAAATTAGGACGCTTCATATTATCCCATAATTGCTGGATGTTTAGGTTTTGTTGCTGTAAAGATTTCTGTATATCGCTAACTGTTTTCATTTTGAGATGTACTGTCTTCTAATACTGATATTCTGTTTTCCATTTCATCTAATCTTCCAGAATTTCTTTCTATTGCTGTCTTCATTTCACTTATTGCCTCTTTCATTTCATTCCAGACCTCTTTCTGATTCTTTTTTAGTGTTTCTAATTCACCTTTAACCTCCTCTATACTTGTTTTAAATCCTTTCATCATATTGAACATCAAGATTCTGAACTCCCCTTCTTGTATTTCTAGTAGTTCAGTATTTGTGATTTCTGCTGTCTCTTCATAATTCCTGGTTTTCATATTTATAGCATTCTCTGTCCTGTTTTTCTGATTTCTACCCATCATTCATGAGTATTATGCTGAGTCTAATCTTAATATTAGGAAATTAGGGGTATTGGCAAGTCAACAGAGCCTTTCCAGTGTTGAGGGTGGGTGATGTGGGAGGAGCTGGGGTGATTGATAAAGGAGTTGCATTAGGTAGAGGATATGTTTAGGTTGAGAAACACTAAGTATGATAAGGTTATATCTTGCTAGGAATGAGAGAGAGTTAACTAGTAGGACTCTTGTTGTTAGTAGAGTAATTATGGATATAAGAAATACTTTGAGTATTAAACCAGGAGGTATATTATGGGGAAAAGTTTTTGGGGAAAAACGTATGTAGGTTAGTGTGGGAAGGTTTGTAAATAGGGGTGATGTAAGGAGCAGAAAAACATAAAAAAAAAAAATCCACACAACACACCAAGACTATTGTGTAATTCAAGAAAAAGAAAGGAAAACCCAATCAAAGGAGGCAAACGAAAAAAAGGAGGGAAAGAGGAAGAAAGAGGAAAAAAGAACAAGAGTAAAATAAAAGGAACTATCCACTGTGTGATATCAGAAAATAAGGTAAACTATCCAATATATATATATAAAACAAATTAAAGTAAAAGAAGTGTGGGTTAAGAAAAAAAATATAAAACAGCAATATCCATACCAAAACAA
Organism: Muscardinus avellanarius; assembly: GCF_963383645.1. NCBI lineage: Eukaryota > Metazoa > Chordata > Mammalia > Rodentia > Gliridae > Muscardinus > Muscardinus avellanarius. Next base: position 111,142,022 of record NC_137791.1, on the reverse strand, counting down.
AAGCACTGTAAAAGCAAAATAAAACAGAACATCCACATTAAAAGTAAAACAAACAGTCCTACTTATTTACGCATATAGGGTCAGGTCCATATATTATGTGCGTATCTGATTGCTTTGGTAGCTTTCAGAATATAATCCAATGTCTCTTAGTTTTCTTTGTACTCTATTTTTATCTTCTTAGGTCACTCTGGGTGTTTGGATACCTTTCTCTCCTATAACTGCTTTAGGTTTATGTGTCCGGATGTCTGGGTTCAATGTTATTTGATTCTGTACAATTCACAGGTTCTTCAAAATTCCAACCTGTAGTCAGCCCCTCTGCACTCACCACCCTAGACTCCTGCCTGTGCTTCCCTACAGCAGGGGTGGAGAATGACCAAAGTGTTATTGGAACCTCCCCCTGAGGTCCTGTGCAGATATTGTGGCCCAATGGATTTTCCTGAGTCTCTGGAAATTCCAGCTGGGCTAGCCGGTGTGGTCCCAAGGTGTACCCTGGGCAAAGGGATGCTGGTTCCTGGATGCCCACACATACTTCCAGAGCTCTGCCTATTCCAAGAGTGCAGGCTGGGTGTGATGCTATTACTGAACCCAGGTGTGAGTGGACGCAGCTGTCTATTGCTGCTGGTATGTTCTTCCAAGGTGTATTGAGTTGTGTTCTCGCTTAGAACTAAGCATATGGCTACCGCATGGGTGGGAACACCCAGCGGTGGGCCAGGGGTGCAGGATAGGTGCTCACAGGTCCAGGTGCACAGGCAGTGCGCAGTGGCCAGCAATGGTCTCTGCCTCCTGCGGGATGTAGAAGGTGGGGGTGCCCCAAGGGGATTTCCAGGGCACACAGGGCTTTCGCAGCCTGGAAGGCAGGCTCTGGCAAGGTGGCGGGGACTAGACACACAGGCAGGCTCCGATTTAGGGGTGGCAGTGGCGCAGGCACTGACTGCTAGCAGGGGACCAGCGTGCAGACAAGGTGCACGAGGAGAGTGCTGTGTTCTGAGGCTTGGGCCAGTGCTGGGGTTTGGAACTGCTGCGCACACTAGGACCCACACTTTCCCTGGGTGCGCTCAGGTACCTGACTTCCTTGGTTCAGGCTTCTGTTGGAGACTTTGTGTTGTGATCCAGTCACTAGTGAGCACACAGAATTATGATGTGTATGCTGCTCGCTACTTAAGATGAGTTCCTAGGTGCGTTTTCAGTCCCGAATTATCTTGCCACGGTAATTTCAGGCAGGCAGCCACGCAAGCAGTCGCGCAAGCAGCCCGACACCACTCACAAGCAGCCCGCCGCCGCCGCCACCGGGCGTTCCGATAGTATCTGCAGCAGGTTCGGTGTCCGATCTTTGTTCTTCTTCTTCTTCAAGTTCAGGGTTCTGCCGAGGTACCTGGATCTGTTTTGGTTCCTGGTATGTATTTGTTTTGTTGATTAAGACACTGCTTTCTAAGTATTTGAACTTTATTTGCTTCAGCTACTGAGAAGTGCTGTGTCCCTCAGTCGCCATTTTGAAAAGAAAAAAAAAAGTCCATTTTAAATTATCTTATTTTTTCTCTTTTCTAATCTAGTCACCTTTCAAAGGACATTTTTCTTTAGCAGTGTTCTTGTCTATGAGACTAATAGACAACACAAAGGTAAGCAGGAGGTTCAATATGACTACAATGCACCAATTAAAAATAATTAATTAATTAATTAAAAATAAATAAATACGGCGGGCGGGGCACGCCTAATGGGGCCCGGGTCGCAGGACTCTGGGCCCCGGCCGAACTGCGCGTAGCACGCCAGACCCCTGGAGAAACCAGACCCAGTAAGACGCTGGGTTCTGGGCGGGGGTCGCGGGCTGGGCACGCCAGATGGGGCCCGGGTCGCGGGACTCTGGGCCCCAGACAGAACTGCGAGTAGCACGCCAGATCCTTGGAGAATCCAGGCCCAGTAAGACGCTGGGTTCTGGGCAGGGGTCGCCCGCGGCGCACAAAAGCCGGGGCCTGGGTCGCGGGACTCTGGGTCCCGGCCGAACTGCGAGTAGCACGCCAGACCCCTGGAGAAACCGGGCCCAGAACAGAAAAAGATAAAGAAAAATATCGGAGAGGTGGTAAGAAAGCCATTATGGATGCCAGGACACTGGAGATGCAGACAAAACTTACCTAAATGCACTGGAACTTATGGAAAAATTCGCCGTGAAAGAGGACTGCTATTTCTCTATATTGTTAAGAATCTCAGATATCACATATAAGGAGAGAGTTTAGCGGAGACCAAGGAGAAATGCGGTGTTGAAAGAGTTCTTCGCGATGGTGGTAGAGACTTGTATTCAGGAGAAGCAGAAACCGGATCTTACCAACTTTATTTTTTTGGAGAAATTACACCAAATGTCGAATGCTACCATCACGCATGCTTAGGAACACTGGACAACATTCAGAGTGGAAAAAGAGCCTGGGAAGGATTTGAAACGGTGGAGGCAGTGGCAATGCCAGTGGCCAATATTCGGGGGAGGCAGAGATCTGATACATTACAACTGGAACCTTTGAAATACTAACCACAGAGACAGTGATCGGAACCTGCTGAGGGGTTAGGCGGGCGCCGGGGCCAGTGGCCGACATCGGACCTTGCTGTGAGGCAAGGCCACTACTGAGGCCTCCGTGGCCGGGATTGGAACCTGCAGAGGGGTTAGACCGATGCTGGGGCCAGCGAGGCCGGCATTGGAGCCTGCCATGATGCAAGGCTTGTGCTAAGGCCTCCGAGGTCGGGTCCGGAACTTGCTGAGGGGTTAGGCCGGTGCTGGGGTCAGCGAGGCCGGCATCGGAGCCTGCCGTGAGGCAAGGCCGGTACTGGGGCCTCCGAGGCCAGGATAAGAGCTTGCCGAGGGGTTAGGCCGGTGTTGGGGCCAACGAGGCCGGCAGCAGAGCCTGCCGTGAGGCATGACCAGTACTGGGGCCTCCGAGGCCGGGATCGAAGCATGCCGAGGGGTTAGGCTGGTGCTGGGGCCAGAGAGGCCGGCATCGGAGCCTGCCTTGAGGCAAGGCCGGTACTTGGGCCTCCGAGGCCAGGATAAGAGCCTGCCGAGGGGTTAGGCCGGTGCTGGGGCCTCCGAGGCCAGGATAAGAGCCTGCTGAGGGGTTAGGCCGGTGCTGGGGACAGCGAGGCTGGCATCGGAGCCTGCCTTGAGGCATGACCAGTGCTGGGGCCTCCGAGGCCAGGATCGGAGCCTGCCGAGGGGTTAGGCCAGTGCTGGGGCCAGCGAGGCCGGCATCGGAGCCTGCCTTGAGGCAAGGCCGGTACTGGGGCCTCCGAGACCAAGACAAGAGCCTGCCGAGGGGTTAGGCCGGTGCTGGGGCCAGCGAGGCCGGCATTGGAGCCTGCCTTGAGGCATGACCAGTGCTGGGGCCTCCGAGGCCGGGATCGGAGCCTGCCGAGGGGTTAGGCCGCTGCTGGGGCCAGCGAGGCCGGCATCGGAGCCTGCCTTGAGGCAAGGCCGGTACTGGGGCCTCTGAGGCCGGGATCGGAGCTTGCCGAGGGGTTAGGCCGCTGCTGGGGCCAGTGAGGCCGGCATCGGAGCCTGCCGTGAGGCAAGGCCGGTACTGGGGCCTCTGAGGCCAGGATAAGAGCCTGCTGAGGGGTTAGGCCGGTGCTGGGGCCAGCGAGGCCGGCATCGGAGCCTGCCTTGAGGCATGACCAGTGCTGGGGCCTCCGAGTCCGGGATCGGAGCCTGCCGAGGGGTTAGGCCGCTGCTGGAGCCAGCGAGGCCGGCATCGGAGCCTGCCGTGAGGCAAGGCCGGTACTGGGGCCTCCGAGGCCAGGATAAGAGCTTCCGAGGGTTTAGGCCGGTGCTGGGGCCAACGAGGCCGGCAGCGGAGCCTGCCGTGAGGCATGACCAGTGCTGGGGCCTCTGAGGCCGGGATCGGAGCATGCCGAGGGGTTAGGCCGGTGCTGGGGCCAGCGAGGCCGGCATCGGAGCCTGCCGTGAGGCAAGGCCGGTACTGGGGCCAGCGAGGCCGGCATCGGAGCCTGCCGTGAGGCAAGGCCGGTACTGGGGCCTCCGAGGCCAGGATAAGAGCCTGCCGAGGGGTTAGGCCAGTGCTGGGGCCAGTGAGGCCGGCATCGGAGCCTGCCTTGAGACAAGGTCGGTACTGGGGCCTCTAGGCCAGGATAAGAGCCTGCCGAGGGGTTAGGCCGGTGCTGGGGCCAGCGAGGCCGGCATCGGAGCCTGCCTTGAGGCAAGGCCGGTACTGGGGCCTCGAGGCCAGGTTAAGAGCCTGCCGAGGGGTTAGGCCGGTGCTGGGGCCAGCGAGGCCGGCATCGGAGCCTACCGTGAGGCAAGACCGGTACTGGGGCCTCCGAGGCCAGGATAAAAGCTTGCCGAGAGGTTAGGCCGGTGCTGGGGCCAACGAGGCCGGCAGCGGAGCCTGCCGTGAGGCATGACCAGTGCTGGGGCCTCCGAGGCCGGGATCGGAGCATGCCGAGGGGTTAGGCCGGTGCTGGGGCCAGCGAGGCCAGCATCGGAGCCTGCCGTGAGGCAAGGCCGGTACTGGGGCCTTCGAGGCCAGGATAAGAGCCTGCCGAGGGGTTAGGCCGGTGCTGGGGCCAGCGAGGCCGGCATCGGAGCTTGCCGTGAGGCAAGGCCGGTACTGGGGCCTCCGAGGCCAGGATAAGAGCCTGCCAAGGGGTTAGGCCGGTGCTGGGGCCAGCGAGGCCGGCATCGGAGCCTGCCTTGAGGCATGACCAGTGCTGGGGCCTCCGAGGCCGGGATCGGAGCCTGCCGAGGGGTTAGGCCGCTGCTGGGGCCAGCGAGGCCGGCATCGGAGCCTGCCGTGAGGCAAGGCCGGTACTGGGGCCTCCGAGGCCAGGATAAGAGCCTGCCGAGGGGTTAGGCCAGTGCTGGGGCCAGTGAGGCCGGCATCGGAGCCTGCCTTGAGGCAAGGTCGGTACTGGGGCCTCTGAGGCCAGGATAAGAGCCTGCTGAGGGGTTAGGCCGGTGCTGGGGCCAGCGAGGCCAGCATCGGAGCCTGACTTGAGGCAAGGCCTTTACTGGGGCCTCGAGGCCAGGATAAGAGCCTGCCGAGGGGTTAGGCCGGTGCTGGGGCCAGCGAGGCCGGCATCGGAGCCTACCGTGAGGCAAGGCCGGTACTGGGGCCTCCAAGGCCAGGATAAGAGCTTGCCGAGGGGTTAGGCCGCTGCTGGGGCCAGTGAGGCCGGCATCGGAGCCTGCCGTGAGGCAAGGCCGGTACTGGGGCCTCTGAGGCCAGGATAAGAGCCTGCTGAGGGGTTAGGCCGGTGCTGGGGCCAGCGAGGCCGGCATCGGAGCCTGCCTTGAGGCAAGGCCGGTACTGGGGCCTCGAGGCCAGGATAAGAGCCTGCTGAGGGGTTAGGCCGGTGCTGGGGCGAGCGAGGCCGGCATCGGAGCCTACCGTGAGGCAAGGCCGGTACTGGGGCCTCCGAGGCCAGGATAAGAGCTTGCCGAGAGGTTAGGCCGGTGCTGGGGCCAACGAGGCCGGCAGCGGAGCCTGCCGTGAGGCATGACCAGTGCTGGGGCCTCCGAGGCCGGGATCGGAGCATGCCGAGGGGTTAGGCCGGTGCTGGGGCCAGCGAGGCCAGCATCGGAGCCTGCCGTGAGGCAAGGCCGGTACTGGGGCCTTCGAGGCCAGGATAAGAGCCTGCCGAGGGGTTAGGCCGGTGCTGGGGCCAGCGAGGCAGGCATCGGAGCCTGCCGCGAGGCAAGGCCGGTACTGGGGCCTCTGAGGCCAGGATAAAAGCCTGTCAAGGGGTTAGGCCGGTGCTGGGGCCAGTGAGGCCGGCATCGGAGCCTGCCGTAGGCATTACCAGTGTTGGGGCCTCCGAGGCCGGGATTGGAATCCTGCCAAGGGGTTAGACCGGTGCAGGGGCCAATGGCCAGCATCGGAGCCTGGCGTGAGGCAAGTTCACTCCTGCGGCCTCCAAGGTCGGGACCAAAGCCAGCTTAGGGGTTTGACCGGTTCAGGAGCCAGCGAGACCAGAACTGGGTCCTCCCATGAGGCAAGGCCGCTGCGTGAGCCAGCGAGGTCTGGTTCAATCCACTGAGTAGCCAGGCCACTACTGGGACCATCAAGAGTGGGATTGGTACTTGCAACGCAGCATGCACAGAGAAATATCGCAGAAAATATAAATCAGACGCTTCTCTTAATCAGCAATAACTAGGAGGAAAAGGGCAACAGGAAGAGGTTGAGCTATAGAAAGGGCCCTATAGTGAAGCAACTAATGTGACCAATCAGAGGGTATGTAATACTGGAGGACGGAGCCTCTTTAAAATGCAGGAGGTACATAAACAAATGTATCAAAGTAAATCACCAAGGAAGTGTGGGATGGAGGGAGGGGGAGGGAATGGGACGGGGGCTGGAGGAGGGCTAATTGGATGATGTGTGCTTGTATATCCTCTCAAGTCTTGTACTCCAATGTGATTGATATATGACTACAATGCACCAATTTAAAAAATAAACTAATAAAAAAAAATAAATAAAATAAAAATAAATAAATACAATGGAAGGAAAAAAAGGCAGGTCACCCCTTCAGGCAATGAGAACCCTAGTATCTGGCAGCTGACTTCAGAACATTACTTTTGGAGATAGCCAAGCCATGTGTCATCAGTTGCAAACTGTATTTTCCCAAGAACTACAAGTTCAATCAAAGAGTATTACAGTTCACCCCTTTGGGTTTGAACAGCTTTGATGCCCAACTGATGTCATCTGGTCATGGGAGTTGCCCAGGCACAGTGCCCTGACAAAATTATGCATAGCTTTATCTTAAAGACAATATGACCTATGAGAGAGAAAAAGAAGCTCCCTGATAGAGGGGTTTCTGAGTGGATAACTGTTTAGAGTGCCTTTTCTAGGAGCTTATAGGCTTCTCTGGATTGCTTCCCCAGATGAGGTCCCAGAGGTATTTTCCTGGGAGTTAGACAATGTCCTTTACGTCTACTTCTCTTGGTGGGGGGTTGTCTCTCCTGGGATACTCATAGGGAGAAACAACTGAAGTTTTATAAACAGTCATTCTCAGAAGGCTCTTGATCTTGTTAGCACTTAAAATTTAAAAGGTCTGGTCCTAGGGATGTTCCTAGTTAGCATATGTTGTATCAAAAAATTACGTCTTTCAACCTTAGCCACATGCCCTATCTGCCCATTTTTTTCCTATTGTTTCACTCTCAGCATAGAAATGAATATATTACACCTAACAGTTTCTTTTATTCTATTCATTCCTAATCTCTTTTCTTTCCTTCTTCCTCTCTCCCCTTTTTCCATTTTTCTTTTTTTAAGAAACAGGGCCAGCCAGGCATGGTGGTGCATGCTTGTAATCCCCGCACTTGGGAGGCGGAGACAGGAGGATCGCGCTGGTTCAGAGCCAGCCTTGCTGGCTTAAGAGATCCTGTTTCCAAATTTAAAAAAATATATTGTAGCCTGGAGGTAGAAGTACCACCAAAAACAACAACAACAACAACAACAACAACAACAACAAAAAACCGAAAGAAAGAAAGAAAGAAGAAAGAAAGAAAGAAAGAAAGAAAGAATGAAAGAAAGAAAGAAACAAGGCTCTTTTCTTTTTGTAGACTACTAGACTGACCTCTTCTAACTTATAGGCAGTCTTTCTTGCCTCAGTCTCCCTGCTAACTGGAATTACAGGCATGCATCATCAAACATGGTGTTATTTCTTTCTTTTCCACTCAACCATGCCTAAACTTGTCAGACTCTGTTGAGATGAATTAAATATTATTTTCCATTCTTGCTCAGAAATCCCATTTGATATATATATATATATATATATATATATATATATATTTTTTTTTTTTTTTTTAACATACTCTTTTGCCTTTGTTGCAATTTAAAGAAAAAATGAAAGGTATTATATTCTAGAGTTTTTTTCCAATTTGACAATGTCCATATTTTAATTTAAGTAATAGGCTAAAGATTAATTTTTTGTATTGTTTTGTCTTTGAAACTTTATTGGAGTTCTGTCATTTTAACTGGACTCCTTCCATGAAATCTAAAGACAACTTGTTTATGCCTATTTCTATCTTTCTTTACTTACTTATTGATCGTCATAATTATTATTTTAAGCTTTTATACATTTACTCTACTTACTTAGATGTCTTTCAAACTGACCTTTATTATGGTTAAAAATTGGACCATCACATGTTTAGATGTTTAGCACTATTTTTAAATTATCTGATAGCACAATAAAGACTCTTTAATGTCAGCTACAGCTACTTTTAAAATTTATATAGGTTTTTATTTCTGAGTGATTTTCTGCTCATTTTTAAGTCTTTACTTCAAAGACACTGACTAGACTTCCAATGATTTGCCTTTACTTACCTATATGTAAATTTGAGTTCTTTCTATTCATCTTTTTTTTTTTTCCATTTTTTCCTTTAGCTTTCATTCATACATGTGTCTATTGTCTCATCTACCTTATGCTTTTTTTTGGTCACAATTTTAATTGTGAACTCTTTTAATCTCATTTATTAAATTATTTATTTAATTATTGAATTCATTTTCTTACTGTGCTATTGTAAAACATAAAATATCTGTAAAACAGAGATTCAAAATGGTGACTGCAGGACGCAGCACATCTCAGTAGCCAAAACAAATAAAGTTCAACTACTGGAAGGCAGCGTCTTAATAAACAAAATAAGTATAGCTCAATATGCAAAACAGATCCAGGGAACAAGCATACCAGAGAGACTCCAGATAATGAAGGGGAAATCTCAGCAACGCTAGAATGGAACAATAGGAGAGGAAGAATGGTGAGGTTGATTACTGGAGGAGCAACATCTAAATATGTGTAAAAGTATGAATATAGCATGGATAACCTGGATATCCATTGTTGGGGGGGGCAAGGGGGTGGAGTGAGGGCACCAAGCACAGTCTAAATGTGTACCATTATCAATATGTTCCCCATATAAATAAAATTTAAAAACTGTAAAAAATTTTTCTGTTCCTTAGATTATGTTTTTTCTTAAATGTTCCTCTCTTGCTTATGCTATTTTTCACTCATGCTTTATTATTTACTTTGCTTTGTTCTCTATGTTTTATTGTAATGGTTACTGCATTTTTGTGTTCAGTTTTTATTCTGCTTATGATCAGAGAATCTTGCTTCTGGTTTTTAATTGCTTTGGTATACAGTAGATGGGTACATTTGTTTTGTGTCTATAATATTAAAATGCATATGCCTCACCTTGGGGTTATTGTCCAGCAGATTTTAATGAATGAAGTGCAACGCATTGTGAAGGATATTGAAATATCAGAGTTAATTTTAAGTTAGAATAAAAATAAAGGACAAAGCACCTTCCTTCAAAAAAAGATGGTCCACAGAAAAAAATTGACCTTGATGTCCTTGGAGAGTGGGCTGTTAAACCTTTTTGAAGTTTTTCATCTGTTCTATTATGATTGATTAGAATTGAGTTTGGGAATCAATGACTTTTTCACAGTTTTGATTTTCTAGTTGACTTATTATCTGTGGGCCGGTCAAGGACTAGATTCCCTGGCACACACCAGTCTCTCACATCCATGTTAACCTACCCCTATCTCACAAAATTGAGATGAAGTTAGCAGCTTTATTTCTTCCTGTTCCCAGATCTTCAGCCCTGCCTCAATATCTGCCAGAAGAAAAAGTAACTCTTATGTTTAATTTCTCCCACATTTTCTCTGATAATTTTTTTTAAATTAAATTCATTGTTATAATGTATATATCCATCATCCTTACATGGAAGGGTGTTGATTTGTCTTTCCCCTGCGAAGGCTGCAACTTGTATTAAGACCTCATTGTCCAAAGAGAGAGAGAGAGAGAGAGAGAGAGAGAGAGAGAGAGGGAGATGGCTATATTTACTTCAAATATGTAAATGCATGTAATATGTACTATATATGTACTGAGACTATTAAATATCATGTATGTGACATAAGTAAACCATAAAATATATTTGTAGCCAAGAATCATGGCACTCAACTATAATCCCAATAGGTGGGTTGCTGGGACAGAAGAATTGGTTGCAGGTTTAAGGATAGTCTCTGAAATCTCTCAGAACCTGTTTCAAAACAATAAAAGGGCTGAAGGTATACCTCAGAGATTAGATGCTACCAGGTTCAATCTCCAGTGCTGTAAAGTTTTTTTAAAAAGATGTTTTGCATTATCTTTAATTTAAAATCGGGGCAACAAATAAATTTAATAAAATTATGTAATATAAATCTTTTATACATACTTATGAAAAAATGAAACAATGCAAAAAACTTGTAATAAATTGTATTTATATGCATAGATGTTTAACGTATTAACTGTTTTTTACTTCTCTTTAAAAAGACAATGCTTTTATAAAATAAATAAAAACTGAACTGCAGATGTTACCTTTACAAACAAACAAACAAACAAACAAACAAACAAACAAAGCTCACTGCTAGTAATGGTTCTATTAATTAGTTGTTTTTAAATTTGGATTATTTAGTATAATAAAGAAGAGTGGTTCTAAAGATATTATTTTTTTCAGAGTAGCCTTTTTTAGATGATAATCATGGAGAAAATAAAAATGTGACAAAATGTGTTCAAATTATATGTGAATTGAAACAAAAATAAATATAAACTTTATTGAAAGCATTTTATATTTAAATTTTCTAGGTATATGTACAGATGTGTTATTTGTGCTTATGACATGGTGCTCAAATCTGAACTGATTATGCACAACAACATGAATGAGAATAGAAATAAAAAAGATATGAAGAAGAAAAAGAAGAAAAAAAAGAAGCAGGAAGAGACAAGCAGATAATCTCTAGAGTTGTAAGGTAGACCAGATGTCATTTTCAGTGTCACGTTTAAACAAGGTTATCTTTTTACTCTTCTTTGTCTTAGAAAGTGCCATGTTCCATGAGCTCCAGTTTTGCTCTAGTTTTACTGCCTGTCATCGTTACAGTTGACAAAGCCAGTCTTTTTGCCATCAGTCTGAGTCACTGTACTACAGACTTCCTCACAGTGTAAAAAATTTATTGCTAAGCAAGGTGCACTTTATGCTTACAGCTATTGCAGCAATGCTGGTAATAATATACTGACATAACCCCAAGGAACTGCTATATGTGACAGAGGAGAGTAAATTCCTAAAGCATAATGTATTTCATATTGTATGTGAGAGTATAGTCTAGTAAGCCCATTGTTATTATAAAATACTCCATTAGAAACTATAGTTTACAATGCTTATATTATTACAATGTTTACTTTAACAATGTAATAAAAATTTTATGAATATATAATTTAGAATGAATATTTAGATTTTCTATACATAATTTGAGGAAAAATCTTGGTATAGGGCTGAGAGTGCAATGAAATGTGTACTTCAGGTTTTTATTTTAGGAAGAAAATAAATAATTGAGAAGAGTGATGTTTTTTGCTTTCTTTCTTTAGTTTATATTCACAAAGATAAAGGTAGTTTAAAGTTCATTTCACATAAATCAGGGAACAGTATTTAAAAATAGGTTTTTAGTCAGAATGTTTGTATTTTTATCTCACATCTAAAATTTACTACCTGTATTACCATTGATACCTGCTCATCAGCTTTATACTAAATTTCCTAATCAATAAAATTAAAAAGAATAATAGTATCAATTCAGTAAAGTTGTAGAAAGTAATAAGAAAATTGATATTCCTTTATTTAGTTAAAGAGATACTTGTCATATAGTAAATGCCAAATAAATTTACCTATTTTTATTATGTGTGTTTGACTATCTCTTTTTTTAGTGCTTTCACTTAACTTGTTTTTCCTACTCAAATGTAGTTGAGTTAAAGTCCATCCTGGCATTTAGTATCATCTGTTACTTGAACATTATTAGTTCTTGATTATTAAATAATTGCACTAATCAGCATATTTAGGGTCAGGTTTATTCACCCTTGTATATTGACCATTGATGCTCACACCTATTTCTTTTCTCTATTTTCTGTGGGGCCCTCATGGTATTGTCTATAAAATAATCTACATATTTAGATGGTTTTCTTTACTTTATGGAGGTAATTGGAAGTCACCTGAAAATAAACTATTCAGGTATTTTCTATATTAACTCCCCAAACTTTGTTATTACTTAATTTGAAACATAAATGCCTCAAAACTAATAATCCTAACCTTCTACTTGTTGAGTCTATAAGATAAAAAAAGGACAGGCCATGTTGACCTGTACACACTTCATTTATGGTTTAAACACACTTCAGACAAGACTGACCAAAAAAGGCATAATATTGTCATTATTTTGGTTAAACATTAGATAGGTCTTTCTAATTTCATTTTTTCTAACCCCAGTGGAAAAGTTACATATTATCACAATGATATGACGTTAACTTTCCTGTGGGTATCATCACTTAACTCATTTATTCATACATCCATGTAAGTCTACATTTATCACACAGAAAAACTGCTTTTTTTTAACCATGTATAAAGGCAGATTCTTAGATAAGGCTCACTGTTTCCAAGTTGCATCATTTCAAATTGAAATTCTTTTGCTCATACTTGCTTCTGTCTCCTAGGAAATATTATATCCTTTAAAATTTAGTTGAAATAGTAGCAAAATAGAAGTTTTTATTTTTGTTTCTACTCTCAATAAAATACAGATATCTTTATTCTGTATGGAAAGACTATATATATACATATATATATATATGTATATATATATATTCTATATGCAAATACCATGTTCATAGGCTTGTATATATATATATATATATATATATATATATATGTGTGTGTGTGTGTGTGTGTGTGTGTGTGTGTGTGTGTGTGTGTAAAATAGCTATCCTTTTAATAAAGTATAAAGGATAAAGTTGAATATATTATGAGTAAACAAATGATTAACTATGGGGACAGAGTAAAGAGAAGTTTTTCAATAACATGGGCCCAAAATGTGGACATAGTCTAAATAGTATAGAAATAGAAATAGTTCCTTAATTAAGTATATAATTAGAGAATTATTAATATTTGTTAATCACCCTAACCTTCTACTGGTCTAGTCTGTAAGAGAAGAAAGGAGAGGGAATTTTGGCATATACACACTTAGTTTATGGTTTAAACATACTTCAAACAGGACTGACCAAGAAAAATATAATATTGTCATTTGTTTGGACAAACATTAGAGAGTTATGACTAGGTTTCTCTATTCTCTCAAAAAATATTTAATTTAGAAAATTTGCAATTACAATTTCCTCTGAATAATCTCACTTAGAATAATGTTCTTCGGTTTCACCCATTTCCCTGAAAACAATGTAATTTTGTTTTTATTTATGACTGAGTAAAATTTTATTCTGTACATATCTCATAGTTTTATAATCCATTCATTTGTTGATGGACATTCTTGGCTGGTTCCATAGTTTGGCAATTTTGAATTTAGATACGCAAGCATTAGTTTGGTAGTTTGGTTTACATTCTTTTGGGTAGATACTCAAAAGTGGTATTGCTGGATCCTATGGTAGGTTCATTCTAATTCTTCTGAGAATCCTCCATACTGTTTTCCCACATGGCTGCACTAATTTGCAATCCCCCAACAACAGATTAGAGTTCCCACTTCTCCACATCCTTGCCAACATTTGATGTTGTTTGTGTTTTTAAGGATTGCCTCTACTATTTTGTTCTCCACTAAGATGTATGACTACAATGCACTAATAAAAATAAAAATAAATAAATAAGATTCTTTCCCTGCTACCTGAAGAAATAAATCTGTTATAACCCAGAAATGTCTTTTGCAAGAACTTGGAAGTCAACCTTTTGACATGTAGTCACCAAAAAGATAAGGCAAGATTTTTCTTGTTCTATTTAAAGGTACAGGGGCCTATCTTTAATAACAGACAATTAGTAAGCACAGATGACCTAAGCACTTCACCTAGATTTCTTCTTCATAGAGTCTAGGAATTTTTCAATACCTCACCCAGTTCTTAAAAATTATCCTGGTGTTTGTTTCAGTGGATTTGAATGCAATCTATCTCCCCAATTACAGTAGTTCTGAATAATAAGCACCTTGACTGTTTAACTACTGTGATCTATTTATTTTTTCTAGAGGTCTTAGAAGATACAAGGGTGATACTTTAAGAAATATACAAAATTCTGTCACTGCCTTTCCTCTTTGTCTAATTTGTGCTATTTTATATTATATTGTCCTAATTTGGAATGATTAGTATTCAGATTGTCTAATTTCTATTTCAAGTAAAATATATGGAGCAGCATTCTTTATTATTTTTATAATTCATCATTATTTTAGACAAGTTCTTTAAAAAATTTTTGATCTTTAAATAAGGCTACAGAAAATGTAAGTTTATCAGGAAATACATATGAGTACATGCCTGAAGGCAGTTTAAATGAGGAAAGCAATTTGAGCTCCTCAGACCTGACCTAAAATGTGTTGTGTAAAATACAAATTGGTTAACCCACTTAGAAAAAAATTGCATTCAAATGCTGAGTCTGTAAGTAGAAGTCTAAAAGTGTACTTTCAGGAGAAGTCTAACTTCACAGACAAATCTTGGTGAGTGAGCTACCAGCCAAAGACAAGAGTTTGTTCTGAGCTCCATTGTGAAGTGGTAGAAGAATGATTTCAGATTTCTGGTTTCAAGATTATTGTTTTACCTTCTCCATATCTGAATTCCTGACTGTATCCTTTATTTTAAGATCTCTCACATAAACACTTTAACTGAATTTATCATGTCCTTATTTTTAAAAAAATAAGGCTTACCTGTTCTATATTCAATTTCTTCCAGGCTCTGCTAACCAACAATTCTATATGATGGCTTGAGTGGACAAGTGAGCTAATTAAATTAACCCTCCCCATAGGCACTGTATTGATGTTTTAATAAGAACATCTAGAAACAGAGACTTAATCCCAGGGTGACGTCTCATCATAAAAGCATGACAGCTGATAATCATGGTTGTGATACTATAATATTCACAATGTACCTTTATACTAACTAAAGTGTTTCAGTGTGAAGAAAAATTAAGTGATTACCCTATGTATTCCAAATGGCTGTAGTCATAGAAGTATCAGATACAAAGGCAAGATGTTGTGAAAGAGAAGAAACTTTCCAAATTCTATTGTTTTTGAAATTACAATTTATGTAGAGTTACGTAGGGCTACTCAAAGAAACATAATTTGTGGTCCTGAGGAGTCCATTATTTTGAGCATCAATTTTTTTAGGTTATCAAACCTTAGATTAATTGCTACCTAAGATAACTGTGTAAGCAAGGTATTTGAGAACACTTCTAATAAATACTTTGCAATCATAAGCATGCAAAGAATGATAAAAAATTAATAACTGAGCAAGCAAATGAAAAACCAACATAAAATAATTATCATAACTATAATATTTATACTTATAATGCTTATTATAGTCAGGTATTGTTTTAAATATTTCACTCATATGAAATCACTTCATGAGCAACAACTTCAGGAGTGAGTAGTATCAGTTAACTCATTTTATGGATAAGAAACTGAGGTAAATGGAGATTATATGTTAACCAAATGACTAAAAAATGACACAGGAGCCAGGTATGGTGATTCATGCTTGTAATTCCAGTACTTGAGAGGCTCAGACAGGAGAATTGAAGGTTAGAGGATAGCATCAGAAAGTGGTGAGAATTTCATCAACCTAGATAGACTCTGTTTTAAAATAAAAATGAAAAATAGAGCTGAGATATAGCTCATAGGTAGAATGCCTCTGCATTCAATCCCTGCAATGAGAGAGAGAGAGAGAGAGAGAGAGAGAGAGAGAGAGAGAGAGAGAGAGAGAGAGAGATTGAAGTATAAATTGAAATACATTTTTTCTGAAGTTGTATGATGCAAATCACAATGCTATATTTTCACTCCAGAGAAAAGGCAATGGAAAAAAAAAGTGGGAAAAAAAGAGGGAGATGAATTTGCTCTCATCATATTAAATAGACTTTTTGACTTGTATTACTCTTTGGATCTCTGATTCCCACCCTAATGATGCTGCCTCTCTTTTCCCCACAGTAAGATCCTCTGGAATATTCTTCTCTTGAAGTACTATAACTCTATCTGCCCATTTTCCACCTAGCTCTAGTTTCCATCTTTTGTACCTCAGTGACTATCAGCTGCTTCATATTCCACTACTTGATGGGCATATTGATTCAGATGCCCCCTCCAAGGAAGAAGAGTGTAGACAGGAAGTCACTAAAAGAATATGGCTTCATAGTAAAATAGCAGTTTATGAAAGTGATCATCACTTATACAAATTATTTTAATAAGATATTCTTCATGCTCTCTGCTATGGGTTTCATTTTTAAAATCTATTCTTCGTATTTGTTGTGAGAATCTAGAGTTGTGGAGGAAGTGATATGAGCATGGGGAAGAGGAAGTGGTGTGCACCAATACATGTGTTGAGAAGCAAAGATGCTCAGATTATGCAACATATATGCAAATTATGGAAAGCCACCTTACAGACTCCAGTGGTTTCTACTGGGTCAGAATATAATAATCTGTATTCTCCCATAGAATGAGTGAAAATGTCTTAGCATGGCCATTCTTCTTTGAGTTTTCTGTTATATTTTCAGTGTATATTAATGGTTCATGCACATAATGAATTCTATATACTATCGGGTTATGCTTGCCTATACAAAATAATATAAATACTATGTTCTATGAGCAAACTAATATCAAGGGGAATTCCAGTTAAAATATTCCTAAGAACTTATTTCTTTTAATCACACGCTGAAAGTCTATATTATTCTAATTTGACAAAATATAAAAATAGATGTGTCACATCATTTATTGACCTTCTTGCTCTTCAGTTAATATACCAACACAGAAATTATAAAGGCAGAGAATTTTTGCTCTTTTGTACCTAATCACATCTGACACCAGAATTTCCGGCCAAATGAATCATGACTGGCATGCCACATAACTGCTTATAAAGTTGTCAAGTTCTTCAAGATGCCAGGGGATGCCAGGAAAGTTTCAGGGCAATGCCCATCAGAAGGAAGGTCACCTACTGAATGTTGTCAGTGTTTTGAAGGGTCTATAAATCTTATAAAAAAGAAAAATGATAAAACCACAGTAAAAGTAAAAGAACAAAGCAAAAGCATAAGTTCATAAGGAACCAATCCACAAGGAAAAAATGTTAAATATATAGACCAAAAATAAACAAAAAATCTGTTGACTAGATAAGGATTTTGACCATTTTTTATATTTTCTAAATATAACAAAAAGTTAAGACTATGAAAATATAACCTGATAAAATAGAATTTTATTCATTGTTAAATTGAAGAAAGAAGTTAGAACTTAGCTTTTTTAGTTTTCAAATTTTAAGTTCATTGTAAAGACTAAAATAAATTATGTCCATGGTATTATAAGACAGAAAAATGAAAGTTAGAAATTTGGGCTCTAAGTACATGACAATTTAAATTTAAATTCTAGTTCAACCATTTACTGGTTCATTATATATTAATTCTGTGCTTTTAGAATGGAGTTAATATGTACTCTTACAGTGGGTCTGTGGATTGTTTTTAATAGAAGAAAAAGTTATAAATTTAAAATAATTTCAAAGTATTGATATGGTAATAATATTGCTGTTACCTTCAAAAATTTTATTTTTAAAGAATATTTTCTTGGCCAGGTGTGGTGGCACACGCTTGTAATCCCCGCGCTTGGGAGGCAGAGACAGGAGGATCGCACAGGTGTGAAGCCAGCCTTGCTGGCTTAAGAAACCCTGTTTCCAAATTTAAAAAGCATAAAAATAGGTCTGGGAGTGTAACCCGGAGGTAGAAGTGCTTCCAGGAACCCCAGTACCACCTAAAAAAATAAAATAAAATAAAATAAGAACATTTTCTTCATTGATTTTCAGGGACCAAGTTTCCAGAGCCCTGAAGACAAGGGCTAACACACCAAAATATGGGCTCCTTTTCCACAGCACCTTCATTGGCCAAGCAGCTGTTAAGAACAAAAGCAGCATCTGCCATTGCCTGCCAAACAAATGCAGTATTGCCTCACTAATCAATTGCTTCTCTGAGGTTCCAATTAGTATATTTAGGGAGAAGCTTGGAGAAAAAGTTAAGGAGCACCTGTCATTTAATGAGACTGTACAGATTTCAGGAAAGAATCTAGATGTCATGAAGTAAGCAATGGTTCAGATAGAGGAAGCTGTTTTTGAGATCACCAGAAAGCTAGAGAAACAGGAGAAGAACCCCTTAACGAAGGGAAAAAACAAACAAACAACCAAAAAAATGGTTGGCTGGGCTTACCCTGTAATCTTCTGGAAACAGTAGTATTATTTCAGAGGAGTGTGAGGAAATGCAGGAAAAAAAATAAAAAGAAGAAAAAGCAAAAGGTCCATGTGGTTCCTCAACAGAATAGAATGAAAGACCCACCTGTCTCCCCAAACCCCCAAAAAATTCCAAGGAGGAATTGGTTAGTAGTGATCTTGAGGAGACAGCTGGTGGCAGCACAAGTCTTCCCAAAAGGAAGAAATCTTTGCCCAAGGAAGAGACACCAACCAATCTGGATCCTGATGATGCAGGCAATGGGAGGGTCACCAAGAAAAATAAATTTTATTCCAAGAAGGATCCAGTTAACAGTGGAACTGAAGAGGCTACTAGCAGCAAAAGCTGCACCAATAAAAGAAAAAGTTCCAGAAAACTTGACAATAATATTAGAATGGACATTCCCTAGAGGAAAGGGGATGCCTTAACAAGACACCTCCCATCCTACGTCCTACACGCCAGTAAAAAGCTCATAAAAGAAGTTGAAAACAAAAGAAGATTGTCATTAACTGGCCTAAAACAAGTATTATTTCTCTTTCTGTTCCCATCAATTCTTCCCACACATCTCTAATACATTATATTTTTCTAGAGTATATTGTTATATTTATTTTAAGTTATTACTCACCAAAATTTATCAATAGCTTCTAAATTTGTCAACATCCTCTACCACCATATTTAATCACTAAGGATTTCTCATGCATTTTTCTAAAATAATTGTGTTGCTTTTAACTAGAAGCATTCTTTAATGTATAACTGGGTAAATTGAGCTAACATTACACAAGTGTTAGTGATATGTACCAACATTCTGGTATAAATTAAAACGATCATCTGTTTCATTCTCAGAACAATACAGTGAGTTTCATAATATTTTCAATTACAGATCATAACACTCAAAATGCAACTAATGCCATGGCAAATGAGGTCTTCCAACTTTGTTCTAACTACTGATATTTTAATATTTCTTTTCCTTTGTCTCCAAAGCAAGATTTAGCTTTAGCTAGGTGAAATATCTTTCATCTCTTAATATCTCTCATTGGCTTCCACATTTTTATATAATTTTATTGATGCATTTTGATTATATATTATAATATATGCAGAATGACAGAAATATACATGCACATTGCACTTTGATGTGCTTTCATCCATATCCCAACCAGATCCCTTCCCATCCCTGAACATATTATTCAGATCAGAATTGATAACACCATATATGATGATACCATTATATGAATTATTTTTCAGCAATTTTTCTTTTACCCTTTTCATCCCCCTCCCCAAATCCTTTTTCTTTATTGTATTTGTATCTCTCTTTTATCTGGATTTTATTTTATTTCACAATTTATCTCTAGCTTCAGGTATTAGAGAAAACATGACCACACTTCACTTTCTGAGACTGAGATTAATCTCACTTACCATAATATTCTCTAGTTCTATCAGTTTTCCTGCAGATGATATAATTATTTTAGTTATTTTATTTTATTATTTTCTTTTTTGGCTGAGTAAAATTTCATCTTGTGCTTATACCACAATTTCATAATCAATTCATCTGTTCAAGGACACATTGACTAGTTCCATAATTTGGCTATTGTGAATTTTCCTGCTATAAAATTGCTTCTACAATATTATACATGTGCTCAAAATCTTTATTCTATCTTTTTGGAAGATTTAGCCTATGTGAGAAGAATCAAAACAGTTCTTAGTTCATTGCATATGTTGAATACCATGAGTATACCATCTGTGAAATGTGTGTGTTTGTGTGTGTGTGTGTGTAGGTGTGTCTGTATTTAGCTTGCTTTTTCTATTTTTCTGGATAACTATCATCCTATGGTTAAATTCCAATTAATGTCTACTTTTTGTTGCTATTTTTCTTCAATGTTTCTGTCATAATTACAGAATATATATATGTATATATATATATATATATATATATATATACTCATATATATGTATATATATATAGCCAGTTTAAATGAATTAGAAACACTTTATGATGTTGATATTTAGCATTGTGAAGTTACTAATAAACTAAACAGACAAATTCAAATATGTATTTTCTGAAATGATATTTTTAAATTTGAATTTAATAACAAAAATAGTAGCAAATAATAAAAATCTTTCTTAAAAATTCTGAATTTCTCTCATAGCATTAAGTATTTGACAGCTGATCCTTATGGAATAAAAATGACATGAATCTAATAATAAAATGTTAGCTAGCCAATTCTATTTCCTACAGAATACTGTATAAAATAAATTATAATAAACTAAACTCTTCTAGACAGTAATGATGGATAATTCCAATTTATCTTATTTCATGAATAAAAATATACCTATCATAAATCCTTTCTTTTAACATAAATGACTACTATTAAATTTCTGATGATGCTACCTCCCACAAATTATCACCTGAGATTCCTTAAAAAAGAAGCTGAAATATATTATAGATGATTTTGTTCTCAGCATTCATATTGATCTATAGACTGCATCTGACATGTTGAAACCATTTGTCCTTCTAAAACATATTTTATTTAATAATCTTAATACTTTATATTACTTCATCATCATTTTTGCAAATGATAAGTATATTTAAATAAAAAAGAGCTGTATGACCACTTTTGCTTTTTTCCTTCCCTTGGCCGTGTACTCTAGTAGGCACCCTGCTCAAAACACTGTCTTCTGTGGTTTGAATGTGTTTGCTCAAAGTTCCTGAATATAAAAATTAATTCCCAAGTTGATATATAAATGATACTTGGATGTGTGAACTGGGTAATAATCAAAATCAAATAACATCACAAGAGTGAGATATCTCCCTTTAGGATGGCATTTTTGCCTTAGTAAGAAGAGAAAGAAAGCCTGGAGATAGGACACTTGCTCTCTCTTGCCATGCTGTGACTTCTGCCATGTTATGGTGAAGTGAAAAGATTCTCACTAGATGCTAGGAAAATGATGGCACCATGTTTTTAAATATCCCAGACTCTATAGGTATGAGCCAATACATTTATATTCTTCTTAAATTACCTATTCTGAAACATTCTATTGAAAATGTACACAGTGTCAGAGTCTCTAAGTACCTTATTTGACATCAGATAAACCATTTATGTCATCAGAAGCATGAACAACCCGTAAAATAGCTATCCTATGGAAAATATGATTTCTAATTTTTGGAAAATGTCAGTGCTTTGTTTAATATTTCTAAATCAAAATTTTATTGATGTAATTTTTTGCTTACACCTATTTAAGAATTGAAAATCCTTCTTTTAAGAATTGAGATCCCTCCTAATTACTGCCTGCTGACACTGCTTATAAGATAAAACTTGTGCATCAGGTTACTGCTTTTACTGCTATCTGACATCAACGAACCAACAAACCATGACTGAATTACCCAATGAGTCTTGATATAGTTGTATTTTATAAGAAGGAATGAAAGTAAGCCAGTTTATGTAAATGTTCTCTAAAAAGCCCTTTCATATCTAAAGGTCAACATTCTACAATTTTGTTACTTTAGGGCATCATGTGAAAGAAATGTATCTGTGTTTAAAAGACATCAATTCCTCTTCAAAATTGTAGTGTAAGACCACTAGAGGAGTCAGACATAAATGACACACAATTCATGCTTTTTTTTGGTAAAAGGTGGAAAGTGAGTATCTCCTTGCTTAATCATAAAAGTCTGTGATCAGAAAATATTTCAAAGTTTATTACCATCATGAAAGAAAGAGGACACTGATGATGTGTGTGAACAAATGAACTAAAAATATAAAGTTAAATCCTGAAGTCCTCTATCTATCAGTATATATCACATTTCACATCAGCATCAGTAATGATGGATCAAGTAATGTTTATCGCAGACAAGTGTAGGATGGATGTCTTAAAATTTTTGAGTGAATTTTTTCAAGGGCCGAAATGTGCGTGCAACATTTTAAAATAATGAGCCAATTTAGTCATTTCTAGTGTTAGACATGATAAAGGCATTTCAATTTATATGCATCTGTAAAACTAATATTTTGCCTTATTCTTTCTAGGGTATTCTCTATTCAATATAGGTCTGAAACACTTCCACTTTTATTGCAGCTTGCAAAGAGTGATTATGCCTTCAAAAAATTAAATGAAGTTGAGGTTATTTAAAGACACTTTTATGGGAAATTTAGAAGCTTAAGATACTATGTGTGCCCTGAAGAAATCTCATCATTAGATGCCTTTGAAAGCCCTTATTTGTGTTTCGCTCTGTCTTGATATGTCTTCAGTTTCTTTAATCAATGAACACAACTGCTCCACACAGCCCTGAGGCAAAAGTTGCTATAAACAGTCAGTTTTCAGTGTAAAAAAAAAAAGTAAACTGAAAAGGGTTTTCCAGAATATGTTTACCAGTTTCTCTGACAGAAGTTTTCAATCACCCTACAGCCACCACACGTTGTGAATGGCAAATGTATCTTGTCAGCAGAACTTGTGTGTCCTCCATATTCTTCTAATTACATTTCATGTCAATTTAAAAAACATGAATGATTGAATTATTTTTAAAATATTTAATTGGTCAGGGAAACATGACAAAATACCTAATGAACAAAAGGCCTTCAAAATTATTCTGGTTTACATTTATTTTACAGGTTAAGTTTAAAATAAGTAATGAAATCAATGTCCATTTTCTTTAACCTATCAAACAAAATCTACTAAGGATAAAAAAGATTCCTTGTAGTATTCAAGGAATATTCACAAACTGAGAAGTAATTCTTTATGTGGCAATAGTCTAAGAATATAGGGTTTTAGATTAGGCATCTCTGGATAATGTCTGAATTCTATCATTCCTTAATTGTATAATTTTATTAATTACTACCTCCACCAACTTTCTTGATCTTTTTTATAGAGTGGGCATATTAATAGCACTTACTTTCAAGGATTTTTTAAATTACAAAAAAGAAAATGCACATACAGGAGTTGGCATGGTTTTATTTAATGTATTTTAGTCTTCTTTTTCATAGCATTGTTGTCGTCATCACCATATTCATTAATATCTAGGTCATTTTTATGGTGGAAATAAGAAGCTGCAATTGTAGCATAATTTTTGCTTTAATCTCCTTTAGCTTGTTCTAATCACTCAAATATCCCTTCTCCAGAGTAGCCATTCTGTACTATTGTCTAAGTTAGGTTCAATAAGCAATTCTATCTCATTATTCTATTTTAGTTTTTCATAGAACTTGTAATAGTATTTTACATTTATCTATTTACTATTTTATAATCATTTTTCTATTCCAAGATCAATCCAGGAGAGCACAGAATTATCTTAACACTCCTTGTGTACCTAGAGATCTAGTGGCCATTTTGTAAATACTTGCTTAATAAATGAATGTCCTTCATAAGTCAGTTGTTATTTTCACAGCAAGATCATCTGAAAAACCTAGTGATGAGATGCAGGGAACTCACTGAAGAAGAAAAAAAGAGTAAGAGTACCTTGACAAAAGCATCTATAGTAATACCATGAAGTGAAAATTGAAGCATGATATTTTAAGGGCTTTAGAAATTGAATTGAGAGTTTTTCAAATAAGTATTAAAGGGTTAACAAATAATTAAATTACTATTACAAAAATTGATTTGAATGATAAGCTCAGAAAGATCCTGTTTATTTTTTATTTTTATTTTTTAATTAGCCTGTTTAGTTGTTGCTGTGGTTTGAATAATTATCCCCTGAAGGCCCATGTGTTGATGACTGGTTCTCTAGCCTGTGGCACAATTGGTAGATGCTTCAACCTGTAGGAAGCAGGTGTTAGTGGAAGGAAGACAGACCTTTTGGAACATGCTTTTGAAGGAGATATTGGTATTTACACCCTTTATTTTCTTATTGTTTCTCAGAAACCATGAGATGAATAGCTATGCAGCCTTGCCAAAGAGTGGGGCAAAGAAGTAGGTTGTAGGTCCTACCAACAATGTAATAAAATCTCAGAAATCATGAGCCAAAATAATAAAATTTTCCTCTTTTAAGTGGATTATCTCAGATATTTTGTTATAGTAATGGAAAGATGACCAAAGAGTTAGGGTATCTCATGTAGGAAGAGATATTCCTTGTCGTAAGCATTTGAGTTTTTTTGTTGTTCACTCAGCATTTCTAAGCAAAGAATGTAAAATTATGCTTCATTTACTGTTTAACAAAAGGATCAGAGAACCATAAATTGTTCTGTTATTCAAAATATGAACAATTTTTTCAGATTCTTAATATTTTTTTGCTTTGGCACACAATGACTTCCTAAGTTTGTATTATCATCGCTTGTGTATATTACAGTTTAATTCTTCTTTTCACTTATGGTTTTGCACATCTAATAGAATTGAAAATTATACTAGGGCCCCATTATGTGCCTATTTTGTTTCCTTTGTGGGATAAATATACATAGTTTTCACCCATTCAATGTAGATGCATATAAAAATTCATTCCTAGAACTTTTTACAATTTTTAGTCTTCCCTTATTCATTATGATATACCTTTTTTCTTTAACACATAATCTCCCTTCTTAAAGTATTTATCCACTCAGTCTTGTACATCTTTCAATTTACACTTTAGATTCTTCCATGTAACATTCCAGAAGTTGTATAATCCACAGGGTTGACCAAATCTTAGAACATATAGATTAAACACTAATGTGTACTGACTGCAAATTCACTGATTTTTTGTTTTCTTTTTCTCCCCATATTAAGTGTGCAAAATTTTATTATGAGTTTATCACATTCCTTGCTCTGGAGGTTTTTTTGTACATAAAACAAATATCTTGGATATCCATTGGAACTGTTATAGCGATTTAAAACTTAGTAAGTGAAATGGACTTAATGTCTCCTCTACTGTATATGCTGAAGCCCTAAACCTCACAAAAATGTTATTTGGAAGTGGAAAGTTTAGAAGATTATTAGAACCTAATGATGGAGTCTCATGAAGAGATTATTATATTAAGAGATTATTGCCCTTATTACAGACATCTCAGCAAACATTCTTGTATTCTTTCCCATGTGAGGATACAATGGCATGATGGTGATCTGTAATTCAAAGGAAAGCCCCCATTAAAACTTATCCATGTTCCTGATATCAGGTTTCCACAGCTTAAAACTGTAGGAAATGCTACAAAGAATTGTGAGATGTAAACTACCCTCTAGCCCTTTAGGCAGGCTCAATTCTTGCTTACATATGTATTGTCTTTATTTTTATGCAACTAAGTATGTAAATATATATTGAAGTGAATTATTTTCTAGTCCCTTCATGAAAAAATATGTGTAGTTTATCATCTTCTAGGGTTCCTCAAAGTTGTAAAAGATAAAGAAAAGTACATTTCTATATACACTGCACATAAAACTACCTCAATGCAAAACCTAGCATAGTTTGCATTAGCAATTGGGTTTTCCATAGGGAAGAGATAAGGGTGATTATTGCCTCAACTCTTGATCTAGGGAGAGATGCTGCTTCAAAGCAAAAAATAGTGCATAGTCAGTCCTCAACAGTTCATTGAATTTAAAGGCAGAGGTTAATTAAGCTCATCCTTTTCTGTTTTATTTTTCCCTTTAAATAACTTATTTATTGTTTAGTTAACTGAATAGAATTTTTTCTTTCCTAATGTCTAGTTTGTTTCTTCTCTAGAAAATTAAGGATGTAGAGAATTTCTGGAAAATGATTACTGTCCATGTCTATTTATTAACTAAAATGGCATATTCTATGATTTTACTAATTATTTTTGAAAACATAATTCCCATGTGTTCTGAGCAAATCTAGTTCCATGAGTTCATAAGGCAATGTGTAAGAAAAAACCATCTGTGCTCAAATACATTTGGGAACACTACTCAACTTCATCTGGAAATTCACACTGTGCATTTTAATTTTAAAGACTCTGAGGAGTCATGCAGAAAAGAAATTTGTTTCTTCTTACTTATCTTGGAGTTTCTCCACCATTTTACATAGCAATATTTAGAGAAATTTTATTTAAAATATCCTCATTTTTTATTATTTGTCTCATGGCATCAAACCCCAAATCTCATGAATGTTAGACATGCTACCACTTTTCTACAACTCCAGCCAAAACAACTCTTTGAAAGATCCATGTTTCCTCTAAGCCATCATGAAAATATTTTGTAAGACATAATAATGCTTGCCATTAGAAATTTAAGTTACAATGTAAATATAAGCTTTTTTTATCTAGAATCAATAGACAAAATAATTGTTTTATATTTCAACAAAATGCTACATATTCAGAAACCATTGCTGCATCTGGTTTAGAGAATACAATCCAATTAGTATAGTGATAGAAAATTTATATTGCCAGAGTCCTAATATGTTAGTAAAAGAATAACTGATTTTAACAAAACATAGAATTAATGAGCTTAAATGTTCTTAATAGATCCACTCACATGGGATATATTATCATTTTCCACATTAAGAGAAAAATGAACACTGACCTAACTGGTTTCATATCCCTTTATCTCCTTTAATTTTATTTATGTTAGTTTATTGTGCAGAGTAATAGAACATATCCTTTCTGTGGTTGTTGTTCCTCTGGTACTTACAGATTGACCTTCTTATGTGCCACAGTTTATTAAACTTCTTTTGGTCTAATTCATTATTGGAAGGTTGATTGGCTTTGGCCATGAAGGATTAAGGATCAGCCCAGAGAACCAAAGATCAGATCAGGTAAGGTGAAGAACTAAAGAACAGAGATTATAATAATTCCTTAAGCATCTTTTAAAAGAATTTCTCATGTTCTTTTAATGATTTTTTCACATACTATTAGAAGACTGATGAAATCCTAAAGGTGAGTTAACTTAGTGTTAGAATTTCAAATGTCTTATGGGAATTTGATTTGGATATAGGAAATATCGACTTTCATTAATAAACCCTTAGCCTTGGGTACTTCCTTTTTCACGACTCAGAGTTGGGTGGGCTGCTACACTGAATGGTTCCTACTTCTGAGTTGTGTCATGTACCTTGGCTAGCTTCACTGGCAAATATTTGGAAAATGTAAGTAACATTTTGGCCTTACACCAAGACATCTTAATTCAGAAGTAAGGCTTAGAATTTTGTGTCACTATAAATTTCAAATGTCATTCTGATGTGCAGTCAGTTTTGGAAACTAATTCATTGTAGCATAATCCTTTTGACAGGGGTATTATATGGTACAGGGGACCTTCTTTTAAAGTCTAGCTCTCAAACTCTTTAAGGGGTTGGGGCATAGGGGAACAGTAGAGGTGACAAGGCCTTGGGAATCACAGAGAGAAATACTAGCAAAAGTGACATTTTAGTCACTACAAGAGTAAATGCTTCTTAATAAATAAATAATGCCTTATGGTTTGGGCACCTGTATGTATGAGTATAGTCCATAGAATTTTCATAATGACAGATATTTTAGCAATAGCTATTATAATTTAAACCTGCAAATCACCAATGATTTATGCCTAGTTTTTAATGGTTTTGTATATTATTTCCAGGTCTTCTATTTCCACATTTATTTATCTAAACTTTATCTACTCCCTCTGAGCTCTTTTTTATCATCTTAGTTATGAATGACTCTAATTTGCTAAGCTACTAGTGCCTTTCTTAATCAAAACTGAACTCTGGAGATTATATCATCAGCTTTTCTTGCAAGCTATCCTTTGGCCTGCCTTCATTCACTAATGTGTTCTCAAGGTTTCTATAAATGTGTGGTACCTTTCCTAAAAGCTTGCTGAACTTTTAAGTAAAAAGGGATTCTTTAAGAAAAAAATGTTACTTCCATACTATGAAGACTATGATGAAGAGCTTCACAGTCCCCTCACCTTGATAAACTTCTGAGAGGCTTCTATCTCTGGCACCTGATCACTTTCTCCTTTGAATGCTTACTTTAGACTACTTGCAACAGTAAAACCTGTCTTTGTTCCTTTTAGACATAAATCATTCTAAAAGCCTTTTGCCAGTTTTACAACCAAGGACTATTTTTATCAAGGACCTGAGATCCATTTCTTTGAAATGTTCAAAAAGATGGCACCATTCTTTTGAGTAGATACCCAGAACTGGTATTACTGGATCATATGGTAGGTCCATTCTCATTATTCTGAGGATCCTCCCTACTGTTTTCCAAAGTGGTTGAACTAATTTGCAATCACATCAACAATGTATTAGAGTTTCCACCAAACTTCCAAACTAATGCATGCTTGTCTGTGTTCATAGCCACACAATTCACAATTGCCAAACTATGGAACCAGCCAAGATGGCCATCAGATGAATGGATTACAATACTACTGTATATGTACACAAAGTAATTTTACACAGCCATAAAGAAGAACAAAATTATGTCATTTGTGGGGAAATGAATGGAACTGTAGAATATTATGCTAAGTGAGATTAGTCAGTCACAAAAGTAAAAAAAAAAATAAGATGTTTTCCCTAATATGTGGAGAAAAAAGAATCATAGGAGGAACTCTACATTAAGAAGGAGAGAACACAGAGGAGCAAATAAGGTGATCTAATTGACAGGAATGGAAAGGGGAAAGAAGAAAAATTCTGAATGTACATGATGTTCACTCACAAACATACCAAAGTCAATAACTAAGCTAAACAAGAGAGGAAAAGGAAGGAGACAATGGCGTAGAAATTAGGGAAGAGTTAAATGAGTGATATGTGCAAATATGCATATACTATCTTATACTCCAATAACATTTATTACTACAATGCACC
Source organism: Muscardinus avellanarius (assembly GCF_963383645.1). Classification (NCBI taxonomy): domain Eukaryota; kingdom Metazoa; phylum Chordata; class Mammalia; order Rodentia; family Gliridae; genus Muscardinus; species Muscardinus avellanarius. Next base: position 111,113,136 of record NC_137791.1, on the reverse strand, counting down.
AATTAAAAAAAAAGAAAGAAAGATGGCACCACCACTTCCTAGTATCTGTGAGAGAAGGAGGAGCCTAACTTCAGTAGGTACATTCTTCTGGTTTGTAAAACTACCTGCAGTTATGAAGATACAAGAATGCTTACTTTTCCTCTTGCTAAGGCCAATACCAAATACAAATGTCCTGGAATCCACCTCTCTCATGCTTTGTAATAATACTGAATACAATCTTTCATGCCTGTCTGACTTTGTCCTGTAAAATTTTTTCTTCTTTTTTTTGGTTAATAGAGTTGTTTATTTTTACATATGATAATTGTATTTATTTATTCTTATATTTATTTTTATTTGGATCACGTAGAAAATGACATACATTCAGACTGTGCTTGGTTCCCTCTCCACCTCTACTTTCCCTTCTCTCCCCCCTAACAATGAGTTTCCAGGTTAACCATGCTACATCCATACTGTTACACATATTCAGATGTAGCTCCTCCATTAATCAACCTCAGACTTCTTCCTCTCCTATCCTTCCATTTCAGCTTTTATGAGGTTTCCCTTCCATTATCTGAAGTCCCTCCAGTATTCCTAATACTCCCTAGTTTGGGAATATTTGAGAAAACATATGTTTCTTCTCCTTCTGAGCTTGGCTGATCTTACTTAACATAATATTCTCCAGGTCTTTCCATCTTCTTGCGATTGACATGATTTTGTTCTTCTTTGTAGCTGAGTAGAATTTCATTGTGTGTATTTCCCAGAATTTTACAATCCATTCATCTGTTGATAGAGATCTAGGTTGGTTCCATATTTTGGCTATTACAAATTGTGCTGCTATGAGCATGGGTTACTCTAGTTCTCTGATTTCAACCCCTTTGGAAAGATACCCAGGAGCAGTAGAGCTGGATTATATGGTGGATCTATTCCCAGGTTTCTAAGGAATCTCCACACTGATCTCCATAGTGGCTGAACTGGTTTTCACTCCCACCAGCAATGTATAAGAGTTCCTTTTTCCCCACGTCCTCACAAGAGTTGTTATTTGATTTATTTTTGTGTGCCACTCTGATTAGGGTTAAATGTAGTCTCAGTGTAGTTTTGATTTGTATCTCCCTGATGGCTAATGATGTTGAGTATTTTCATGTATCTATTGGCCATTTGTATCTCTTCTTTTGTGAAGTGTCTATTTAGTTCAGTTGCTCAATTGTTTACTAGTTATTTGTTTTGCTAGTGTAGAGTCTTTTGAACTCTTTGTATATTCTGGATATTAACCCTCTATCAGAGTGTTGGCTAAGCTCTTCACCCATTCTGTAGGCTTTCTCTTTAGGTTCTTAATGGTTTTCTTTGATGAGAAGAAAATTTCTATTTTGATGCTATCCCACTTGTTAATGCTTGCTTTAATTTCCTGCACTTTGGAGGTCTTGTTGAGAAAGTTACTACCTGTGCCTCTATGTTAGAGCGCTAAGCCTATGCCCTCCTCTAATAACTTCACTGTCCTGGTCTAATTTCTAAGTCTTTGATCCATCTCAAGTTGATTCCTGTCCATAGTGAGAGATAAGGATTTACTTCCATCTTCCTACAAATGGATATCCAGTTCTCCCAGAACCATTTGTGAAAAAGGCTGTCTTTTCTCCAGCATATGAGTTTGGTGCCTTTGTCAAAGATCAGTTGACTGTAGGTGTGTGGGTTTGTTTCTGTGTCTTCTATTCTGTTCCGCTGGTTAGTCTGCCTATTGTTGTGCCAATTTTTTCTACTATTGTTCCATAGTATAATTTGAAGTCCGGGATTGTGCTGCCTCCTGCTTGGTTCTTATTGCTGAGAATTACTTTGGCTATTTTGTCTTTTCTTTCTCCATATAAAATACATAACTAATTTTTCTAGGCCTATGAACAATTTTATTGGTATTTTGATAGGAATTGCACTGAATTTTTATATCAATTCTGTCAGAACGGCCATTTTGATTATATTTATTCTGCCTTTCCATGAGCAAGAGAGATCTTTCCATCTTCCAAGGTCTTCAATTTCTTTCTTTAATGTTTTATAATTTTTATTGTAAAGGTCTTTCATGTCTTTGGTTTGAGAGGACCGATGGTTTTTTATATGCCAGTATAAATGTAATTACTATTAAGATACTCAACCACTAATTTAAGAATCATATTTGAATTCATTTTGTAAATGATTAAGTAAATATAAAAATAGTATTTTTAAGAAATATTTATTTTAGTGCTGTTACATTATTTTATATTAGGTAAAATCAGGTCACATTGCATCAGGTAAATATGCACATGTTTTTCATAATAATTGATGTAAATTATAGAATACCATTTTATAACCATTTTATAAATATGACAAAATATAATGATGTTTGCATGCCAATTAAGCAACACACCAGCTACTTTTCAATTCAGTCTGTTCTTCCTCTCAAATCTTCAAATGACTAGTTTAATAGAGTATGTCCTCAGTTTTCCCATTTTATATTTGTTCTATTATATTGTATTAAGTTTTTCAACATGATTAATCTAAAATGATGTTTATCATTCTCTTATATGCTATAATTTTATAAATATATCTGGCTACTTTAATTTTTAATGGTTCCAGTTCAATTTATAAAATATATGCCTTATTTCTCTAAGTGTCCATATATGGCACTAACTTACTTTCATGTTATATTGAGAATTGAAGAAAACAATTTGTCACACATTTTGCACAGCTCTCATTGGTATTTACTTTTATGAAAGTTTGTGATTCATATTGATCTTACTTCTCAAAGAAAGTGCTCATTGTGAGATAAGATAGAATAATGTAATGATTTCTGGACTCATTAATCTAGTGAACGATAGGAGCTTTTTATAACTTTCAAAAGAAATTATAATTGTATCAGTCATCTTGGCATATCTTAATGATTTGCCACCAGGATACTTTAAAGGTTCTTTTACTTTTAATTCAAAATAGTAAGATTTAAATGTTACATTTGTAAAGTCTTAAGGATAAAGATAAAAGATAGTTCAAATGAATTTAGTTTTTAGGTTAAAGAAATAGAAGGATAACTTGATTAAATTACCCAAAGTTACATTATTAGAAGGGGGAATAAAAGTTGCCTGACTCAGTGTTGTTTTATACCAAGCTCTAAGCTTTTTATCCACTAGGCTAAATATCATATTAATAAACTACTAGGGGATAGCTGGGCAAGGTGGCAAATGCTTGTAATCTCAGCACTGTGAGGCTGCGACCAGAAGTTCATGATTTGTGGACATCCTCAGCTACTTAGTGAGGCCCTCTGTAACTTAATGAGACACTGTTCTAAAATATAAAGAATAAAAAGAGAGCAGGGGCTGTATCTCGGCCAAATGCCCCTGGTTCCACCCCCAGACCCCAGAGAAATAAAAAATAAATAAAAACTAAACTACTAGGGGATAAAAGTAAATTTTGCTTCCCTGTTGCCTAGAGAAATATATGGCATACCCTTATAATCCCAAGTCCAAGTTGCTCTATCCACTTGAAAATGTTTCACTACTAAAATTCATTTATCTTAGAAAATTCTTCATGTGTGATAAATATCACTATAACTAAAGGTGAAATTTCACCATTAATTTGCAATCAAAACCATATATTTAGTTTTAAAATTTTAAATATGTATATTTCAGAGGGAGATTGCCTAGAGTTTTGGAGCAATTGACTTTATATATTTGAAAATTGTTATTATATTTTTCCAGTTTCCGTGCAATTTTACATTGTTTGATTTTTTTTTTCCTGCAGCTTCCCACCCTGTCTCCACATAAGAGTAGAAGGTAAATGTCCCCTAGAGCTGGTATATTCCCCTTCTCTAAATAAGCTGATAAGGAGTTGAGGTAGGTGTCATTCTCTCTGAAGTGTGGAACTTCTCTTTCTAAAATGACCAGTCTCTATAGACCAATTAAGCAAAAGAATGCTGAGGCGGCTTCCGGCAGGTAGAGCTCTCAAAACACATAGCAACTGTCAGCCTATGTACCTCTAAGCAATTTCTGTGAGAGAATTTTCTGAAAGGTTGAGCTAATGGATTTGAGTACAGCTGTGTGGAGTGTTTTGCAAAGCCAGCAAAACGAAGGAAATGCAAGTTTTTGCTAGTTTCCTAAAACAGCGATCTCTGCTTTCATAAAGAAGAGCTGAGAGAAGTGCAAAGGATTCCTTCATTCTAAAAACTGCTTTTCATTTGGGGTAAGCAGTAGTTTTGTACTCAGACCACCCTGTGGCTCTCAGCTGCTTTAATATAAAAGAAAAAATCAAATTTTATTTAGTAAAATTGACTAAGCTTGTCCTCGCATTCCTTTCCTTGAGCTTGTATCTTCTTTCCAGGGGAATTTCTCATCAGCCTTTTCTGTACAATGGTATCTGAAATGCTGTCACCACCAATCCATCTCTCCTTGTTTGATGGAGTACCCTTCATTACTTGGGAATCACACTGCATACATTTTATTTATTTTACATAAAATTTATTACAATATGGTTAACTGGAAAGAACCCAGACTTTGGAATTGAACAGTTACTTGGATTAGAACCCAGGGGCCCACCAACTAATAGTTGTGTGTTCCTGAATAAATCAGTTGTTTTCAGTACCTTTTCTGCTTCTATAACAGAATGTCACAGGCTAGAAATTTATAAAGAAAAAAATACTCCTTGAATTTCTAGAAGCTAGAAACTTTAATGTCAAAGGGCCTTATCTGATGAGGGACTTCTTGGTATTTCCTAACATACTGGAGGGCATTATACGAGAGAAGACAGAGAGAGGAAAAAGAAACTCAGGCAGGAGAGGTCAATTTTATAACAAACCCACCTTTTGCATAACTAAACTCCTGAGATAATAACATTAATTCTTTAATGAGAGTGGTTTCTTGTGGCTTAATCTCTTCAATATAATCCCTCTAGTCATGAACTTTTTAAAAAGCTGCAAATTGTATTCAGTTGACCATAGGTAGCTTTAGGAAGTGATAGAAAACATAGCAAATCATTTTCTTGACATTGTGGCCTTTCGCCTAAAACAAAGTTCAAAAGCATATCATTTTCTTTGTCCATTAGAGTTTTCTAACATATTCTAAATATTTCTAAAACTACTGTACTTTAATATTAGTGTGCTTCATTAAAATAAGAATGAGAGTGGTGTTATCACATAGAGGGATGGTACACATTATCATGTATTTTCCTGTGTCCTTACAAACATTTCATTTTTCTGTTTATTTTTCTAATTTATTTTTGATTTTTGATTTTCTTTTTTGGTTTTCTTTTTATTTATTTTATTTTATTATCCATACATCTAAATATTTTAATAATAAACAATGCACATTAAAATAATAAAATCAGAGAGGTGTTATCACAGAGGGATGGTACACATTATTATGTATTTTTCAGTGTCCTTGCAAACATTTTCATTTTTCTTTTTATTTTTCTAATTTATTTTTTATTTTTTATTTTATTTTTTAAATTTATTATCCATGCACGTATATCTTGAAATAAAAGGTGGATGAGGGACAAAATGATATGAATCCAAAGAAACAATACAGTAAAATAAGCTTTTAAAAATTAGGGAAGCATGAAGACAGAAAATAATTAGGGCAGTGCACTTCATAGACAGGGAGAAGTAGTGGCCACGGCATCATATAATGACAGGTGAAGAATGAGCCCAGTCTTTACATTATAAAAGAAGACGATGGAGCACTTGAATAGGAGGGAAAATTAAATGAACATCCACTGACTCAAAACAAAGTGTCAACACCCCAAAGGTGAGTTATGAAACTAAACTGGAAAAGCAGTAGTTAAAAGGATCCAGATTGTTTGAGTAATTAAAGAGAGCTTATGAATATGAAAGAGCCTTATCTGTTCCTGAAAGAAAAGACAATTTTGTCATTGAGTGTTTTGTTCCTCAACATGTATCCAAGGTATTAAATATCATACATAAAAGAAATCATCCTATATTCAAAATAAAGTTCATGAAGCTTTTTGTATGTCTGATTACAATATTAATGTATTGATATACTGACAATTAGATGTTTAAATATGCATAATATAAGGCACAAGTTTTTTCATATATTAAAGTTAAATTTAAGGACCATAGCTAATATTGGTATTGTTTCAATTTCACTTCTAATTCACTTTACTAAAATTTATTATTAAAATCATATAAAAAATTAAACCAAAAATTACAATCTCTAAGATATATGAACAAGAATAAAAGTTACAATTACTGTTATACCAAGAAGGTCTTAATACACTAGGCAATGTAGATTCTTTAATATTAAGTTTCATATAAATTCATAAACACTACATGTTGAACAGCAGCCTAAAAGACTATATACTTTTTTCAGAATGATACAAACATTATTTACCAAATTCTAACTAACTTCATAGCTCTCAAGATGAAAATGAACATGTGGCCTCTCATTGGTATGCACTGTGTAAGTATTGTATGCCTTGAAACTTTTTACTTACAAAATACTAAGCCAGGCGTGGTGGTACATGCTTGTAATCATAATACTTGGGAGGCTGAGGCAGGAGGATCTCATGTTCCAAGCCAGCCTCATCAGCTTAGTGAGACTTTCAGCAACTTAGTGATACCCTGTTTCCAAATAAAATATAAAAGAAGTCTGGAAGTATAACTTGGAGGTAGAATGCCCTGGGTTCAATCCCTAGCAACACAAAGAAGAAAAGAAAAGAAGAGAAAGAAAAGAGAAAAAAAGAAGAGAAAAGACTTCTGCCTGCATTCCAGCACACTAGCTCCTAAAAACAGGAACAGATTTAATCACTGGAGGCTTATACATGAATAAATATGCAACCTGACTCCAAAAATTTGGACTCAAGTTTCCATGTTTGGAGAAGGCACTTATTAAAAAGAAACTGATGACAATCATAAAATTATTATGCAACTGAGATCAATGAACAAGCTACTGTTATATGAAGAGTAGAAATCTAACAAGGAGATTTTATACTGTCTCTCATGGAAATGTAAATTTATTCCTTTTTTGTTGCTCAATGATAAGTACAAAAAGAAATTCACTAGTTTTGTATTCTTAGGTGAATCTATCAAATATTTTCTGTATGTAGAAAAAATTGGCTTGCTTTTAAAATTTCTTAAGCTACCATTTGTAGCTGATATTTAATATAAGCCTTCTTTCTCAGTCCTGTCATGAATCGTCTTTTTATCTTAGTTAGGATCATTTTTCTATCCCCACTTTTTTGATAAATTTTATTTTTAAAATGCAATCTTAATTGCTTGTCAGAGTCCTGAATCCCAAGACAGCACCAACATCTCCTAACAATTTATAACCACTAGAGAATTAGAATTTTATTGAAAACTATTACTGTTACTGAAAACTCCCTGTAGAATTGGAAGTTAAACTTTTTGGATAAAAATGCAGGCAACTTTATTATGTATCACTAAACACATACATCATTACAATGAACACTGGAAGATTATGAAAAAAATATGTTTTTATCTAGAACTCGAAATAGCTGCATTTTAAACCATTTATTCTGTTTAGTATTTATGACCAAGCCATATTTAGATTACAGACACCAAAAGACAATGCATACTTTTATGTTAAAATGGCCATAATCTGTCAAAATGATGAATAAGTACCTAAATTAGGTTGGTGGCTATATTTCATGCAGTGTCTCCTAAGGGCATTCATATCTTTCCATCTCAGGAGCCCAAATGTATTCTAAACTAAGTACCAAAACCACCTACACAAACCACCTGCTCATTACTAGTCCCTAGGCTAAGCTCTCTTCTTTGCCAATCAGCTAATTCTCTCTCTTGCTGTGATCAGGATTTTATATTTATTGTCATTATGAAGAGCACACATTCTATGTGATGAACTAGGTATCAAAGAACAGAGTAAGCAAAAGTGTGATATCCTTACTCTGTTCTTAGCTCAGAATGACCACCACAGTGAACAAATAAAGAGTTTTTCTTGTGATTCCAGTATCACGGATAGACTAACAGATTTCCAGAAACTGTCTCAGTTTAGAGTCTGCCCCCCCAAGGATTATTATGCTGGGGGATTGGTTATCTGTGTGGGTTGGGTTGAGGTGGTAGAGCCTTTAAAAGTAGGGCCTAGTGGAAATTAGTTAGGTTAGTGAGGATGCCTTAGAAAGAATCAAGTTCTTGTGGGATCTTGATTAGTTCCTGTGAGATAAAGTCATAAAAGAGAACCAACCTGTCCTCTAATCATTCCTAGATTCCTGTCTCACCTTGTGACTGACCTCTGTCTATTCCATGTGTTTCTGCCATAATGTCATCTGCCATTTTGTGACATATCCAATGGGCTATTACCAAAGGCCACACAGATTTGGTCAATTTGGCCTTGAAAATTTACACAACCATGCTAGATATAAGATAAATTTATAGCCCATGTCTTTCTGAGGATGGCTGGTTTCTCTAGCTCCATTCATTTTTTCTGCTAATTACAAAATTGTATTTCTTTTTGTGGCTGAGTAAAACTCCATTTATTACATACCAGATTTTATTCATCCATCTGCACAAGATGTTGTAATAAAATACACAAGTCATTTTAACACATGGAGAGAGAAAGAAAATATTTTGAGATTCATCACTCAAATTCATTACAATGTTGCTTCCAGTGTCTTCAAGTCAATTGTTATATAAGATTAAAAAATAAAACAGGTTCATTTTGTCCATTAATTTATATGTCTTCACCATGATATTTGTCTTTCACACAATCCATTTATAGTCATGGTGGGCAAGTCTTGCTCTCCATTAAATCTCTATTCATTTTTTATAAAAGAGAAGTCTCATGTCATTGACTTGTAGTATTTTTTAAATTATTTCTTCCAACTTTACTTGAATTGAAAATAATTATGAAACCAAGACATACAATCTAGTAAATTCATGGCATAATTTCTATTAATTTACAACATGTTCTATATCCCCAGTCTATATTTTTTAAAATCTCTCTCGACCCTATATCTTTCTTCAGGCATTGCCCTAATTTTTGTCACTTTTCACATAAAACTAATGGTTGACTACAATCCAGTTCAACTTTCTGAATTTCTTTTCTTTGCTGAAGTTATGCCCCCAACTCTCCACTGAAACTGTTCATGTATACATCACCACTAACCTTCTATTATAAAGAACAATACTTCTTTTTCTCTCTTCCTCTTACATGTTCTCTCAGAAGCACTAAAGAAAAAAAAAGTGAACAGGTCCTTCTTCTCAAAACACTAAACACTCTTGACTTTTGTTATTTTTATGACTCCTATTTTCTTCTTGCTTTTTGATTTTTTGTTTAATTGTTTGTTTTGTGTTTTACATGGTGTGGAAATGATGCAAATTTTTCATATCTCACCACTTTTATCATATTGTAAGTACAGTCTGTTCCAGGGAAGAACAGCTCTTCATCTTCTTTTTTTTTTTTGGTAACTTAATACTTTGTGCACTCTTTTCCCTTATAATATCTTCCTGGATATAAATATATTTATTTATGTACCAAAGGCTCCCATATTTGCCCTCAGATTTGCATTTTGTTGTCAATTTCAGACTCACTTACACATCTTCTTGATTAATTGAATGATTGACTCTCCATTCATTCTTTAGCAAACATTTTTTTCTTCACAATTAGAACACCATTGTTGCACAGAATTAAACTTTTAACAAGTGAGACGTGGTCTTTACATACATGGATCATTTTTAAAATATTTTATAATAACTTAAAAGAGACAAGTATTTCTTTTGTTCTGCTAGAAATTTTCAACTTTGATATAAAACTCTAAGAATTATAGAATACTAGACTGTCTGAAGGTCACTTATAAGGCAGTGTGCAATGCTCTTTTAGGAAATGTTTTAAATAATCCAAGTCTTCTATAAAGGATTTAAGCAATTTAACTTTGAAACCATGGGGAACTGGGCATTTCTTAGATGGTAGGCTCTTTATTGCTGCTTCAATCTCTTTGATTGCTATTGGTTGGTATAAATTGTGTGTGTGTGTGTGTGTGTGTGTGTGTGTGTGTGTGTGTGTGTAGTACTTGGAATTAAACCAGGGGCATTGTTCCAACAAGCTACATCCCCACACCCATTTTTTTTTAATTTTTCACTTTGAAACAGGTCATATTAAGATGACAAAGGCCTCATTAAATAGCTTAGGTTGACTGCAAATCCTCGATCCTTCTGTCTCAGCCTACCAAATGCTGAGATTACAAGCCTGAGTCACCATGCCCAGCTGGTCTGAATTTTCTCTATCTTTTTTTAAATTTCATTTATATGTAGAACATACTGAAAATAGTATACTTTTAGACTGTCTTGGTGACTTCACCCACCACCCTTGTTCACCTTCCTCCCCTCTCAACAAGAGTGCCCAGGTTAACCATGCTATATTCATACTTTTACACATATTCAGATGTAGCTTCTCCATTAATCAACCTCAGCCTTCTTCCTTTCCTATCCTTTCATTCTAGCCTTGCTGAGATTTCCCCTCAATTATCTGGAGTCCCTCTGGTATCCCCAATGCTTCCTAGCTTGGGCATATTAGAGAAAACTTATGTCCCTTCTGTTTCTGTGCTTGGCTGATCTCACTTAACATAATGTTCTCCAGATCTTTCCATCTTCTTGCGAATGCCATAATTTTGTTCTCTTTTTTTTAGTTGAATAGAATTCTATTGTGCGTATTTCCCATAATTTTGCAATATATTCACCTGTTGATGGAGACGTAGATTGGTTCCATATTTTGACTATTTCCAATTGTGATTCTATGAACATAGGTATGCATATGTTATTTAAGTTCTCTGGTTTCAACACCTTTGGAAAAATACCCAGGAGTGATACAGCCGGATCATATGGTGGAAGCTCAACATTCCAACTTATAGGCACAGGCAGTAACTTTCTCAACAAAACCCCCAAAGTGCAGGAAATTAAAGCAAGAATTAACACGTGGGATGGCATCAAACTAAAATGTTTCTTCTTATCAAAAGAAACCACCAAGAACCTAAAGAGGAAGCTTACAGAATGGGAGAAGGTCTTTACCAGCCACCATTCTGATAGAGGGCTAAAGCTAGAATATGCAAAGAGCTGAAAAGACTCTACACTAGCAAAATAAATAACCCAATTAAAAAATGGGCAACTGAACTGAATAGACATTTCACAAAGAAAAGATACAAATAGCCAATAGATACATGAAAAGATGTTCTACATCATTAGCCATCAGGGAGATGCAAATCAAAACTACACTAAGATTCCATCTAACTCCAATCAGAGTGGCAAGTATAAATAAATCAAATAACAACAAATCCTGGTGAGAATGTGGGGAAAGAGGAATTCTTTTACACTCTTGGTGAGAGTGCAAACTAGTTCAGCCTCTATAGAGATCAGTGATTTCTTAGAAAATTGGTAATATATCTGTCATATGATCCAACTCTACCACTCCTGGGTATTTTTATATATCTTTTTATTCATTTTAGGAAGGTTGTATGTGTCTAGAAATTTGTCAATTTTTCTAGGTTTTCCATTCTATTGGAGTATAGTTTTTTCAAAGTAGTTTATGATAGTTCTTAGGATTTCTGCACTGTCTGAGGTAATATGAACTTGTTCATCTCCTATTTTAGTAATCTGATAAATTTGATCTTTCTTTTGGCTAGATTGGTTTATATATCTTGTTTTTTTTTAGACTCTTCCAAAGACATTCTATGAAGCCAGCATCACATTAATACCAAAACTCAATAAAGATAGCTGAAGAAAAAATAAACTACTGAAAAATATTCTTAGATACCAATAGCCTTAGAAACTTAGACACAAAACTTCTAAATTAAACACTAGCAACATGGATTCAAACCCTTATTAATAAAATTATACACCATGATCAAGTCGGGTTTATCCCAAGGGTGTAAAGCTGGTTCAACATATGAAAAACAATCTATGTGATTCACCACATAAACATAACTAAGAATAAAAATTACATGATCATTTTAATAGATAAAACAATCCACAAAATCCTATACCCATTCATGCTAAAAACACTACAAAGAATCACTTACTTTAACATCATAAAGGCAATATATAATAGGTCCACAGCGAAAATCACACTGAGAAGAAAAAATTATGAGAGTTTCCCTTAAAAAAACAGAAAGAAGAAAATATTTTCCACTATCCCCACTCCTTTTCTATATAGTACTTGAGACTCTAGCCAGAGCAAAAAGGCAAGAGAAGGAAAAAAGAGTACAAATAGGAAAAGAGAAAATTAAACTAACTCTATTTGTCAATGATATGATATTAGACCCCATAAACTCAACCAAAACACTTTCAGATCTTTTCAGGAAATTCAACAAGTGCAAATCATAGATACAAAAATCATTCTTAGATACAAAAAAATCAGTCTAGATACAAAATCAGTCTTAAAAATCAGAAACCTTTCTATATATAAACCATAAATCCACTGAAAAAGAAATTCAGAAAATATTTTCACTCATGAATCCTCCCAAGCCAATAAAATGCTTAAAAATAAACCTTTGCAAGAAAGTAAAAGATAAGTCTCTAGAATAAAAATGTTAATCTCTGAGTTATCAGCATTGTAATGTCTTTTACTGGTGAAAATTTTCATAAGTTTGAAAAGAAACCAAACAGCGAGTCAGACACTTGAGTTTAAATTCTAGTCCTGAGAAATAATTTTATGTGAAATAATTTGAATTAGTTTCTATAACACATATTGTAATATTATTCAAATGGAAGTATCTTTCTATATTGCCAAGACTAAAGTACTAAACTTTCTATTTCCCTCTTTATCCAGTACATTTCTGAATGTCATTTTATTTCAACCCAAATGCACTCCCATGAAACAAGGCTGGGCTGATTTCAATGGGAAGATGATTGAGTATGAGGAATATATAACTAAAGTAATAAATTGTAGTAAGAGTGGCTTAGTTCAAGAGCAAGCATTTGTGGCAGCATCCCAAGTTGGTGAGCAGGTTCTTGACAGTTTCCAGAGCAGTAGTAACTCATAACTATTTTTTAATGACTTGTAATATTCCTTAATTCTCCACCTAATGTCAGTTTCTTCAATCCCTTTAATCTCTCTGTAATCCATTTGAAGCATATAATAAGTTTAACTCAAAATGAACTAGCCCAAGAAGATTTTATTTCATGCAGCATAATTCAGTAATTGAATAGTTGCAGGCAATAGATTCCCAAAGAGACACAAAACTGATATTTATGATTTACTATGTTTATATTCAACTACTGAGAGTGTGTCAGCAGCAGAGGAAGGACTTTGGCTTCTCTTAGGTAAACAGTGGTGAGTGTGTTACATACACTGTGCTTATTTGGATGATTTGGAATAAAGCTGCTCATGAAATCAAGACTTAGGCAACCTGAGGAGCTTCTCTGAAAAAAAAAACACTGTTATTATAATGAGGTAAGGCGCTACTAATTTCTAATTGTGCTGAATAAATAAGAAAAAAATAAGAAAAGCTTGTTGTTACAAACACTCACCTATAGGTGTGCACAAAGGGGCAGGAAGTTTCTCCAGTGTAGTAGCCACATCTCTTAGTTCTAACCAGGCTGATAGAAACAAAGATCAAACCCAGAGTAATCATAAGCATAGTTGTAGCTAAAGAACATTTAGATGAGGTTCATAACTATGCCAGGGATGATATGTGAAATTGTAAACAAGGACCAGGACACAGTGAGACACTAGTAATTACACATAATTACTTAGGGTGATTTATAGATTGAAACATCTCTTCCAATCTAAAGCAGTTCTCCTTCTACTATTTGATAAGGTTAAGAAGATTTATTTTTTTGCTTAGAAAAAAACAAATGTTCTGTGCATATAGGAATGTATTAAGTTGAATCTCAGTGTATTATATAATTAGATTGCATCAATGAATTATAAAAAGTAAATATAAAATATAAAAAGAAATTATCTACACTAATTATTTTATTTGAGTTAGATACCTTGCCAGGAGTCAATTTTATCTTTGACATGACATTTCCCCTATCTCCTTTCATAGCCTCTAAAATTGGTTTAAGATAAAACCTCATAATATAAGTGTAGACACAGGGCTGAGAACCACATTTGATTCAGGTACTAAAAGCTTAATATCCAAACAATAACATAATCTGTTACTATAAATCTTCCAGAAGGTAAATTTTTTAATGCTTTCAGGAGCTATAAAATAAATAAAAAAGTGTTAGTAGGTAAAACAAAATTAAAGTGAATTAGAGGTTTCTAGAGGATTGAAGCCCACTTTCACTTGGAGAATTCTTCAAATTCCTTACTAATTGACAATCAATTTTCATATTTCTTTATTTTAGCAATAGAATACAAGTTTCAAGGTTGTAAATGTCATATTAATTCTTTTTGTCAATGGTGTATCTCAAAAATACTATGGGCCTAGCATAATGATAAATCATATGAATAATTTGTGACTCCCCTTATAACTGGATTTTATGGATTTTCATTTCTCAACGTTTAAAGACTAGACAAATGAAAAATAAATATTCTTTGAAACTAATATCCCCAGTAAGTTTATTTTTATTCTCTTTTATTTTTTGGAAACAGGGCCTCACTGAGTTGCAAAGGGCCTTGCTAAGTAGTTGAGGCTCCTGGTGAGCCATGATGCTCCTGTCTCCACCTCCCGAATGCTGGGATTGCAAGCGTGTGCCACCATGCCCAGGTCCACAATAAATTTAAATGTAGGTTTTAATGATAAATTATAATATTCTAGTCAGCTCAGAATACTATAACAAAAATATCATAGACCAAGTGATTGAGACAAAATAAATTTATTACTAATATTTCTGGAGGATAGAAATTTGAAGTCACAGTGCTAGCTTGTTTGAATCCTTACAGGGGGATGCTTTTTTATTTAAAGTTGTTCATCTTGCTCTGTCCTCACATGTCAGAGAAGAGGGAGAGAGAAAGCTAACCATACCCTGTTTCTTCTTAAAAGAGCAGTAATTCTTTCCTTAGTGCTCTATTTTGTGACCTAATTTTCTCCCACAGGCCCCTACTCCTAGTACCTTCTCACCAGGAATGTTGATTCAACATATAAATTTTGGAACATTCACAGGACAAAAATAATTACTGAGGCATCAGAAACTAAGTTTTATACAGAAGAACCTAGTCAAGAGTAGTAAACATGCTTCTAAAGAGTAACATGATGGACTAATATTTCACTTAGGTATTAAAACTCATCATAAGGTGTTATTCTTGACCACTTTATGGTCTTTTCATAAGATAAAAAATAAAATGAAATAAATATCCAAAATTATTTTCTGATTGATATAGCAATTTGAATGTGAAATAGAACCTTGCTGAATATGGAATAAAGTTTCATCTTTAGAACAAATGATTCCGGAATAAGTGGTTTATATATGCAAAAAATGAAATTGAGTCACTACTTCATACTATAATAAAATTAATTCCAGAAGGATTAAAGGCTTAAGTATAATATGCAAATTTATAAATTGTTTTTAATGTAATATAGGATCTTTTAATGATTGTGGAGTGAAAAAGAATATTAATAAGACACAAAGTGAGCAGACAAGACAAATAACTGACTAATTTATTGAAAAAGACTATGTTTATCTAAAGTCAAATTACATAACTAGAAAAAGTATATAAATATTTACACATATATTTTAAAAATTTGTTATGTAAAATAAATGAAAAATTATTTTAATAAGAATAAATAATGAGTAATATACTTGGTGTGGGGTAAAATATTGTGGTATTTTACAGAGAGAGAAAAAGAAGTGTCTCAATAATATATGAAAATTTATTCATACATTAATAGCCCTAAATCAAAAGTGAATCCACAATGAGATCAATGAGATACCATTTTATACATGTAATATAAGTATAATTTCCAAAAATATAAGAAGTTATATAGAGACTGTAGAAAAACTATGAATGAAATAGTTAATGGCTAAGAAACTAAGAAATTAAGTTTTATACAAAAGAGCCTAGTCAAGAGTAGTAGACATGCTTCTAAAGAATAACATGATGACTTTTTCAATAACTAGTAGTTATGTGTGCATGCATGACAATATCATTATAAACCACATTATGCTGTGAGACTACAATGTTCCAAATAAAGCATATAAAATAACACTTTTAGCACTTTAAATAAAAAGTAGATAATAAATCCTATAATCCATCAAACATATACCTATTTTTTTTCTTCACTGTGAAACAGGGTATAGTAATCTTGTTCAGAAAAATGTGGGAAAAAATTCTAGATGCTTAAGTACACTCAAAGAGATGAAAGAATTGTGAGATACACTTATAAATAACTGAATAAAGTACAATGATTAAATAATATATACCTATATTAATTAATAATTCATTAATATGAATTAATCTCTAACATACTGAAACATCACATGGCACTTCATTAATCTGTACAATTTCTATATTTTTATGTTTCAGCTGTATTTCAATTTATTTTTAAAGTTTAGTAAGGTCAATTTTTATGTATGTGTGTGTGTCTGTGGAGAGAGAGAATTCTACTTATATCGAATTCTTATATTTCTCTGAAGTTCATTGACACATATTGTGGGAGGAATATGGGCTTAAGGATTTACGGCTTATTGCTTGCTTTGGCAGAAGACTGCCTTTCTTAAGGGAACTGAAGACAATGGCCTCGATGCTCCTTCACTGTCTAAACTATATTCTTCTCTTTTACTACACCTCTTTCTTGCTTCTTTTAGTAATGGATAGCCATTCCAATGCATCAGCTGAAAATAGCAACCTCTGTTGCTCTTGCAAAACTGCCCCATAACAATTTATCTTCTAAAGTATTCCTAACCTAGTACATTTCTTAGACAGAGACAATCAATGATTTAGTGACCAAATCTTAATTCTGAAAACCTTTAATAAAAGAAAGAGCTGAGTTTTGCTTCCAAAGTTTGGCTTTCTTGCCTTCTCCCCTCTCACCTTTTTCAGACCAAGAATAATGTGTCAATAGCATTTTTTCATTGTGCCATCCCATACTCTGCTGGTATAGAGCAAGGCCGTATGAGAAATATTAATGTAGTTTAAGTTCATTCCATAATAAAAGTATCGATACATTTTAAGCATTTGAATGAAGACTAGTATCAAAAAATGAATAGTCTTAAAATTATGAGCCAGATGTGGTGGCACACACTTGTAATCCCAGCATTCGGGGGCTGAGACAGGAAGTCCGTGGTACACAACAGCCTCAGCTACTTAGGCGCTTTGCAACTCAGTGAGACTCTGTTTCAAAATAAAGAATAAAAAATAGAGCTGGGGGGTGTCGCTCGGAGGCAGAATGCCCCTAGGTTACATTCTTAGTAACACAAAAAAAATAAAATTATATACTTTATTGTCATTTATTTATTACTCTTGTCATAGATTTATGACAAGTGGCTGGGTGTGGTGGTGCATGCTCGTAATCCCAGTATTCAGGAGACAGCCTGGAGGACTCAGCTACTTAGTGAGGACATCTACAACTCAGTGAGATCCGGTTTCAAAATAAAGAATAAAAAAAAAAATACGGAGGGGGTGTAGCTTGGAGGTCAAATGCCTATGGGTTCCATCCCCAGACCCACAAAAAAAAAAAAAAAAAAAAAAAAGAGTGGCGCACATACATATAAACACATTGGAAGAAAAGAAATGTATATAATTCAGATACTATTTAAGGGATTAAAGATACTATTTAAGGGATTAAAGTACAACAGATAACATGCCAATATTTTTAAAAACTAAAAATATTTCAAATTCTTTTTTTTTTTTTTTTTTGGTGGTACTGGGCTTCCTGGAAGCCCTTCTACTTCTGGGCTACACTCCCAGACCTATTTTTACATTTTTATTTGGAAACAGGGTCTCCTAAGCCAGCGCGCGTGGCTGGCTTCGAACCTGCGTGATCCTCCTGTCTCAGCTCCCCAAGAGCGGGGATTACAAGCATGCGCCACCATGCCCGGCAGAAAATATTTCAAATTCTAATCTGAATGTGTGCATAACTATTAAAAACTCTAGAAACAAGAACAACAAAAATTTATTTCTAGAAGAGTAACACTATAGTTAGAAAATTTGAATTTTTTATATATTCATCTTTGTACACTCTTTTGAAAGGTTTTGTCTCAGAGTCTATTCCATCTGATTTAAGAATAGCTACTCCCACTTGATTTTTATTTTTGTTTGCATGGACTATCTTTTTTCACTCTTTTATTTTCAGTCTGTGTGTCTCATTACTATACAGTGAGTTGAGTGCCCTTGAGTGCTGTTTTTGTAAACACTACAGTAGCCACAGTACCAATACAATTTGTCATGATGAATAAATCTGAATTTGTCATGATGAATAAATCTGAATACAAATATGCAAGACTATTGTGCATAAACTCACAAAACTTTAAAGAAAACACTATTAAATAAGGCCTAAATTAAGAGAAAAAATATTTTGTGTTAATTTATAAAAATATATAGATATTTATTCTTTTCAGAGTAGTGCATAGATTATAATTTCAAACAAATGTTCAAAGGGTTGTATGAGACATTTCACAAGCTGAAACTAAAACAGTAATTGAAAGAACCATTAACAAAAAAAAAACATTATTACTGAGTTAAATATAAGATAATATACAAAATTCTCCAGAGTAAATGAGAAAGAGAAATAATTCTACACCCCAGTAAAAAATGATTATGAAGCCAGGCATGGAGGCACATGCTTGCATCCTCAGTACTGGGGAGGCTGAGACAGAAGGATCACAGGTTTGCTGCTAGCCTCAGCTACTTAATGAGGCCCTCTGCAACTTATTGAGACTCTGTTTGAAAATCAAGAATAAGAAATAGAACTGGGACTGTGGCTCGAAGGTAGAATGCCCCTGGGTTCAAACCAAAGTACCACAAAAAATGATTATGAAAAGATAATAATTAACAAATGTGATATAAACACAATACAGAATTGATTGTAAGTAGAGGTAAAAAAAATATACTATCCCAAAAAATTCAAAATGAAAATGAACTTAAGTATTTTGCACAGAAAGTTACAAGTTATACATTTTCAATTTTTATCCATTTTAAGTGTTGATCAAAGCAAGTGAAAATAAAAAAGAATATGAAATTAAAGAGATGCACTGATGACTGTACAAAAACAAATATTCGAGGATAGCTATTTATTTTCAATTGAAATGAGTAGGTTCAGGCTAAAAGTATCAAAGATGAATCATGCAACCCTAAAGAAGGAAATATATATAATGAATGGTCTGTAAAACAGTGAAAAGAAAAATGAATTAATAGGTGGAAAGGTCTCCATTGTGTTATGTTGCCTCATTTCTTTTCAATTAGTGTTAGAAAGTGAGTAGCCTATAGAAAGACACTGCTGCAGGTAAATCTTTCTTCAAAGGAAGTTTGCATGAAGATAAATGATGAGGGTGAGGGAGGAGGGTCTGCTTTTTTTTTTTCTCTGTGTAGTCTCTAATACTATCTCTCATTTTTAACTTTTGTACTGTCTCTAGACATACTACTAATTCTAGTAGCAATATTTATCATCTATGAAAGGTAATTTTAAGTAGTTATCTCAGCCCAGACTCCTCTCCTGAAATCTAAACTTAGACGTCCAAATATCCTCTCATTATTTGGGGAGATTTCATAGATACCTCAAATTAATTTTACCTGAATTCACAATATTATATTTACCCCAATTTTCCCTTGTCTTTTAAGACTGGTACCATAACCCTCACTCTGAGCAAATTTAATGTGTGTGTTTTCATAACTTTTTATTTTACTTATTCCTACTTTCTCTCTCAAACCTATTAATTCTATAAGAAAAATAAATAAACCAGATACTGCATTTTCATTTATACTTCAATTAGCTTCCCTTCATGTCATGATTTCTCACCTGGCTTATGATACAGCTTGAATCTAAGTGGATTTTTCTGCCTTTCCATTATAAATTCTATATGGCTTATTTTTACATTGAAGTGTTACAAAAGTCCATTATAATTAAACATCTTTAATATAACATTTCACAGTGAATTTTATTTTTCTTCAGGGTAAATTTAAGACTATATTACATGGAAAATAGAAACTTCATTCCTACCCTATATTTTCTTTAATTCTTAAATTCTTTTTATGCTTTTTATACTCAAATTTTAGCCATATTATATAAAATACTATATTTATTTATTTATTTCAATTTGTTTATTACTGCATTTTGGTCATACATCTTAATGGAGTACAAAATGGTAGAGGCATACATGCACACATTACCCAATTAGACCTTACTCAGTTCTCACCCCATTTCCTCCCTCCTCCCTCCTTCTCATGCTTGGCTTAGTGATTGATTTTGATGTGTTTGTAAATGCACATCATGTACATTAGGAAATTTTATATTTCACCCTCTCATCTGCCTCATTTAGATCATCTATGTTTTCTCCTTCTTTGTTTACAGTTCCTCCTATCATCCATATTACCAAAAGCTCTGGAAAATATTTATCATTAAATTTGTGCTTTATCATAGTATTTATTTATTTATTTATTTATTTATTTATTTATTTATTTATTTATGTGGCACTGGGGCTCCTGGAAACACTTCTACCTCCGAGCTACACTCCCAAACCTATTTTATATTTTTATTTGGAAACAAGGTCTCTTCAGCCAGCGCTGCTGGCTTCGAACCTGCGCGATCCTCTTGTCTCCGCCTCCCAAGGGCGGGGATTACAAGCGTGCGCCACCACGCCTGGCTCTATCATAGTATTTCTAAATCTACCTTTGCACTTGGCTTCTATATATCTGCATGTACATAAGATCTATATTGTCACTGGATTATATACTCTTAAAAGAAGTTAAATGTCAGTTTTATTCCCAATTTCCAACATGGTGATGTGTTATTATTTGTACTAAAATTACATTTTCCAAATACTGTACAAATGCTTAGAATGGTACAGAATCCAATTTTTAAAAATCACAGTGAAATTCCAGATAAAGGGATGAGAGGGTATTTTAATTAAGCTACTATATAATATAAATGCCTATTTTTGTTTCTGTTTTATTTGCTGGTAGAAAGTTTACAAAACTGATGAATCTTGAATTTTCCCATAATCTTTACATAATATTAAACAAATACATTGCCAGGCATGGTGGCATATGCCTGTAACTTTAGTGCTTTGGAGGCTAAAACAGAAGGATAGCAGTGTCAAGGCCAGCCTCAGTAATTTGGTTAGACCTTCAGAAACTTAGCAAGACTGTTTCAAATGAAAAGATGAAAAGGGCCAGGATGAGAGCTCAGAGGTAGAATGCCCCTAGGTTCAATCCATAGTACCATACTCCCCTCCTCCCAAAAAAAAAGTGTTGTGGATGTTGCCAGTTTTCATTAAAAAAAAAATCACACATCTGGAGTGTTGAGGTTAAAGTTAGCTATACAATATTTGCCTCCTAAAAATATACAGCTCAAATGATGAATGGCAATTTGGCCAAGTGAGGAGGCAAATTCACAGAAATTGGAAGATTTTCATTTTGTGTGATACAGTGGACAGAAATGCCTAGGCATACAGAAGGAAGAAAGGAAAATTATCAGGAGATGGAGAATAAAAAGAACTGGGTTTGGGAAAAGAAGAGGAAAGGGTTTCCACATAAAGCAGAGTTGGACCCTCTAATAGGTAACTTACAAGCAGAGTATGTAACTAGTGCAATACACAGTAGACTCCTGAAACCACAGGAGTCTGTCAAAGCGAGTTGTTACTGAGGATTTATACTTAAGAATCACTTGTTTAAAGTGATTGTTGATCTCAAGAGACAATAAAAACTACTGAGGGAGTTTTGCAGGCTTCATCTTTTACTTTCATTAATAAAAAGTCCAGGATGCCAGTTTTTCAGTTTTCTATGGAAGTACGTGATTCTAAGATTTGCTTTTTTCTATAAAAATTATAAGTATTTTTAGCTATAAATGAAGTAGATCTGCACATATCTGTATTATAATAACTTCCATTTGTTTAAATTTATATACTATGTGTTGCACACTGTGCTAAATGCTTTACATGTTTTACCTTAGTTTATTCTCTTTAAGTAGGTCACATCAACCCTATAAATTTCACAGGCATAAAGAAATCATCTAGCTGTGCACTGCCATAAAGCAAAGAAGGGGCAGAGTGACCATTTGGTCTGGGATAAACTTACCCCATAGCTGCTGAAGTAACCACAAGACAGGGAAATGCTGCCTGCATACTCTGCATTTCCTATATGCAGGTACATTGTTTCTGTGTATCTCTGTTGCCCTGAATGTAACAGGAAAGACAGTGATAGGCCATTTTAGAGACTAGTATCTGGGAAAAAAACTTCTTGGGCATAACAAGAATCTTAATTCAAAGAAATGTCAGGAATTAATGTAGAAGACCAACTTCAACATCTAGTGAAAAAGTAGTCTCAGTTTTGAGGGCTTTATTTCAGAGGGCATGTCTTTGAGTAAGATCCTCAGGAGGGATAAGGTAGATCCTTAAAATCTTTATTAAAAGTATCATTAACAAAATCTGATATGTGGGTCGAAGGGCTGAATTAGAGGTTGTGTAGTCTATAGGTTGCAATATGATTGTATCCCAGAGAGACAGTGCTTTATTCTTCAGCTTATTGACTATTTGACTTTGAAAAAAGACTCCAAACTTTGATGGATACAATATAGACCTAACTATAGCTAGAGACATAGATATAAATATAAATATATCAAATCATAATTCATGTCTCTCCCTTTACCTCTCTGACCTCTGTCTCTTTCTTTCAATGTGTGGGTATTAAATTATGCCATGCATAAACACCTTATATTCCATAACACACAGTAAAGTTGTGATAATAGTATTATTTTGTTGTTAATATTATTTTAAACTCTGCCTACGTTTTGAAAATTCATATCTGAAAGTATTAATTTTGCAAACATCTAAAGTCTACACACACTAATGTTATAAAACTGGCAAAATCTTACCATCTATAAGTATGGGTTTACTTATTTGAAAAGAGAAAAGTGTTGTTTTACCTTTTAGTATTATTTGTGAATGTGCTTTAATCCATAAATAATTATAAAATAGCTAGTGCAGCATCATTATCATTTTTCAGGAAATAGCTCTATTAAAATTTAATTGGAGCAAGGCAAGTAATTGAGTGCTAATACAAGGAAAGTTGTGATATTTTTCAGTTGTCTGACACTTTTTATGCCACAACTGTATATTCTCAGTAAAGTGCAAACAAGTTTGAAGTACTGTAGTGAGAATGCATGTGTTTTCCCAGTGTTGTTGGAAATCAGTTAAATTTTTCTTAAAGTCAAAGAAGAAATGCAAGTGAATTTTTGCCTACCTTCCATCTATCATCTTTATGAATGTTTTAGTAATTATTAATTATTTCAGATCTCTCTACAAATGTGTATTGCAAAATGTTTTTTTAATATACTTCCATCACAAAAATTTGTAAGGTTGATTGTTAGCTCTCTTATTTATTAAATCATTTCTACAGGGTAGCTGTGCACATGTGTGTGAATAGGAATATTTGACAATACCTATGACCTCATCATGTGTTGAAATGTCCCTTGTTAGCCAGGCATGGTCAAGGTGGCGCATGCATGCTTGTAATTCCAGCATTTGGGAGGCTGAGACGGGAGGATCGTGTTTCAAGGACACCCTCTGCTACTTTGTGAGGTCCTTTGCAACTCAATGAGACCTGTTTCAAAATAAGCAATAAAAAATAGGGCTGGTGGTGTCACTTGAAGGTAGAATGTGCCTGGGTTCCATCCCCAGTACTGCAAAAAACAAAAAGAAAGAAAGAAAGAAAAAATGTCCCTTGTTATGCACAAGTCCCTGGGTTTGATGCCTGAACTACAATACTAAATAAATCAGTGTTACTTTTTCACCTATCACAAAATATAGGTGGAAAATGTTAATTCATTCCAGTTATGAACTAAGATAGAAAAACCCATTCCTTATTTAGGGTAAATATGTAATATTTTTTTTTTTTATTTTTTGTTTTGTGGCGATTTTATTTAGGAAAACTTAATTAGAGCTGGAATTAGAGGCTAATAAAAATATAAAACAAATATTACCTTGTCAATGTTTCTTTTACCCCAGCTCTTCAACTCTTAAGGCAAAACTTAGAATGAAAATTATATTATAGAGTACTATGAAAACTTTTTTATAATAAAAATAAGAATGAATTTATGTATCAACTTTTATTTAGAAAAAATTTAAATAATCTATTATGATTGAGTGACTGCTTCTATCATCTATAAAATTATTAGAAGTTGTTTATTATTATAATTTGTGTAATTTTCACCAACCTACCAACCATCCTAATTTAAGACTTGTTTGCTGCAATAAAACTTGGAACAAATGCAATGACATCTTTTCTGAACAAACTTCTATTATTAAGATAAGGGAATTATAATAACCAATGGGGAAGACATTTAAGAGATTTTAGGCCGATCTTTTATCTTGGTGACTTTTAAATAGTATTTCCTAGAATACTGCTACAACAATTCATCATAGATATGCTGCTGAATTCTGTACAATAACTTCATACATATGTTTTTATTATGAGGGAATATCTATGTTATGTGGTTTCATTTAATCCAGACTATAGAGATGACTCGGCCATGAGAAAAGCTATAGACAATACACTTGATATTGACTTAGAAAATATTAACTTGACATGAATTAGAAAATATTAAACTAGAGAATTAGATGATGAGCATTTTTTTCCTCTGGCAATCTAGAAAACGAATCATATAAATTATTTGAACATAAGAGTTTTAGTTAATAAACTATTTTTTAAATTTTTGTATTGGTGCACTGTAATCATGTATCTTAATGGAGTACAAGATGGTAGAGATATACATGGCTTGTCAGTCATTTTGCCCTTTCCCAATTCCCACCCCATTCCCTCTCTCCTTTCTCCCGAACATGTTTGGCTTAGTGATTGATTTTGACATGTTCGTGAATGTACATAATGTACATAACATAATTTCTCTCTTCTCTCTCATCTCCCTCACGTAGGTCACCTTATTTGCTCATCTATAGTATCTCCTTCTTCATCTAGAGTTCCTCCTATGACCCATTTTCTCCCTAGCTTTTGCATATTAGGGAGAGCATCTGATTTCTTACTTTTTGTGACTGATTAGTCTCACTGAGCATAATGTTCTCCAAATAATTTTATTTAAAGGGGTAAAGAAAATCCAATTAGAATGTAGAGAGATAAAAGCATCAGAGCTTAATATTGAAAAATATCTGCCTTTGTCTCTACCAGGGAATAATGCCTGATAAAATGCTTAATATCATTAGCAATCAGAAAGATGCAAATCAAATCTACCCTGAGATTTCACCTAAATCCAACTAGCATGGCAATCATTCAAAACACAAACAACAAATTCTGGAGAGGAGATGGAGAAGTGGGAAATCTAATACATTGTTGGTTGGGTTGCAAATCAGTGCAACCACTTTGGAAAACAGTATGGAGGATCCTCAGAAGAATGACAATGAACTTACCATATGATCCATCAATACCTCTTCTGAGTATCTACCCAAAATAAAGGAAACCAAACTACCAAAACTATTGCATATGTATATATGTTCATAGCTGCACAATTCACAATTTTCAAACTATGAACCCAGCCAAGATGTTCATCAACAAATGAATAGATTACAAAACTGTAGGATATGTACACATAGAATTTTACTCAGCCATAAAGAAAAACACAATTACATCATTTACAGGGAAATGGATAGAATTAAAGAATATTATGTTAAGTGAGATTTTTCAGTCACAAAAATAATAAGTGTGATGCTCTCCCTAATATGTGAAAGCTAGGAAGAAATGGGTCATAGGAGGAACTCTAGATGAAGAAGGAGATATTCTAGATGAGCAAATAAGGTAACCTAACTGAGACAGGTGGGAGGGGTAAAAAGGGAAACTCCCTAATGTACATGCTGTACATTAACAAGCATATCAAACACTAAGCCAAACATGAGAAGAAGGAGGGGGGAAGAAATGGGGAAAAATTGGATAAGGGCTAATTGGGTGATGTGTACATGTATGCCTATACCATCCTGTACTCCACTAAGATGTAGGACTGCAATATACCAATAAAAACTTAAAATAATAAATAGTCATTGAATTTCAAAAAATATCCACTGCTGAAATTACAACCAAGCCCTGCTTCTAATATTAAGTACTGAGGGACACCCCCCAATCCAAATCATTATAGTACCTGATGTATGACTTAATTTTGACAATATTTAGAGATGAAAAGAGTCACTAAAGAAAGTTGAGGAATGTACCAGAAAAGGTAAAAAAGTTGAAGGTCACCAGTGTTATGCAGTACTGTGGATGCCATCTGAAGTAATTATCTCAACAGTTTCATGTGGTATATAATGTTTGTTTCACCTACTGTCTCTTAGCCCTAGTTTATACTTTTAGCACTTTTACTTATAAAATTATTTATTTTCTAATAAACATACTAAATCAATCTTTGAGCAAATCTTTCTTCTTTAGCAACAGTAAGTGAACTACATTTTTAGAAAAGGTATATTTCTGCTTGCATAACTAACCCATCATGGTGTGATGTTTCCAAGACTTCAGATTGAGACAAAGATATTTGAAGAGTCTTATTTAGGAAACTGCAATAAAAAAAATCTATCCACAACTGAACCTGATTTAGATCATGGAAGAATATAATTTAAAATAATACTATAATAGATACAATTTGGGGGGTACTTGAGTGGGAAGATATATTTTGATGTAGAAGAAATGTGACAGCCAAACATGGTGATACATGTTTGTAATTTCAGCATTTAGGGGGCTGAGACAGAAGGATGGCAGTTTGTGGACACCCTCAGCTACTTAGTGAAGCCCTTTTTAAATCAGTGAAACTTTATATCAAAATAAAGATGAAAAATAAAGCTGGAGGTGTAACTCAGAGTTAGAATGTCCCTGGGTTCCACTCCCAGTACCACAAAATGAAGAAAGGAGGAGGAGGAGGAGGAGAAGGAGGAGGAGGAGGAGGAGGAGGAGGAGGAGGATGTGCCCAGGACACAGACTGTGATAGCCAGCATTCAAGAAAGCCCCTGATAATAACTTCTGTTATTTATGCCATCCAGTAGTACTGCCCCACATTATATCAAGGTTGGTCTATGTGACCAAAAGAATATGACAAAGACTATAAAATAACCTTCTGATGGCATGCCACAAAAGACACTGGCTTGTCTAATACTGTTTTGGACTTCTCTGATAAAAATAATTTATCATATCATTAGTATACTCAAGCATTTAATGGGCAATTCTACATGGTGAGAAATAAAATGTTATAAACACAACCAAAACTATCTTTCCAGGTATGTTAATGAGTTACCCTGGGGTGGGTCACCTAGCTAGAGTTAAGTATTTATAGGACTTCAGCTCTGGATCATTTTTCTTTTCTGCTTTCCTCCCTCCCTCCATTCTATTTCCATCTCTTTCTCTCTTCTTCCTTTGCCTTTCCTTCTCTCTCTTTCTTTCTCTCCCTCTTTTTGGTTCTTCCTTCCTTCCTTCTTTTCTTTCTACCTCTTTGTTCTTTGTGATGAATGGTTTCACTATGTTGCCCAGATTGGTCTTGAACTCTTGTGCTCAAATGATTCTCTTTGCCTCACATTTAGCTGGAGCCACAAACATCCGCTACTACTTCTGGTCCTCTCTGGGTCATATCTGCACTACAACCTTCTATGAGATTCCAAACTTACATTTTGTAGTTTAACCCTCTTTGTTTCCTGGTCCTCTGATCTGAACTGTTTTAAATAACAAATGCTTGGATCTCCTAAATGTAGTTTTGTAATATTGTATAATGTAAAAATGGAAAAATAAAATAGATGTGTAAAGTCTAAAGAGAAAGTGGAAATTCTGGATTGGATACAGTATGCGAGGCCAGAACCTCTGCTTCACCTAGACCATTGGGAATGTACTGATGAAAAGAATAGCACTTAGTATCAATGAAAAATTTAGTACTGGCCCTCTAGATGTCAGGGAAGATAAAATGTCACAGATCTAGATTAATATAGGTCCAAAAGAATGACACCCTTTATTCTCTCTTTCCCACAGGTAACAGCAGTTAAGTGCAGGTTCTTAATTACCAAGGGCAGGAAGATTCAGTGGCCATGGGGGGGGGAGGGTAAGGAAGGGGAAGCTAAAGAATTTTAATTCACACAATTTAATTCACAAATTTTTAAAAATTATTTTAAGAATATGTCTAAAAGCAAAGGAGGCCTATAAGGTTTCTTCTTAATATCTCTAATCAGAATAAAATTAATGATGGTTCTGAAAATAATCACTCTCCAAGTCATGACTTCCTGCCCAATTCCTAGACCTGAGTCAATTTAAAAGCAGGCCTGGTGTTTGGGAAAGAGGGCCTCACAACACCATAAGAAAAAAAAATTATATATATATATATATATATATATATATATATATATATACACACATATGTATATTTTTTCTCATTTCATACACACATATATAATATCTCAAGTAATTTATAAATTATTTTATAGCTTTGTTACATTGGGAAAATAAATAATACAGGAAATGTTGAGTATTGGACACAGGGTTACAGGCAATAAATGTAGTTGTGAATACATTTGGCTCAAGGCTTATACTGAATGAGTAGAACTACCCAGTGTATGTAATTAGGGTTGATATATTTGACAATTGGAAAAATTTCAATATTCGATCCTTTGCCTATGGTATACTAGATATTAGAGTGGTGAAAGACAAATACTTTCCAAAACTTCCCTTCTCAGGCCAAAATAAAAATCTTAAAAATATTTTTTTGGAGTAGAAAGGGCAGGGCTACTAGAGATTTGTGAAACTACTGAATACATAAAGTATATTCCTAGGTTACTACTTTCTCATCCATTTAAATTTACCATGATGACCCTGAAGACAGAGAAGTAATCCTAGGTTAAAAACTAAAAACCACCACAAACTCAACCAAATAGCATCCAAAACAACAGTTCATATACTGGACAAGTATTGATACTAGAATAAAGTAGTAAGGTCTCTGGCATATTACATATTGATTTAGTGAATGTATTCTTTTCTATCTTTATTAGAAAAAAATTAATGTTTATGTGGAATGAGCAATATTCATTATTGGTTTTGCTACAGAAATTTCATACCCTCTGTCAAAATGGAGTCTCAAGAGTTCAAAAGAAACCATTAATTCATTTCACAGAATATCACACTGTACATTTTATCAAACAGCAAATTGCTGATGAGACAGAATAAGTAGCAAGAGAAGGGTAAGATACTGATGGCTTTTGCAAGCATCAGTCATGAAAATAACAACAAATAATCAAGTAGGCAAAATAACCAGGGCAGTGGTTTTGGTTATTTCTTATCAGTGGTTACTTGAGAACCAACATGATGGACACATGAACATGATGATAGAATGGAAGACTATAGACCATAAATATAAATCATCAGAAGAAAAGTGTAATCTCTCACTTTCCAACTTTACATATCTGTTCTACTCCTGGAATTTAACCACTGTAGTGATCAATCCTCACCCTTCAATGTGGCAGTGCTTTGAGAGAGACTAATTGTTCCCTTGGTAAGTTGATTACGTTGAGAACTTCATATTCTGGAAGGTGTAGCAATTCATCTTCATAGAGCTATCTATGCTAGGGTGAATTAAAATTTCCTCCACAATTATATATAATTAATGCTTTTGATGATGCTACTGAATCTACACATCTGTACAGGAATATCATATGTCATTAATGTGCCTTTGCCCCTAAGAACAAACTCAGTTGTGCTGCATTTATGATTATTATACTGTACCAATTTAATAACTTACATATTAAAAGTGATGCATTTTTCATTACTTTTAAATAACTATTAACATTACTTGAATTACTCTTTTCACAAATAGCACCCAGAAATATTGATAACAAAATCAACTTAACTGTTTATATTAAACACAATACCATGGTCTATAGTGATATGAGATGGTGAAGACACACAGTTGTCTCCTCATGAAGCTATGTTTTATTATGAGTGTCAAGACATTAAGTTATATTTATGTAATACAATATAAAAAAGAATATGAGCAGGAAATACTGTTTTTGTAATAATATTATTGATTTTTATTATGTAGATATCAATAAAACTAAAACTTACTAAGGCTGTAATGCTGACATACATCCTAATATAATGTCCAATAATCTTACTGTCTCTGGACCACCCACCAGTCAGCACCAAGGTCTGAATGACATATCTTGATCTCTCTTCTAATCAGCATTTGTAGACATTAATAGAAAGAAGATAAACTTTAAAGCCAAGCAAACTTAAAGCTTACTACATTCTAATTTCCTGACCTTGAACAAAGCAAGTATATATTTTTCAGGCTCTTAGTTATCATCTATACAGTAATGGAAATGCACATATTAGACAGCTGGGTGAGAGATGGGTATAATGTTCCTGGCATACTGCAGACACTTAATAGTTATTACCATTTATCTTTATTACTCTTGTCAACTCAGCCATAAACAATAATGTAGCAAGATGTTTATAGTAGCTTGCAAAGGTACATTTTAATAAAGTTATACTAAAAATAAGCCAGTCTTATCTTTAGATACCTATAAAAACAATAAATATTATGCTAAATATGTAAAGATATGTCTCTTTTGCATTTTTCATAAATAATTAAAGATTAAATTTTAAGGAAGAAATTTACACTAAAGCTTTATCTATTGTATTTATAAGAAAGCTCATAGTAAAAAATAACTTTTCTCATCATGAACCTCTAAAATGTTTCACAAATTATCAATTCTTTTCTGCATGTTTTGTTAATTACTGCTGAACTGCTAGCGCTTAATCTCCAGGATTAAATGCCTTTGGCTTTTTTGAAAAGAAGAATGAAGAAGGTTAATGAAAAAATTTTCAAAGTCTAGATGATGAGAGAAAGAGTAAATCTGTTCCAATTGAATTATGTATTCCTCACTTTTCTTATTTAAGTAAAATAGGTATGCAATTTTGTAAATATATTTCTATGAATAATACATTTAAAATGAGCCAAGTCTGGGTAAAAAGCAGGAGAGGATTATCGAAGCCACTGGCTCATGAGCATACAGCATATGTTCTGTAATATCTCCTAGGAAAATATTTCAGAGTGTTCTTATTTTATTTGTACATCATCTCTCTTTGGAAAAATGTGTTATTCTGCATATGTTTGGCTTTGGTTTAGTAATTTATGATTACAAATTAACTTTATGAGTTAGAACTAAAACAAATAACCACAGCACCATTTTTCTTTCTGTGGGTTAGCAGCAGTTTTCTTTCGTCTCTCTAGAAGCTATAATGACCTGAACAATGGTTGCATAGTTTAATACTTTGAAGATGTTTAAGCACAAAAAATCATAAAGATACCAGTGAAATCATAAAGATACCAGTGAAAATATGCAAAACACATTGAAAATTTCTATTTGGTTAGTGCTGTCTTATTATTTATGGGCAAACTGATAATAAAATTCACACTTTCATCATCTATAATCTTACATATTTTAATTATATTTTCTAGTATTAAATTGTGCATACTATTTTGCTGATTATAATGTTTAGTTACAAGATGATTTATTAGTATCAACATTAAGTTTTATATATTTCTATACATAAGATAATGAAACCTTAGATTCAAAATCAGATTCATTGTAGTTGAATTCTGGCAATGATTTTGAAACTTGGGATTACATAGACATCTAGGCATTAGACGTACATGTGAATATACATTCAGAAAGAGTGATCTGTCCATTCAGTGAAGATATTATCTCAAAATAAAGCCATATTTTTTACATAAGAAATGTTAATATGATATAATTTAACTAGATTATCAAACTTTACGGCTGATGCAATTATTATATATATGGGAAGATTTTTTAAAAATAAGTTTTTTTAAATTGAGAAGAGTTTGGAGAATGATGATACAGTAGAGTGTTTTAATTTAAACTAGTCATATCATGTACATATTTGAAAATACCATTGCCAATCACAATTTTCTATATGGGGAACAAGGGAGTGGGGAGGGAGCTGGAGGAAAGCCCACCAAGTGCAGTGTGCACATATGTCACTGTAACCATGAACTACATTATACTGTGAGACTGTTATGCAGCAATAAAGTTATAAAAATAAATAAACAGAGGCAAGAAATCTAAGAGGCTATGTGAAAAAGAGATGTTCACAGTTTGCATGTACAAATAGCTCCCATTCAGTATTATAGAGCAGATTTTCAAAATTATGTTTAATTATATAAAGATATACTTATCTAATTCAAATATTATTTAAATATATTAAGAATATATATTTAGTACGTTCATAGAAGCATATTTGTAAAATTTCAAAGCTTCATCTATTTGGTTATTTATATAAAATAGTAAGTACTATGATTTGGCTTATGAAAATAATGAAATAGATTATTGTTTTTATTACAAAAGAGAAATGATCAGTTTAGTGTGTTTATTTACAAAGAGAAAACAAAAATCAAGAGAGATAACAGGTCCAACATTTTGAATGATCTGTATGGTTACTATGTGAATAGTACTTGTATTAGGAAGAGAAATGTGATTATATTACAGAATGTGTGAAAGCCAACTGGTAAAAAATTAATTGCAAATTTAAAATTCAATAAACAGCATTTGATATTTATTGTAGTTAAACAAACTTGAAGAAAAGAAGTTTAACTTATTAACATATACAAGATGCAGAAAGGTTGATTTAGTCAAGCTCATTTTTTGAAAGACTCATTTATGATTAAAGGGTAGGGAAATGAACAGAAGGCCATGGATTTTTCATAGCTGTCTGCCCAAATGGTAGGGCCATCTTTCACTAATCTGTGACTACTTAGGAAATTATCTGTTAACTCTCATTTGTTCTGTTCAATGTCACTAGTCTGTGTTTAAAGACAGAAACAAATGAAAAAAACTACATTATTAACTCCTATAAGTTTGCACAGAGTAGTAAATGCGAATTACACATTTCTTAAAACTTTACCAAAAATATATGTCTGCAAGGGTTCAGAAGTCTTTTTCTTTAAAATAATTTTTTCTATCTTTCCTATATGTATAGCAATCCCCAATTAGAAAATGTTTAGTTTCAAAAACCTTTCTTTTGAATGCTTTGATAACATATTTTATTTTATTCATGTATTTATTTATTTATTTTTGTGGGTCTGGGGAAGGAACCCGGGGCATTGAACCTCTGAGCTATACCCCCTGCTCTATATTTATTCTTTATTTTGAACCAGGGTCTCAGTTTTTCATAAGACTATGAATAATTTGAATTATTTTAAAAGAAAATATGTTGGTAATAGATACATTCATGGTTTAGAATGTTTCATGAGTTGATATTTGCATAATATATAATTTTTATACATTCATAACCTAGTCAAATTTAGCCTAAGATTAACTTAGTCTTATCACTGTTTACTGAATATTAAGGAAGTTCGTTAGGTTTGATTCAGTGATTTTATTGTGTAGGATTTTCATTTTGAATAGAGAACTAAAGATATTCTTAATAAGTGCCACATATTTTCTAACATATGTGGAAGTTAAAAAAATACGCTAGTTTGTGGAATAGTTGTCATATAGTTGTTTGTGGAATACTTGGGAAGTATTGGGAAGGAGGACTGATAAGGGAAGCTGGATTGAATTGGTGTAAGCAAGATGTATGTATTTAAATATCATACTGACCACATTACTGTAAGCAATCAAAAGAAGTTAAAATTTTCAAAATAGAATAAACAATTATTATTCTGAAAATAATTTGCTTTCCTCTGAAAATCATTTCTTTACTCAGTTAATAGTTCATCTTTAAGCTCCTGTCTGTGCTTCAGAGTATATTTCTCACCTCAATATTGAGCTAATTACTTTATCACCATATCTTTTATATTTTACATACATCATTTTTAAATACTTAACCCTTAGTAAAGTAAATGTTATAATCTTGTTATAGTAATGACTAGCATATTCCTACTAAATTTAAAATATATACAACAATCATATTTTACTTAATAAGTTTGTAGCTTTTTTAACTAGGCTACTTAGCAAAGGTATAGACTAAAATTGTATAAAACTTAATTTTATGATGCTTCTTTATCTTGAGACTACTGGTATGAACATAATAGTTGACTGTTTTTCAAAAAAAATACAAATCTTTAATATTATATCCATAGTGATATTTCTTAGCATTTATATTCATGAGTTTCAAAATCTTCAGATATCTAATAAACTATGTTAAATTTATTCCTATTATATTATATCCAGTAATATGCAACTGATAGGTATTATTTTCCTTGTCTCTAATACACTTAGAAGACCATAAGGAACAATTACATGAAATGTAAAATATCCCTTTTCTTTAAAATGTGGGAGCTTGTATTTGCCCATCACCCTTCCTCTTTAAAAATACTCTCCTGCCTTCCCTCCTTTTCCTGTTCCTAGCAACTCCTAAGAATGGTAGGATTCTGGGATTCTGGGGAAAATCTATATTTTTTTCAAATCTCCTATCAAATGTATAAAGACTTACTTGGTCACAAAATTATACAAATCTATGCACAATATAAAAAGATATAAAATAAAACATTTTGTTCCTGAATAAATATTAGAACTAAAACAATAGAATAAAGAAACTGAAAGTAAAGCAAATTCATATGCTCCACATCTTTTTTTTAATTCTTGTGGTACTAGGGATTGATCCCAGGAGCATTCTACCTTCAAGGGACACCTACAGACCTATTTTTTTATTTTTTTATTTGTTTGTTTGCTTGTTTCTTTGTTTGTTTTAAAACTGCTTCTGGTTAAGTTGCAGGGTACTGATACATTTTAAGGCTGCCCTCAAATTTAGATTCTCTTATCTCAGCCTCCCAATACTGGGATTACAGGTATGTTCCACCACTTTGGGCTTCACGTGGCTTAAGATAACCAAGTGGCCTTGTTGAAACTTTCCAGTAATGGCACTTTAATCAATGGTCTTGTTGAATGACAATAGAATGCAAACAGATATACTACAGAGCAGTTTGAGTGATGTTTGGATAGATGGCATAATGTGTTGCTGTACTTTATACTTTTTCTAAACTTCAAAAGGTAAGATCTTGAAATAAAATGTCAAACAGCACACACAAATTACTTATTAAGCATAATCAAAGAATATATTCCTAATAATTTAGGTAATAATCATCTTGATGGCTTGATTAAACAATATAACAGAACCAGCATTGATCTCTCTCACAACTTTGTGATCACCATGGCCAAATTATGAAGGACAGAACTATATTTCCAATAATCATCTCATCTCAGCTTAGATGAAAGTACCATTATACAGAGCTTATAAACATTTATCTCTATATATTTTTCACCATTCTTCAATGTAGTTTATTAGTTTGGGCAGTAGCCTGGAATTTTCTACAAAACAAACACCCATGGTCTCACAGAGGAAAAACTTGGCAATATACAGAAAAGCTGAGGTAAACTGACTCATCTTAGTAAGTTTTATTGTAATTTTAGAGCATGTATCTGTATCCATGTGAAGAAAATGGTAAAACTGTCATTCATATGTGTTATTTATTACTTGAATACTCTCAGAAGAAACAAAATGGCAAAAATATTATATTTTATTTGCGATCTAATTACATTGATTATTATTAAAATATTGTCCTCAATTTGCCAAACTCACTAAAGAAACTGAATTCTGTAATATGATCATTGATTAAGCAATGTAAAAAATTAAATTTATGTTCAAGTTGTTATATAAAATAGTCAAACCCAAACTTCATATGCTAAAATCCTCTCGACTGTTGATAAATTGAATCATATATCACCATTATTACCCTTGTGGTTGACTAAAAAAATTACTCAGAAAAACACTTTATATGCTTTGGGAAGCTTTTTCAGTGTCTTAAATTGATGATTATTTTAGTGCATTTAGTGAGGAAATGACTCAGTGTGGTAAATTTCTAACCCAATACTCTCAATTCTAAAAATGATAACTATTTTGGAAAACCTTTTGTTAATATAAAGTTTTTTTTTTACTTATTGACTTATGTCTCTCAGCCTTTGACATTTCTAGTATAGTCTCAAATCCAAAACAAACAATTATTTCCTAAAAATTTCAAGTTTTTTTGTCACATCTAGTGAAGGATGAACAGCATCCTTAGCAATCAGACTGCCAACATTCCAGAAAACGTGAACACTAATGCTAAAGAGATGCAAAGTTATTGTAAAGGGCTTTAGAGGAAACTTCCAGAAAAACTTCTATCATACCAATGTAGAATTCAGTCTCCTTGGAAAAAACAAAGAGAAGAAGCTTGGTGTTGACAAATGTTGGGGAAATAGGAAGGAACTGGCTATTGTTTGCACTATTTGTACTCATGTACAGAACATGATTAAGGGCATTACAATGGGCTTTCATTACAGATAAAGACTGTGTATGGCGACTTTCCCATTAATGTCATCATTCAGGAGAATCGATCTTTTTCCAAAATCTGAAATTTATTGGGTGAAAAATACATCTGTAGGGTTCACATGAGGACAGGTGTTGCTTGTTCAGTATCTCAAGCCTGCCAAGATGAATTAATCCCTGCAGGAAATGATATTAAACTTGATTCAAACTCAGCTGCCTTCATTCTGTAAGGCAAAACAGTAAAAAAAAAAGTATATCAGTAAATTTTAGATGATATGCATATTTCTAAAAAGGGAATAGATCAGAAGGCTGATGAATGAGATTTAAAAGTTATCTACAAAATCCTGAATTAACAGACCAATTTTAAAAAATTTAAAGATGAAATAAAGAACCTTTATTGATTTGGAGAGCAAAAAATTCAAGATACAATTCAAATGGCAAGGAAAAGTTAACAATATCTGATTGCAAACT
Organism: Muscardinus avellanarius; assembly: GCF_963383645.1. NCBI lineage: Eukaryota > Metazoa > Chordata > Mammalia > Rodentia > Gliridae > Muscardinus > Muscardinus avellanarius. The sequence continues at coordinate 111,076,303 of NC_137791.1, read as the reverse complement.
GGTAGAGTCCATTCAATCTCTTTCCATGTATTCCTTGATTCTTTTTATAGTCACAATGTTTCTTTGTTTAAAATAAATGTATAACACATAGATATTCTGAGAGTCCTACAATCTTTTTCAGTCTAATATTTTGTCCTATAATGAAGAATATTATACTCTCAGCTCCCTGGTGTAATTGACCTCTTGTCCTCTTATTCATGGAGAGTCATATACTGGACTCTAAAGAGATAATTCAGCAAAAAAAGTTTCAGTCTCTTATGAGGATAACTAAAGTTGTGAGTTATATCTGAGTAACTCTTTAAGCAGCTCATGAGTTTCTCATGCTCAGACCTGCACAAACCCAGGCAGCACTGACAGCATAATGACCCATCGTGGATGATAAAGGGAATTTTAAATCAGGAATTAAATCAGGGTTTTGATGACACTTTTTCTAGTTGCCAGTACTCCATTTCAAAACAATCTAAGTGACTTCTTGAAACCAGTGCCAAAATAAGAACTCTTTCTGCCCCTTTAAATATTAAAGCATAGAAAAGAAATATTGAAATATTTCAATATTTAGTGAGGAAATAACTCAGGATGGTAAATTTCTTTTTTTTTAATTTTTTATTGGTGCATTGTAGTCATACGTCTTAATGGGATAAAAGACTTGTGGAAATACACATGCACACATCACCCATTTAGCCCTTACCCGATCCCTACTCCATTCCCTCCACATTCTTCCTTCCCATGCTTGGCTTAGTGATTGATATGTTTGTTTAAGTACATCATGTGCTTTAGAGAGTTTCCCTCTTCCCCCCCTCCAATCCCCTCAATTAGGTCACCTTTTTGCTCCTCTATAGGATTTCCTTCTTCATCTAGAGTTCCTTCTATGACCTATTTCTCCTTAGCTTTCGCATTTTAGAGAGAGCATGTGATTTCTTCTTTATTGTGACTGATTAATCTCAGTATAACGTCCTCCAGCTCCATCCACTTCCCTGTAAATGATGTAATTGTTTTTTTTTTTTTTATGGCTGAGTAAAATTTCACTGTGTACATGTCCCACAGTTTAGTAATCCATTCACCTGTTGATGGACATCTTGACTGGTTCCATAGTTTGAGTGAAGATATGAACATAGATACAAATGCATTCGTTTGGTAGTTTGGCTTCCTTTTTTTGGGGTAGATACCCAGAAGTGGTATTGCTGGATCAAATGATAAGTTCATTTTCATTATTTTGAGGATCCTCCATACTGTTTTCCAAAGTGGTTGCACTAATTTGCAATCTCACCAACAATATTTTAGAGTTCCCACTTCTCCACATCCTTGCCAGTATTTATTGTTGTTTATGTTTTTAATGATTTCCATTTTAATTGGAGTTAGGTGAAATCTCAGGGTAGTTTTGATTTACATCTCTCTGATTGCCAATGATATTGAGCATTTTTCATGCATTTATTGGCCATTTGAATTTCTTCTTTTGTGAAGTTTCTATTGGGTTCACTTGCCCATTTTTTCATTGGGTTATTAGTTTTCTTAGTGCTGAATTTCCTGAGTTCTCTGCATATTCTAGATATTAGTCCTCTATCAGAGGAGTAGGTGGCAAAATCTCCCATTCTGTTGGCTCTCAGTAGAGGTTTTTGACAATTTCCTTTGCTGAACAGAAATACTAACCTAACACTCTCAGTTCTGAAACTGATAACCATTTTGGAACAACTCTTTGTTAATATGAAAAAAGTTTTTTAAATTATTGATTTATATCATTCATCCCGGTCAAGAGTATTTAATTATTTTTTATTGGTGTATTGTAGTCATATAGCTTTAATAGAGTACAAGATGGTAGAGACATACACAAGCATCACCCAATTATCCCTTACCCAATTTCCACCCCATTTCCTCCTCCCTCTTTCCTTCTAATGTTTGACATAGTGAATGACTTTGATATGTTTGTGAATTGTACATTCATGTACTTTAAGGAATTTTCCTTTTCCTCCTCCCATCCCCTCACTTAGGTTGCCTTATTTGCTCATCTATAGTTTATCCTTGTTCATCTAGTGTTTCTCCTATGACCCATAGCAAAATTATATCATTCACAGGAAATGGGTGCAATTGGAGGACATAATGCAAAGTGAGGTTAGTCAGTCACAAAAAAATAAGAATCAGATGATCGCTGTAATATGCAGGTACACGGGAGAAAATTTTTAATGATTTGGTCTTTACTGGTGTCAAGCTAGTAGCAAATTAAACCCTAGCCAATGTCAATTCAAAGTAGGAATCTATTATTAAAATCATTTAAATTTAACCTTAACTGTCATATAATATCTTCTTCAGTGCCCTCCTTATTCTCTCTTTCTTTAGTTACTATAACAACCAATATTCTGTAATGAAATATTAGCTGCCTTAAGGAAAAAAGACATTAAGAAACCTTCTTATATTTGGAATGCTTCTTTCCAGTTCTTTTATAAAGAAGAAAAATATATGATAAGAGGGTTGAAGGGGGAAGAAGGTAGTAAACCTATAACAAAGACAATTTCAAAGTTATTATTCAAGAAAGTTAGATTTAACTTTTCCAAGTTGTATATGCATTATTCCATCAATTTTCTTATATTCCTTATGTGTGGCATTTTGTAATAGATAAAATTGAGGCACAGAAAATAAAACTAAGTTGATCACAGAAATTCAGGTAATAAAAGACAAAGAAAGAAGGATAGATACTTTGACTCTAGGCATCATGTTTTACCCACTGATCTAACCAGCCTGGGATTTATTTATTCATTCCCCATGTATCACCTATGGTGTGCTAATTTCTGTGCTGAGAAATAGAAATATGGAAGTGCATAAAATAAATTTTGCAAAAAAAAAAAGAAAAGAAACAGCAAACAAAGTTTGACTCATGGATCTCAGCTTGTATTTTACGAGCCAGTCATTACATTATTAACTTGTAATCCTTTTGTATTTTAGACCACACAAATATGTAGAGAAACATAAGCCATGAAGCAGTAAAATGAATATCTAGAACTTGTGTGCTGGAGCCTTAAGCAGACAGAGAAAAATCTAATGTATTATATTTGGGTTTTGTGAAAACTCATCTGTCAGTGTTTTATAAAATAATTTTGAGAAAAAAATTGGAATGTGACTCAGGAAAAAGTTTGCATACAGTAATATTTTAAGAAAGAGGAAAATGAAAAGTTTAAAAAATGTTAGCGAGAGAGAACCTGTGAACCTGTGATTTTGCAGAGGATAACGTACGTGGTTGCGATTTCAACATAAATGTCTGCATCTGAAAATGTGCATTTTAGAATATTGTGTTGCTTTGAATACTTTAATTTTTGAAAATAAAGCAGGCTTCTTTACTCACAAAAGCACTTTGTGATTTCAGTTTGTGATTTTACAGTTACCTTAATACTGCTACTTCCTTAAGTAAGAAGATAAAGTTATGTCTTGATTATATTGGGAAAGGCCATGCAATATTAATGTCAGGCATCTGAATCAGGGATCCGGTGTTATATATAATGACTCAATTACTTTGTTAATTTGGCACGTAGAATGGAACATGGAAAAATCTTTTGTGTAAACAGTTTAGAAGGTTATCAACAACCCATTGATTTTAAAATTAAGGCTACTTATGTAAGAAAAAGAAAACAAAAATAATTGAAAAGATCAAAATTTAAAGGGTCTTACTATCAATTAATATTGTGAACAATTCTATTTTTTGGGGGTGGTGCTAGGGGAAGAACCCAGGGGCTTTCTACCTCCAGGCTATACTCCCAGACCTTTTATTTATATTTTTATTTGGAAACAGGGTCTCACTACGTTGCTGAGAGCCTCACTAACTAAGTAGCTGAGGCTGGCTTTGAACCTGTGTGATCCTCCTGTCTCAGCCTCCCAAGCATGGGAATTACAAGTGTGCGCCACCACGCCCAGCTGAACAATTCTATTTTAAACACTCTACCACAGAGCTGTGCCCATAACCCTTGAGTATGATTCTTGAATTCAGAGGCTCAACATTTATATAGGCCATATAATTTTATCATCCATGAAGCAAATTGTACAGAGGTGACTATATTAAGGTGATGAGTAACTATTGACCTCTCATATGGCATGTCTTAAGAATCAACAAGTTTCACCAATTTTTTCTGAGTTTGAATATTATAACAAGCTTTCATTGTTCAAATTGTGTTCCTTCTCCTTGGCATATTTTCAACAAAATTAATCTAAAAATTAATCTAAAAAAAGTTAAGCGTAAGATGAATTTCAAATGTTAGCATATGCTAATCTGTTTAATGCTGACAATAAACTATGGAAGGAGGTGTTATTTTTTCTCTATGCTTCATATAAAGATATAAGACACAGAAATACTATTTAACTTGCCAAAGTTTGCCTGTTTAGAAAGTAACAAATCTAGCATTCAAACCCAATATTGTGTCTCTAGACTATGAACTCTTACTGACCCAGACACCCTCCGTGGCATTCTATGCATCTGTTTCCATTCATATAATCAATTACTTGTTTATATTTTGCTTATTCAAAAATAATTTGGAGAAATAAAATACATCATGTTCTTCATTCTGATAACAAAATATTCTATAATCCTTTGTTATATTCTAATGACATAATTTGTCGTCAGAATTTGTCATCAAAATTTGTACAGAACAAATTCCTACACTTGAGATTATGCAAAACAACATCCCTTTATTCAAATTGCCTTGTATAAAAGCTATATAAATGTATTTTCTCATTAAGTACATGAGATTCATGATTATTTTTCATTTACAAAAATGTTGCATATTTTCTTCTCTAAACAAGTTTGAAGTTAAGCTTTGTTTGAAATGGGTGGAAAATCCTTTTCTAATAAAACCCAGCATCATAAAAACAACCTTGGTTTCAGTTCTTTCCTAAACAGAGGGGGCGGGTTTATGAAGGGAAGCAGGTTTCTGAAATGCTGAGTTACTCAGAGGAGAGTAAGAAACTAACAAAAGAACAGATGCTGTAAAAGAAGAGGAAGATTGTTATATTTTCTATTCATGGTAAAGTTAAGTGTAGGACAGAGGAAGGGCAAGTGATTTCATTGTGTGAATGTGTAGGAGGACACCGCAAGATAGCAATTTAAAACTTTTCACCTACTTTAAAGATTATAGGACATTCTGAAATTTCTTGTGTCAGGAAGAATGAGAAAACATTTAAAAGTAATAATAATCATGATTTGTGCTTAACAAGGACACATACTACCGTTTATCAAGAATAAAAATCATAAACTTCATCACTTAACATGGTTGCACAATGCATAAAGTTATTTGATCATTTTGTTCTAAATTTACTTACTATCTTCCACATTCTTATTGCCATTGTTTAACATTTAAAAAGTTTCAAGAGTGTGTTAGATATAATTCTGCACATGCAAAAAGCACACCATCTGCTCTGAAACATAACTGTAAGGATGTCCATGTAAAAGCCAGCTAGCCTTAAATACGTACCTTATGGATTCTGTGTCATTGTGCAAAATTTATTTCTTTTAAAAGTCAACCCTTTCTCCAGAGCCAAGTACCTTTTCCCAAGAGTGTATGATAGTATGAACTTTTTATCTTTCTTCCAAAGTCAGGCAGAAATCAATACTAATTTAATGACCCTAGTAACTTGAGGTAAATAGGCATTTTGTGAAGTCTTTCAAACAGTTTTATAGTAAAAAAAAATAATGATTTTTCTTAATATTTTCATATTATTTATATTAGGTGGGATTCTTTTTTTGCAGTTGGATATAAGTAAAACAAAGCTCTTAAAGGTCTTGTACATAAGTAATGAAATACCTGTATAGAAGGGCAAATAACATGAAGTTAGAAGAAATCAAATATGATGGCGAGTGAATAATCAGAACATTTTCCATATTCAGATACATTTTCCTTGGTGAGATGATGGTCTAGAATGTACATTCCAGAGGGAGTTATAAAATTTGGAAAAGCATTGAAATGGTATGTACTTCTGCAGACATGAAAGTGATTCTAATAACAATAGGCTGGCTGTCAACAAGGAGAAAAGGAGGTTAGAGGGAATTACATTATATATGCTAGAATAAAAAAAAACTGAAACACAAAAACCAAACTAGGATTGTAAAATATGTTCTTTGGGAGGAACTAAATGTGAAGTTATATGCATCATAATTAATGTCTTTCATATACATTGATGGTATAAAGAAAACGCTTGCTTAGATCTAGAACTAGGGATAGAACCTAGGGACATTCTACCTCCAGCCCTATTTTTTTATTCTTTATTTTGAAACAGGACCTCACTAAGTTTCAAAGGGTCTCATTAAGTAGCTGAGGCTGTCCTTGAACTGCTATATTCCTTTCTCGGCCTCCTAAACGCTGAGATTACTTATTACCACCATGCCTGGCTGGAATAAGTAAATTTTTAAATAAATTAAATGCATCAGACATGGATGATTTAATTGGCAAATTCTAATGACCCAGTTTCATCATGAACAGATAAAATTTCTTGTCTTATATTTTATAAAATTTGTGTTTAACAAGGAAATGATGCATGCCCTCAAGTACATATATATTTTTCTAAAATAATACAGAAATTATTGCTGGGAATTGTACATGGGTAGGAAATATGACCTGAAGATAATAAACTCATGAATTCTACTCAAATTCAATAAACTATGAGAGAATGCAGCACAATGTAAAGAATTTTTATTTCTGTCTGAATCTTTCCCAACATTTTCCTGTTCTAAAAAGATATTTGCATAACTGTATTTTGTGAGTATATTTTAACCTTAATATATACATATTTAGGATTACTAAATGCTCAAATTCTTTGGCACCATATTTTGCATGAATTAAAATTTAAATTTTTAATTTACTTTTGAATATTTCATGTAAATGTAAATGGACATTGCTTTAATTATTTATTTAATTATGACAGAAAATACATCAGTTTAACATAAATATGGTATATATGTTGTATATAAGCATATCAATATATTAAAAAATTGAACTACAAGACAGATTTTTTCTTTAGTTTCAAATAAATCAGCACTCACCTTGAACATTGGTGTTTATGGCCAGTAGCTTAGGGTTATTACTCATTTGTAATATCATGGTAAATACAATTATACAGATATATGTGGGAGATTATAACTTATTAATACTTTCTTATATACTATATATATATATTCTTATGAATAAGTTTCTTTCTCTAAATATCTATGTGTGTGTGCGTGTGTGTGTGTGTGTGTGTGTGTATGTGTAAAAATGCAGTCTCTTATGAATGAAGTAAAGAGGAACAAACTGGTACAGCATCAACTAGCCACAGTAAGCTCTTTAAATTTAAATTAAAATTAATTAAGGTAAGTAATTATAATGATCATTTTCTTAGCAACACTAGCTCCATTTCAAGAGCTTAATAGCCACACGTGATTAACAGTTACTTTATTGCACAGAGTATGCATAGAATATCTCCATCATTGCAGACAATTTTATTGGGCAGCTCTATTTCAAAATATATGTGCCAAGGTATCATAGTAACATTTCATAGGTCTAGAAAACTTTTATTTCTACATTGAGCACAGTTGAATGAATCCATTGGAAGTTCTTTATAAAATTAAAGGGAAATTAAGTTTTTATCCAAATGCAACTAGTTTCTTTCTACATAGTTTTGGTTATTATGCAAAGAATCATTGCCTTTGTTCTTTTTTTCTTTTCTAATTTTCCCTTAGGTGATTCTTAAAATAGTATTGATCCATAGGTTAGTATTCACTTAGACATATTATATTATAATTTTTTGAATTAAAGTATATTGTGTATGAAAGCATTTTTATAGCTATAGATTTCTTTAACTAAAAGTCAATATAACTGAAAAATAAAAGAGACACTACTGCTTAATTTTGTCCTTCAACTGGAGATAATTTCATTTATTAGTTTGTTATAAAAGCAAAATGTATGTAATTTTTCTGCTCCTAAATTCACAGGGAAAAAGTAGCAATATTCAACATTCTCAAAACAGGCATTGGAGAAAACTTGTTTCAGTGTTCATTAGGAAATTTGGAGTTTAATACAAAACATTGAACAGCAGCCCAATTCTTTGGGCATGGTAATAATAAAGTACATAAAGCTAATAATTATAATGATAATAATAATCACCATTAAATCAGTAAATTTATATTTATCAGTTAATATGTGGGAAGAAGTACTCAAATTTTTAACACAATTAATACATGCAGCTACCTCAATGACCTTCTGAAGTAGGTGTTATCATTATTCAGAACACCCAATGAGAATGCTGAGGGATTTTGTGGGATACCAAATTTTGTGGGATGGAACACTGTCAGTACAAAAGAAGATAACGATTGTGGAGTTTCAAGTTAGAAGAAAAGGGTTGAATACAAGCTCTTCTTCCTTTATACAATTATCCCTACTTTGCTGGTCATATGACCTTGAAAAATACCTTCTATGTTTCAGTTTTTTATCTTTATAATGAATATGTGTAATTATCACAATAGTTTAATTCAATAAAATTAAATGGCTCTTATAGTTTATATCTGGACTATCCCACAAATCCTCATGTGTTGAAGGCTTAGTTCTCAGGGCATAATGCTAAGATCCTCTGGTAACAAGATGCGATAAAATTATGAAGGTTGTGATCTCATCAATCAATTTATTGGTCGTTTGTAATTGAATGAACTACAGAAAGATGGTGGAAACTGTAGGGGTATGGCCATGTTGGAAGAAGTAGGACATTGGAAGTGTGCCTGGGAAGAATATATCTTGTCCTTAGTCCCTTCCTCTCTCTGCTCCCCGGCCACTATTGGGTAAACACTTCTGTCTCGTGCTCCTCACCATTATATTCTGTCGCACCACAGACCATAGCAATGAGGCCAAGCCACCGTGGGCTGAATGTGTGAGCCAAAATAAATCTTTATCCCCAAAGATAATTTCCTTGGGTGTCTTGTGAAATAAATGGAAAGCTAACACAATCATGAAGGAATCAAAAATTTAAAAAAATCTTTTTTTATCCTTTATTGTTACTCATCAATCTGACAGTTTTTGTATTTAAAAAGTGTTCTCATATTTTCCCACATATTTTACTTTCTCTTTACATATTTAAACCTTAGCTTGCCCATTAGCAAATCAACACAGGTAATTCACTACATACATAGAACTGACAGCAGTCACATGATCATTTAACAAATTCTGAAAAAGCATTTCACAAAATCCAAATACCCATTCATGTAAAAAACACTAAAGAAAATCAGAATAGAAGAAACTTACCTAAACATCATAAAGGCAATATACAATAATCGCAAATCCAATTATCATACTTAATGTGGGAAAAGCTGTTAGAGTTTCCTTTAAATTCAGAAACAAGACAAAGATGCCCACTAGCACCACTCCTTTTCAATGTAGTAACCAAGACTCTATTCAGATTAATAAGGCAAGAAAACAAATCAAAGGAGTTCAAGTAGAAAAAGAAGAACCAAAACTATCTCAGAGTACATCTTTAGAAGAGATGATTTTGGATATGGATACATGGAAAACATGACTATATAAATTATAAATAAGTTATCTTTTACTCTAATCTGGATATTTTTATCTCCACTCATTAAATCTCCAGGCATTGCAAAAAAAATTTAAACTTTATACAAGTGCTAAAATTAAAATAAAATTGTGAATTAGAGCAAAGATTTATGTAACATGACAAGATTCAAAACACATTAATGTAAACTATGTTTCCATTAAATTTGCCTTTTATAAAGTCATTTTTCATTTCTATTTAAAGTTAGAACATATTTTAGGCATCTTCTCTTTTACACAAATGTTGCTATAACAAAACATAAAAATATAGCCAAAAAACAAAACAAAACAGAAAGAAAGGAGGGAGGGAGGGAGGATGAAAGGAAGAAAGGAAAGAAAGAAAAGAAAAAAAGGGATGTTTGTATAGCTTAGAAGTAGAATGCCCCTCATTCAATCCCCAGTATCAAAATTAGAAAAAACACAAAAAGCAAAGAAAATGTGTATACAATATATTTTCACATATTTATGATAAAGAAACAAAAATAATAGAGATTATAATTAAAGCATACAAATAATTTAAAATATGTTAAAATTTTGTATCTGACACATGACAGAAATGAGCTTGTGAATTATATATGAGAATGACTGACTTAATAAAGCTCAATTAAGTAAAAGCTAGTTTATTGACATGTCATGGGAGTGTTTAATAACTTGAATTCTTGTTGCTTAATCTGCAAGAAACTGAGGATAAATGAATAAATGCCATTTAACTAGCTAAGCTATACCAGGATTCTTATATACTTTCAAAACTATGCTCTTCTATACGATTTTCATCATTCTAAACACTTCGTTAATTTTAAATATTTAAATTGAAAGAGGACACAGGGGTAAAATATTTCAGTGTTTTTCTAAAGTGGAGAAACAAGAATCTAAAAATTTTAGAGGAACTCTACTATCAGAAACATGACAATCACGAGAATCCATGCTTCCAAAATCACATCCTTGTGACTTCTTTTCACTAACTATGCAACCTCCCCCTCCTCCCAAATAAAGGAAATGTAGATTGCATGTGGTTCTGACATTTATTTATTTATTTATTTATTTATTTATTTATTTATTTATTTATTTATTTATTGCAGTACTAGGGAAGGAACCCAGAGGATTTACCTCCTAGTTACACTCTCAATTTTATTTTTTATTCTTTATTTTGAAACAGCATCTCACTAATTTGTGGAGAGCCTCACTAAACAGCTGCGGCTGTATCTAAAACTGCATATTCCTGTCTCAGCCTCTCAGATGCTGGGATCACAAGCATGCGCCAACATGCATGGCTGGTTCTAGCCCTTTCTAACCGTCAGACTTTATACATAGCCAAAAAAAATTCTCTTTCTTTCATCAGAAAGGCAAAGCAGTTTAATTACATAATATAATAAATTTTATTTGGCTTTAAGGCATCCGCATAACATAGGGACTACTTTGAAGAAAATATTTACTATAAAATTTCTTTGTAGATTTACTGAACCTAAAACAAAAACATAATTATATTTGCAACCTGCTGTAAAAAGAACATCTATTTTAAGACTTTTAAAGATTAAGATTTTTTTCTAATGTTTTTGTTACTTAAAAAGCTATAACATTTCTTACAAAGAAATATATCTATATTATATGAAAGAAAAACTTCTTTTCTTCATATAAATAATTTAGTTGCCTCAAAGATTCTCTACAGAAATTTATAAAGTAAAAATTTAATACAGTACATGGGAATGTTTTTCTTTATAGCTTTATATTTAGAGAATTTAATTTTTGCTTTTCAAATATGAATATATTTTCAGAAAGGCAATACAGTATGGTGGGTAACTGCATCAACTCTGAAGTCAGCTTTTAAAAATTCAGTTTCTGGTCCCATCACTTATAAACTGACCTGGGAGAAAACATTACCTCAATTTCCTCAGTTCCCTTGTTAGTAATATGGAAGTAATAAAGATATGCATAACTACTTGATTTAATGAGTACTAAATGAGTTAATCTACGTAATTTTCTCAAAATGATACATACAGAATAGAGGGCTCTATATATTTTAATTATCATTATTACTATTAGTATGTTTTTCATAGCCACCAAAGTGTAGAGAATGTGGTGAGATCACATATATACATTTGTGTGTATATATACAATTTGACTTTGTATGTTTTTGAAGAAAACATTAATGAAATGGTGTTTACTGAATGCTACACAATCTCAAAAGCTTACAATACCTTTGCAATTAGGCTAGTACAAAAATTAAGTAATGATCTATTTTAATATTCCTAAAGAGGAGGAGTATAACAATATATAGATAGAAAAACAGAGATAAATAGACGGTTCAATATTTAGTCAATACAATTTATGCATGTTCATAGCAGGGAATCTGGTCAAACCCCACAAAATCTTGTCTACATGCTTTATAATTAAAATCTAATTTTTAATAGTTCTGTCAAACATAAAAGATATTTTATTTGACAGTCAAGTTGGCATTGCCTCTTTACACATCATACTTGATTCAGAATAGGAGCTCTCTAGGTATATTCATTTCTCATTAGCTAAGAGCTTCAACTAATGTAATAGATCTCTTATTCCATTAGAATCTAAAGGGCTCTTTTTCTGGCAAGAGAATAAGCAAGCACTCTACCCTCTCCAGTTTCTTGACATTGGTTTATCAATTATTGCTTGCTTTTTGTGTTCCAGACAGCAAGCAAGACACGGAGGATGTAGGACATTTCCTTCCCTACTTGTACTCGCAATCAATAGGAAGACTAAAGTCAAATGCAATTTGATTTAAATGTTTTAGGATAATAAAATGCTACACAATTAGTAATCTTAAAATACCATACCTTTATTAGTAGGCTAGTCCAAGGTAGTGATTAATTTTAGTATTTCCCAAAGAGAAACAAAACATACAAATTTACACACATGACTAATCAACTTTATGACTACCTATTTGACAGAGTGGACCATGGAAGTAGAATGTATATATTTTTATAATATAATAGTTAAATTGTGCTCTAAATGTAGGTAAATTTATAGTTTTTGAGAGTGATTCAACTAAAAAACCTCATTATTATTCTATTTTTCTGGATGCGAGCTACAGGGGAAAGGAGTAAGAAAGAAAATATTCTGGAGCTCTTATATATCGAGATATTTAATGTGATGCTTTAATGTTTTCTTAGAGTTTCAGCAGAGGCATCTAATGCTGAAATTATTTCAATAGGTATCAACTACCCCATATTCTGAAATGTGGCAATATACTCTCTGTGAATAGCATACAAAGAGATTTTTTGTACTAATTTTTTTAGCATTAGAAATCATCCACATATAACCATTTAGAAAGGTCAAGGAGAAACTATATTTTTGAGGGCATTGTGATTCCAATTTGTGTACTACCATTTAATCTTAAAGTACAAAACAAGGATTTCAAGGAGATCACTAAAAGAGAATAACATATATTCTATTGAGTTTGGGAGGCTTGAGGACAATGTGAAAGACAGTAGCTGGATAATTATTAAATTCAGACAGTAGTAGATCAGAGAGTTAAAAATGTCACTAGATGTGATCCATGCTTTTACATACAATGGGAGTTTACAAAAACTCAAGATTCAAGCAGGGTGTGGTGGCCCATGCTTGAATTCCCTGCTTGGTAGGCTGAGACAGGAGGATTGCACAGGTTCAAAGCCAGCCTCAGCTGCTTAGTGAGGCTCTCAGCAACTTAGACCCTGTTTTCAAATAAAATATAAAATAGGTCTGGGAGTATAGCCCCAAGGTATAAAGGCTCTTGGTTCCATCCCCGGATAATACCATACAAACAAACAAACAAACAAACAAAACAAGACCCCCCAAAAAAACCCTAAAGTTTCTATGTTTCAAAACTGGATCATACAGAAGGAAGCTGGCTAGGCTTTTCTTAAAAGAGAAATACCTGAGAATCCTGACATGAACTGTATATTTATCCAGCAAAACAAGAGACTACAGGAAAACAAGGCCTGAGAGGTTAAGGCCAGGTAATGGGATATTTATCCCATTACAACAATTTCACCCACAGTTTTCCAGCAAGCAATAGAGGCCAATAATTCACTTAAAATTATACTCTCAGGAAAACGGGTCAAGATTATATATGTACATTGTAGATTTCCTCAAAAATAAAGTACAGTACATTTACTTTTCTTTCTTTTTTGTGTCTTCTTGCCTTGAAGTTTGATAATTTTTTTAATTGAGAAGTAATTGGAATTAAGAAGTAGAAGAGTATAGTAGAGAAAAGCCAACCCCCCGCTGACCAAACCCCAGTGAAAGCCTACAGTGGACTTAATCAAGATCATGGAGGGAGGCAATTTTACTTTGAATTAATTTTTAAAGACTTTTTATTACCATATCCTGGGTCAAGCTTTAGCTAATAGAAAATTATATCATTCATATACTTAAGAAATACCACCTATGGACATGGAAAAATGTAGGCCATAGAATAGTCAAAAGTAACAAATGGAAAGAATTCATCTTGTATAATTTAGCATTACCACAGAGGTCTCAAACAGCTGCCATAACAAATGACCAAAACTTGGTATCTTAAAAGAGTATATACTTATTCTCTCACAGCTCAGATGCCAAAATGTTTAAATCAAGTACCAGAGAAATTAGTCCTTTTGTTGATCTCAGTACAGAAAACTATGCTAACCCTCCTAATTTGGGGTGGTATTCCTTATTTTGTGTCAATTAACTACAATTATTACATCCATAATCACATTGTATTCTCCCTCTTTATCTCTGGGCCCAAATTATCCATCTTTCTATAAGAAGACTAGACATTAGATTAATATCCACTAGAATTTAGTATAACCTTATTTTAACTTGACTATATCTACAAAGACTGTACTTTTGAATGAGATCACATTCACAGGTTCCAGGTAGCCATGAATTTAGACGGAACACTAGTTAGTACAGTAAATACGTTAAAAATGTAGATGAAAATATTAATAAGCATTTTGAAATAAATGTATTCTGTTTTCATGTATTTTAATAGTATCTTCTTTTTAAAATTTCTAAAATTATCTATAATTCATGACTTTGGATCTAGCTTGATTCCACTAATTATTTTAAAGAATAGGAAATTAAATTACTTGGGTATTTGAAATTGGCTGAGAGGAAGATAAAATATGTTATCTTTCAAGATTGTAAAATAGATATATTAAAGACAGACGAAATAAAGTAATGGACTTAAATTTCAAAATTCTAAAATATACAGCAATACTACATCAGGTTAATTTGATGAAAAAAAAAAAGAAAGAAAACATGATTAGGAATCTAGAAACTACCTAGAGCAAAGTAGGCATTTACAATTTTGAGGTATTTTAAGAACTAAACATGTAAAGTAGAACATGATTTTTACTAACTGTTAAATACCTGCAAGGATAATTTTATTTGGAAAAATATTAAAAATAAATCTAGATCATTCTTCTGTTTTGCCAATTTACATTGAGCACTTTGATATTATCCTACATAGGAAAAATTCTCAATTTTAATTTATTAAATTTTAGTAGAATTACAGATTTTATAAAATAAAAATAAAATAGTATAAAATATGCATAAATATTCATTATACCCTAAATTTATCTTTCTATTACTAACTGAAAAGAAGAAACAAATTATAATTTTCTATGCCATTATCTTCCAAAAGTAGTAAAATCATTTGAATTCTTATTACTAATGCATATGAATATGTAAGATAGCAATAGTACTTGGTGATGTACCATATCAAAACAAGACATTATGTTCTGTACTTTCATATATATATATATATATATATATATATATATATATATATATATTCACATAAAAACTATATATATATTTTTCCTTATATCTTATATTTATATACAAAGCAGACTACTGTTTTCTTATGAATAAAGGCACACAAATTTTAAAAAGAAATATTACATTTTTCCTTGTTCTCAACAAATAATTGTGTGAATATATTTGAATATTTATTTATAGAATATTACAGAATTATAAAATGAATTATATTAGCAATATTATGTTGGCACGGTGTCTTAAGATCTGCTTCTTTACTTCCAAAATAAGGTACTAGTATCAAACTTGCTGTTGCCACTATGTTGTTGAAGAAGCTGTAACAGCTAAGGAAATCTTGTAGTAACACTTAAAATTTTGTGCAAATTTAAGAGACAATACTTTTCATGGCTTCTTCTCATTCTTTATAATACTTCCTAAACAGGGTACACTAATTAGTTATGTTTCTCCAAGTAAAGTCACATCAGAGCAGCTCCTGTTCTAGAGTCAACTCTTCAAGAAGAATTTGAAATCTCTAAGGAATCATCGTGGGCTCCTACAGCTTGGAACAGCCACACTTCAAACATTGAAAAGCCTGCATGTTGCCAAGTGGGACAACGTTCTGGCTATTGAAATGCTCCTGTTCCAGGTATGTTGCTATGGGTCTAATTCTAATGTATGATATCTATGTTTATAGCTACACAATTCACAATTGTCAAACTATGAAACCAGCCAAGATGTCCATAAATGGATGAATTGATTATAAAACTATGGGATATGTACACAATGGAATTTTACTCAGCCATAAAAAAGAACAAAATTATGTTATTTGCAGGGAAATGGATGAGACTGGAGAACATTGTGCTAAGTGAGACTAGTTGGTCACCAAAAGTGGAAAGTTGGATGTTTTCCCGAGTGTACAAAATGAGACATAGAAGAAACTCCAGGCAAAAAAGGAAAAACCTTAGATGAATAAAGAAGGCAGCCTAACTGAGGGAGATGGAAGGGGGAAGAAGGAAATACCCTAATACACATGATGTACATTATTCATAAACTTACCATAATCCTTCATTAAGATGAACATGAGAAGGAGGGAGAGGGAATGGAAACAGGTAGAAATTGGTGAAGGGACACATGAGTGATGTGTGCATGTATGCCTTTACCAAACTGTACTTCATCAAGATATATGATTATAATGCACAAATAATATTTTTAAAAATGAAACAGTATGAAAAAGTTTCAACTTAAATTTGAATTTGGAGAAACTTAGAGAATTTGATATAGAGCACAGTTCCTGAATATAATTTATTACTAAGAATAGTATATATCAAAGTTTTTCCCAGCTCATTTTTAATAGCAGCACAGAAATATTATATAGATTCATCACATCATTTAATAAAAGTTTTATATCTATTCTATGTGCATTTGTGAGGCTATAGAATAACTTTAAGCACACATAAACATATCAAAGCTTCTTGACTTATTATTTTATTTTTTGCCAAATATAATTAGATGAGATTGGAAAAATAAAACTAAAGACACCAAATGTATGAAAGAAAGGATCTTAAGGCTCTGGATATGAGTTTCTTTTCTCATTATTACAAATCATCCATTCTTATTAATTGTTATAATAAATTTTGGAAAAAAATAATTGACTGAAGACAACAGGGGTCCAGGTGGATTAGTATAATATTCAGAAATCAAAGAGATATAGTTTAAGGTACATATGTTCATTTGAAAATAAATACGAATAATGTATTTTAATTAATTCAATCTAAAGAAATAACTGTTTTCTTTTTTTGTGGGGACAGGAGTTTTGTGTTCTGCATTGTATTTTATTTTTGACAAAACTTATTAGCATTTAAACCTATGTGTACCACAGGAAATACTTAGTTTCTGAGTCTATCTGATATATATATATATATATATATATATATATATATATATATATATATACTGTTATCATGCTGGTGTAAGGCCATGTTAGGATCATAATGGAAGTTAAGTTAAAATATGAACATTGACATCACTTTAGATAAATGCATGGAAAATTGGCAACTTGGCATATGTAAACATGTCTTGTTTCTTCTATGGTGTGCATCACTGAAGGCATAAACCACGAGTCATTATCAAAATATTCCCAGAAGTTATAACTATATCCTGCCATGAGTAGATGTCCACTAAATAAGCAAAATAAAATAAATTCAATTCAATTTCTTCTAAGAGAGCATAATCTTCCTATGATAATGGATTTGTAGTAAGAACTAGAATTTCTCAAATTATGATTATGTTAAAGGTTATGGACCTATGTTTTCTTTGACAGATATATTTAATTATATAAAAATTCAATTTAGAATGCCACATTGATTAGAAATTAAGCATGTTCCTCTTATTCATTTTTAGTTAATACTAATCAAAGCCATGTGTAAATATTATATAAAATGAATTTTGTTTAAATTTTATTTTGTAATGCACACACTACAGTTTGCTATATGTTAGCACTCACCAGGAAACAAACACAAAATGCTAAAAGAACCATTGCATCAGTTCAGTTTCTTGATGAATATGAAAGAATGGTGATATTTCTGTTTCACATTGTGTTTTATTTTTAGGAATCACTATATTTGATCACTAATAACTGTATTCTCTCAATTCTTCCTCATAATATACTAAATAATCCTTGTATTTATTTTAACTCATTTGTGACAAAATGGGCTTAACCTTATGTACCTCAATGTCTTCTTTTGAAATAATAAGTAAAAGTAGATCAGTAATGTTATGCTCTCATCATTAGACATTTTTATCCTATCTAGAAGTATCATTACAAATCAAAAGCTCAAAGATAGCTTGACAGGGTTCAGCAATAGAGTTAAAATTGTAAGTGGCAAAATGTTTTTCTTAAACAATGGATTATCTCAGAGTTACAATTCTACATTTAGAAATTAGTAATTTCTATTATCTAGAAAGTTTAATTAACATTTTTTCTAAGGAAGAAAACAACTCACGATTGGATTTTAGAAATATCTGTTTTTGTTCAATATGTTTCAACATCTGCAGGCTGGTCTCAGCACATATCATTAGCAGCTATCTCAGTAGATATAGTTAATTATCACTATTTATTTCAGATGATGCATACTAAATAGAATATTTGCTCCATTATGAGGTTAGAAACTGCTTCTCATATGAAAAAGATAGCATCAAAAGCATAATAAAGTGGCATTTATGCTCTGCTAATACTGGGCTGAAATGTTGCTGTGTTTATCTATCTAGGGACTATGTACACCTACACACTAATTGTGGCCATATTCCTAATCATTTTGTAGTCTTTAGTGGCATTTTAAAAGTGATGCTACAATATAAATAAGACTTAACTTCCAAATGCAGCTTAATATGACAAATAAGACATAACATTTTACTGTATAGTTATTGAAGGTTACCTTTCTTCTTTGTTAAATATATCATAATAAAAAATTCAAGTTATATATTCTTGAATGTTGAAACACAGAGATGGAATAACCAAGGCATGATGGGAAAATACTACTTAATGTCAACTTATAAAGGCAGAGAACAGAATCATTCATTCTTTAAAACAGACATTTTAATAAATGAGAATTTCAGTGTAACTCTGATGTAAAATATGTTATCAATGAAAGTTCCACGAGTGAAATTTCAAAGTACATATATTTATAAGTAATTATGGCATGCAATATATAGTTTGTATGTATATGTACATATGCATATACATATATATAATAAAATACACTATTATATCACATTTAAATATATATAAATGGAATGCATTTCCATTTGTGTACTCCACAAAAAACAAGAAGTATCTTTTTCTTTATATCTTATACTTGATGTATTGAACTAGAAGTAAGGAAAAAATAAATATGAAATAATTGACATCTGAAAAGAATAAGGCTAAAATATATTTTATTACAATTAAAAGCAGAAAATTATGGCAAACAGTTTAGCAGTTTTCTTTACAAAAGTTGCCCAAATCTGCTCTACTCTAATAACAATTAACCAAAATATTAAAGAAAAGAAGAAATTATCAAAACTATGCTGTCAATCATAATCTGATCAACTAAAAAATAATTGACTATATGTGATGAAACTTAGGTAAAGATGAGTGTAGGGGCAACTGTGTACATTAGGTTCTATTCTCTTGCTTAAAATTATTTTCATTCACTGTACCCTAAAGGAATCAGAGTAAGAAACTACATTTTTAGCAATATCTCTGTAATTTTTGCAGCTAAAAATGTTTCTCTAAACTTTGAGTGGTTATGCATGAAATGTTATTACAACTTCCAGGCACCATTTTCTGACAATTACAATTGTAATATATCATAAATTATGATAAAGTAGACCATTTGGACTCTTAAGTGATCAAATAGACAATAATACCTTTTGCTCAGATATCATCTTAAAGTTTTCATAGCACTTTTACTTTTGGTACTTCACTTGGTCCTCAGAGACTCTTCCAGGCAAACAGCAGTGTTTTCAGTATGGCCTGGATACAGGAAACAGCATAGTTACGTGAGGTTAATCAGTTTAGTGAGGTCACAGAGACAGTAAATGGCAAATTCAACTGTCAGAAGTGTGCCTTTTGAATGCTACTTCTACTCTAACAGGTTGCCTGTTCTTAAATAGAAAATAGTATATTTTTCAGTCAGTAGAGACTATGGAGCATTATGGGCATTATGATGAAATGAACAATCTATGGCTAATAATAATAAAGTATAAAAGTTTTGAAAACCACAGGTGTCAAAGAAAAAGGAAGTTAGTTTAGACAGCTGAAGGAAGAAGGAGGAAAAAGACCTGGAATGATTGCTTCACACTATTCTCAAGAATGTTCTTATGTCCCTACCACCTTTCTATATAAATAACCATTTTCTTGAGAAAAGGCATTTGTCAGATATAAAATCATCAACAAATGACAGTCAAGACTGATGTTTTTTAGTCAAATGGCCACAGCTTTAATGATGTGACATTTTATAGATGTATGAACAAAATTTAGGAAATTAAAATAAGATTTAGTAAGGGATATTGAGGCACTCAGTGACTAATAACAACAAAACAGTTGACATCTTCAATCTGATGATGGAGAAGAGATCATTTTACCAGGGCCCAAAGAGACCTGGAGTCATAGAAAAGGTTCCATTTGGATTAGTCATCTTCCTGGAAGTATTCAGTTTTTTCCATATCATGGAACTGAAGTAGAGAAAGAACAGGAGAAAACATCTCTACTTCTGTTTTCTTCTGTTTTCCAAACCCCTAATGTTGTCTTCCAGTGGCTGAATCCAAATTGTCAAAAGGCAAGAGAGTTTTTATTTTCTGACATCTTCTGCTAGTGGGATGCCACATTTAATGCAACCACATGAAGATCAGTGTGGAGGTTTCTCAGAATACTGGGAATGGAAATGAGGAGTATAAAAAGAAATAGGCAGATAGAGCCAGAAGGATATGGTGGAAAAATTTAATTTCCTGAGAGGCAACAGGTGCTAATTAATTTTCATATTCTTTAAAGGACCAGATCTCCTGAATTTCAAGTACTAACAAGATCACAAGGCTTCTGAGAGTTACCAGATATTTGCTAAAATCCAGTTCCTCTCAATAGGCAATCCCATCCAAGAGATGTCAACTGGGACCCCAACTGGGAAAGAAAACTCAAAGAAGCATATAATCCCCTAAACAAGACACTTTAAATGGTTGTCCATTCAGAAAACTCTCTCTTTTAGGAACCTTTCTCTCATGCACAGGTCATGTTGGCTTTGAGAGAGAGTGGTGTATAACTGAGGGCCACTGAACCAGGCAACTCCTGTGTAGTCACCAGAAGACACCTACTATACATTGAGATTCACCAAGTTCCCTAGGAGTGGCCTACAACCCTCTTCAGTAAATCACTTGGACACTGGAAGAAAGATGTATGCAATTGATGACGTGGTTTGGACTACTTTCAAGTATTGTCCAGAAGGCAGCTACTGGACGCTATAGTCTCCACTGCCTGAAAAGGTAATATACCTCTTGTTCGCAATAAAATCTCTACTCACCTTTCTGTTGTATGCAGGTTTTATTCTTCATACTTTGTAGAGAAGAACCCCGCTAAAAAACAAACAAACAAACAAACAAACACCCATTTCAGAACCAGTGTATGACTCTGCTATATCACTTCTGGGTATATCTTTCCAAAGGAATTGAAATTGGAATATTGCAGTGATACAGGTATATCAGTGGTTACAGCAGCACAATTTGCAATAGCTAAATTATAGAACCAGCCTAGGGGTCCATCAACAAATGAATGAATAACAAAACAAATATATATATACACATACATACATACATATATATCATTTCAATAAATACATATTATGAAATTTTATTTAGCTATGAAATAGAATAAAATCATGCTAATAACAGAAAAATAGATAGAACTGGAGAACTATGTTATGTGTGATTAGCCAGTCTCAGAAAGTGAGGGGATATATATATATATATATATATATATATATATATATATATATATATAGTATGTGGAACTTAAGACCTTGAGAAAAGAAACATAAGGGAATTAAATGAAAAAGATATCTGTAGAATAGTGAGAAGGTAATAAAAAAGGAAGTGAGAAGGCCAAAAAAAGAGAGACCCAGTGATAAAAATGGTTCAAATAATGGTGTGCACTTATATGACACTCTTGAAAAATATCCTTAATAACATATATGGGGAAGAGGAGGGAGAAGGGTGGGATCCAAAGGGAAACAGATCAAGTGTTGTACATATACATGTTTGTCACTTTAAACCTCTTTGTAATGTATAATTATAATGTACTCATGCCTAGGAATATCATCATTAGTCTTTCATCAGATTCTTAATAAAGTAAATGTGATTTTTTTGTGCACCCAATTCCAGTTCTCTCCCTTTCTTTTTGGAGCTGGTCACTAATTTTACTCATCATAATCTCATCCCAATCTATTTCCTTCTTGAGGCCAATCAACCTAAGCAGACTTTCAATTATCTGATAAAACGACTTAGAATAGAAGACAACAGTTATAATTAACACTCTAGGGGATACAAGAAACATAAAAGAAGAACATCTAGAAAAAAGATATTCTTTTGGTAGAGTGTTGTGAAAAAGAAGGGTATATTCAAAAAGAATACCTTCCCTAAGTCTTCTGAAAATACACTGCTTCTTTTAAAAGGAGATGTTCCATGACTAAAAATAGAACCAGCCTTGCCATTCAAATCTGTTTCTTCTTTTCTGAATTCTCTGGTATTACATCCTCTCTGAATATTAAAAATCTCTGTTCCATCCTGCTGAGACATCTTTGGCTTTCACAAATAGGTTTTGATTGTGAGAGGAGGGGAAAATGGCCTGACTACCATGTTGTTATTTAGTATTTTTATTGTTCACAGACATTTCTTTACTTTTATAGTCTCTCTACTGATTTTTATGATTAATGGACATGTCTCTAACTCTGGAAACTTTTGAATAAGTTCTTTCCTGAATGGTTACCACTATACATTTCTCTTCCAACCTGTCTTACCTTCCTAGAAGGCTGGTATACATAAAAAGTACTAGGTTTGTGGGATGTCCTTGTAATTATGAAGTAAAATATTATACAGGATTTTAAAATTACTCTTATTGTTTGTCCTTAAATTGGAATGTAGATTTGAGATGCATAAATGTTAACACAAATGTGTGACTCCCGTCAATCATCATACATCACTGATAATCATAAACATTTCATGTAGTAGAAAAAATGTCATGTTCATGTTCATTGTCAATAAATCATTTTAAAGGGGTCATTTCTAAACATAAATACAGAATAGGTCAGAATAAATGAAAAGATTCCTGAATTATCTCATTAACCCTTCAATCCATATATTTGGTGGTGCACGCTTGTAATACCTGCGCTTGGGAGGCAGGAAGAGGAGGATCGTGCAGGTTCGAAGCCATCCGCGCTGGCTTAAGAGACCCTGTTTCAAAAATATAAAAAAATAGGTCTGGGAGTGTAGCCCAGAGATAGAAGGGCTTCCAGGAACCCCAGCACCACCAAAAAATATATATATATATATTGCATTTTAGATGGCTAGCTCTTAAAAATTCTATAATTAGGACAGCAGAAACTACATACCTGAATACATTATACCATGAACTGAGTATCTATATTGATGAACAAAATACAAATAGTACTTAATTTGGTCTTATAGGACTTATCATAAAAAATAGAACACAAATTTAAAAAGATGTAAATACAAGTCATACATGGTGAAACATGCATGTAATCCCAGCACTTAGGAGGCTAAGACAGGAGGTTTGTAAGGTTCAAGCCCATCCTCAGCAACTTAGTGAGGATCTCAGCAATTGGTAAGACCTTGTTTTAATACAAAAAAATAAAATGGGTCTGGGTGTGTAAGCTCAAAGTTAGAAGTGTCCTGAGTTTAATCCTGAGTACCAAAACAAACAAACAAACTTGTATAAATTCAATAATATGAGAAATGCTATCACAAAAGTATTTACTATCCAAAAGAAATTTAAAGAGGCGCTAGTTTACTGGAATGAGGAGAAATGTTAAATAGGATTTTTTTAAATTAAAGATTGCAATAAAATAGAGATAAAATATAAGAATTTATGAAAATGTGGATTTTGGAAAAGGGTTGAAAATATTCAAGATTTCAACAAGAAAACAATGAGCTAGTTATATAAATTATTATATAACTGGATATATATATATTATATAACTGGATATATCTATATCTATATATATAGATATAGATATAGATATATCCAGATATATTTAGTACCTGGATAATTCTCAGTAACTTCTATTAGTTACTATTCATTTAAATTAATAGTAATTTATTTATGGTTAGTTGTGTTTATCATTTAATTTTTTATAGAATTAAGTACTAGAGAAAAATATGCAAGTATTTTTAATATTATTATATAATTTTTAATATTATTATATAATTAATATTAATATTATATAATATAATTTTATATAATTATATATAATATATAATTTATATTATATAATATAATATTATATAATTAATATTAATATTAATATTATTATAATAATATTTAATAATTAATATTTTTAATAAATGAAGATATATAAGAAACCTGGATACAAAAGGCAAGCATCCAAAGAAGTTCCTATAGAAGTAATAAAGGAATAAAACGTTTATGTCATACAAGTTTTGGTAACTGAAAGAAACAATTCAAATGATACTCTGACTGACTGGTAGTTTTAATACCCAGGTCTTTATGTTGCTCATGGATTCTGTTTTTTCTATCTTGGAATGAGAGCCAACTTTAGGAGAACCACCTCACTATTAGAGGGGATAAACAGCTCCTAAACAGAAAGAAGTGCCAAGTCAATCTGGTTACTAAGTACTGAGGGTTTTAAGAAATTAAAGCACGGATAGATTTTAATAGGGCAGTAAAAAATATAAGTCAAAGGAATGAAACTGCAATGCTGGACATACAACATTGATGTAGTTCTTTACACATGTAAGTATTCTTAGAATCCTGAGCAAATTGCACCCTGGTACTTTCGTGTGCTACTGATAAGAATTTAAGATGGTATACCTTCGTGGGAAAAGTTAGTTTCTTAAGAAATTAAACATAGACCTACCATATCATATAAGTGTTCCACTCCTATATTTTTACTAATGAGAATAAGGAAATGCATACCTTTATTTATGAATTGCACAAAAATACCCAGTGGAGCCATACTTTTATTTTATTTTATTTTATTTTATTTTTGGTGGTACTGGGGTTCCTGGAAACCATTCTATCCCCGGGCTACACTCCCAGATCTGTTTTATTCTTATTTATTTGGAAACTGGGTCTCTTAAGCCAGAGAGGCTGGCTTCGAATATGCCTGATCTGATCCTCCTGTCTCCGCCACAAGCATGCGCCGCCACGCCTGGTGAGCCTTACTAATAATAGCTTGAAACTAGAAGAGGCTCAAATATTTATCACCAGATAATGCATAACAATTTATTCATCAGTTATCCAATAGTACTTTCCTGTTTCACTATTAGTAGCCATCTCAAATTCTTTAGTATTTCTGTTTAAGAAAATAACTGTGACTCTTCATTCTCTGAATGGTGCTTAGATTTCTGACATATCCTTCTCTGCAGTATAATAAAAGAACAACAACAAAATAATAAATATCGTTGTCTAAACAATAGATTTTATTAAATTCCCAGTATTGCTTGGATAATAAAACTTTACACTGGAATATTTCAAATTAATTAATTAATCCCTCGTGTACTCTTTTATACATTATCACATTGATATTTATATATCTCTGTATATCTTCCTCTGTCATAGATATTTCAAACTCAAATTATCTTATATGAACATGTTATCATTTCCTCACATTTTCCATAAGTTTTATTTTTGTAGCTTTTTAATCATTTCTAATTGCACCATTACTTAGCCAGTTCTATAAAAGATATATTTTTTTCTCAGCAAACATTAATAAGGGGATACATTGTGATTCAAGAACTGGATATAAAAAGATATTTAACATTCATTCCAAGTGGTCAAAGATTATTAAACTCTCATGACTGAAGATGAATGTGAAATGTAGTAATATATGTTCATTTTATAAGCAATGGGACAGATCAAAATATTCTTCTACAAGAAACTAAGAAAGTTTCATCATGCGTGGTTGGTGCATGCCTATAATCACAGTATTTTGGAGGTTTAGACAGAAAGATATCTAGTTTGAGGCCAGCCTCAGCAACTTAATAAGATTCTGTTTCAAAATCTTTTTTTTTTTTTTTTAAGGACTGGTCATGTAGTTCAGAGAATATTCTGTGTTAAATCTGCAGTGAGGAAGCTTTAAAAAATGGTAACATGCCAGGCATGGTGGCTCACGCTTTTAATCCCCCTACTTGGGAGGCGGAGACAGGAAGATCGTGCAGGTTCGAAGCCAGCCACACTAGTTTAAAAGACCCTTTTTCCAAATAAAAAAGTATAAAAATAGGTCTGGGAGTGTAGCCCGGAGGTAGAAGGGTTTCCAGGAACCACCAAAAATAAATAAATAAATAAATAAAAAAGGGTAACATGTAAAGTTAACTTGATAAATAAATATGGACTTATTTTCTGAACAAGAGCATAAGAATGGAATCTCAGTAAAACAACACAATGAGCAAGAGTACAGTACAAAGTTGGTATGTGAGCAGAGGGAAATGTTGGATGTGGTCATAGAGATAATCGTATTCAGGAAGGTCTGAGTTGTCAGATTTCAGTTCAGGTTGATAGTTCTCAAAAAGTCATAAAGATCAATGAAAGCACTATCTGAATAAATACTGCACGAATGGTGGGTCTGAACATGCGATGGTGTGAGGAGCCATCGGACAGAAGTTCTTAAAACAGTGTTCTGCGTGTTCTTGGGGAACATGGGATGGGGAAGTGCCACGCCTTCTTCCCAGTCTAAAATTGAGTAAGGCTCATTTTAGCAGGAATTCTGCACAGCAGACATTCCCTGGAACGGGGGTGCAGCATCTCTTTCTGGGAAATAGTATTAGGCATGGGTATTTGGGGATTTTTTGAAATTGGCCTTGTTACCAAAATGATACTTGAGACTTATGTTATTAATGGCCCCAAATTGTTTAAAATAATTCAAGATTTACTCCTTGAAGCTTTAACATTTATGTATGGGTTGCACTTAAATTTCCAAATGACCTATCTAACAAGAATTCTATAAAGACTCAGACAACAACAAGCAGAACAAGCCTTAACAGCAACCTATCTTCCTCAGGCATTTCCCAAGCAAATATTAACAATACACCTAAAACAGAGCCAAAACAAGTTGTTCCCACCGTCATGAATTCTAAAAAGCCAGCATATTTAATCAGAAGTAGGCTATGGTAGAGTGGCTACTAACCCCCCAGTAACCCTACCTCCATTTTTGGTTGTATATTGGGTACATGCACAGCCATGGGACATGGGAAAGTATGAAACGTTCCTCTCCTTAGTAGTGCCTATTGATTAAAAATCGACAATGTATATTAATCAGAGAGTATAATGCTTAGTATAGGACATTATTTTGATATTATATTAGTAGTTAATAATAAAGTTCTAATCTTTTCCATGGTTTCTTGTAAGAGGAAATGTTCCCTTAAAAAAGCAACTGGCTGTCTGTCACCTTGCCTTGATGTATTAGTTCTTTGTATATTTACTGATGTATTAATTCTGGAAAAAATTGTACAAGTAGAATGTAGCCAAAAATGAAAGTATAAAATCCTTGTCAAAACAGAAAGTAAATAGAGCAGCTTCACTCTCCATTGAGTCTGTGTGCTGTTTTTCTGCCGTACTTCATGGACTCCTCACTCCACCGCTCTCAGATCCCCGACTCTTGCTAGGGCTGGACCCTGGCAGGGAAGGTGGGACTTTCACATCATACTTGAAGAATCCACTTCAACTTTTTTGTGTCCTGGAGATATTATACTTCTTCCAGTAGATCATTTTAGAGATATTCTGACTTCTTATGGTAGACAAATAATGCTACCTGAATTCCCCTTCAAGGAAAAAGTCACTACCTTCTTTAAAGGAACTGTGGTCAGAAGACCACTCACATCTGCCACTTTTTCACGATCCACCTTTGTCACAGTGTGAAGTTCACTCAGGGTTACTCTGGAGAGACCCAGTGTTCTCCTACAGACTGAGGAGGCTTTATATAGCTTTAGTTATTTTGTCTCAATGCAAGAAAACTAAGAAATGAAATCATCCTTCTGAGCTTTTTCTACCGTTTGATGGGACTGAGTACTTGTCTAGAAACATGGTATTTCAATTATTTGCTTAAACAATCTCCTCATTTCTCTTCACAGAGATTGATTATAAACAACCATTACATCTCAAATTCCTCTTCAGTTTTTGTTTTCAGAGAATCTAACTTAAAACACATCGAAATAGCAGTAAACACTTGACATTGCCCAGGCTAAGTATCAAACAACTAAATAAACAATAGAGCCATTTCCAGTTACTTGAGCTAACACATTCAAGCTGGAAACTTTTAAAAAGTGCTTCCATCAATATATTTACTCCTATCCATTGATATGTTTTGTCTTTCTCTACTTTCTTGGATCCATTCCCACCCAATTTTTTTCTGGTG
This sequence comes from Muscardinus avellanarius, assembly GCF_963383645.1. NCBI lineage: Eukaryota > Metazoa > Chordata > Mammalia > Rodentia > Gliridae > Muscardinus > Muscardinus avellanarius. Next base: position 111,047,871 of record NC_137791.1, on the reverse strand, counting down.
ATTTTGCTTTTATGAATTAGTAAATCTTGCCAATAATTTGAAGTACAAACTATTCTTCTGGGTCTAATTTTGTTCTTTTCTCTGAAGCATGCTAAAATATGGTTGTAATTATAAGTCATGAGCAATTAGATTTGGGTGGATTTGGTCTTGAAGAGAAGTGGCAACATTCCAGAATATTGTTATCAATGAGATACTTTATCTCCTCACCCTCACCCACAGGTGGAATTGCTATATCTACTGGTAAAAGAACCTCAGGAAATTTTAATAATTAAGGAGTTAATTTGTAACAAGTATCAGAATCTCTATTTTCTCTTTCAACTCCCTTTTTTCCACATTACATAAGGAAAGAGGAAATTATGTTTGTAAGTTTAATTTGCAAGTAATATAATTAATTTTTCATAGCTATCTGAACATTGATTATAAGACATAATTGATTATTTCAGGGCTGCAAAATTACCTCCCTGATTATTTGAGTATAATTTATCCAAAAGTTTAAGGCCCTGAGATTGTCATTTTCTTTCTGTAAGCCTTTTAAGATAATTGAAAACCACTTTCTTCCTTCAGTTTTTAACACCATTAACACAGAAAATGTTTACCTATGCCTTTTTCAAGGATCTATAAGGTCTATGGTCTGATTTTTATGTCTTTGATCTGTCTTGAATTGACTCTGGGGCAGTGTGACAACATATTTCTCTGATAGAAAACTAATATCTAGAATATACAGAGAATTTAAAACACTCAATGCTAAGAAAACAAATAACCAAATCAAAACATTAGGCAAGTTAACTAAATTCACAGAATAATAAATTCAAGTGGCCAATAAATGTATTAAAAATGCTAAACACCATTAGCAATCAGAGAGATTCAAATCAAAACTACCCTGAGATTTCACCAAACTCCAATTAGAATGGAAACCATTCAAAACACAAACAACAACAAATGTTGGCAAAGATGTGGAAAAGTAGGAACTCTAATCCATTGTTGTGGGATTGCAAATTAGTGCAACCACTTTGAGAAACAGTACAGTGAATCCTCAGAAGAATGGGAACAAATCTACCATATGCTTCAGCAATATCACTTTTAGGTACCTATCCCAAAGAGTGAAAACCATATTACCAAATTAATGCATCTGTATGTATGTTCATAGCTGCACAATTCACAACTGCCAAACCATAGAATCAGCCAAGATATTCACCAACAGATGAATGGATCACAAAACTATGGGATATGTACACATAGAATTTTACTCAGCCATAAAGAAGAATAAAATCACGTCATTTGCAGGAAAATGGATGAAAGTGGAGGACATTATGCTAAGTGACATTATTCAGTCACACAAAGTATCAAATTGTATGTTCTCCCTAGTATTTGGAAGCCAGGGAGAAAAAGGGTCATAGGAGGAACTCTAGATGAAGGAGGAGAAACCATAGATGAGCAAATAGGGTGACCTAACTGGGGTGATGATAGAAGAAAATTCCCTAATGCACATGATATACATTCATAAACATAACAAGTCAATCACTAAACCAGATATGAAAAGAAGAGGGGGAGGTAATACGGTGGAATTGGGGAAGGGCAAAATAAGTGATGTGCGCATGTATGCCTCTACCATCTTGTACCATTTTGGTGTGTGACTTTAATGTACATATTTTTAAAAAAAGGAAATAAAATCGATGGCTACTATTACACCAGACATATTTAAATATCAGATATTACTTTTCAAGCTTCTAAAAAGCAACCAGTCCTAGTTTTGGAGAACCTAAAGGAAAAGATGCTTGCATAAAACCAAGTTACTTAGTGTGGGTGGGTAACTGGTTGGTAGTTAATATCTGAAGGAATGCAAAGAGGGCACTGAGGTTTCTCCTTCATGTTTAAGTCATTAGCACTCCCATGTGTGAACACAAGGAAATAGAGAGGGAGGGTGTCGCTGCACAGTGGTGTGGGTTTCTCTGTCATGGCGCAGATGGCCAGTGTCAGGAGTACTGGCAGACACCAGAAGCTAGATCTGAATATACAGTCAGAGAAGCACTGGCAAAGTCTTTAAACAGAAGAGTGTCTTTTATTTTTCTTTTCTTCTTTGCTATCTTTCATGTAAGCCTCCCCTTGATACAAATAAAGAAACAACTTCCGAGTGAAAGACCTTGGTAAATTAAATACAGGGTGTAATTTCTCAGGCCCAGGATAACAGAGTAATATATAGAAAAATATGGGCTCAGAGTTGAGAGAGAATTGGTAAATATATTGCCCAGTCATGCTCAGAAAATGAAGTTTGTTTAATGTATTAAAATAAAATAGAAGCCGGTGTAGTGACCCATACTTGTATTTCCAGCATTGGGGATGCAGAGACCAGAGGTTCATGGACAGCCTCAGCTACTTGGAGAGGCCATTCACAACTCAGTGAGTCCTGTTTCAGAAATGAAAAGACTAAAAAATAGGGCTGGGGCGTAGCTTGGAGGTACAATGCTCCTGGGTTCCATCCCCAGTACCACTAAATAAGTAAGTACATAACTAAGAAAGTAAGTAAGTAAGCAAGTAAGTAAGGAAGGAAGGAAGGAAGGAAGTAAGTAAATAAAAATAAATAAAAACAGAAACTCATAGGTAGGAAATTGATGACCATATTATCTTGGGGAAAATTTTAACAAAGAGTAGAACTGAAATAATGTCTGGACAGAATATGATGAAATAGAACTAAATTAAATGTTAGAGGGTTTTAAATGATAAGATTTCTTTATAATTTTTTGTAAGGTAAAATGGGCAACAGTGATAGCCGGATGTGGCAGCTCACACTTGTAATCCTGGCTCTTGGGAGACTGAGACAGGAGGATCACACAGGTTCAAAGCCAGCCTCAGCTACTTAGTGAGGTTCTCAGCAACATAGTGAGACCCTGTTTCCAAATGAAATATAAAATAAGCCTGAGAGTAGAGCCCAGAGGTAGAAAAGCTCCTGGGTTCCACCCCCAGTACCACACACAAAAAATGGGCAACAATGAGAGATAATTTAGTAGAGGTATTTTTCATTGCCATTGCAATTCAAATAGGTATTAATTTATTATTAACTTTATAATTATAAATTATAATCATATCAATTTTTATTTTCATAAGTTCTGAGTTTTAAAATATAGTTAGAATGTCTTCCAAACTATAAAATAATTCAGTTTAGTTGTCTTAAAGCACCTTCTTTTTTGTTTCTATATTTACATATAAATATTTGATATATTTTGAGTATCATGATATGTCATGCAAAACCCAGACTCAGAGGAACTATTAAATGATGGTTTTGATTACTGTGCATCTAGAATTTGGGAACAGGATTATGTGATTATGTTTATAAAATAGCTATCAGTTTTTTGTTCTAAAGCATTTTGTTGGTAGGCTTTGTTTTGATGAGTTCTAAATGCCATATATTGTAATTTATAAACATGTCTTTTCCAGTTGGTCTGTGATTTCTCTTCTCTACAACAGAAAGCCAGAGATTTGGATTAGTAGCTGGATTCAACACACACATAGATTCAACCCTGAGCTCACTGGTGCCATTTTTTTGTTGTTGTTGCAGCCTTAAAATTGGCCATCACATTATTTAGAGCATAAAATAGACTTATCATCATGCCTTATTTTTTATATTTAACAAAAATTTGTTAGCAAAATTTCTTATAATTAACTGTATTTCACTGCTTAGGGGATTGTTATTTTAAAAATATTTATTGTAAGATTGATTAATTAAATTTTAGAAATTTGGTTAGTACTTCAAACAGATCTCTTTAAATGTTATTAAAATGAATTTTGCTTAAATTTTAATATTTCCATGACTGCTTCTTTTGAATCACTGTTACTTTCTTCGTGTTGTAAAACTCAGTAAGAAGAAAATTCACATTACAGTGTTGGGCCCTTTAGCCTGGAAATGAATAACATGTCAGGGTAGAGATGACAGTGATTTAAGGCTCTGAGAACAGGTCTTTATTTACTTGCTATTGAAATCAGATACAGTCTCTGGCCTGGATGCAGTAAATATTTTGTAATTTTATTGGAAACTATAACACTCTTTGCACTCACAAAAGCCAGTTTTCTATATAGTACTACATGACATCTTCACAGTAATGATAAATTAGATTCAACCTCCAAAATATCCAAACCTAATCATTTATAAGGAAAATGGATACTGAAGCAATCTTCCTCCTGGAAATAGTAATCTTCACAATTCTGGTCTGCTGCCAGATTAATTCTCTTTGGAATATATTAACTTTGTTTGTAGGAAAAGAGAAAATAAGTCAGTAGTATTTATTGCGTGCCTTCTATGTTTCAAATACTGTTTCACATTGTGCTTTGCACTTTAATTTTGCTATCTGGTGTAACTCCCACAGTAATGTACAAGGTCGACAGTGCTATCCCCACATTGCTTCTGCAGACACAGATACCAAAAAGGCAATTTTCCATGTTCACAAAACTAATATGTGACTTTCAGCTAAGATCACATTACTCTCCTGCCAACAAGAACAATCTTAATAAAAACCAATAAGGCTTTTTTGTCCTGAGAACACAAATATAGATAGGTGGTATATAGATAGATCTCTATTATATAGGTGTATACATGTATATATAACACAAATATATATGTAGATGTATATTTTATAGAGATATATTTTAACACATACATATTCAGTTGAGATTATATGTTGGAAGTTTATGAATATTCAAAATGTGTCAAAATATATGCATTTCCAAAGATTTAAAAATAGAGCACCTAATACAATTGATAACATAATATACACAGAAGAAACTTATATTTTGCACGGATCATTGAAATCTATAAAATTGTTCATGTTATAAATATTACAAATACTTTTCATATAAGCAAGACATTTGATTTACATCTTGTGATAGTGGCAATAAATTTGCATAAACTAAATAACTTGAAACATCAGACAATTATTCTCCACCAGTTCCAGAAGTCAGAAGCCAAATCTGTATCACTGGTTTGAAAAAAATATATTGGCCAGGCTGCACTAAATTTGGAGATTCTAGAGAAGAATCCGCCTTGTTTCTTTTTGATTCAGCTTGTGGCCACATCATGCAACCCTCAGCCTGTCTTTATATTTTCTTTATGTCTGTGTTTCTGTGTGTTTACTCTCACTGCCTTCTTCTTGTAAAAACAAACATGATGGCAATGGAACTTTGGTCCCATGTAGATAATCCAGGATAATTTCTTCACCTGAAGATTCCAAATTTCATCATATCTGCAAAAAGTGTTTACGAAGGTAACACGTTCCTTTTCCAGGGATTAGTTTAAGACATTTGTAAAGCATTATCCTTCTACTATGCACTAAATATTTTGTTAGTACATTGTTTCTTTCTTTCTTTTTTTTTTTTTTTTTTTTTTTTTTGCGGGTCTGGGGGGCGGAACCCAGGAGCATTCAACCTCCAAGCTACACCTCCTGCCCTATTTTTTATTCTTTATTTTGAAACCGGGTCTCACTCACTGAGTTGCAGAGGGCCTCACTAAGCAGCTGAGGCTGTCCTCGAACCACGACCCTCGGTCTCAGCCTCACGAATGCTGGGATTAAAAGTGTGTGCCTCCATGCCCGGCTTTATTTCTTTACTATTTGCTTTGGTTAAAAAAAGCTGTTATCTTTTACATTTGTATCACATGTTTGATTCATTATGTTTTTCTGAATTTTTCTCAATATTTATTTCATAGTTTTCTACAATGTGTCTTTGAATAGAAAATGCCAAAAGAGCAAAGTGTTGTTTTTTGTTGGAAAATGACACAAACAGAAGATGGACATGACAGTATCAAAGTAATAATTATGCCAGTTTCAGCTAAAACAAACAAGCAGAAGTTTTTGAACAAAATTTCATTCATCTTTAAGCACCCTAATTCATGGACACAAAATCAATAACTGTTCACACTATTTCTAAATGCTACTTAGAGAATATTGTTAAATATTTAGAATTTATATCTCCACCAAGGTGCTCTATGTATTTTCTTTGCATTATGTCACTTTCACCTATATATTTTACAGCTACACTCTATGTTATGTGAGCTATCAACTATATGTATGTAATACATGTAATATCACATGTATGCAATAAATTTATTACATGAATGTATTTGAAATGGAATAGAAACTAATCCTGATCACACTCTTGGCCATTAAATTTTTCTATAAATCAAAAATAAGATTTCAAGTATAAAGTGTACACAAAGGTATTAAGGAAAAGCAATGCCTATAAAAGACAAAGGGGAGGCAACACTTGTACAATTGGATTCCTTGAAGAAGAGAAATATACACATGAACAGAAAACCACAAAAATTCTAGAAATACTTGACAAATTAAAGGGACTTGAATCTATAGATTTAGATACTAAGAGGGGTTTCATGAAGAATTGATAAAACTGGTAAAATATTTGTCAAATGGATATTCCAAAAAATATATTAAATATTAAAATCAATAAAAAATTTCACTGATTATCTAGATGAAAATATCAGTCTATCTTTGTGTGTGTGTATGTGTATGTGTGTGTGTGTGTGTGTGTGTGTACATGTGTCTGTATGTATGTTACTGGGATTGTTCTGCCTCTGAGCTGAACTCCTAGCACTGTTTCATTTTTCTTTTGAAACAGGGTCTCACTAGGTAACCATACACTGGCCTTGAATGTGCAGCCTTTCAGACTTGGCCTAAGGGCTGGGAGTATAGATGTGTGTCACACTGTGCTTGGCTGGCATCCTATCTTTGTAGAAAAAAAGAGTCTGTCTTCTCATCCTTCCTCTATGATAATGAATAGCATATGCAAATTTTTCAGAAAAATGTTAACATGACCATAAAATCCTATACCCAGGTGAACTGAAATTCAAGAGAGTTTGAACATAAGTCCTTTTTAGTATGAAATATTAACTCAAGTTATATGATCCCTGTTGAAAAAAGACAATTAGAGGATAAGTTTCTTCTAACTAAGAGATTAATTAGAAACTATTGTAAAAGATTATCAGTGAGCAATAAATATATAATTATTTATACTGCTTAATCTAGTATAAATGTGAGCAGTATAAATGTGAACAAAATGTAATGTTATAAAATCTGATAATGTATAAGGATATGTTACATAGAAACTTGAAGCAAAGGAGCAAGAAGATGAAAAGTAATGGCTGTTTGTCATCTTTTAAGGTCAGAGTAAAAAAATGAAAGAATACTTTGCAAGCAATTTTATTTAAAGTTGTAAGAACAATTAGTATAATGAAACAACAAAATTAATAAAATCATAAGAAAAGTAGGGAAAAGTTAAGAGAATCTAAGATTTTTACAGTGGGAAATTAATATACATGAAGAAATAAATGATTAAGAATATCATATAAAGATATATTTGTGAAGAATACTACTTGAACAAAAATACAATATTCTAAATACTATACTCCAGTATGCAATGTGAACACAGGCTAGGTTTTAAAAAAAAAAGAAAAGAAAAGCTCAGACAAGAGTAGTTTACTTCTATTTATGTAAAATTAGTGTGCATGAAGGTGATGAAGGTGATGATATATGTACACATTGAAAATACATGCAGTTAAGAGGGACAATGATTGTCCTGGGTGGGAGAGAAGTAGTTGAAAAAATTGTAGAAAAGAAAAGGTTTTATTTCATATTTCATTTAAATTTTTTTAAATGTTTAAAATGTACATATTTACTGATTATTAAAACTTATAAGTCTATAGTAAATAACTAAAGAATATTTATTTTATTTAGTTATTTTAGCCAATAAATATTTATTTGAGATATTTATTTTAGCCTTAATGTGTTTGTGAAATGGTGTACATTTGGAAAGATATTTGACAAAATTGTCTCAGTTCATACAATATTCCACGAACAGCTCTGGGTCCTCACTCATATATAGGTGATCTTATCCAATGTGGGAACTTGTGATTATTACTGAAAACATCGCAAAATATCTACAATATTGAATGTTTATCAGTAATTTTCTCTAACATCTTTTCTACTGTCTTAAAATTATTCTGTTCTCAAAAGGTCTGTGTGCTATCTTATTTAAGTTGGGAAAAAATGAGAAACAGCAGTAGAAAGCTAGGATCAGGTGAGATTTAGAGAGAACACATGATTGCTATGCTTGGGAGAGCAGCATGGCACAGCTACCAAGGAGACTGGACAGTGGGGGCCACGCCAGGTCTCCATGCCTGAGCTGCCTACTCTCACTTTCAACTTTTCTACTATTCTGCTAAGAAAACTCTGATTGACAAATATAGTTACAAGTGATTATCAACATCTGTGAGAATTTGAAAAAGTGTTAAAATGTAAACAAAATACCAAAGTAATTTATTTATTGACAATAAGTGTTATATTAAATAATAGTTAAGTAGGTCATTTTATAATAAAGAAATAGGTTATAGCAGTTTAAATCCTAGACCTATATAGGCCATCATATTCTTTTTCTACATGATAAAATAATATCCTCAATAGTTGAATTTGAACCAATTTAGCAATCTTTGTAAGAAATTTTATAGAAAATGCTTATGGATTTTTTTATATGATAATATGGTACAATAAAAAAGATTATTGGATCTACAACCAAGGAATTTGTTCCTGGTTTTGCCCTATATAGTACAAAAAAGGTGGATAGCAAGTTAAATTTGAGTTTCTAATTCTTCCTCCACCATTTGGTATTTGATGTTTGGTTCAATAAGATAGAAGTCATTGTCTTTGAAGCAAAATGAATGATTTAATTCACAGAATTTGCTGTATATATGAGTGCTATAAAGGCGGAGGTAATATCAACTAGATAAACTCATGCTAGCTAATTTATTTGTAGACTTAATCTTGAGAAAAATATTAATAGGAAATACCAGAAATTACTTGAACATTTAAAGAGAAGAGCCTAACACTTTAATTTTATTTTTTATTTTTGAACACACAGAGTGCACAGAAAGCATAAAAAAACCACCATAACAGACATTGCTTATGATCTTTGCTTAGGGGATTTCTCTAGGTTCTTCTCGCTAACGGGTGGGCATTCTTGATATCTAAGAGCATTAGTAGTGTAGTAAGTTTCAGTTTCTTCTCATATGAATTTTTATAGACTCAGAAATATCTTTTAAATATGTTAATTTTCATTTCAAATTATCACCAAGATGTCATGTTCCATAGGTTATTCTCCAAATTGAAGAGAGGTCCAGCACATCCAATATTCCCTAAAACCTATAAGTATTCTGATCCCCAAATCCTGGAAATTGGCTTTAGTCAAAAAGATCAACTAAAAAGTCATTTCAAGAAACATAAGACAATAGTTTCCACTTTGATAAAGTTTATTAATTTTATATGAACTCAAAACAATAACAACAGGAGAAACACAAAAAGCATGTCATAACATGGTTAAAAGTATAAATAAAGTAATGAGAACATGTTAAAATAGTAAATATTTAATACTTGGTTGTATATGGTAAGATGACTAGTTGAATTTAAATTATTCTCTAAAAATGGGCATTAATTTGTCCTAATAGCCTTTGGAACATCTATGAGTTATACATAATACCTAGATTAACCTGATGATGATTTATCACATGTGAATATTTCCTCTAAGTACAAGGAAGAAATTTATTATCATCAAATTAACATTTCATTAGACCATTAGACTAATTTATATATCAGTAGATCAATAACCAATCTTCACCAAATAAGCACATATATTCATAGCTTCTTTCTATATATATGTATATAGATAGATAGATAGATAGATAGATAGATATTATTTAATCTTGTCCTGAGAATGAGGATGCATTTGAATATTTTGAAATCTAAGATTTTTTTGTCTACTGATGCAGAAAATTACTCTATGGAAATAAGAATAGAAATTGCTGTAGTAGGTAAAGGATCAGAAATGATACAGTAATGGGTATGGAGGAACATGTATATGATATATTGTTAAATGAGTAAGATAAATAAAACAATGGAAAAATTGTATTTAACACTACTACTAATAATAATAATATAAATTTTGCTGAAATAATGCACTAAAATTGTAACAGCAGTTAGTTCTTTATAATGACATTAACTGTAGTAGAAATTTGCATCAAGGATATTTTAGATTATTTTCTAATATTTAATTGTTCTCTAAGATTTATAATAGTATAATGCTTGACAATGTCACCAAATGGAAAAAGAAATAACCTGGATGGATTCCTAAAAGGTCAAACTTTCCTCTTTATTTTTGTGATGTTCAGCAGTTACTTTAAAGTACTCACAGTCTTTGACTTAGTTTAAAACATGATTAGATTTCCAGCAGCAGCTCATGTGGCTGAGAATAACACAAGAGGCATAATTGACCTTCAGACTAGAACTGAATGCCAGAATAGATGTTCATCAAAGAATAAATCCTATAAAGAGAAATTTCCTATATATAAACCAAAGAAAATTTTAGTTTCCAAAACATTCTAGTCTGTTATTCCAGATACACAACCAAACCATATTTTGAAGGAAGGCTCTTTTAGTCTGCTTTAATTTAATTATAATTAGTTAGCTTTCCATAAGCATAATACCTGAGATACTAAACTTCTAAAAATAAAATGTTTATTTTGACCCATGTTAGAGTTTCCAATCCATAATCAGCCGACCTTATTGCTTTTAATCATGTGGTGCATGAGGCAGTACATCATGACAGGAATACCTTAGCAAAACAAAAAACATTTATATATCATGAGCAGGAAGGAGGGGAGAGAGGAAGAGACCATATTCTTACAATCCCTTTCAAAGACATGCCTCCAGAAACCTAAAGACCATACATTAGGTCCATCTCTTAATGATCCACTACCTCCCAATAAGTCCACAATTGGGAACCCAATCTTTCTCACAGGGACCTTTAAGGGACACTCAAGATCCTAAATATAACCTTAACTAAAATTTTGTCACTTTCATTTTAAAAAATATTTAAATATGTGTAAGATACAGCTCTCTTGCTTGTCATACTATCTCCTCCTCTTCTTTCTTCTCCTCTTCCTCCTCCTCCTCCTCCTTTTTCTTCTTCTCTCCTTAATCTATAAAAGAGCATGAAAAGATAAAGAAAATATGAAAAATATAATTTTACTACTTTATAGCCTCAGACATAATCTTGTATGTGTGTTTGTATTTATGTCATTTTTTTTCCTAGACACTGATTTGAAAACCTCTACCACTGTCATCGTGAGCAGTAGCTATAGGCTAGTGGTATGCATAAAAGAAGTGGAACCAGTTGAGGCTTGTACCTGATTTAAACAGTCAGGAATATATTTGAATAGTTGAAATTATGCAAACAAATACTTATAGGTTTATAGGAAAAGTTGAATACACAGTTGATGACAGCATTTGTCAAATTATCACAATAATTATTTGTTAATAAGAGACTAAATTGAAAAAAACAAAGTAAAAGTGTCCTGAAATTTGGAAACTTGCAAATTTAAAGGAAGTAATTGCTTCTTTATTTGCTGCCCCCCAAAAATCAAACCAAGAAGAACTTTGAGCAAGAAAGGATAATTAGACTTACGTTTGCCACAGGATCAAGTCTAGGACACAGCTGTCACAGTTATTCTTAAAAAATCTGACTTGATTTAGGTGGCTCAGATCACAGAATGAGTTCATGTTTGACTCCCAGTAAATTCTCCTTATTAGACAAAATGACTCAGGAAAAGGAAAGTGAAAGTATGTTTTCTCAAAGAAGCCTAATCCATGTGTGTGTGTGTGTGTGTGTATACGCATATATGTATATATACACATATATATATACATATATGTATATATGGAAATAACTAACAATAATATGTATGTGTGTATATATATATATATATAATATACATATAAAATTGGGAAATAACAAACAATTAAGAAAAGAGAACAAGATAGAATCAAGAAAGCAAGGATTTGTTACTAAAGCATGTGTACAGAACAAATACAAATAAAAATTGTGGATTATTTTATTGCCTCTTTTACCTGAGAGTTGGTAGATAGATGGAGAATAGATTATTGCTCAATGAATGGAACCAAAAACCAAGAGAAAAATAGACTAAAAATCTCTATACAGTAATTTTCTAGGTAGATTTCAGAATCAATCTACAAGTATGTAAATTAATTTCTTTGTAAAATGGGGTGTTTGTTTTTGTGCTTTTTAGACTATCCAGTTTCATATGTATACTGTATAGCTTGTATATTTGAATCATAAATGTCAGCCATGACAGGCACGTGGTAACATATACCTGTAATCCCAGTATTTGGAAGGATGAGACAGAAGGGTGGCACATATGAGGTCAGCCTCAACAACATAGAGAAACCCTTTTACAAAATAGAAAATAAAATGGCCTGAGAGTGTAGTTCCAAGGTAAAAGACCTCTGGGTCCAATCTCCAGTACCAAAGAAAAGTCATAAATGTCTAGATCACTGAAAAATACAAAGGAATTATAAATAAAGAGCTTGATTCAAATAATATCCTTACATTACAAAAGCAATGTAAGGGTCTTTTGTTTTGAACAGCCGATAGGAGGACATTGTGAAGAGATTACCAAACATATGAAGTGCGAAAATGAAAAAAGCTCTAGTGACTCTCAAATACTTGTTCCTTCTCTACATCGTTGACTTCTTATTTTCATAATTTAAAAACCCAGTCTTCTACTGGCTTTGGGGTTAGATTGTTCCTGTTTTTTAGCAATACCACTTCTGGCTATCTACTCCCCAAAATAGAAACCAAACTACAAACTAATGCATGTATATCTGTGGTCATAGCTGCACAATTCACCATTGCCAAACTAATCAGTCAAGATGTCCATCAACAAATGAATGGATTACAAAATTCTGTGATATGTACACAATGGAATTTTACTCAGCCTTAAAGAAAAACATAATTACATCATGTACAGGTAAATGGATGGAACTGGAGAACATTATGCTAAGTGAGATTAGTCAGTCACAAAAGTGGGAGCTGTCTCTGTTCTGAGATAAAACATTTTATTGCTTTTAATTTGAAAGTTTAAGTTCAGAAGAGATCTTATATTTTGGTTCAGCTCACCTATGTCCTGTGCTTGACTGGTGATAATTCTCTGGTGGTGATAAATTGATGTAAAGGAGTTACATTAGCGAGAGGATTGACTATAGTTGCCCGTTGTACATCCCCCTAAAAAATAAAACAAAACAAAATAAAAAGCATGGTAATGTCATTGAAGTATTTGAAGAAAGCACTGAATTGCAGAGGAGCTGTGGCAAAGAATATGCAAAAATGTAGTTATGTGATATATATTTTTTTCTTTTTTCTTTTATTCTGACAAGGTGATTTTACTTTTTGCACAAAGGCTCTTGCCACCAGAGAAGCCAGCTGTGCAAGCACGTTGAGCCAGAAGCCCATAATATTACCATTTTTATAGTTTTAATGCAAATATGCACCATAGTCCAATCAGTGGGAGCATGGTCTTGATGTGGTTTATTGCTGTCATTCATTGCTTTCCAAGATCGTGACTGGGCAGAAAGGCAGGACTGAGTGACCACTCTCTGTAGCCTTAGAAAGCTGAGTGTCTCAGAAGAGTCTGAGTGGTGTTGGCTAGCTGCCTTGAGGGGGCTCAGCAGATCTTAGTACTTTATGCAGAGACATCTGGTTGCTTCTCCAGGGTGTAGTAGTCCAAGTCATTCAGGGTGGGCTGTCCAGATATTTGTTAAGATTGGGGAGTATATGGAGTGTCACTGTGCTTGATTACGAGGCTCAGTTAGCCAAGATACTGGTCACTTCTGGTACTCAGAACCCTGGGCAGGTGAAGGTCTCAAGATAACATTGCGTAGCAAAATTTTGTACATTAGGTAATTTCCCTCTACCCCTTTCCCATGTAAGGTTAGGTCACCTTCTTTGCTCATCTATGGTTTCTCCTTCTTCATCTAGAGTTCTTTCTGTGACTTTTTTTATCTCTAACTTCTGTTTCTTGTGCCTTTGGGTTTTTGTTGAAATGTTTTGAACCTGTGACTATCTGTTTCAATGTTGGATCCATGCCCACTTCAAGGAGGTGCAAGGTCTGTGGTCTTATTTCCAAGTCTCTCATTCATCTTGAATTGACTCTTATGCAGGGTGAGAAAGTGGGGTTTATTTTCATTTTTCTGAATTTGTTAACCAGTTTTGCCAAAACCATTTGTTGAAAAGGCTATCATTTTTCCAGTGTATGTTTTTGGTCTCTTTGTCAAAAAAAAAAATCAGTTGGTTATAAGTGTGCAGATTTGTTTCTAAGTCCTCTTAAAACAAATGAAGATGAAAACACATGTACCAAAAACCTATGGCATACAGCCAACAGTTTTACTTAGTTCATAGTAATAAATGCCTATATCAAAATGTATAAATATTTGGAATAAACAACGTATATCTAAAATAATTAGAAAAGCTAAGAGAAAGCAAAGCCAAAGCAATAGATAAAAATCAGCATCAAAAATTATAGTAGGCTGGGCATGGTGGTGAACGCTTGTAATCCCTGCGCTTGGGAGGCGGAGACAGGAGGATCGCGCAGGTTCAAAGCCAGCCGTGCTGGCTTAGGAGTCCCTGTTTCCAAAAAATAAATAAATAAAAATAAAAATGGGTCTGGGAGTGTAGCCCAGGAGGTAGAAGGGTTTCTAGAAACCCCAGTACCACAAAAAAATTATAATAGAAATAAAACAGAGACTCAAAAAATATAAAAATTTAAATGAACAAAAGTTTATCTTTTGAAAATAAAATAGTTAAAGCCTTTAGCTAGACTAACCAACAAAAAAGAAATAAGACCTTTATAAATAAAATTAAAGATGATAAAGATATTACCAATTACCACTGATACTACAGTACTTACAGGATAGTGATGGACTTCAATTAACAAGTATATGATAATAATGTACTGAAAAATCTAGAAGAAATGGATAAATATCTACCTAGATACAGACTATCAAAATTAACCAAGAAGACAGAAGTAAACTAAAGAGACCTAACAAGTAACAAAATTCATATCAATTGATGCACAAGAAGTATTTTATAAAGTCCAACATGACTTCATTATAATTATTATTATAAATGTAGATATAGACAGAATAATTCTCAAAACTACATATAAAGGCTATATATGACCAACACATAGCCTTGGTCATATTGAATGGATTTTAATCCCAAATCATTTCCTCAAGATCAATAACAAGACAAGAATGATAACTTTCCCCACTCTTCTCATTCAAATAGTAAAGCAAGAAAGAGAAATAAAGGAAATTCAAAAGTTAGGAAACAACCAAATTATCGACATTTTCAGATGACATGATTTTATTTATAGAAAATCCTAAGCACTTCATCAAATAATATTTAGAACCAATAAATATATTCAATAATGCCACATGATTCAATAAGAACATACAAAAATCAATAGTTTTATAAACAATAAAAAGTTATTAAGAATTAAAAAAGCAAATACATTCACAATAGCTACAAACAAATATCCTAATAACATATTTAACAAAGGACAAAGAAAATACAGAAACAAATCTATGTATTTATAACCAATAGACTTTCTGTCAGAGGAATCAAGATCATACATTGTGTCTCTTCTATAAAGGTGCTGTATAAACTGAATATCTGCATGCAGAAGAATAAAACTAGACCCATATCTCTCACTAGAAACAAAGCTCAAGTACATTAAAAAGACTAGATGAAAGGATTTGGAATTTTTTTACGATAAGAATTTACAAATGCTGGAGGAAATAAAAATTTTAACTGATTTAAACTTATGCAATATATACATGTATTGATCATTGCATGCTATTATAATAATAAATATAAAAACAATGCAAAAATCAACCCAGAATCAAGTGAATAATTAAGTGTAAGACTAAGAAATATGAACATATTAGAAAAATTGTAAATGTTTCAGAACATTAGTCTGGCAAAGATTTTGGGACATGATTTTCAAAAGAGTGCTGTAAATAAAACAAAAAATAGGATTATTTCAATCCCTAAAGATTCTATACAGCAAACAAAACATTCAATAGAGTCACTGTGTAGAATAAAATAAAATATTTGCAAGCTATTCATCTGAAAAGGGATTAATATTCCAAATATTTAGAAAACTCAAATAACAGTCAACAATACAATCTTAAATTTCCAAATATAAAATAACTTGAATAGACATCTCTCAGAAATATATGTACAAATGTTCAGCACGAGTATTTTTAAAATGCTTATTAACATCATTAATCATCAGAGAAATTCAAGTCAAAAACATAATGAAACATCATCTTTTCCCACAAAACATATATACACCCACTAAAATATTATTCAGCCACAGAAAAGAGTAAAATTATGTCATTTGTAGCAATATTGAAGGAGATGTAAATAGAGAAAGGATGGTGAATAGGTACTGAAATACAGTTGGAGGAACGATTTCTAATGTTCCATTGCACAGTAGAATAATAATGGTCAGTAATAATTGATTGTATATTTCAAAACAGCTGGTGGAGAGAATTTTGCATGTTACCAACACAAAGTAATGATAAATGTTTGAGATAATGGAAATACAAATTATGTTGATCTGAACATTATACATTTTACATGTATAAAAAGGTTTCACTGTATCCACAAATGTTTACTCTGTATGATAATAAGTATTATGGTATGTCAGTAAAAATAATAATATATTGCTAGGCATGGTAGTCACACTTGTAATGACAGACATTAGGAGGCTGAGACCTGAATTTCACAGTTCACAGGTAGCCTCAGCTACTTAGTGAGGCCCTTTGTAACTAAATGAGAACCTGTTTCAAAATAAAAAATAGGGCTGGAAGTGTAGCTCATAAGTAGAATGCTTAATAATAATAATATGTTCAATTAATCTATTAAATGTTAATTAGTAACATGGTTTGTATTATTACACTTTGTTACTATACTTTATTAACATTTAAATGACAGACTTAGTATTATAAAGATGTTTGCATGTGTCTAGGTTAATAAATGTACACACAGAGACTAATATATTATCATTGCTTTATATTGAATAATCTATTAATTTTGAAATTTCACATTCTTGATTAAGTACTATCACAAAATATTAATGGGAAACAATAATATATTATTCTTATAGTCACATGATAGTTATACATTTTAAAAACATATTGTGTAGGACATATTTAAGGAAAACTTAATGAAGTGCTCAAATTATTAGATTCACTAACAGTGGATAAATCAAGTTTAAAATAAATAATACTAAAGTCAGACCTTGCACATAACAGACATCTGCACTAAATATTCTTGGAGGTTTCAAACATGGAGAAATTATGTAAGACTAGTTAAATACATGCCAGATTTGAAGGAATATAAGCAAGATTAGGAGATGTCAGTTACATAAGTAATTTGAAAAGTCAGTCTGATTGTAATTTTCAAGCAAATAATTACTGAATAGAGGGTTTCATTCACACCTATCTTAAAGGGACACACTATTAACTGTAATGAGCTCAGTGTGAGCTTCAATAAATCATTAACTACTTGTAGAACCCCTTCTTTTCCCCAATCTATAAATCCTTTCATTAAATCATGCCTATAATGAATCAAGAAGCTAATTATTAGCAGCTGTGTTGCAGCTGTGGTACCACTGGTATTAGGAGAGCAAAGGCAGCAAGAACTTCTTAAGAATCTAGAAATGAAACTTTTTATTAGTCCTGCACTGAAAAGTGTAGGACAATCCACTCAAATTTGCTTCTGGAAAAAAATATCTTGGTATCTTTAGTTGTGTGGATTTATCAAATTCCAAGACCAATTAGTTGATCATTTAAAGCATTTTCCTTCTTTATAACTATACATAAAATTTTAAAAAGTAAAATGACTCCCACATTGTCACAGTCAGTCACAGCAGATTTAGAAATAAAAATTTCTTTTTCCCAATCTCATATTGGGGTCATTGTGGCACATATGTCTCTCTTTGATAGGCTCTTACATGATGACCTTTCCATTCAAAGTCAAGTCATTCAAAATGTGTTTATTCTGTATGTAATTTTTTAAATCACTATGTGTATTTTAGTCTTCTCCTTTTTATATAACTGCATTTTAGAAAGCAGTAAGATATAATTAGAGAAATATATATTTTGTCAAACTTTCCAGTTTATCTGAATTTCTGGAACAAACACAAACACTTATGTAAGTATAAAGCTTATAGACAAGTAGATAGCTGACAGTATTATCATAGTTGATAATTATTCTTATTCATATATTATTATGTATTGAATTATTCATTCAATATTAATACTTAGTTTGTTCTACATTCTATTAAGTAGGGACAGGCAGTATTCCCACAATTATTATTATCATGTATGCCACCTACAATTCATAATAAAGTGACTCTTGTTTTAACGTTGTGACAAATTGCAATTTACCAGAAATACACACTCTGCTAAACAGAGGTAGGAACCAAATATTAGGATACTAACCTGTTTGAAGTAACAAACTTAGAAGGGAAAATACACTGGAAACACATATTATACATCACATTTTAAGAGTTTTTTTTTTTCTCTCTTCCTATTTACAGACCTCTTTAGAACTTAGTAAAAGTATAACTGTTTGAATAATTAGATCAATAGGATTGCTTCTATTTCAGAACAAAAATTGCTGGGGGGGAAATGAATGCACACCATGCCAGTGGGATATTTCCCTTTAGAACAGAAAGTTTAAAAGGACAAGCATGATTCATAGACTCTTAATCTCCCCCCGCAAAATAAGTAATGATTAGATAATTTGGGAACATGTGAGCATGGGGGGTAGGAGAGACTCTAGACAGTTTGCATTTGCTAACTGCGCCACCATGTAGCAGCAGGGATGCTGCCAGACTGCTCACAGGGATAATTATCACCTCTGAGGGAGCAGTATTTCCGGAAATGATGTTCCTCAGCAGATAGAAGGGGAGGGCCCCTTGCAAGCCTCCTATCCCAAGCTATAGAGTTCTTTTGTTTTCAGAAAGGGTGGTTATGAATTAAGGCCCACTGCTGTTCAAATAATTAGGATTTGTGGTGTTTAAGAATTACCTCCATTAGAGAAGTAAAATGGTATTAATAGTGTGGCGGCAAGCTGTGAAATATAGTAACATTACTTCCTAAGACAGCTGTTCAACTGCTGTTAGAATAGGCAAACTTCTTATGGGGAAAAAAAATACAAAACAAAAAATTCCCCAAACTTCTGAGTCTATCAGTGTTGGGCTAGCAAACAGCAATAAAAAGAGAAAAATAAAAATCGTGTAGAAATAAGAGTTCTTTTGAGCTGTTGAAACAATTACAGCACAATCTACATCACTAAGAGATCAAGGAATCAGAGTAGAAATAAAGTGACCATCCCGCAGAGAAGTATAAATAAAATAGCAATTTACAAGGTTAGTTCACTTGGGAAGGAAAGCATTCTGCTTTATTGAAGAAAAAGCAAGTTTTAACAGGATTCTTATAAAATAAACACATAGACAAATGAAAGTAAATTTTGTCAAGAATAGTAATTGGGCTTTCCATAAAAATCTCTTCAGCTTAGTAAATCAATATAAAGTTGCTTGAAATTCTTATATAATGAGAGTTACACTTTGGCCATTTACCTATCATGACAAATTGGGGCACTTCTAGGGGAAAAGGACTTAAAGAATATAACTTTCAAACTCAGTGTTAAACTACTTATTTTATCCTATTCCACATCTTTCAAGATACTCAAAATCAGGATGTAATTTCTTAGGAAGGCTTTATTGATTATATTTTTTGTTAATGGAAATAGGATATCAATGTCCTAAATTAAAAATCAAGTTTACTATGCTAAATTTTAAATCATGTATAAATATTATTAAGAAATAGATTTTTTTGCAAAAGGACTAGTAAAAAATACAGGTGAGGTATTTTTCTTTAATATTGTGAGGTATATATATTTTCAAATGTATATTAATTTCTTGGAATGAAATTATTAAAACTGGATTGAAGAGACTTAACATACATACACAACACACATGCACACACATATACATACATACATACATACATACATACATACATACACAAAAAAGAGAGAGGAAAAGCTTAGTGGAAAGCTGGAAGATTCAGAAGAACTCAGAAGATTCTAACACAAAAGAAAATAGAAACCTATGATCCTAAGCAATGGCAAATGAAAGGAGGAAAGATGTATGATAAAGCCTCAAGATAATGGACAAAGGACTGGTAAAGAATGTTTAGGTGGCCCATGCTATGCTTTACAGAGAATATGAAAAAAAGTTAGTAAGTTGTATTTTATTTTATTTTATTTATTTATTTTTAATATATTTTTATTGGTGCATTGTAGTCAAACATCTCAATGGAAAACAAAACTTGTGAAGATATACATGCACACATCATCCAATTGGCATTTATCCAGTCCCCATCCTATTCCCTCCCCCTAACTTGATCCCATGCTTAATTTAGTGATTAACTTTGATATATTTGTTTAAGCAATCATGTGCTTAAAAGAGATTCCATCTTCCCCCATTCCATCCCCTCTGATATCCACCTTAATTTGCTCCTCCATAGGGCCTTTTCTTCAACTAAATTTCCTCCTATTACCCATTTCTTCCTAGTTTTTGCATATTAGGGAAAGCCTCTGCCTTTTTATTTTCTGTTATATTTCTCTGTGTATGCCGCATTGCAGGTTTTGATTCTATTCTTGAAGACCCTGGCACCGGCCTGACCACCCAGGAGATTTCTGATCCGGGCCTTGCCGGCTCCAGCACCAGCCTTGCTTCACTGCAGGCTCCAATCCCAGCCTTGCTGGCCCTGGCACCCATCTCGCCACCTGGCAGGCTCCTATCCTGGCATAAGAGGCCCAGGCACCAGACTTGCTGTGCATTGGGCTCTGGTCTCTGTCACTATGAGCAGGTCATCTACAGATGTTCCCTTTTATCTTCCATTTTTTTTTTCCTTTGGTGGTACTGGGGTGCCTGGAAACCCTTCTACCTCTAGGCTACACTCCTGGAAACCTATTTTTTTATATTTTTATTTGGAAACAGGGTCTCTTAAGCCAGCAAAGCTGGCTTCGAACCTGAGCAATCCTCCTGTCTCAGCCTCCCAAGTGCAGACATTATAAGCATGCACCACCACAACCGGCGTTCTTCCATTTTTTTTTTTTTAATATGAGAAAGCAGTACATGTCTTTTGCAAAAGCTGGGTCCCCAAATACCTAGTGGCAATGAATTTTGTCTTCCCTCCAAAGGCAGAAGTCCACAGCTTCACTTTGGAGAGCAGGTTCTGCTTCTCCATGTGTACCCTGGCCTCCCACTCTGCACAGAGGAGTGCGGTGGCCATGAGGGCTGATGTCTCCCAGAACACGTGGAGTGGCAGCCCATCCCAGCTATGCGGGGCTTCCTCTGATAACCCCCAAACCCTTTTACCACTTAGCATGATGTCCAGAATTCCCAAGCATGTGTGGCAGGAGCAGTCTACTTTTGGGGAGATTTCCTCAAAAGTTCAAGGTAGAGTGGACTGGATCTGTCTGCCCCTCCAAATACTGGTAACCACCACTGCTGCTGCTGACACCGCTATCTCAGTTCTCTCCTAAACACCTTTTCCACACAGTATGTTTTCCAGAATTCCCGAGCATGTGAGGCAGTAGCAGTCTACCTTTGAGGACAATTCTTTAAAATTTTAAGGTGGATTAGATTGGATCTCTGCCTCTGCCAAATACTGACCACCACTGTCACTGCCACATCCATCTCGATTCTCTCCCGAGCACCTTATTCATACAGCATGTTGTCCCAAATTTCTGAACATGTGTGGTGGCGGCATTCTACCTTTGGGGTGATTTCTTCAAAAGATCAAGGTGGACTGGAACAGATCTCTGCCTTTCCCAAATACTAGCCTCTGCACCACGGCCGCTGCAACTGCCACTGCTGCTGCCGCCACCGCCACCACCACCACTGCCACCACAACCTCCGCTACCACCATCTCAGTTCTCTCCCAAACACTTTTCCCTCTCAGCAAGTTGTCCAGAATTCCTAACCATGCATGGCTATAGCAGCCTACCTGTGGGGCAGTTTCCATGGAAGATCAAGGTGGATTGGATCGGATCTCTGCCTCTTCCAAATACTGGCTTCTGCCGCCCCTGCCACTGCCGCCTTCCTCTTGGTTCTCTGCTGAGCTCCTTCCTTAAATGGTATGGTGTCCAGAATTCTTAAGCATGTGGGGCAGGAGCAGTACCCCTTTGCAGAGATTTTTTTCCCAGAAGTTCAAGGTAGATTGGATAGGATTTGTCTGCATCTCCTGAATCCTGGCTGCTGCCGCTGCCATCTTAGCACCTCTCCAATATTTTTTTAATAAGGAAGATAGTATGTGTGTTTTGACGAGGTTGTGAGATCGAGCACTCAGCAGCAATAAATTTTATCTCCCCTCCAAGAGCAGAGGCCATAGCCTCACTGCATAGAGCAGGAGCAGGATCTGCTGTTCTGAGCACACCATGGCCCCCAGCACAGCATAGAGGAGCGCGGCAGCCAGGAGCACTGAGTTCCCTGGGATGCGTGGCTGGGCTTCCTGTCTGGAACTGCTGGGCTCCCTCCACCATGCCCGGATCATTTTTCTTACAAAGTGTGTTGTTAATAGTTCCCCAGCATATGCAGTGGAAGCGGTATTTTCCCTGATATTTTCTGGGATGTTCTTCCAAAACTCAGTTTTCTTGCATAGCAGGCACCTCCTTGTCATCTTGCTTTCACCATTATCCACTCGCTCTCTCCTGTATTTTAGATAGGAAGTCATGGCTGAAAATGTCTCCTTAAGTTGTCCCAATCAGATATTAAACCAAAATCTGGTGTCCAGAGCTTCTCCAAGACATGCATGTCTTCTTCGGGGTCTGTGGTCGCCAGTGTGACCGTGGTTACTGCCATCTTCCCTTCTTTCCATAAGGTGTAATTTAAAGAGACTTCAAGGCTTCATGAGCTCTTTGGATATTGTATTTGGGCAGCAGCAATTGTAGGAACTGCTCCCATAAGTTTTCACCAAACAACGCAACAGAGGATAAATTTAATATTTGCCAATGTGGGTGCACAAGCTTGTAACAATCACAAATCTGTGCTGTTTTCTTAGGCAATTTAAGAGGCATTTTTTTCTCTGAAAATGAAAAACAGAAGTGTGCAGATAAAAACCTGGCATGCTTGCAGGTACATACTTCCATTTCTAGTACCATAAGAAAATGATTTCTGACACAGGCATTCCATTTCTTGATACCAGGTATACTATATTATTATTCCCAGTCATATACCTATAAATATAATTATTACTTAACTGTTTAAATTGAACCAATCCATAAGTGTAGAAATATTTTTAGAAACAGTCATCTTCAGATAATGTCACCAATATGTTAAAAGTAAGATTGGGCAGCTACAGTATTATTTGTAAAAGAAAAGCAAGAATACTTTCAAAATATCTTTAAGAAAGTAGGCTATAACCAGAGCAAGACTCCACTGTAAAGTCGTAAAATAAACTACAAACTACATTTTGGTCTTTAAATATCCCAGAAATCCTTTTTGTGTGAATACTAATTTATTTTGCATAAATTCAAAATGAAATAAATCAATGTAAAATTAACATTGTCCTTATTTATTATAGTCTCTCTTTAGTTCAAAGTTACAATGTAGTTGATGGGTATTTTTTTTTTATTTATCTAAAATCCTAGGGAAGAAAACTTTCTCTCTAACCATGGCTACCTATGCTCTCATGTACTTACTCTTTATGTTTTTCAAACAAATTCCTTTTCTCCATACCCTGATTCCTCCATGTCATAAACCATTTGTGTTTATTTATTTACATATTTGCTCTTTTTAACTTTTAAAAATCTTAGTACCTGGAAATAATATATTGAATTATAAGTGTAAATAGTCTGGTCAAAAAGTATATTCTTGGATAAAAATGAATAAATATACATGCTGGTGTATGTTTTGGACTTCCATGAATTTATCTTTGTGAATTCTGCTTCTAGAACCATGTTTGGACAGAAACGATAATTCATTTATGAACGCAAAGCATACAACTATAAAAAGCAAAAAAAGTAGCCTGCTTGCTTGTTATTTAAAATATATAGATGTCTATTTGTAACATTTAGATATTTGTTTTGTAAATATTTGGCTTTAAATTCTATTATTTAAAATTGCAAACAATAAAAATACACTGATGTTATGTGCATATGTGAAATTACCAATGCCAATATTGACATCATGTATGGGGAAAATGGAGGCAGTTGGGAGGGAGCCAGGGGGAAGCTCACCAAGTACTGTGCGAATATATGTCCTTATCACTCTGAACGACATTATGAAGTGACACTACAATGCACCAATAAAAGTATATAACTTTTTAAAAATAAATTTCCATGATCAACCCACATTAAGAGTTTTACTATGACTGTTACTAACCAATTGTATTTTATGGTTCTTACAGTCTATGGTCAATATCTGTGCTAACTGATCCAATTTGATTATCTAGGGCCATTTCTCTTTAGGTTACTAAAGATCATGATAAACTGGGAGTGGTGGTGCACACCTGTAATTCCAGTACTTGGGAGTCTGTGATAAGAGAATCACAGGTTCAAGGCCACCCTCAGCAACTTGTGAGAGATTCTCAGCAACATAATGAGACTGTATTTCAAAATAAAAAATGAAAAGGGCTGTGGGTGTAGTTTGGAAGTAGAATGCCCCTGGATTCAACCCCCAAAAGCTCAAATAACAACAAAGTCTGACAATTTCCTGCTTAATGTTATTTAGTTATTTCTAAAGGTATGATTGGGATGCATTTTTAAATTATGTTTATATTTAATTTTTTCTTTAATAAAAGTAACACAGGCATATCATTAATAAATATCTACTCACTATGACCTCATACATTTTATATTCTACTCAACTATAAAACTAGCATCATGTGAACAATTTCAAGCTCTGCACCAATAAGAACTGTTTCTCCGCAAATTCCATCACAGATGCAATGGCCTTCAAGTTCCTTGCTAGCTGAACATAGTGAAAATAATTCTGCAAAATAATTTTCTATGTGCTTTTGGTAACAGTGTTCACCTCAGGGCTTTCTTCTGAAATATTTCTGCTCTGGAAACATTTTGAAATAAATTTGCATTTCTACTCCTTTGAGTCTATGATGGGTAAGGTGGCCTTGATGATTCCCCAGATAACCTACAGGCATATTTTTTATTCTTCTGGTGCAAAATACTTGTCTTATAATTATGGGCACTAATTACTGTACCTTCCTTGTCCACAGCTTTCTTGGAAGCACCTCTAAATGTATTCCTACTGTAGCCAGATGGCAAATTTTCCAAATCTTTTTGCTCTACTCCTTTATGCTCCAAGTTCTCATTGCAAATTTCGATAAAAGAAACCAGTAATAACAATGCTGCTGCCTGAGTGCTTTGTCTGCTTAAAATGTTCTCAATCATCACCTTTAAGAATTCTGTTTTACATGAAGTTTTAGGGAGATGAAATGCAGACAATTTATTTGCTATAGCAAAAAACAATACTCTTTACCTAATTATCAATAGAAGCCTCATTTTTATCTGAAATCTCATGAGACTTTTACCATCTGCATTTCTATCAGAATTCTTAGCCCCCACTGGAATTGACCATTAATATCTATTTATATCATTCTAGGCTTTCTCTAAGCTACTAGTTCAAAATTTTACAAACTCTCCTGCAATCTAGTTCCAAAAGCTCTTCTACATTTCTATGTATTGGAACAATAAATACAACCTAACTTCTTGCTGCCAATTTTATCATCTTTCCATTCTTATAACACATATGCAAGATAATCAATTTATGAAGAGAAACGGTTTGTTTTTTTTTATTTTTATTTTATTTTATTTTATTTTTAATTTATTTTATTGGTGCACTGTATTCATACATCATAGTGGGATACAAACTTTTGTAGACATACACGCACACATCGCCCAGTCAGCCCCCACCCGATCCCCACCCCATTCCCTCCCCACCCCTCCCTCCCATGCTTGGCTTAGTGGTTGACATCTAGTATTATAGCAAATTATCCAAAATTAAAAATGATAATCTCACGTAAGAGTTTCATTTGTCTGATACCAAGCTTTTGATGACTTAAAGATAACATTTCAATATTTCTTTTTGCTTTCTTTCTTACCAGAGAATATTTTTTTCTATTTTTTTTTAGGTGAAACTATCATATATTTATATATTTATTTTTCAGAAAAAATCTATCCTAATATGGAATATGGACTCTAGGTACCCAAAACGATCTTGAAAAAGAACAAAGCTAGAAGATATATATTTTCTGATTTCAAACCATATAAAACTACAATAATTGAAACAGTGTAGTACTATTCTAAAGGCAGATATATAAACCATTGGAGTTAAATAAAAGCCTAGAGCTAAATTCTTCCCTATATTGTCAAGTTATTTTTGACAAGGTTTCCACGAACATTTGGTGGTGGAAATAATAATCTTTTAACTAAATATTGTTAAAAAATAATAATTACATGGAAAAGAATACAATTGGACCCTTACCTAATCCCATATACAAATATTAACTCAAAATAGATAATAGACCTAAATATAAATCTTAAGACTATAAACTTTTAGGAGAAAATCTGGGTCATTAAACCTCACAACATTGAAATTGGCAGTGATTTCTTGGTTATGATTTCAATGGCACAGGCAACAGAGGAGTATACAAACTCCCTAAAAAAAAAAAAAAATTGTATATCCAAAGACAATGTAAACAGAGTTAACAGTTACTAATAGAATGGGATAAAATATTTCCAAATGCTATATCTGAAGGTATATTAATATTCCAACTAGAAATCCTAAAAATTAACAACAATAAAGGCAAACAATACCCTTTTGAGATAGGTAAAAGACTAACATAAATAATGAATCTCCACAGATAACCAATCTTAGTTGTCTGTTGGATGGAAAATCTTGTTTCTCAAGTTCTGGAGTGTGTTACCTATTTCTTCTTTGTAGTTAATCTCTTTGAGTATTTTCTCTAGTGCTGGTTTTAAAGACATAAATTCCTTCAGTTTCTGTTTGTCATGGAAGCTTCTTATTTCTCCATCTAATTTGATAGAAAGTTTTGCTGGGTAGGAAATTTTTGGCTGGAAGTTGTTTTCTTTCAGAGTTTGGAATATGTTACTCCAAGCCCTTCTGTCTCTCATGACTTGGTTTGGGAAGTCTGGAGTGATTCTAATTGGTTTGCCTCTGAATGTCACTTGGCCCTTTGCTTTTGTTGCCTTTAAGATTCTCTGCTTGGCTTCCACATTGGTCATTTTGACAATTATGTGGCGTGGGGATCCTCTTCTCCGATCCTGTCTAAAGGGAGTTCTATAAGTTTCCTGGACCTTTGTATCAACCTCTTGCTCTATGTTTGGAAAATTTTCTGCTATTACTTCCTTGAAGAGATTGTTGATCCCTTTGGTTTCACTTTCTTTTCCCTCCTCTATTCCAATAATTCTTAGGTTAGCTCTCTTAAAATGGGCCCATATTTCTTCAATATCAGATTCCTGCTGTCGGATATTTTTTTCTAGATTAGAAACTATGATTTCATTTTTGGATTGCTTATCTTCTAAGAGCGAGATTCTGTTCTCCATGTGTTCTAATCGGTTGTTTGTGCTTTGAATTGAGGACTTTACTTCATTAATTGCATCCTTTATCTCTTTTTGGCTCTCTCTGAGTTCTTTTCGAAGCACCTCTATTATTTCTACAGTTATTTTCCTGATTTGATCTTCTAGAAATCTCTGATTTTCTGTTTTATCGGGTTCTGATGTTGTGGGGTTGTGGGCATTAATTGCTCCAGTATTATTCCTCTTTCCCATGATTTCGGATGTTTGTGCCTTCTCTGGGTTCTTCCCTTGGGTCACTATGACTTCCCTTAAGGTGTTCTGGATCTCGGGTCAGTAGTATCTCAGACCCCACTACTCCTTTACTGGGTTTTATCACAGAGTCTTCGACCCAGAGAGTCGATAGAGGCTGCTTTAGACTGTGGGGGGGTGCCAGGTTGCACGTTCTCCTATGGTGTGATATCTCGGCCACCGCCCCTTCCCCACTGGGTCAAGTCCCAGGGATTTCTCCTCTGTGGCCCACAATTTGACTCACTGTTCTTGAGTACGCAGATGTAGCTGTACTGGCCTCGCTGAATTCGCTGCTGCTGCTGCCGGTAGCAATATGGCGCCGCTACTACACCCTCGGCTGTGGGGCTGGCGTTTTTCTTTTTGATTTTGATTTCTACTCTGAATCCCTGCAGCGTGTGCTGAGCTCGGCCACTGGGAGCTGTAGATGCTCTCTGCGCGGAGAAATCTCGCCTAGCTGTTCCGCAGTGGCTCACCTCGGCTTGCTGTGGCCGTCTGGTGAATTCGCCGCTGCCGCCGGCAGTATGGCGCTTCTGCCGCGTCTGCCGCGTCCTCGGGCGCAAGGCAGGTGTATCTCCTCTGTGGCTCTGTTCTCAGTCTGCTTTCTCTCTGGAGCCTGGTGATTTTTTGTTTCACTGGTGATGGTGTTTTCTGGCTATGAAAGGCACTGATTTTGTGGTAATGGATATTTGTTGTTAGCGGAGCTCTTAAGCCCCGCTTTTCTCGGTCGCCATCTTCCCGGAAGTCCAGAAACGGTTTGTTTTGGCTAAAAATTTAGGAGTTTTCATCCCATTACTAGCCAGACTCATTGCATTTGGGGCCTGTAGTGAGTAAATACATCATGGTGGAAATATATGACAGAGAAAAATGGCACACCTTCAGAGAAAGAGGGAAAAGAAAGGGTCTAGAGTACCATGATCTTCTTCAAAAGACATCTCCCAGCTTTTCGGGAGGTGGGAACTGGAGGATCCCGGTTTGTGGACAGCCTCAGCTACTTAGTGAGGCCCTTCGAAACTCAGTGAGACCCTGTTTCAAAAATATAAAAAAGACTAAAATATGGGGCTGGGGGTGTAGCTGGAGGTACAATGTACCTGGGTTCCATCCCTGGTACCACCAAAAAAAAACCAAAGGCACCTTTTTAAAAATGTATTTATTTTATTTATTTATTTTATTTATAAGTGGAACATATTGAAAATGGTGTACATTTAGATTGTGCTTCATCAGCAAAAAGATAAACATGTGCATTTAGACACACAGTGTGATATGTTAAGAAATTCAAGTAGCCCGGTATGGTGGGGAGCACTTGTAATCCTCATGCTTGGGAGGCAGAAACAGGAGGATCACACTGATTCGAAGGCAGACTCTCTGGCTTAAGAGACCTTGTTTCCAACTAAAAAATATATAAAATAGGTCTGAGAGTGTAACCCAAAGGTAGAAGGGTTTCCAGGAACCCCAGTAACACCAAAAAAAGAAGAAATTTAAGTAATCAAAAACAGTTTTTGATTGACCGATTGATTCATTTTATGAACAGGTACAGCATATTTGATGAATAATTTCATATCCCTTTGCAAGTATCAGTCTTTAAGAATCTTCAAGTATTTAATGTGAGGTATAATTTGAATTTTTTTTAAATTTATATTACCTTTGAAGCAAAACTAATGCTCATTTTATAACAAGAGACTAGTGGATTACAATTATGTAAAATCATTCAATTTCTTATTTTGTGTCTAGATGAAATGGAGAAACTATAGATGAGCAAATATGTTGACCTAACTGAGGGGATTGAAGGGGAAAAGAGGAAAATTTTATAATGTACATGATGTACATTCACAAATACATCAAAATCAATCACTAAGCCTAACATGAGAAGGGGGAAGAGGGAGGGAATGGGGTAGGAATGGGTAAGGGCTAATTAGGTGGTGTGTGCATGTATGCCTTACCATCTTATACTCCATTAAGATCCATGACCACAATGCACAAATAAATTTAAAAAAAAAAAGAAAAAAATTATTCAGTCCATCTTGATGGCACAGCAAGAGATTTGAAATTACTTATAAAAATGTCCTATATTTTATACTTTTAAAAGATTATAACTTAGCTGTGTGTGGTTGCTCAAGCTTGTAATCCCAGTACTTGGGAGGCTGAGACAGGAAGATAGCGCAAGTGCAAAGCCAGCCTCAGCTACTTAGTGACGCTCTCAGCAACTTAGTGAGACCCTGTTTCCAAATAAAATATAAAATTAAGGTCTTGGAGTGTTACTTATAAAGTTCACCCTGTTTTATGCTATTTGATATTTTACATTCTGTACTACTTTTTCCTTTTTTTAAAATTATCTACAAATGATGAAATGTTCACCAGGAAGATATATGTGTACAGATCAATCTATGCCATAAAATGTCTCTATTAGATAGGTATTAAATATGTCCCAGGTATTATTGCAAATATTACACAAAATATCACAACTAATGTTTCTTTTTATATTCCTGTAGGTATTGAATGATTGATCTATAAATGTAATATTTTTAAAGTCAAATTTACATGTGTGCAAATATTAGGTTAAGTAGCTCAATATCTTTCACAAACTTCTTTCAGTTTCCTTTCTTCTGCAAAAGTTAGAAAGATTAGAAACTATATTTTCTGGAATCATTTGGACCTAAATATGTTAATGAGACAATTTTATTAATTTCAGTTTTACTATTGATTTGGACATTCTGCATTTACTTGATTAATCTGGGCATATTTTTCAAATACCTTAAAAGGAGAATAATGGTCATTTTTCACTTATCTTTTAAATAATGAAAATAGTTAGAGTTATCTGTCTTTATTTCAAATATCAGTTATTACCCAGGGTATGCGAACTTTCACTTTATCAGATTGCCTTCAGAAAATAGGACCCATATGTTTAGTTTAACATTAATTAATTTCAATTTCAAGGAAAGTATTATTCTAGTTTTGTTTTTATTTCTTTAAACACCTACTCTCTTATGTTAGACACTTACTTTCTTGTTTTTATTAAACTTACTTAGAAAAAAATGATATATAATACATTCCAAGAATTTACATCAAGGGATTAGGCCTGATTATTTTTTTTTTAGCTATTCAATAACAATTCTACAGATGTCACCATGTTTACCTCCCTACCACAAAACACATAGAAGATTTCCTCTAATGCTTATATTATTTATTGTTATCTTCATCTGGGTAAATTGAAAAGTCAACTAGAGCAGAGAACTTTATTCTTTTTTATTTACCTCGCTCAAGTATGAAGATGAATGCCTGGACTTTGGCAGTGGCTCAGTACAATTTGTTGAATGAATTAATTTGCGGAGTGTCTATTATATTTCAGGCACTGTTCTGGGTTATTGTGCTACAAGTGTGAAGAAAATAATTGAACAGCCTAATGGAGCTTATAGTTTGTGGTATAGATAATACCATCTAGCCTTTGAGTAATTTTTATAACAATTGCTTAAATTGTACAAAATCCTAAAAAGATGATAAGAGCTAGGACGAGAAAGAGTATGACAAGACCAAAAGATCTAAGGAGAAATTGGCCAGTAAGAGTCATGAGATCCTTTTAGAAGTAACAATTTTCAGCATGGTAGTCATGGCATTAAGGAGTCATGCATTAAGGAGGACACCTTTGAGAAAAATCTTAGGATTAAAGGTATTTACCACAGGATGGGAGTGGGAGAGAAATTCCAAGTAGAAAAAGCTACATTAGAGGGAGGGCAGATCAGAAAGGCTGAGAGATGTGTGGCAGAAGTTCAGATCAGAGTGATCGTGCAGAGCTGGTGATTGTGGAAGCAGATAATGCTTATCATTGCAGAGAAACCAACCAGTTGTGACCTTCAAGCATCACTAAGCACTAGTCTCATTATATTTAATATAGAATCTCGTGAGTATGTGATAGGGGTCCTGCCCACCGTCAGTTGTGCAGGGCTGAACAAGAAGGTAGAGCGCCAACGGCTCGAACACACATCCATGAGCCGGGAGTCAAGTCAAGCAAGATCTCGTCTATTTCTCTCCAAGCAATCATATATATAGCACCAAACCACAAGGGGAATTCCCATGGGAAATAGCCTAGCCTATTGGAATAAAGATCACTAGCACGTAGTTTACAGCCAATCCAGGCCAGTACATGAGCCATTCATGTGTGCAGAAGCTCCTTTAAAGGTAAAAAAAAGGGAAAAACTGCTCAGTCTCCCCACCCATAATGAATGGGGAAACCACGCCTTCGTAGCTTCCTCCAGGCGCCATCTTAGCCCCTTTTCTGCTGAATCATTTTACTGTGTAAGTTCTTAAACTTTACTTAAAGTTTTGCCTTAGGATGCAGGCCGCTCAGCCCGAGGGAGGCTGCATCTCTTTAGGCACTGTATGGACACACCCCATCAAGTATGGATTTTAGAAACTTCCCAGGTATTGATGTTTGTTAAAATACATCATGTGCATTAGAGAACTTTCCTCTTCCTCCCATCCCCTTAGTTAAGTCACCTTATTTGCTCATTTATAGTTTCTCCTTTGTCTAAAGTTCCTCCTCTGACCTATTTTCTCCCTAGCTTCTGTATATTAGGGAGAGCATTTGATTTCTTACTTTTTGTGACTGACTAATCTCCTTTAGTAAAATGTCCTCCAGTTCCATCCATTTCCCTGAAAATGACATAATTATGTCACTAAGCCAAACATGAGAAGGAGGGAGAGGAAGGGAATGGGGCGGGAATTGGGTAAGGGCTAATAGGCTGATGTGTGCATGTATGCCTCCAACATCTTGTACCCTATTAAAATGTATAATTACAATGCACCAAAAGAAAATTTAAAAAGAAACTGCCCAAGTAAACTATTTATGTGTGTGTGTGTGTGTGTGTGTGTGTGTGTGTGTGTGTTTTGTGTTACTCAGAATTGAGGTCAGGGGTATATTACCTCTTATCTTCATCCCCCCCCAGCTTTATTTTTTATGTTGAAACAGGGTCTCACTAAGTTACTGAGGGCTTTTCTGAGTTGCAGAGGCTGGCCATGAACCTGAGATCCTCCTGTCTCAGATTGCAGTTGTGTGTCTCCAAGCTCAGCTCATGTAGACTATTTCTTATAAAGGGATCCTGAATTAAATCTAAAAATACAGGAGTAGATCTTATAAAATAAGTAAATTTTAAATGTGATTTGTTTATATTAAATTTAGGAATTTTTCTTTGATGTATCTGAGAGTTAAATGTCTAGGATCCCTAGCATGTAGCATTTAATGAAATTTTGTGTTGTGTTTCTTCTCATGTATTGAGGACAGCTGCTCATGCTCCACTCAGCTTATAGGAGTCATGAAAATCTGATTGTAAATAGGGTAAAATTATTCAGTGTTTAAAACTGAACATTACATTTTCTTATGAGAGTAAGGAAAAGTAAGACAATATTCTCCTATGTATAGAAATAGATATAAATTTAATGTTTATTAAGTATCTACTATATAAAAAGTACCAATTTAGTATATATATATATATATATATATATATATATATATATATATATATAGAGAGAGAGAGAGAGAGAGGTAGATATCCTAGATAAAATGCAGTCCATCATAAATACTTTTTATACAATTTATTTTGTTGTTACCATTTTATTTTTATTTTTTTTTATTTTTATGTGGATCATATTGAAAATGGCATACATTCAGACAGTGCTTGGTGCTATTTTAATCATTTTGCTAACATTTCAGCTCTATAAAATGTATTTTAATAAAGGTTGATATAATATAGTAATATATTTATGATATATTTCAGTTATTGCAATGACATGAAGCAATTTTATTGGTTTTCTCATCCCAACCACTTCTTAGGGAAAAGGATCATAGGTTAAGGTCTAATGATATGTACTGTAAAGATGAACTCAAAATCAGTTGTCTCCTTATCCAAGAACAGAAAAAAATACTCAGTTTAATTACAATTTTCTTTCAGCTGACACAATTCACAGACAGATGAAGTGTTAAAAATTCTAAAACACTTCAGTACAAAAAATCTTTTCTTGGCCCCTATAAACTGCAGATGCTGAGCAATTGGATGCTATTGCCAAAGTCACCTCTTCATGCAAAATATGAATGAAAATAAAAGGCAAATTTGTTTTTATAGCATCAGAGTATCTTTGGCATTTCTCTAAGGTCTACAGATGCCACTGCTAATGAAGAGATGTTAAAGAATAATGAGCTCAAGGCTTTCAAATGCTGAACGATGAATAAAATTGATGTCTTAGAGATCACATAGGACCACAGTGGTGTAAGTGCACACAAATCAATGCAAAAACGGTGTCTGTAATCCCTATTCTCATGCAAGGCCCGTGTACATAAGTTTTCAATTTCTTATTCATATAGAGAAATCAATATTTGACAAGAGAGATTTCTCCATGACAACTACATTTTCTTATTTGTTTTATTTATATAATTTTACATAAATTCAAAAGTATCCAAAAGATTTTAAGCACTAAATCTTTAAAATAATTTATTTCAACATATTTCTGAGAGGGTTTGATACAGCACACTAGCTTTAGTTGATTTCTGAACACAGCATCAATGCCCTTGCTGCTTTACAAATATAGCACACTTCCTTAAAAATGTCTTAAGAAAACATTTTATTATTAATCTTATTGATAAATGTATAAAATTTTACATCATTCATAATTGAGTAGGGTTACTATATACATTTTTTTGTGTGTGTGTGTGGTACTGGG
Source organism: Muscardinus avellanarius (assembly GCF_963383645.1). NCBI lineage: Eukaryota > Metazoa > Chordata > Mammalia > Rodentia > Gliridae > Muscardinus > Muscardinus avellanarius. The sequence goes on along the minus strand of NC_137791.1, from coordinate 111,013,332 downwards.
GTTCCTGGAAGCCCTTCTCCCTTGGGGCTAGACTCCCAGAACTTTTTTTATTTATTTGGAAACAGGATCTCTTTTTTTAAATTTTTTTATTGGTGCATTACATTCATAAATCATATTGGGGTAAAATAACTTGTGTGTACATACATGTACACATCACTGATTTAACCTCTATTATATAATATGGTGGATATAGATAATATTTTTACACAGAATGTGTCAGTAGGAAACATATATTTAAAAAACTTATAGCCTAATATAACATTTTCTACTTCAAATCATAAGATAGCTTGAAGAGAAGGTCAAAGAAATCCTAAAATAGTCTGATTAATTTGATCTTATTTTTTTAATTTATATAAGTCGCTAACTACTTTTTTATTTTCAGGCAACACATAATTACTCAAGAAAATAATAAAAAATACTTATAAATGGAAAGAAGCAAATATTATTCATAATTTTTACCAATAGTCAATCAATCTAGCAGAGTTACTACATTAGGGAATGCTAAATTACTGTTAAATATATAAATTATATACTCATTACTATAAAAATATTGTGAATGCTTATCTACATATTTCTTTCTGTATGTGTGCCATCACTTTGAATTTTTAAATATACGTTTATTGGCGCATTAAAGACATTATAATAAAATTTAGAATCAAAGCCGGGCGTGGTGGAGCACCCTTGTAATGCCAGCATTCAGGGAGGCTGAGACCAGAGGATCGCTGTTTGTGGACAGCCTCAGCTATTTAGTGAGGCCCTCTGCAACTTAGAGAAACCCTGTTTCAAAATAATGAGCAAAAAATAAGGCAGGGGATGTAGCTAAGATGTAGAATGCTTCTGGGTTCCATCCCCAGACCTGCAAAAAAAAAAAAAAAAAATTAGAATCATAGGGATATATATGCACACTATTTACTGATAGCTAACAATAAGCTAAAGTATCCTTATTTGCAAAATCAAAACTTTCAAAATTGTATAAATGCAAATAATATTTCAATAAATTATTAATATACCAAACAAAAACACATTTTATTATTCATTAATTAGAAAAATATTTAATAGAATATATATTTAATGAAATTTATTAAGGAAATAAATTATATTAAAAGCCTATTGGTAGAAAATTGAAGTTAGCAAGATAAAACAGTTCTCAGTATTTATCTTTCTGAAGAGAAAGTATAATATTTACTATCAATTTTATTTCACTGAATTTTCAATTTTCTTCTGTTTGCACAAAATATCCCATCGAGAAAATAAAATAAGTGGAATAAACTACAAAAAGAATCTTAAAGTACCACTTGAAGCTCCATATATTGAATATATTTTGTTCATACTGTAAATTGATCTTTTCCTTTTATTTTTAAAATAACAGTCAAAATCAGTATTTTTACTGAATATTTCAAAATACATTACAGGCTCATTTCATACATCATAAATAAATTATTTTGCTATTTACTACCTTCATTCATTCATATAGTATTTATGAATGTTAATCATAAACAAATCATAATTTCAGATACCAGATACTTTCATATATATATATATATATATATATATATATTTTTTTTTTTTTTTTTTTTTTTTTTTTTTGGTGGTGGTGCTGGGATTCCTGGAAACCCTTCTACCTCCGGGCTACACTCCCAGACCTATTTTTATATTTGTATTTGAAAACGGTCTCTTAAGCCAGCAAAGCTGGCTTCAAACTTGTGCAATACTCCTGTCTCCACCTTCCAAGTGCAGGGATTACAAGCGTGCACCACCATGCCCGGCTAAAAATAATATTTAAATTTTAAGTATTATTTTAACACAGTATGCTGTCCATTACTCTCTCTTATTCTATTCATAGAACACCTATTCTATCCTCATTCATTTTATTTGCATAAGCCAAGTTTATGCTATCTACAAATACATATATGCATGCACGCATCTGTACACAATCCAAAAATACACACAACAAAAATATAATTACCTATTGCCTCAAATATTTTATTTAAAATACGTATACACTTTTGGTATAAAATATACTTTAGTCTATTTACATTCTTCAATTTATATTATTTTAGAGGTAGTAATACAATGGGATAATTCTCAGTTTATATAAACATTGGTAAAATTTGTTTTTCCAGTGAAATGCCTAAAGAGAGTAAAGTAAGAATTTGGTTATAAAATAGGAGGCTATAATGACAGGTCAAATCAATATCCATATCCATTTTGTCTGATTTGCTTATATAATTAGGCATCATGCTCTGCCAAATTTGTTTCCAGAAAACAAGTGTACAATCACTGAACTGAAATTCAACCTTTCAGGTAAGTTTTCACTAAATTGTTTTCTTGCCCCAGTGCCATATTTTGATGTTGTTGTTCATAACATTAAAGGCATGGTTAATATAGAAAAGAAGAACATTAGCTGAACATTGCTTAGAACTGTAGTAGAAATTATTGTTAGTAGAATAAGAAGTCAAAATATAAAATTCCAAGCACTGTGTGTAATATATATTTGAATTGTTAGGGATCTTTGGTATATGTTAAGAATCCTTGGGAAAACATTCTGCATTGCTGATGTAGGAACATATATGAGAATATTAATGCAGACTATTATTAATGATAGTCTCTTCATTACAAAGTAAGGGAGGAGGTTGTCAAATGCTTTTCCATTGTTTTATCTTACTGGCTCCAGAAGAGAACCTTATATCATTAGGTGCTTATTACATTGCTTAAATGTCTAAATAAAAAGTAGCCAGAAATGTAAACAAAAGAAATATTGCTAGTTTTAAAGATAAATATTTTTGATGCTTATACACCATAGACAGTGTATATGAGTAGAAAAGAATGAATTAAAACTAAATAAAATGTAGATGACACCTAGTGTGGCCATACGCCTGCAATGCCAGTATCTGTGAGGCTGAGATAGGAGGATCACCAGTTTGCGGACTGCCTCAGCAGGTAGTCAGAATTTCATCAACCTAGCACTACCCTATTTCCAAATAATAAACAAAAAAGGACTTGGGATGTAGCTTGAAAGTAGAATACCTCTGAGTTCAATACACAGTCTCTCTCTCTCTCTCTCTCTCTCTCTCTCTCTCTCTCTCTCTCTCTCTCTCTCTCACACACACACACACACACACACACACACACACACACAGTGGATGACATAAAATGGAACAAAGTAAATTTAGGAAAAAAGATAAATAATAGAGTAGTGTCTTTGCCAATCTTAAAAAATAAGGAAAGTTAAAATGGAATATAGTACTACTTAACATTATTTCATTTAGTTTTGCCATATTATTACTGAAGTTATTTTAATATTCCAACATTATAGGTAAAAAATGCAAACACAGATATAATCTCTGATAAAACAATTATGTATAATGATTTTTGAAAAAGAGCAGTGAAATGATTTTCAAAAATGTACATTAGTGGTTAATTTTTTGAGAGGAAGAAAAGTGAGGTTGAAAAGGAGCACAGCAAAAGACATTATAGTTGAAAAGAATTCTAAATCTTAAGGTGTAGCAATATATGTGTGTTCATTTATTATTATGCATCATAACTGTCACATGCATATCAATTCATGTGTAATTATTACATTATTATTATATATGAAAAGACATTTGAATTTATGTTACATTTTGTTGAAGTTCTTTGTAAGTGTTCTTTTAATTAAAAACAAAAACCGGTGGTAATTAATCATTGTGGAAGGTAGAAAAATGGCCTTACAATAACCATTTCAAATGATGAAAATAATATAAACAATAACTGTTTCAAAACATCATAAAATACCTTGATGCCATCCATTGTGTCCACGTTCAGCAAATCGAAACTCTAAAACCATGTCACTAATGTGAACAAAGAAAATGGTTCTGAGAACAAGGCAGTGATCAATTAACCACGATGCTCCTAATCTGTAAACATACCACACTGGCATAAAGCCGCATCTGGGACTGTGATTGTCACATTCCCTAACTGCTGGGCTAGGTATGAACACTGAACAACCTGACAAGAGGCCTCTGCTTGTTAAAGATAACTAATAGATGCAAATGTTAGTCTGTCTTCTTGGGATTCCAACTTGTGCTTATAGAATTCCAAATTCTGATCTTCTCTTCCTTGTTTAACCAGTCCCCAAAGTTGCTTAAGCGAACTCCAACAAATATATCAAATAAACAAATAGACTATACATAAGAGATTTGTATAAGTTCATCTAATATGTATATACATATATATGTATATGTACGTATGTGCATATACTCACACACACATGCAAATATGTAAAAATAGATACTTGTAGATACCTACAAATACCTTCTAGCTTTACTTCTGTGGTTGACACAATGAACAAATCAATACTAAAGATGGTTCAAATATATAGGGCTTCTTGCAAAATATTAGTAGGGATATTACTTAGTACACATTTTTTAAATAGAAAGGTGTTATGGTTTTGGTTTAGAATACACCCCAAGCCTCATGTGTTGAAAGCATGGCCCCAGTGCAGGAAGGTTCAGAGGTGGGGTATGGTTGGAGCAGATGGGTCACTGGGGGCATTCCTGTGAGTCCTGTAAACCTCTCTTGACCCTTCCTCTTCTCTCTCTCTTTCCAGCCATCAGAGTTCATTGAGAGGCTTTTTTCCACCACACAGAGCAACTGCATTGTTTCTGTCTTGGAACTGGCCAACAATAGATGGAATTTCTGAGGCCATGAACCCAAAAAATCTTGCCTCTACTAAGTTGTTCTTATCAGGTATTTTGGTCGAAGTGATGACAAAAGTCACTAGAACAAGGGCAAATCACTTTCCTCTTTCTCACTTCCAGTATGTCACAAGGTCCCACACGACCTGATTTCTCAGGATCTCTCCCACCTCACCTCCTAACTTTTTTCCCTGATCCAAGACATTCCCAGTTCTATTGACCTCTTCCATGTTTTATAAATATAGCAAATACTCCTGACTCATGTTCTTTACACTTAATGCCTCCGTGTCTCTGAAGGACAGTTTCTCAGATTCCCATTTTCACAGTTCCCTCTCCCTCCCTTCAAATGCCTACTCTCTGGATGGCCACCCACATACAGTAGTAAGTCTATGAGCATTCATTTTCCTTCACTGTATTTATCTTCATTTTAGAGGTTACATATCTATGTATTATTAAAATTTTTGTCTAATGCAATTAGAGTGAAAGCTCCATGAAAATGCAAATATTGTCTATTGTTTGTTTTGTATCAGTATCTATATCAGTATCTGGTACGTAGTAAATATCCAATGATTATTTTGTTTAATAAATCAGAGATAATATGAATCGATATTGTGTGTGAACAAGGACATATATCCTGGCCTTTTGTGTGTGTGGTACTGGGGATGGACTCCAGGGACATTCTACCTCCGAGTTACACCCCCAGCCCTACTTTTTATTTTTATTCTTTATTTTGAAATAGAGTCTCGCTGAGTTGCAAAGGGCCTCACTAAGTAGCTGAGGCTGTCCTTGAACTATGATCCTCCTGTCTTAGCCTCCCAAATGCTAGGATTACAAGCACACACCGCCAAACCCGGCTAAGGACATGTATCTTGAGGTTACAATTTTGCCTATATGACATGGCCTTACACTACCCTATTCTTCAAAATTGATCTGTAAGTATAAAATTACAATAAAATTTTTAATAATCAAATTGAAGAATAAATACATATTAATAAAGTGTTTTGTACCTGGTCCACTTTATTGATGGAATTTCAGTGGTAGTTAAAAGAAACGGTAGCATTTTCTTGGTCCTTGTTCTTTTGCTCACTAAGGCAAGCAATTTACATAAAAGAATGCAAGGGTCTTATTCTCTTTATGTGTGTATTTCTGTTGGGCAATCTTATTATTATGCTTTCATGTTGCATCACACGTGAATTACTCATAAAGGATTACTGAAAAGACACACAAAGACATGTAGATACACAAGTAAACAATCTACAGTTATACTGTGAATGCTAACAATACTAATACTGAAGATAATTCTGAGGTGGGCTCCCTGAAAACAGGACAATATATTATTCCTGCTCTATTCTTATCAGCACAGCTGTGTCCTAGACTTGGTATTTGAGAAATATTTGATGATTATGTTCCTTACATATGAATCTAGCATACTATTTATATCACAGAAAATTCCTTTTTATATTTTTCATTGCTTTTACTTCCTTTTCAGGAACACACATATACTCACACAAACACAAGCACAATATAAAGTTATTCTGTTCTCTAACTAAAAATCACTAGCTTGTGAAGGAGTCCCAAGAGATAAAACGCAATGACTACAAATACAGCAAAGCTCCCAAGGGAAACTTCTGACTCAATTTTCCAAGAGTGATGGAGCAAAAAGAACAGAGGTCTGTCAAGTTCTAGCAAAGAACCATCCTAGCCAGTCATCCCTGGAGAAACAGTTGGAGAATGGGCATTGCTTTTGTGGGTTTTGAAGTCATCCTCCCCCAGTCTACTACTGCTGGCACTGCCCATTTAACTGCACCATGACCTACTTTGAAAGAAGGAATTCAGGGAAGGTGAATGCCAGCTTGAAGTCTCTAAACACAGCATTCATGTGGATCCGATCAAAAAGGAAAGAAATCATTTCAGGTTTGGGGACTGCTGCTGAGCTACTGAGACTAAAGAAATCTAAGAGGACAGTGAATTTAAATAGCAGAAGTTACACTTTTATTCTGTCATCTTCTGCATAAGAATTCATTTCCAGGCTGCTCAAAATATTTCACACCTTATTGCTCCTTATGATGTTTTACAGTCAGATTGTATATATTGAGGGCTCTACCTAGATACTTGCAGAAGACCTCCATTTACTTCCGGTTTCAAAGTATAACCATTTTGATAGAATACAATGACACGCTAATTTGCTGCCAAAACATCAAGAAAATTGTGGACTCTACTAAACAATAAAAATGACATAAGAATATTCACCAAATTAAATATCGAATTAAATTAGTATTTTTCTGTGCCAATAACAAAGGATATGTACTTTTCTTTTTCTATAATTTAAAGATGAATGTTTAATATATACAACACACATTTTAAGGTTTATTTATAAGCATTTAAACTTATATTTTAAGAAATTACTTGGAAATGGCAGGTGGGGAACACGCTAGGGTGGGGCTGCACGCTGTCTCTCAGAAGCTAGAGAGCACTACTGCGAGGCTGTAGTAACAATGACAGCAGGACAGTTGATGTCTGCATCTGGAAAGCCCCAGTTTGAAGAAAAATCAGAGACATTGACTAACCTGGAAACAAAGACATCTTTGAAACTTTGCTTTTTTTTTTTTTGCAGAATTTTGCTTTTTTAATCCACAGTATTTTTTTAAAAGTATCATCAAGTAGAATTCATTTCTTCATCTTATTCTTCCCATTAGGAAAAGCATAAATTCAAGGATTTTAAGTTTCCCTTTAGTTTTGCATGAACTCTGTAGAAAACGGAGCCTATAAAGGGTTAGAGAATAACCAGAAGAGACTAAAGACAGATAAACTTGTTTTTTTTTTTTTTTCTTCTCCCTCCCCTTTCAAAGAAATGGATTTACAACTCAATCCTGTAACAGCTGCTGTCCAGCTTTGGCCACCAAGAGAGAAATAAATTAAATTAAACCACCATTGCCAGACTCCAAGCCCAGGTGAAGTAAAGGTGTTGAGTGGTGGCATTGAGAAACTGCCTGAAAGGGACGAGGTTGCAGTTAAAACAGCGTCTATTTAAAGATGGAAAGGGGCCCAGGTCCCTTTCTGGATTAAAATAGAAGCACTATCCAGGCATGGTGGCTCACACTTGTAATCCCCGCACTTGGGAGTTTGAGACAGGAGGATCGCGCAGGTTCGAAGCCAGCCTCAGCTATTTAGTGAGGCTCTCAGCAACTTAGTGAGACCCTGTTTCCAAATAAAATATAAAATAGGTCTGAGAGTGTAGCCTGGAGGTAGAAATCCTCTGGTTTCCACACCCAGTACCACCCAAAAATTAAAAAATTAAAAAATTATAAATAGAAGCACGAGGCACACCTCTTTTAGATGCAGCTCAAATTTTGTGGAATTGTATTTTGTAGAGGGACTACTGTATCTCCTGTATCATCTGAGAAGAATTTTTTTTTTTCTGCCTGTCATTTTCTGCCCTACCCTAATACTTTACGTTTCTTTGCTTTTGAAGACCTGCCTCCATCATGAGCTATATCTTGTTCTGTCTGATTGTCTTTGTTCTCTACCTGCAGCTCTTTGCATAAGTCTAGTTTAAAAACTGTGCCAGTTGTGTTTCTTAACCCCCCATTTTGCATTGTTCTGGGGAGGTAGTTATTCATTATTTGGAACCATCTTTCCCCCTTCCATTTGCTTTCTCATTTGAGATCCTCTGACCTTCAGTTTTATTTGGGAGGGGGGAGGGTGATGATTTCAAATTTCCTGTTTTCCCTGTTGTGTTTTCTTTTCTTTCTGTTGTTTCCCTTATCCCATTTTCTTGTCTGTTCTGCCACTGTGTGGGCAGCAGGGCAGATCTCCCAAAAGAACTCCAGCATGCCCGGAGAGTCTGGAAAACGATTCAAATCCAGCAAGTATGACCCGGTCTCAGCAGCCACCATCTTGTTAGTGGGAACTACAACACCCTTTGCCTTTACGTGCCCAGGACTGAGCCTGTATGCGTCACCTGCAATGTCCATCTACAAAGTGATTATGTTTCTCTTTGTGCTGGCCAATTTCAGCATGGCCACTTTCATGAACCCAGGAATTTTCCCTTGAGCTGAGAAAGATGAGGACAAAGAAGATGGTTTCCAAGCTGCCCTTCACAAAATAGTAGAGAGCAGGGGCATCCAGGTGTGCATGAAATGGTGTGCCACCTGCTGCTTAGACTGTCCTCCCCGATGTGCCCACTGCAGTGTCTGTGATAGCTGTGTGGAGGAATTTGATCATCACTGCCCCTGGGTAAACAACCGTATTGGTGGCTGGAACTACCGTTATTTCTTCCTCTTTTCCCTGACAGCCTACACTATGAGTATGTTTGGCTTTAGCCTCCTTTGTGTCTTTTATCACATAGAGGAACTCTCAGAGGTCCGCACAGCTGTCACAATGGCAGTGATGTGTGTGGCTGACTTATTCTTCATCCCTGTGGCTAAAGGACCCACAACCAATGAACAAGTTATGGGTAAATTCTGAGGAGGTGTGAACCCTTCTCCAATGGCTGCTGTACCAATGTTAGCCGTGTACCTCTGCAGCTCTCCAGCACCCGGGTATTTGGGATACCAAAGAAAAAAAAGACAAACATAATCAGACCTTCTTTCCTTCGACCAGATGTGTCAGTTGAGCAGAAAACTGTAAAGATAAGGGATAATGGCATCCAGGGAGAGCTGATGAGAACTAAGTCTCAGGAAAGCCTAGAGATAACAGAAAGCCAGTCGGCTAATGGAGAACCACCGCTGCCTCCTAAGCTGAACCTGAGCCATTACACAGGACTGTGAACATCCCTCATCCTGGCTGCTAATGAAGATGGCAGCTTCTTGGGCAAGGACAGCCCGCCCCCATACCTACCATGAACAAGTACTAGCCGGGCTACAATAGCAGCAGTATATCAGCTGCCATGCCTCATTCCTCCAGCACCAAGTTAAGTCATGGGGACAGCTTGAAGGAACCAACCTCAATTGCAGAAAGCAGCTGCCATCCCAGCTACCACCCATTTTGATCTGCTATCCAGTGGCTCCCGCTTCTCCAGCCTTAAGTCTGCCCAGGGCACAGGCTTTGAGCTGGCCAGCTGCAGTCCATTTATTCAGAAGGAACCATCTCCACCTCCTATCAGAGCCTGGCCAACCAGACAAACAACTTATGTAACGCTTGTCTTATGACAGCCTAACTCACTCCCTCCTGTAGGTTATACCTCTTCCTTCTAGTCAGCTCAACTGGCCCAGCAGTGGGAAGCCAAAAGGCACTCATGTTTTATACCAACCGACCCAACACATTTAAAATCCTCATCAGTATGTTATGACAATATGTCTGTCCCATCACATTGTGGCTTCCTTCTAGAAATGGCAGAATCTGCTGCACCATTCGCCCGCACTCCCAGGCTGTGAAAAACAATCAGGCCTGGGGATTCAGGCATTCAATCAACACCAGACTCAGGCTATACCCCTCACACTAGTTCCTTCTCAAATGATTGCAAGACTCCACTGGCACATCCAGCTGTTCCACATTTTGGCAAATCAGATGGACTATAGAGCTGGGAATTAGGGTACCCGTAACCAGGTCCATACCTGGCCCAATCTGTGTCTTACAGCAGCCAAAAAACTCACCTGATGTCTCTGAGACAGAGGAAGTAGCCTTGCAGCCATTACTGACAGCCAAAGATGAAGTACATCTCAAGACCACCTACTGCAAATCCAATGGGCAGCCCAAAAGTATAGGCTCAGCTTCCCCTGGGCCAGGCCAGCCTCCTCTCAGTAGCCCCACAAGGGGAAGAGTCAGGAAGTTGTCAAGAGTGGGTGGTACCACCTATGAGATTTTTGTGTGAGCCTTTGGTGCCTCCCCTCCCCCCACACCTCGGTACCTACACCAATGGGCCCTTCGTGGCCACATTTCTTCTCTCAAGGGGCTCTAATCTCTTGCATGGACATTTTTTAAACAACCAATTACAAAAGGATGAGGAGTGTTTTATAAAATGCAATGGGATTGGGGAGTTGGGGACCTGAGATTAGGGTAGCATTCCCCCTGTTACCTTTTTTTTTTTTTTGTGATACTGGGGGTGGAACCCAGAGGCTTTCTACCTCCAGGCTATACTACCAAACCTGTTTTATATTTTATTTGGAAAGAGGGTCTCACTAAGTTGCTGAGAGCCTCACTAAGTAGCTGAGGTTGGCTTCAAACATGCGTGATCCTCCTGTCTCAGCCTCCCAAGTGTGGGGATTACAAGCGTGCGCCACCACGCCCGGCTCCCCCTGTTATCTTTTAAGACCTTTCCTTTTTTAATCCCTGGAAGTGGACATTTGTGCAATTGCTTGCCCTGGAAGGGAACCAGATCAATTTTAAACCAGAAATATATTTTATTATCGTAAAAAAAGAAATTACTTTTGGACTTCCGGGAAGATGGCGACCGAGAAAAGCGGGGCTTAAGAGTCCCGCTAACAACCAATCTCCATTACCACAAAAAGAGCGCCTTTCATAGCCAGAAAACACCATCACCAGAAAAACAAAAAAACCACCAGGCTCCAGAGAGAAAGCGGACTGAGAACAGAGCTCAGGGCCACGGAGGAGACACACACGCCCGAGGACGCGGCAGCAGCGCCATACTGCCGGCGGCAGCGGCGAACTCAGCGGATGGCTACAGCAAGCCGAGGTGAGCCGATGCGGAACAGCCAGGCGGGATCTTTCGGCGCAGACAGCATTTAAAGCTCCCAGTGGCTGAGCTCAGCACACGCTGCAGGGATTCAGAGTGGAAATCAAAACCAGAGAAGAAAAAATACGCCAGCCTCATGGCCGAGGGCGTGGCAGAGGCGCCATATTGTCACCGGCGGCGGCAGCAGCAGTGAATTCACCGAGTCCAGTACAGCTACATCTACGTACTCAAGAACAGTGAGTCAAATTGCGGGCCACAGAGGAGAAATCCCAGTATTGTGCCTCCTGGGACTTGACCCAGTGAGGGAGTGGTGGTGGCAGAGATATCACACCATAGGAGAGCGTGCAACCTGGCACCCCCCATAGTTTAAAGCAGCCTCTATCGAGTCCCTGGGTCGGAGACTCTGTGATACAACCCAGTAAAGGAGTAGTAGGGTCTGAGATAATACAGACTCGAGATCCAGAGCACCTTAAGTGAAGCCATAGTGACCCAAGGGAAGAACCCAGAGAAGGCACAAACCTCCGAAATCATGGGAAAGAGGAATAACACTGAAGTAATGAATGTGCACAACCCCACAACATCAGAACCTGATAAAACAGAAAATCAGAGATTTCTAGAAGATCAAATCAGGAAAATAACTGTAGAAATAATAGAGGTGCTTCGAAAAGAACTCAGAGAGAGCCAAAAAGAGATAAAGGATGCAATTAATGAAGTAAAGGCCTCAATTCAAAGCACAAACAACCGATTAGACCACATGGAGAACAGAATCTCGCTCTTAGAAGATGAGCAATCCAAAAATGAATGCATAGTTTCTAATCTAGAAAAAGATATCCAACAGCAGGAATCTGACATTGAAGAAATATGGGCCCATCTTAAGAGAGCTAACCTAAGAATAATTGGAATAGAGGAGGGAAAAGAAAGTGATACCAAAGGGATCAACAATCTCTTCAAGGAAGTAATAGCAGAAAATTTTCCAAATATAGAGCAAGAGGTTGATACACAGATCCAGGAAACGTATAGAACTCCCTTTAGACAGGATCCGAGAAGAGGATCTCCACGCCATATAATTGTCAAAATGACCAATGTGGAAGCCAAGCAGAGAATCTTAAAGGCAACAAAAACAAAGGGCCAAGTGACACTCAGAGGCAAACCAATTAGAATCACTCCAGACTTCCCAAACCAAGTCATGAGAGCCAGAAGGGCTTGGAGTAACATATTCCAAACTCTGAAAGAAAACACCTTCCAGCCAAAAATTTCCTATCCAGCAAAACTTTCTATCAAATTAGATGGAGAAATAAGAAGCTTCCATGACAAACAGAAACTGAAGGAATTTATGTCTTCAAAACCAGCGCTAGAGAAAATACTCAGAGATTAACTACAAAGAAGAAATAGGTAACACTCACCAGAACCAGAGAAACAAGAGTTTCCATCCAACAGACAAGTAAGATTGGTTATCTGTGGAGATTCATTATTTATGTTAGTCTTTTACCTATCTCTAAATTGTATTGTTTGCCTTTATTGTTGTTAATTTTTAGGATTTCTAGTTGGAATATTAATATACCTTCAGATATAGCATTTGGAAATATTTTATCCAATTCTATTAGTAACTTTTAACCCTGTTTACATTGTCTTTGTATATACAATATTTTCTTTTTTTTTTTTAGGGAGTTTGTATATTCTTCTGTTGCCTGTGCCATTGAAATCATATCCAAGAAATCACTGCCAATTTCAATGTTGTGAGGTTTTATGACCCAGATTTTCTCCTAAAAGTTTATAGTCTTAAGATTTATATTTAGGTCTTTTACCTAGTTTGAGTTAATACTTGTATGTGGGATTAGGTAAGTGTCCAATTTTATTCTTTTCCATGTAATTATTATTTTTCAACAATATTTAGTTAAAAGATTATTATTTCCACCACCAAATCTTCGTGGAAACCTTGTCAAAAATAACTTGACAATATAGGGAAGAAGTTAGCTCTAGGCTTGTATTTAACTCCAATGGTCTATATATGTGCCTTTAGAACAGTACCACACTGTTTCAATTATTGTAGCTTTATATGGTTTGAAATCAGAAAATATACATCTTCTAGCTTTGTTTTTGCTTCGAGATTGTTTTGGGTATTTAGAGTCCATATTCCATATCAGGATAGATTTTTTCCTGAAAAATAAATATATGATAGTTTCACCTAAAAAAAAGAAAAAAATATTCTCTGGTAAGAAAGAAAGCAAAAAGAAATATTGAAATGTTATCTTTAAGACATCAAAAGCTTGGTATCAGACAAATGAAACTGTTATGTGAGATTATCATTTTTAATTTTGGATAAATTGCTATAATACTAGATGTCAACCACTAAGCCAAGCATGGGAGGGAGGGATGGGGAGAGAATGGGGTGGGGATCGGGTGGGGGCTGACTGGGCGATGTGTGCATGTATGTCTACAAAAGTTTGTATCCCACTATGATGTATGAATACAGTGCACCAATAAAATAAAATTAAAAAAAAATTAAAAAAAAAAAGAAATTACTTAAATACTTCCAATAAAATTTTTATTTAAAATATTAATAATAAATTTGTTTCATTTATCAGTATAATCTCATATTATTTGAGTTACTTTTTGTAACTTTTTGCACCATTTTCAATTTATCTCTTTTTGATTACCATACACACATTCTTTTCTGTTAATAAAGTATATGAATGTAAGTTAAGAGCAAGATAAACAAGGTTACAATGTTTCTCTAATTGTAACAATTTTCTCACATCTTGAATTATATTCCATTTTAAGAGCAGTTAAATTCTGATTTATATACTCTCTTCAGTGATTTTAATATAAAATACAATTTTAAGTAGCTATCCAAACAATTGATATTTCTTTAATATGAATCAATACATTTTAAAAACATAATAGTACTATAAAATTAATGAAAGTATGAGCAAACAAATCTCAGTTTTTTTTTCACAAAATCTATCAGTATTTTTAATGACATTTCCATACTAAAATTGAGGAAAGTAGATGCTAACCAACGCATCTAACATGTGGTTGATGACCATCAATGACCACCTAAATCTTTGTATTTATAATTTAATTTATTTTAAAAATTTAATATTGAAATACTATTAATTTAATTTAAATACTATATTTAAAATTAAATTCTGAAATACTAAAATTCAGTGACAAATTAATCAGGATGTGGATTTCACACACTTCCTGCTCTCTCAAAAAATAACTGAAGGAGGAAACAATTCAAATAATGCTTTTGCTGTATATAAAGGCATTGCTACAAGTTTGTCTAGCATGTACAGGGAGGAAGAGGGCAGCACATGGAATATGGGGGAAAGTATAACAAGAGCTGTGTGCGTCTGTTTGTATCACATTCAGCTTTACTATGATGTATAATTACAAAGCTCTAAGAAAAATGGAAAAATTTAAAAAGTGACTGATAATCCTGAAAGGTACCACATTCGGGCAAAATCTATGTGAAGTTGAGTTTATATCTATAAGGATGAAATACGTCCAAGATGATTCACAAGTGATGAAAAGACACTTAGTGTTGGAACATTTTGCTGCTATTCAGCGGATCATTTTGGACTGAAGTCACATTGCCTCAGGTAAACAAGACATGTATTTTCAAATATGGCACCTTACTGCAGTGATGGCTTCCTAGCATTTCATTTATTAACTTGGCCCTTTATCATCAATTCCCATTTCTCAAGCTAGGATATAGGTCCCAGGGGACAGGAGACACAAAACACTCATCTCTGTAATGGTTCCCTCTCACAGTGAGAGAAAATGGACTGAATATACTCCACAAAACACTTTAAGGCAAGTTTGTTAAAGTGAGGTAAGGTTGATGGATGAAGTACCTGGGTAAGAGACTGCTTTAAAGAAAAAAAATGTATTTAAAAGAAGAAGAGCTAACCTGTGCTTAGAGTCAAGATGATAAAGTAGCATCATTTTGCGTTTTCACCCAATATCTACCCAGTATCTACCCTTGGCTGGCTGGTAAAAACAATAACAAAAGACACACAATAACAACAATAACACCACACACACACACACACACACACACAAAATAAAATAAACTGAGAAGCCCTTAGAGAGAACAAGAGTTGATATTAAGTCTTGTCACCTGTTAAAGAAAATATAAATTTTGTTCGTTTTCTCAATTTTCATGAGAAAACTATATCTATACTTTTTTAATTTTTTTATTGGTGCACCATAGTTGTATGTCTTAATGGAGTACAAGAAGCTAGAGACATACATGCACACATCACCCACTTGGCCCTTATCTAATTCCCACCTTATTTCCTCCCGCTCTCTCCTTCTCACGTTTGGCTTAGTGATTGACTTTGATAGGTTTGTGAATGTACATCATGTCCATTATGGAATTTCCCTGTTCCTCTCTCCCATCTCCCTCAGATAGGTTGCCTATTTGCTCATCAGTGCTTTCTCCTTCTTCTTCTTGATCTAGAGTATTTCTAGAAGCCGTTGGAAACTAAATTACAGATTTTAGAAGGATGGTACTGAAAGAAACCCAATAGAAGGAAGAGTGAAACTTTACAGTGAGCAGTGAATAATACTCTCACTGTCTCTATCCAGAGTCCTAAGGTAAGTACAATATATCCTGCAGAAAACACACCTTTCCATTGTTGACTTTCAATTTAAGAGTCCATAGATAATGCATGTTCCTGGTCATGATGGAGTAACAGGAACTAGACTTACCATTTTCCTTTTTCTTTTATTATTATTTTTAAATTTTTATTTTTATGTAACTGAGGATGAGAGCCAGGGGAATTCTACCTCCGAGGGACACATCAAGACCTATTTTTTTATTCTTTATTTTGAAACAAGGTCTCACTGAGTTGCAAAGGGCCTCACTAAGTAGCTGAGGCTGGCCACAAACTGCAATTCTCCTGTCTCAGTGACCCAAATACTGGGATTACGATACACTTTTCTTTTAAGCAAATAAAATTTTGCCAATATATAAAGGTATTCCTACTGGTTTTGCTAGCATGTACAGGCAGGGAAGGTGAACAAAATATAAACTAAAAAAAAATCTAAGGATAAAAATGTGACTTTCTGTTTCATCAGTACAGGACAATAGTCCCTGAAAGTAAAGAGACAATAAAAGTGAACCCTACAATTGCATCAGCTTATGACATGGAGTTCCCAGTACAGCACAGAATGATGAAATCAAATAGAACCCACCATCTGCCCTAAGTCCAGAAGACTAGAGTTTGTGGAGGCACAGAGAGCTTGAGTTCACAGTGCAGAATCCCTGAGAAAAGAAAACTCCAGATGGAAAAGAGACCTGCAGTGGTTGCCCTGCAAGTCTTGGGTACTTAATTTATTGAATTCTATTAATAATTACCACATCTAAGGTAAGAAAAGCACTAACAGAAAGGAACAGGAGGAACAATTCCCAGAAATCACCCAAGTCCTGAAACAGTTTTCATTAGCTAAAGTGGAGAAACATTCAAGAGAAATGAAAATATATGCCCAT
Organism: Muscardinus avellanarius; assembly: GCF_963383645.1. NCBI lineage: Eukaryota > Metazoa > Chordata > Mammalia > Rodentia > Gliridae > Muscardinus > Muscardinus avellanarius. The sequence goes on along the minus strand of NC_137791.1, from coordinate 110,996,522 downwards.
GAAAGCTGATTGTTGGTGCTGAATCCCTGTAATCCCAGTACTTGGGAGGCTGAGACAGGAGTATATCAGGTCCAAGATTTGCCTCAACAACTTAGCAAGGCCCTTAGCAACTTCATAAGAACCTGTTTCCAAATAAAAAAGTAAAATAGTGCCGGATGTAGCTCGGAGGTAGAATGTCCCCTGGGTTCAATCCTTTCCAAAATACATACATACATACATACATACATACATACATACATACATACATTCCAAATAGATTTCCATCTTTATATTTATTTATTTATTTTTTATTTTGTGACAGGGTATCGCTTGTTACAAAGAACCTCACTAAGTAGCTGAGGTTGGCCACAAACCACAGCAATCCTCCTGTCTCAGTCTCCCAAATGCTGGGATTACAAGCATGTGCCACCACACCCAGATATGCGTCCTTTTTTCTAATTGCCACAAATGAAATAACCCAATGTTTATCCATGAGTGCATGGATGAACCAACACTGTGATATGTCCAGATAACAAACTCATATCCAGCCATAAAATTGAGCATACTATTAGTTCAAATTACACCATAAATGAAAGTTTAAGTATTGAATTTAAATGAAAGAAGGCAGACATAAAATAGTACAGGCCATATGATTTCATATAAATGAACCCCCAGCAAAGGCAGACTAATCCCTAGTGTTAGAAAGGAGTCATTAGTTGTGAGAGGGATAGGTTTTGAAGAAGGAAAGAATTGCAAAAGTCATTAGGATACTTAGAGGTGTTACTATTTTATATTATTCTGATTTGCTGTTGTGCTCAGGTTGTAAATACACATTAATATTCTCTAATGATAATGCTTAAAATATAGAGTATTATAATATTTAGGAACTATTTTATAGCTTTATTAGTCATATATAAAATTGTATCTTTAAAAAGCTATAAAATGCATGCAGTAAAGAAAGGCTACATTTTACTTTATACTTACATGTAATTTTTAATGGAAAGATTAAATTTATTTTGCTAGCAAAGTAGTTGGTTTCAAATTGGTCATATGTATTTGTCGATTTCCATTCACAAATGTCTCACAATTCATCGTCCTTTTATGAGGTTCCAGAAGCAATCAGTATAGCAGGCACCATTACCCACAAAATAGAAAACATAACATTTAACCTGCTTGTAATGAGATTTCACAAGCACATTTAATTCACAAACATGAACTTCAGAAGAAAAGAATATTGCTTTCTAATGGTTTTGTAAAAAATTTTTTTTCTAAATATCTGTCACATTTTTGTTTTTTAATAAGATTCTTTATAAAATTAAAAAATAGAACTGCTGATTTGTTTTCCACTTAGAAAATGTACCAGAAATTTCTCTATTAATAGTGTTTCAAATTTGCATAATAATGTTTTCTAACCTGCACATTTTTTCTGCTGACTGCAGCAAACATGATTCTAAGTTAAACAATTATTTTTTTCTGACTAATAGCCATCCTTCTCACAAACTGCAGCAGTTTTATAAATCATAAGTAAATAAGGGTGCAAATATGATTTTAGTTGAATTTAGTTTTTCTCACAGAAGTTTATTTAAGGAAATAATTGTATTAGTTCATATTATTATCAATATTATGAGTTCTAGTTATAGTGAGAATTGGCAGGGTAAAACTACTAGAATAGGTTTCTGAATTGACTCAAGGAATTTTGAAAAACTGTAGATTAATTTAAGTGTTCATGTTTTAAAGTAATTCAGGCGAAACAAGTAAAAAGTACAAAATTATCATTATTTTCTTTACTGATTTAATTAGATCAGTTGCGCTTAGCAGAAGAAAAGTCTTTACTCTGTTATTTCACATTTTGAACAAATTAAAGTACTATTTTCAAATCAGCAAAGTAAAAACATCAAACAATTAGGTTTTCCATAAAATAATTGCCAAAAGGAAAGAAATAATGAGTAGCAGTGTGGCTAACTTGTGAGTATTTAAGTTGTTTTTGAATCTGTGGTATGAGTTACTTCATGCAAAGCCCATAGTTTAAGCTTCATGGCAACTTTATTTTCTGGGATTTGATATATGTCATATATGTGTCCACATTTTATTTTTTCTTATTTAAATTTTACTCATATAATTAATTTAGAAAGGCATCTCTCAAATGAAACTAGAGCCAAAAGAAGGTGTTAGAATATACATACATCTGTGCTACTTTTTAAGGTTCTTTCCTTTCCCATGGACCGCATCAGATTCTCTTGCTGCACTTTTCTGCATTCTACAGCTCCATCTTGTGTCAAGTAGTTATTTAAAATCATTTTCTTTTTGCTTTAAGGTGGGTGATTATATTTCTGCTCTTTGAGGACATGAATGACGACAAGATGAGCTAGATGTAAATGCTTAGACAAATACTCTGAACAAGTGTTAATAGCCAGATGGGAGGTGCGGCGAACGTGCAGTCCATTCGCAGCGCTTCCCGTACAGCTCCCTGGCAAGTGTCTTTTCACTGCAGCACTCGCTTAACCTTGGCGTCTGTCTCCTTTGCTCCAAGTTACTGTGTGATAAGGGCCATCAGCAGAGCATTACACTGGCCAGCTGCTTTGGCCTGCAGCTGTAGACGACGCTAATTCTCTCCATTTTTACTAATTCTTTAAAAACAAAATTGTCCTAAATAGTAGATTTTTTTATAATCAGAGTATCCACCTTTCAGTGTTTTTATATATACATGTAATATATATAGTATCTGTAATATGCATGTCTGTATATATTCATACATACATAGGTATATTAAGTTAAAATAAAAAATTAAAACCTGTACAATTTAGGACAAAAATCCTGACAGTCCTTGAGATGAGACCACTATAAAGAAAAGCTGAAGGCACAAATATACTATGTCAATGGTGCATGAAGATGACTTACATATCTGACCTCAATCCCACATCTTAAGCAGCCTGCCTGTGAAAGCAAAAGAAATTGCTATTGGCAATTCATATTTTTCTTTAATATTTAAATTTTAATTGCAAATAATTGCAATTAGGTTTCTTAGAAAGTCATTAAATAACAATTATATAGACTAAGAAGAATGATATAACCATATTTTAGCAGATAAAATGTGAACAAAGTGGCCACGATCTACAAGTAAACATTTTGATATAAAGATACTATAATTTCATCTTGCTAATATCAACTGGTTGAAAAATAAGTCATTTGAAAAATTGATAAATTTTGTCAAATAAGCAAATGTGTTTAAATGTGTTTTTCATATATGGAAACTGTGTAATGATTTTCTTTAATTTATGAAAGTGTAGTGGATTAAATCACACAAAAATATTGCTTGATGTTTTAATTTTTGTACTTCAAAGGCTAAGCTGTGTATGAAAATAACTGGTATATAAGTATTTTATATATTTATTTTTCACCCCTTCTTTTATACATTCACTATCAATTTTTAAAATTACCACTGAGCACTTATAATATACAAACTAATATAATAAATACCAAAAATAGATTAAACTTTTTTAGTATAAAACCATTTGTATATATCCATGTGTACATGTTTATGTATATGTATGTGTTAGTATGTGGTTGTGTGCTTCTTGCAAAGAGATAATAAACTATTTTTATAATTATCTTAACCAATTACTTGTACAATAACTTAAAACTTTGACAAAAATAAAATGAAAGCCCTTAAAATTCCTTAAATATCTGATGTTTCATGATAAAAAAAAAAAAAAACCTCATTGCGCTGGGCATGGTGGCGCACGCTTGTAATCCCTGCACTTGGGAGGTGTAGACAAGAAGAACTTGCAGGTTTGAAGCCAGCCGCAGTGGCTTAAGAGACCCTGTTTCCAAACAAAAAAGTATAAAAATAGGTCTGGGAGTGTAGCCCGGAGGATTCGAGGAACCCCAGTACCACCAATAAATAAATAAATAAATAAATAAATAAATAAATAAATAAATAACCTCATTGCTTGAAAATTATTTGGGGCATATATTGTTTATACTATAATTAGTTTTATCTACATAACACTCTCACTAGTACTTAAAATACTATTGAAATATTAAAATGGTGCTATATGACATTTTATTTAAGTATTGCTTATTATTAAGTCAATAACATATATCAGTGATTTATTTCTTATGTAAACTTGGTCTTTCATCTAGTAAACAGCATTTGAAGCAAATCACATTAAACTGTAGTGGGAGATAGCCACATTAAAAAATAAACTAGAAAAAACTTTCTTCTAGGAATTACATATTAAGAATTACCAAATAATACAATACAGTTTATATTCTAAGGAGGAAGAACTTGAACTACTTTTTTAGAAACATACTCAATATATATGTATATATACTGCATATATTCAGTAAATATATTAAGTGTTTGCATGTTTATCCCTTTGCTTTAAATGTTCCTTGCATTTACAAGAATTGTACAGTGGTAAACTAAAGAAAATATTGTAAGACTAGATAAAACAAGAAAAGGAAAACATGATATTCATCCAAGCAGAATTACAGATGAAAAGGAAAGAAATTTTAAGAGGAAAAAAGTACAGCAGGGTCAGGTCTGCGATATATGCAAGGAGCTCATGACGTAATGCCCCATGCTATACAAGAGCCTGAAAACAATCCCATTCTTAACACATCTTGAAAGACCCTTAATAAAATATTTAAGATGTTAATATTACCGAGTTTGATTTTCATCTTCAGATTTCACACAGAAAATATCACAGTCATAAGTATCAATCATGGACAGATAATCCTGTTTTTTATAATTTAGATTTAAGCCATTCTTATTTTAAAACCTATCAAAGAATAGCAATCCAACTAAGTAAAACATTACTGCCATGAACTCACAAATAGCCACTGCCATGTATTTATGTAAATCACAGCAGTTCTAGAAAATATTCTGAGCTTTTCATAGACTTGTCATTATCAAGTTCTAATGAGAAAACCATTGCTCACCCTAACTGTACTGAATTGTACACAAGGAAAAAAATTAATAATATCCTTGTTTTTCCTTTAATATAGCTATTATTCTTGTAATCAGTCTTTACTTACTATCTAACCTAGGAGATAGAGATTTAGCATGAACAGAGAGTGACTTAATAATAAAGGAAGGGCACTTATTTTCTTATTAATGTGTGTGTGTATGTGCGTGTGTGTATAAGTGTCTTTGTAATGTCCAAATCAGATTAAATGTATCTATCTCTTCAAACATGTGTCATTAATTCATGGTGAAAATATTCAGAATCATTTATTCTAGTTTTATGAAAAGTAGATTATATGATTATTATTTACAGTTACCCTTCTGTGTAATGTCACATCAGAATGTTTTACTCCCTTTCAACTGTCACTTAGTACAACTGTAGTTTAGATTGATTAATATTAACTTTCATCCCACCCTTTATCTCCAGTATAATTCTACTATTCTGGGATAGTTCAAATTTCTGATCCTAAACTTTTATTTTTTTCACTTTTTTAATACTTTTATTGGTACATCAAAATTATATATCGTTCAGAACTCATCGTTCACCCAACTGAACACAAATTTTGTGCTTACCCATTTTTTTTTAACAGGCTCAGTTTCCCATATTGGTTCTTTCAGACCATGTTCTGTGCCCTCAAAACCAGTCTTCCTCAAAAGCAAAATACCTTCAAACAATCCAATCTTTAATATGAGACTGTTTTACGTTTTATCAACTTCAAAGAGATAGAATTAAGAAAAAGAAAGTAAAAGTAAGTAACATATTCAGTAGATTTAGAATAATACCAGTGTACATATAGCAGAGTTTAGTACTGACCAAAATTCCTTTTGGAAAAAATTATTTTTAATTATTATTTTTAAACTTTTAAACATATCCTAACATCTGATCTGTTTTTAAAATGTTACAATAAACATTCAAAGTAAATTAGTAAGTAAGAAAATTCTGTGTTGAGAGTCTCACAATCTAGTTCCAGAGAGAAAAATGTAAACATACAAAAAAATACAAATATTTGGTGATTTTAAAATTATACTATGTCTAAACAATACTGTAGCCTATAGTAAGCTTTTCTTACAGAAATTTAGAAAGTCTAAATTATGGAAATATTGCTTCAAGTAAAATTATTTATATTATTTATGATTTTAAAAGACTTCCACTAATTCTTATTCTCAATAAGTGTATATAACTAAAAATGTTTTTTAGAATGTTTATAAGATCTAAATAGATTGAGGTACGGATTAATTACTACTAGTAATAAACAATTTGTTTTTATTCCAGTTCTTCTTAATTTCAGGTTTAGTTAATATAAAAAATATTCTATATTCTCTATCAGTTGAGATACATAAGGAATCCCCCAAGATTTTAAGCATCAAAACATAATAAACTATAAATATAAGCACACACACACACACACACACACACACACACACTACATGTTGTTGGATTTAGATTTGACAATTTTGGAACTCATTTCATGTAGCATATCAATAAAATAAGTAGTTTACATTTTGCCACATAGCACCCCCTTTTTTAGTTATAAATTTATGTATATAGTCTGAGCATTATGAAATAAATTCGTAGTTTAAAAATATGGCTTATCTGTTGTGTTAGAGGCTGTAGGACTCAATTACCCTTTTCAATTTGCACCAGAAAATGTCTCCATGTGGGTTGTAAAAATTTCTTAAGCTCAACAACCACTGAATCATTCCTTTGCTTAAGTAGAGGAAGCCTTTTAGTTTGTCTTATACCATTTTTTTAGTGCTTGAATAAAATTTTCAGTCCTTTTAGACATTTATCCTTTTTTTTATTTGCGAATGGATGATAAATTAAAACTGTATTTTTATTTTGTCATACATTAAAATTCCAGTTACATTTTTTATGTTTTCTCAAAACATACTTTCCTGTTTTTTTACAATATGCAAAGCTGAGAATTTTTCACATGTTTAAGTTCTGATTCTGTTTTTCTTGACTTTATTTTTTCTCTTCTAACATTTAACTATGAGTAGCTGAAGTATTCAGGTCACATCTTTGATATTTTGGTTCCAAATATCTTCAACTAAGTATCCAATTTCATCCTTCACAAGTTCTATCTTCCACAAAACATGAGAACACAATTCAGTAGAGCTTCTTGCCACTTTATAACAAGGATCGTCTTCCTTCCAGTTTCCAATAAACTGTTCCTCATTTCCATCTGAGGCCTCACCAAAATGACTTTTAACATCCATACTTGTGCAAACACTCTATTTATTTAAGTTTCCTCTAAGAAGTTTGCGATTTTCACGCCCTCTCTCTTTTGTCTTACTGAGCCTTTACCAGAATCAACTTTATGGTCCAAATACCTGTCAAAAATCCCTGCAAAACAATGTAGACTTCCCATAGCATGCACTTCAAAACTTCTTCAGCCTCTACCCATTACGTAGTTGAAAAATTGCTGTTTTATTTTTTAAGAATTTCTTGCAGCAGCATCCCACTACTCATAACCATACTCTGTTTCACTAAGATCCTTCCCCAGATGCTTTGTATTTTTATTTTGACACAGGATCTCATTAAACATGCTCAGGCAGGCCTCAGAATTACAATCCTTCTGCCTCAGCCTCTTGAGCAGCTGGTATTACAGATAATAGGTCAGGTCCCTTCCCCCTTCCCTTATGGGACACTGCAACTGTGACAGAAGGTGGAGCCCCTGAAGCCAAAAGCTGAGGTAGAGTAGACTCCAGATATCGCAGGAGGACTGGCATTCTCTTGCCTTGCTAGTCCCACCCCAAGACCCTGCTTACATAAATACACTCATTTCCTCTCTTGGGTGTGACTCTGCTGACGTATATCTCCTCTCCACCAATATCAGTCAGCAGACCTCGACCAGGAGTGACATACAATTAATAAAATGAGCCTGGTCTCACACTTCATGGCTGGATTTTTCCTCCTTTACAACCTCTGAGTCAATTTCTACATTAAATCTAGTACCAAAACCTGAGAGGAGTTATTTATTTGTTTATTTATTACTCCTCCCTGAGCCCCTGTGACTTCCCGGTGGTTCCACCAGTCCCCTGAGGAAAGCCCTCCTTTTTACTCCCAGGAACCTGGACTCTGTTTCTTGATTGGACTGACCACTCTTGGACAGGGTGAGTTTTCTTCCTTTCCTCTGGTTAGTGGATCATTGCCTTGAGCATCTCTGTTTGTCCAAATGTGTGGCCACATTAGAGTTGCCCCCAGACAACCAGGTTGTTCTTCTCTGGACCTAAGAAGAGTGGAAATGTTCCTTTCATCCTCTTGGCTCCTCTGGCCTTAAAAAGGGAGTGGAGACATCCCTCCCATTCTCTTAGCCCCATTCCTGGATGTTGATTAGGATAATGGGGATGCCTGTCTCCTGTTCTTCATTTTCACCTGTGGACCAAACATGAGAAACCAAAATTTCAAAATATATCCCCAACCCCCACTGGGTTGTCTTCTTGCTAATCTCTGGACCCTGGGGCTATTGGAGAATTTATACCCCAAGCACCTCCAATTCTATTGTAACACAGCATGACCTCAGTACAAATTGTATAATATGTCTTGGTGGCCCCAAAATGGAACTCTAGATTTTAATATCCTGCCAGGGCTTCTTTATCTTGTGCTCTTGTCTCTCCCTTCGTTCTCACTGTTCCACCACCCAAGTCCTGCTGGTTTAGGACACTTCCACTCATTCTACCCAACCCCTAATCCTTCTCCCTTGTCAGCTGCCATTTTCTAATTCTGCTGAGTCAGTTGTCATCTTATTACAGGCACCCTCTTCTGATTTCACCCTGATCCCCAGGATCTCTCCTCACCACCCTGACCGCCTCTCTACCCTACGTCTAATCTTCCTTAACCACCAGAGTGCACCTCCACACCTCCAGTTCCCCATATCTACTCCTCCCTTTCCCTTCTCAACCTGCCATCAGACCCCCCCTAAATGGCCTCTCATCATAACCTGCTCTTTCCCCTCTGTTGTCCTCCCTTAAGGGACCAATCCTTACCTCCTCTTTACCTTTCCCTGTAAATCACCATACACATTCCAAGGACCCCACTTCTCTTTTGTCCTCAGTCCACGAGGTGGCCAATGTGGAGGGCGTGGTCCGTGTTCATGTCCCTTTTTCCCTCCTGGACCTTGATCAAGTTGAAAGAAAACTGGGTACTTTTTATGCAAATCTATCCATTTTTTTTAAGGAATTCCAATATATTACATAAGCAAATGACTCATATGATAGGATCTTCATGTTATTTTAACCTCTGCTTTAACTCCTGATCAATGGGATTGTATCTTAACCGCCAACTGGGAACAGGCTGACGAGGCCCATTTGACTAACCCTGCATTCACTACTGGAGTGGCTGCTGTACCTTCTAAAGATCTCCACTGGGGTTACCAGCCAGCCCCAAATGGGAGAGCTGAGGGATTAAATAAAAAGACCATATGGTTTTATGCTTTCTTGCCAGAATGCAGGCTGCTTCCCATAAGGTGGTTAACTACAATAAACTTAAGAAAATCACCCAAGGTCCAGATGAAAACCCAGCCATTCTTCTTAATCGGCTTTAAGAGGCTTTCGCCCTCTATACTCGCTTAGATCCATCTACTGAGGTGTTGGTAACACACTGCATTGGGTAATTGTAACTTTATATTCAGAAGAAAATTAAAAATAAATAATAAAATTAAAAAATAGAAAATTAAAAAATAGAAAATTAAAAAATAGAGGACAACCCTCAGACCCCTACCCAAGATTTAGTGAACATAGCATTTAATGTTTTTAATTCCCAAGAGGAACAGGCTGAAATGGAGCATGTGATCAGGCCCCACCAAAAGGCATATTTACAAGCCTGTTCCTTGGTAGCAGCCCTGCATTCAAAGGTGGCCACTCAGACCATTGAACAAAGAGTGCCACCAAGAGGTGGAGGACAGCAATAACAACTACCAGGAGCCTGCTTCAAGTGCAGCAAAGACTACCCTCAGCCATGCCTACCAACAGACTGTCCTTGGCATGCAGCCAGGAGGGCCACTGGAAATGTGATTGACCTTGGAAAAGTTGTGAGCCCTAGATGCACCAACACAAGAGGACCACCCTTCTAGACCAGGACCCACCTTTGGCCCTACTCAGCCTGGCCCAAGAATGATGGCTCCCAGACTCATAAATCCCAGTCATCCTTGTGAAGCCCAGGGTAACTCTCACAGTATTGGCTAAGCCAATCTTCTTTTTGGTCAACTCAGAGAATACCTACTAAGTCCTTCCATCCTTTTCAGGTTCCAGTTTTCCTTCTCCAATCTCAGTACATGGGATTGACAGTGAGCCCTCCTGCCCATGCACTACAGGCCCCCATTTATTTTGCCATTTGTAAAACCATAAGGTTGCCCATTCATTACTGATTATCACTTCCTGTTCTATCCCCATTTTAGGTAGAGACTTTTTAAATAAAATTGGGGCCAAACTTTTATTTCATTTTCCTACTGCTTCTGGTTCTCCCAATATAATTTTAATGGCTGTTTAATGACCAGATGGTCAAACCTCCCCTCTCTATAGATTTGCTTGACCCTTTGTATGGAACACCACTACTCCAGTTGTCAAAACCCACCACACTTCGATACTTCGGTTCAGATTTTCTTCTGTGACCCCATTATTTTCCTTGTTTGCTTCCAATTTCCCATATCCTTTCATCACCTATGTGGGTTTAAACCCATCCTTTCTTATCTCCTCACCCAGGGATTACTCAATCCCATCAATTTCCCTTACAATAACCCATTATCACAGTAAAAAAGCCTAATGGGACATATTGTTTAATCCAAGACCTCTGCTTAATCAATGATGTGGTTTCAACCACCCAGTTGTCCCTAATCCCTGTACCCTCTTATCTCAGATTCTCCCAACTACCACCCTTTTTTTCTGTTATTGTTCCTAAGGATGTATTTTATACCATCCCTTTACATCCTGAGTCATATCCCCTTTTTGCCTTTACAAGGGATGACACTGATACACAGGTTGTTCAACAATTAACTTGGATCATTCTCCTCCAGGGTTTCCAAAATAGTCTATATCTCTTTGGCTGTAGCAAAAGACTTTCTTCAGTGCCCCTTGGGTTCTAGTTCCCTTTTCCAATATGTAGATGATCTTCTACTTTATAGCCCATCCATTGAAATGTCCAAGTGGCACACTGTCCTTCTCCTTAATTTTCTCGTAAGCAGAAGTTATAGGTTATCCCCACATAAAGCCAAGTTATCAGTGTCAGAAGTGTGGTACCTATGCCTACATCTCACCCCAAACAACCTGGGACTAACTGTTGACCAGGTAAAGGACTTATGAGATTGGCAGCCACCCACTGTAGTTGATCAAATCCAATCTTTCCTGGGCTTTGTGAGATTCTTCCAGCAATGGATTCCAAATTTTGCCATTTTAGCTGAGCTACTATATGAGGCAACCAAGAAACCTCCAATTGGCTCCCTCACCTCACCCTCTCTGTTAACCAAGGCTTTCTGACTCTCCAGGAAGCCCTCCTTAATTCCCCCTGCCCTTGAACTTCCCAATTCCACTAAGGACTTCATGCTATACACTGATGAGAAGCAAGGGATAGCCACAAGAGTACTTACTCAACCCCTGAGTAAGTACTCAACCTAGGCACTAGTGGCCTGTTCATCCAAACACCTTGACCCCACTATTTTGGGGTGGCCACCCTGCCATAGGGCTCTAGTGGCAGCTGCCATCCTCACAAAAGAGGCTCTCAAAATTTGTCTACAGCTGCCCCTGCAGGATTTTTTCCCACATAGACTCCAGGCTTTACTCAGTCCTTGAGCACTCCCTTTTGTGTTCCCTTCCTACATGCAGAAATTTTATTAGTTGATCATGGAAAATCCTGACATTAGACTGTCCCACTTCCCAGCCCTTAACCTGGCCATTTCTTCTACCACAAGGACAGGGTCAAGGCACTGATTTTCATTCCCCTGATTTTCACTACTGTGTAGATATGATTGAGGCCCTAGCTAAAAAACAGGCAGATCTTCAGGATACCCCCTTTCTTAATCCAGATGTTACCTATTTTGTTGATGGTAGCTCTCTCCCTGATGCTAGGGTCAAGAGGAGAGCAGCTTATGCAGTGGTCATCTTAATTCAAGTCACTGAGGCTGCCAGGTTACTGGATGGCACCACCTCTCAAAAGTCTGAACTGATTGCCCTAACTTAGTCTCTATACCTAGCAAAGAACAAGAAGGCGAACATATATACTGAATCCAAATCTTCCACTTTAATAGCACACTCAATTCAGAGAGAAAGGGGATTTCTTTGCAGTAAGGGCTCACCCATTGTTAATATCAACTTAATTTAAAAACTTCTAGACTCCCTCTCCCTGCCATTTCAGCTGGTCATTCATCCACTGTCAGGGCCATCAGGCACAGTCTTCTTTGGTGGCTAAAGGAAACAATAAAGCTGATTGTGTGATGACACAACTATCACAACAACCACAAGCAAGCCCACTGGCCCCTGTGTTATTTTTTAACTCTTCCCCAAATGATGGTTAACTACAGCCTGGCTGAACAAAAACACCTGAACAAACTTGGGGCATCCTTCACAGAGGATAGATGGCTTATGAAACAGAATAAAATTGCCCTGCCTGAGGCTCAGAGCAAAGCAGTAGTTAACCTAATACATAATTTTATACATGTTGAACCTACAGCACTTAAAATTTTCCTAAACTCCTGTTTTATTTTCTCTTCCTGCAACATATGATTAGTGAAGCCAGTTAGTGCCTCCTCCTATTCTACTTGTGCCAACATTTCTCCCCAAGAAAGCTTTCACCCCTCTTTTTTTACCTACCAAATGAGGGAACATTTGCCAAGACAGACCTGGCAAATTGATTTTGCCCATAGGCCCTCTCACAAAAAAACTAAAATATATTCTTACCATAGTTGACATCCTAACAGGTTGGGTAGTGGCTTTTGCCTCAAAGGACGAGATAGTCAGCAAGGTGGTCAATGCTCAGTGCTTGGATATTATACCTCAGTTTGGACTACTAAATTTCTTATAATCTGATAATGAACCAGCTTTTATTTCTAAGGTTACACAATAGGTGGCACAGGCCCTTGTAGCATTTCTTGGAAGCTCCATATCCCATATCAACAATAGTCATCAGAAAAGTTAGAAAAAATAAATGGAATTCTTAAAAGCCATATAACAAGTTTCCCTGGAGCTACGGGTGTCATGGCCTGAACCCCTATCACTGCCTCTGGCCCACGTACAGGCCACCCCTCAAAGCCCCCCCTCCATGAGCCCCTTTTAATTACTCTATGGTTGGCATTTTTTGTTTAATCATTCTCTCCCTTTGAATCACCATCCCTTGGCTTCCTATCTACCTTACTTGTCTTTTCCCAGACATCTCCTTTTGGAATACGCTAATCAGTATCTTCCCCAACCTGGGACTTATAGAAGCAGCTTCACACTTGGCAGAAAAGGACTTTAAGCTGGGAGACCAAGTCCTCCTCAAGTCACTTCAACCAAAATATCTAGAACCACAGTGGACTGGGCCCTTCACAGTGATCCTCAACACACTTACTGCAACCAAACTGCTAGGTAACCCCAACTAGCATCACCTTACTTGGCCAACAAGGGGTCTGTTACAATAGCCTTATGACAAATTCTTCTGTTCAGTGTTGGGGCACACTGAGTTCCATTTTTCTCAGTATAATTTCTTTAATGCTTTTATTTCAGCAGGCCCACCTGTTTATGTCTGGAAATTCACCATGCAGAAGACTTATTTGCCCCTTTCTACAAAATTTGGACCTACCACAAGCCCCTTATCTGCTAAAGTTCATTCAGATGCACATTACTGAACTGTCCAGGGTACCCTTCAATCAACTCCCACTGCAGCCATACTCCCACCTGCCCACTTTCAAATGACCTGACCTTTCCTGGCCAAGGGGCTCATATAACAATGTCCCTCTGAAAGCATGAAGAAGTTACTGACTTGGGCATCAACCAAAATCACCAAAAGGCCAAAATAATAGGCCAGGTCCCTTCACATTACTCTTATGGGGCCCTGTACCTGAGACAGGAGGTAGAGCCCCAGAAGCCAGAAGCAGAGGTGGGGCAGACTCCAGATGTCATGGGGCAGACTCCAGATATCACGAGAGGACCAGCATCCTCTTGTCTTGCTGGCCCTACCCCAGGACACCAGCTACATAAATACCCTCACTTCCTCTCTCAGGTGTGACTCTGCTGACCGATATCCTTTCTCTCCCAATATTGGTCAACAGGCTTCATCTGGGAGTGACAATTAATTAAAGGGGCCTGGTCTCAAACTACCGGGCTTTATTTTGCCTCCTTTGTGACCCCTGATTCAATTTTAACATTATATCAATATGTAATGAATATACATCAATATCACTATTTCCCACCTCAAGATTTACTTTAGTGAACTCAGTCATGTTGAGTGTTAGGGATTCAAGTTATTAATTTGAGAATGAATGAACACAATTTGTTCCATTTAACATATCTAATGCCAGATTAAAATAAAGGATAAGGAAGCTGTCATTTGTTATTCCAGAACGTGAACAAGTAGCTGTGTATATGTTGGAAATCCATTTGTGATTTCTACAGCATACAGCCCACAATAAGTCCCTCTGATGTGCTCCCCATCAGAGCTCCAGTTTGTCGTATTAGTGATCTTCAACAACCACTCCCACCTAGATAAAAGCTGACTTGGAGAAGCATCTTATTTGCCTTCCCTAGTGTACTGCAATGCAGTGAAAGTAACACAGTGGTAGTTTTATAGGTAGTAGTCTTAGAGTACACTCTCTAAAGGAAATACAAAACAATTTTTTTAAATGTTACTGTCCTGATATATGTAATCACCAGGTGGTTTATGGAGCTGCCATATTAACCTGTATCCTAGATCAACTAGACCTCCAATCTCTACAGTTAGTAATGCCCTTAAATGGGCCTCAAATGTGGTTTTTCAAGTGAAGCAGAATCCTGCAGATGTCAATACTCCAGAGAAGGCAAGATTCTAAAGGGAGCTGGAATTATGTCAAAATGTGACATTCTACTTTTCATGGGCAAAACACTTTATGTATATTTTAAATTAATATTTTTCTTCAAGGTCATACTTGATGGTATTAGAGAGTAAAATAAATGTGTTATACTATATATAATTTTATAGTTCTACCATACTTTCTGCCTTTCCTTGTGGCTATATCCATTCAGACCCTATTATGCAGAAAAAAATTCTAAGGCTATTTCTTGAATTTTTGTTTCTTGCGGGAATTGACTTCTGATAGCCTCGACTATGGCTTTAAGGTAGTATTAAAAACTTCAAATGATTATTAATCAGATAATTTAGTTTGCAAATTTAAAGCTTTCAAATGTAGATTTAAATATTGTAACATCCATAAGAATTAAAGAATGGTTTTTGAAATCCTGTCAGTCATTTACATAGATGCTACTATATAGTAATGCATTTCCAAACCTTATATTTACTCTTCATAAGAACACATGAAATATATGTTATCATATACATTTTATAAAAAGTAAAATTGAAATTAGCGAACAGTATTTACAAAATATTTTACAAGATGTTAAATGATCTACAAGGACTTGAACTTAGGTTCTATTGGTTTTGTATGTCTATATTCCTTTCCCTATGATACACTGCCTCTGAAAGCTTGTCTAAAGTAAATAATATAGAAATAATTGCTTTGTATATATATGAGAATTTTTATACATGCCTTCCATGAAAAAGTTAATGTGTAGTAAATATTTATAACACAATTTTACAAAGTCTCTAATTACCACATTTAGGTAATTGCATTTTATAACACTGAATATGCAAAAGTTTAATTTTTTTCTAGATACACCAAACTCTCTTCCTATAACTTCTAATTATTTAAACTTGGGTGAAAATCTCTGTGCTGTAAGACTAATGAATCCCATAATTAGCACCTCCTGGTGACAATACCTTTGTCCTCTTTCTTAATTATTGGCAGACTTATCCAGTAATGCGTGGTACTGTGTTTTGAACATCTCCTCCAAAATTCATGCTGAGATTTAATTGACATTATGACAGTATTAAGAGGTGAGACATTGAGAGGTGGTTAGATCCCAAGGCCTTTTCTTCATTACAGATTAATTTTTTGTTCTGATGTGAACTCATTATGACCAGAGTGGTTTCATGATATCACAGATGAGTTTGGCTAATTTTCTTCTGTCACTTTTGCATTTATTAACTTTTCTCTTCCACCGAAATATAATGTAGCATGAAGGCTCTCATTGTTTGCCAGTATCATGCTCTTGGACTTTCCAACTTCCAGAACTGTAAGCCAAATAGACTGTTTTTAAGTATAATGTACCCATCCTATTCTATGCTGTTACAGAAGCAGAAAGTGGACTAAGACATTCAGTAAATACGAAACTATGTGTGCATGATGATATCACATGAGACTGTAAAGACTGTCTTACTTGGAAATTCTTTCTTGCATTAGCTTTGAAGTAAGAAATTGCCCTATGATAATTTGCTTTGGAGAAAACCACAACTCAAGGAACTGAATGTGAACATCAGTTAATAACAAGAAAAAAACCTTAGGTTTTCAGTCCAACAATCTTTCAGCAACTTGCTGAATACTGTCAAGAATCACATGAGTTTTAAAGAGGACCTTTCCCCAGTAGAACCTAGATAAGAACACAGTCTTAGTTGACACTCCAATTGCAGCTTTGCAAAGCTCTGAAACAAAGAATCAGCTAAATCCTGTCCAGGATTTTGATCAAGAGAAACTTTAAAAGAATCATGCATTTTTTAACCTGCAAAGTTTGTGGTAATTTTCTCATGTGTCAAAAGGGAGCTAATACAATTTCACTTATTATTTTACATATTATCACTGGCTCTCTGAATTGCCAGAGATTTCAATAAAAAGTAATTGATACATGAACAATCATGTGAAGCATATCTATTTATGTGTACATGCATGCAAACATACAACATCTGCATATATAAAATGTCAAACTCAAAAAGAGGTAATCCTGCTACTTACATAAAATATTCAGTCTTAAAATATGCATTATTCAAGTTTTATGTGGATGGACTGATTTTATCTTTAAGTTTCTGAGCTCAGAAAATGAACTGAATTTTTATAAGTAATGAGAAACCTAAATTCTACTAGTATATTGGTCCAAAAGCTGAAGGCCTGAGGCTTTGCCAATTACTAGCTTCTAGAAAATTCAGAGGTCATTGCTGTTATTACAAACTATGAAATATAAAAATGTTTTTAAATTCTTTCTGTGTGACAAAAGGTTAAAAGCTGAAATGTGGGTTGTCATGGCAACAGTGTTTTATTTACAGCACTTGTCTTTTCCAGAACTTGTCCATTAAATGGTAGGAAAGAACCTCTTCAAACTTAACATTGTATTACCCCAGTAGCTTTCATTACTATAATAATATTTTGTTCATTTTTCAATAAGAAGCATAAAATGTTCCATTGCTCATTTTGACCATTTGTTTAATGACATTGGTAGGCCTGTTACTTAAATTAAATACATCTAAAGAAAATGAATATGTACTGGCTAATCCAATTGAATCCATATAAATAAAACACTGTCTCTCTAAACATTGACAAATATAACAAATTCTCACTGAGATAGAATGTTATAGATAATATTTTGTTTCACATCTGCTCACTAGGATGCCAGGGCCATCTCCTTTCCTACTTTTTCTACTTTCTGACAAACTATTAACCAAGATAGAAACAGCTTTGCAGATGTAATGACTGACTCAAGTAGTTCAGTGGCTTAAAACAAACAACAAACAAACAAACAATACACATTTATGTCCTCACAAAAATCACTTGGAATCCTGCTGAGTTCCTGGTATATGTGCTTCCCACCCACTAACTCAAGAACGGAGGTTAAGCCGGGCGTGGTGGCGCACGCTTGTAATCCCCGTGCTTGGGAGGCTGAGACAGGAGGATCACGCTGGTTCGGAGCCAGCCTCTCTGGCTTAAGAGACCCTGTTTCCAAATTAAAAAAAAAAATAGGTCTGGAAGTGTAGCCCGGAGGTAGAAGGGTTTCCAGAAACCCCAGTACTACAAAAAAAAAAAAAAAAAAAAAAAAAAGAAGAAGAACAGAGGTTAATTTTATGCTATGGTTCCACATCACAAGACAAGATCTCTTAATTGTAGTTGAAGGAGAAACCTATTTTAGAGGATATTTCATACTGACTCAAATGGCAGGCATCATTTCTGCCCAAAGTCCTTCAGCTACCACCTATTTGGTGGCCCTTCCTAATTGCAAGAGGAGGACATATAGATAGATGCATCTTATATTTTGCCAAATGTCCAGAGCCTTCCATATCTATCATTACAGGAACAATATTCACTTATTCCCTGTCTCCTACATTCCATTAGAGTATATTTCGTGGTTACACAATTCCTCTTCCTCCAGTCTGCTACATTCTTGAGTCTTCTGATTCTTTTTCCTGTATTCCTTCCTTGATATATAACATATAATTAATTTTATATTTTTATGAACTTCCATACGTTATTTCCTTACCAGAGCCTAGCGTTCCATTTCCTGGGCTAACAAGTACGTATAAATTTTCTAAAATCAATCAGTGTCCCAGAGCCACTTATGGAGAAAAATTTCTTCCTTTCCACCAGTCTTTTACCTAGGTTACCATAGTATAATGTGCTTTATGAAGTTTTATTGCATATGTAATGCATTGTGTTATTCTCACTTTCTTTCTAAAATCTCTGTGTATGCATCCTTTTCCCTCTATCTTGAACAGTCCTGACATAAAGAATATGGAATGTGAAGTATCCATATTATAACTACTTAAGTTTCAGAGAATAGAAAAGAATTCTTAAGTCATTTATTGTTGTAGTAGCTAAAAGTCTTTATTATAGTACCTATACATAATTATGTGCTTAATAAATGGTAGCTTTCATTATTATAATGAAATAATAACAGATAAAAAACATGATCACTTACAATGTTATAGACTCGATATGTGACATCTGTATATTTTCACTTACAGGAATTTTTTTCAAATATTAACCCTTATTTGATTGGACAAGTTGTATGACATTCAAATAATAAATATAACTAAGAAGTCAACATTTGTGCTTACTTGTTTTCAATCTTTTGTCTGAAGAATAGATTTAGAACTAAAAATTCTGGTTCGGTAAATGACTAAATAGAGAACTTTCTGGAAATGTCCCTGTGAAGTAAAATAATTGTGAATAATAATTTGAAGTAACCAGTAGGTAAATCATTTTGAGCCTATTTTTTAATTGGTAGGTTTCTACCAAGAGCTGCAAGAGCATCAACAGCATATTACTTCAAAATATAGAGCTTATAAGTTTTCTGAGCTCCCTGATGTTTGCAATCTATTCCAGTCTAAACGCACTCTAATTTTACATCAATCATCTAATGATCTAGATTGCCCATTGCTTCCAGCTATCTTTTCATGTTTTATTTGGTTAAAGGAAAATCAGCTTTACATTGTGAAAATGCATACTGTTAGTGAATTGTGAAATTGTGAGGAATTGTGCTGTAATTACCGAATATTGGCTCTCCACGAACGTGTTGCTTCAACGTGGGAAGATCTGCCAGGGAAATTAAGTTTCTCTTCTCAGTAGTCCATCGTTACAGCAACAATTGTGGAAATCAAGTGAGATGTGGAGCCATTTTTGATTGCCTTAAATGGCACATTTATTCATGCCAGCAAGAATCTGTGCTTCTATATAAATTGAGAAAGGAAAATGAAACAGTCTGTGGATGTGGACTCTCTCGGGTTGAATGTAGGTGGATCAGCTTGTACTTAACATCTGTTCAGGCTGGAAATGCAGGGGAGGTTTAATATGTTTACTCAATCATACTGATTTCCTGGGTGCCAAGGCAGAAAATCTAAAACATATGACTTCTGTTCACACTATGAGGGAGCTATTTAGAACAAAGGTGATGATCCTGGAAGAAAATGTGGAGATGCTATCTCGGGTGCCAGCACAGTTGGAATCCTTTGCTGCCAGCAATCAACAGCCCTTAAACATCAACATTGCAGGCTTTGTCAACCAGCATGCAGGGCAACTTCTAAAAACATTTGAAAAAGGAATAGGAAACAAAACTGGCATATTTCTTAACATATCAAAAGAATATCAACATATGGTCTGCAGTCCTTTTCATTCCCCAACTCCTTGCCTCTACCAAATTATAATGAATTTAATATACCCTTCCAGTTTAGATAGTTGTTTTCAAAGCTAAATTTCTTTTGAAAGTTTTCTCTCACTCATAAAGCCTTTAGCTAATCAGATGACATTTTGTAACATCAAAAGGGATAGTCACAAGGAAGCAATTTATAGGTAATCTGTCTTACAAAATGTTGTAAAATCTTTTTTTTCCTGTGTGTGTGTGTAAAATATCAGAAGAAAATAATCAAATTCTACATAATTATTTTTTACAAGTACACTTTACATATGTTTGGTTAAAAGGAATATTAAATTATGCCCAGGTTCCCCTCCCCCTTTGTGGTTGTTATCTGATTTAAATTCCCATATTTCTTAAGATGCCCTCGTTTGAGTTGGAAGGCAGGAGAACAGTAACTCTGATTCAGTGGAATTAAGTGCTCTACAAAAGTTTATAAATATACTAGAAGAGGCCACAGGGAAGATCGATTAATTCTTTTGGAGTAACATAGAAATGCGTCAGAATTCATATTTGAATTGGAGAACTAAAAGTTAAGTGAGAATTCACTAGAGGGGGGAGAGAAAATGAATACAGTGGTTTGAGGAAGGATCCTTGAAAACATCAAGGAAGCATTAAAAGTCATGGGTATTTTAACATTGATTTTCAATTGGAATTGAATGTTTAGTGAGTTCAGTGATAAAACTTAAAGGACATACAGCTGAACATTAGATGGGAGATTACTGTCAATGACTGTTGACATTTGACTAAAGAGATTTCATCAAAAGTGTCTAAGGTCTGCAAAGTGAGAGTACCTTAGCCTGTTTCTTCCTCTTCATCCTGTTGACACTTTGATGCCTCTTTCTCACTGAAAAATTCTATTACCCTTGACCACAGTTTGCTTTTTGTATAATATTAATAGCATCCTTAGTCCTTGTGAACATGAGTAGCTTAAATAAGGGCATTCTGATGAATACACTGAAAATAAACACTGCGTATATCGTATTTTAAGTGGAAAACCAATTTGTATATTCTTTAATTAAATTAAAATATATGAGCTTCAGAGAAGTTATAGTAGGTGATCCAAATGTAACAAGAGGTTGGGGTTTGTTATTTGCAAGCAAAATGCAAAAGATCTGTATTTAGTAATTGTCATTAGAATCATGATAATTCCATGAAGTGTCCTGAATAGTTCCCAGGTTTGGGGAAAAGAACCTCACCTCAGGACCTTGGAGTCCTTGGCTTCCGAGGCAGAAAATAATTTCAGTATGTACCAGTCAGAAAAAAAACAAATACAAAGATGTATTTAGGAAAGTAGGAATACACATTCAAGGGGGAGAATGTGGGCCACCTCAAGAGTGAGAAGGACCCTTTGGTTATTTATAGTAATTCTGTTAAAGGATAACCTGAGAAAGGTGAGTAAGGAGCATGGCAGGGATGGGAGGATTTTCCCCCTTATTTTGAATCCTCAGGTTCCAGCCATTCATTGGTGGGTGGTAGGTGATGCCTGGGCTTGACCAATGGTCTGACATTTTGGGGAAGATCATTTGTTTGCCAAGCATCTCAGAAATTTCAGGTGGAAAGAGAGGCCATTATGATTAAAAAGTGTAGGCCTATTAAGGAATTTTGCCTAAGAAATAGCAGACCCTGTAGGATCAATTTAAGGATTATGAAGTTTCTAGATTTTAAAAATGTATTTTCCCTTTACTTGATGGTTTGTCTTCCTTCTACTTAATACTTTACTTCTATCCGACCAAAATAATTACCTTTATGTCTGGTGAAGTGACTTAATAGGGCAGTGATTTTAAGAACATGGTCTACCAGATTAAGATACTTAAGCAAGTCATTTGTGTAAAGTATGATATAACAGTAAGGCAGCATCTGCATTATATATCACATGGAGAATCTTACTATTTTTGTAAAAGTTATGACATTTTAGGTATTCAGTTGGTTTGACAACCATCTGGGAGAATGCCCTTCAGGAAATGGGAAAGCACTTGGGGTTTTCCACCATGGATCTTATATTCCCTCTGGGCACCTCCTTTCTCCTGCATATTTCACTTGGGGCCCTCTCACCTGAAGGGTGTCTAAGTATGCTCTGCATGTGGACTTAACCTTATGGCATCTAAGCTGACCCTGTCTGTCAATGACTAACTAGCTATCTAACAATAGGGCTTTTAAAAACTATTTGATTACCGGGCATGGTGGCGCACGCTTGTAATCCCTGGGTTTGGGAGGCTGAGACAGGTGGATGGCACAGGTTCGAAGCCAGCCTTAGCTGGCTTAAGAGACCCTGTTTCCAAATAAAAAAAAATATAAAAAATAGGTATGGGAGTATAGCCTGGAGGTAGAAGGCCCCTGGGATCCATCCCCAGTACCACCAAAAAAAAAAAAAAAGAAAAAAAAAAGAAATTGATCAACTATTTTAGAACACAGTCTAAAATTTCTAAAATATAAGCCCTGGTGATGCATGTCTGTAATCTCAATATTTGGAATACTGAGACAGGAAAATAGGAAGATTACAGATTCAAGACTAGCCTTCACAATTTAGCAAGACTCTCAGCATCCTAGTGAGACCCTGTTTCAAAACAAAACAAAACAAAAAATAAAATAAAATAGAATGAAACGTTGTAGTAGAATGCTTATGAGTTCAATCTCTAGTAACACACACACACACACACACACACACACACACACACACAAACACCACAAATCTCCATACAATACAGAGATCTCAATTATTCTAAATTTGAATCAATGCCGGGCGTGGTGGCGCACGCTTGTAATCCCCACGCTTGGGAGGCTGAGACAGGAGGATCGCACAGGTTCGAAGCCAGCATCAGCTACTTAGTGAGAGTCTCAGCAACTTAGTGAGACCCTGTTTCCAAACAAAATAGAAAATAGGTCTGGGTGTATAGCCCGGAGGTAGAAAGCCTCTGGGTTCCACCCCCAGTACCACACACACACACACACACACACACACACACACACAAATAAATAAATAAATTTGAATCAAAATTTGCCCCAGTTGCCGAGCGTGGTGGCACACACTTGTAATCCCCGTGCTTGGGAGGCGGAGACAGGGGCATCGTGCAGGTTCAATATAGGTCTGGGAGTGTAGCCTGGAAGTAGAAGTGTTTCCAGGTACCCCAGTACCACCAAAAAAAAAAAAAAAAAAAAAAAGAAAGAAAGAAAGAAAGAAAGAAAAGAAAGTAAAAGAAAAACAATTTGCCCCAGTAAGCAATAATAATGTTTAAAATATGGATGTGATGGATGACTAAAATCAAAACTTGATTATTAACATTAGACCTCAGCAACATCTCAATATTATGTGCTTGTAAGAGCACATAATCAATTTGCTACAACAAGTAGCTATAGAAAATATCCTATGACAACAAAAACAGTATGTGCCTGGCAACTTACACCCACATATGAAGAAATGTACACAAGGCAATACAAAAATCGAAGTACTTGTTTAAGACTGTGCATGTGCATGGGGTTTAAATGTTCTTCTCCTTATGAGGGCAATCACATCATAATATTATTGCTTGGGAAGCTGAGACAAGAGAATCTCAGGTTCGAGGAAAGTCTCAGCAGAGTGAGACTCTCATCAACCTAGCAAGCCCCTGTGTCCAAATAAAAATAAAAGGGGGCTGGGGGTGTAGCTCTGAGTTAGAATGTTCTTGGCTTCAATCCCCAGTGCCACAATAAATAAATGAATAAAAATAGAACAGATTTGTTTTGAATAATAAATTTTATTTGCTTGAATTTAAGCATCATGGATTTAAAGTCTAATTTTAAAAATGGCTTCTTTTTTGTGTGTGTGGTACGGGGGATGGAACCCAGGGTCATTCTACCTCCAAATTGCAACCCCAGCCTTATTTTTTAGTCCTTTTATTTTTGAAATAGGGTCACACTGAGTTGCAAAGGGCTTTGCTGAGTAGCTGAGGCTGTCTGCGAACCATGATCCTCAGATCTCCACCTCCCAAATGCTGGGATTACAAGCCTGCATCACCACGCCTGGCAAAATGGCTTCAATTTTAAATATTTAAAATGTTATGCTTGTAATCCCAGCAGTTGGGAGGCTGATACACGAGGATAGTGATGCATAAGTAGCCTCAGCTACTTAGTGAGGCCCTTTCAACTCAGTGAAAACCTGTTTCAAAATAAAGAATAAAAAATAGAGCTGAGGGGTGTCACTCAGAGGTAGACCCAACCTGGGTTCCATCCCCAGTACCACAAAAAAGTCTAATTATAAAACTGCTTCAATTTTAAATATTTAAAATGTTATATATAAGCATGTATAACATCCTATATAAATATATAAACAGTATATAACAATATGCAAATATAGCATATACTATATATGCAAATATAAATATAATTTTAAAATATTCAGATATGTTTATGCTCAAAATTATGCTATTAATTTATTTGAAAATGTATTTCTTTATACAATAAATAAGGTATATTTATAGAAATGCTTTGTAGGAAATGTTTATGTGTATATAGTTTACAATGAACAGCGATGCTGAATTTAAGACAGAGAACAACAACAAAAAAATAAAACAGAAATAAGGAAAGAAAGAAAGAAAACAAGAAAGAAAGAAGAAAGAGCAAATGACACAGAGATATTGTTATATGGGCCCAGAGGATGCTGAGATCCAAACTAACTGAACTCAGTCACCCACCTGCATCTGAAATAAGAATGAATGATGTAAAATAGAATATTAACCATAATCACAGATTTGTCCAAACTAGGAAGACAGCTACTTTCCTTTTCCCATCCTACAGAACTGTTTATGTTTTATAGAAACAAATAAGCTAGGAAATATCTATATGTGTATTCAACCACGCTGTGCTAGGCAAGGGACTTGTTATAACTCTTCTGCATTTCGTTGTATTTCTCTTGGCTTCTGGCTTGGAGGGCTAGGTCCCTACTCTCTGCATGAGAAGGGTGCCTGTGGAAGCTAAGATGGAAAAAATAGCTTCACAAACAGATTAGAAGAAAATTGGGGAGGACCTCCAAATATTAAAGGAGGCTTCTTACAATGCTACCATAGTAATAATATTCAGAGTAAAACCCAGAATTTTATGTTTTTCTTACCAACATAGGCTGTTGTCTGTGTTCTGTCTCATGATTGATAATGAAGAACTATAGATTATCACCTAAATCCAATATAAGGCAGTGATCAAAAGATAAATCTTAGATCACTAGTACTGAGATAATTCTACAAAATAATTTAGCTGTAGTCCGAAATAAAAATGACAAATTCAGCTGAATTTATGCTAGGGTAAACATTTATTGATTAAAATTTCCATGCAAAATTGATTTCTTTATTCACTTTACAACAAGAGATTTCTCCAAACATTTATATTCTTTCTTTTAAGTAGTAAAATTGAAAACACTGCACTTTTCTTAACCAACTTTCCTCAAGTTATCATTTTTTTCTTATAAAAATTTTGTTTGGCTCTTATACCATAGAGGTTTTCACTGGTTTGACAAAAACTGTGACTAATTTAAGCCCATGGCAGGAAGCAGGTTAAGGTCAGTGAGATAACATTATCATATATTGTCTTGTTCAGTGAAGTAACACTTAAAGAAAACTGTCTGCTGAAAGCCAATGAGATCACTGCCATGTCTGAAACTGTCAGGAAATTCCAGTCTTCCAGACTGTTATTCAAGTTCCCCTTTGTACTTAAGGAGTAAGGCTAAGTAAATGCCTTTCAGAATAAGTCAGATTTAAGAGTATATTCTGGCTCAAGTTTTCTTTTGCATAAAGTAATCAGAATTTGGTAGATAATAGTAAAACTGGAAGTGAAAAAATGCTCTTGATAGTTAGATTTCCACATTTCAGCCCTGACACTGTCAAGGATTTGTCTGACATAATTTCTTACCAGGTCCTTGCCTCACTGAGTTGAAGAATAAAATCTGGAGACATAAGAAACGTAAGTGTAGGAAGTCTATTTTAAAGGGGTAAGCAAGCAGAGAGGCAGGCAGATCACCCCTAGAGTCCTTGGAATACTTTAGAGTTCTGCAGGGCCTTCTGTACTGCCAGAGTGTAGCCCAAGCCATACACCATAAAACATTTATGAGACTGCTTGTTCTGAATGTTTGTTCCCTGGTCTAAAAATAGAAACACCCCTTCATCTAAGGATGTTGCCCATAGATCTTTGGTTCCTGATATCTTGGCTCTACTCCTTCACATTTAATTTTGTTCAAATTCAATAAACATGGAAATACCTTCTTTCTTGAGGAGGAGGGAATTGTATTTGGATTTTGTTTTTCTTAACCCTTACCTCCCGAGAGTAGTGTTCCCTCTGCTTACCCAATAACCAACTCCTCAATTTCAAATAACAACAACAACTCTAATTATTTCACTTACCAAATGGAGGCAGTGAAATTACATTTTCTTTCCAGCAAGGTTGTTTTAGGAATTAGATTGAGCAAAGTGATTGAAAGTACATTTTAAATAATAATTTGTGATAAAGTTGCTTCAATTCTAATGGAAGTTTAGAAGATGTTTTATCCAAAATATCAACAACTAAAACCTTCAATTTTGTTCCAATTGAGTTAAGAATATATTTTGATGGTCATTCATCCCTTTAATTATTTCTGGAGTCGTTTGGCCACTTATCAAGCAACTATGATGTTCAAGTGAATATCTTCATACATCAGGAATTAAAGGTCTAAAGCAAAGATAACTACTGAGTACTATGTTGAAATATGGTTAATTTCTTAAAGGAAATACATTGAAGGTTCTACTGGGTTTGAAATACAATGCTTTTTTATCCAACCAAGACAGTATTTTTATCAATAAAACTATAAATTTTAGGTAAAGAGTGTTTTACTCTTTAATCTATTCAGAAAACTAAAACTGATTTATTATTGCCTTTAGAATAGCAATATAAATAATTTTCCATTCAAAGTCTATCTCATCAAACTTCACATTTGTTTTGCTAGTGTAGAGTCTTTTGATCTTTTTGTATATTCTGGATATTAGCCCTCTATCAGAGTGGTGGCTGGTAAAGATTGTCTCCAATTCTGTAGGCTTTCTGTTTAGATTTTTAATAGTTTCCTCTGATGAGTAGAAACTTTTTAGTTTGATTCCATCCCACTTGTTAATTTTTGCTTTAATTTCCTGAACTTTGGAGGTCTTATTGAGAAAGCTACTGCCTGTGTCTCTTTGTTGGAGTGTTTAGCCTATACCCTTCACTAATATCTTCACAGTCTCTGGTCTAAATTCTAAGTCTTTGATCCATCTCGAGTTGATTCCTGTGCATGGTGAGAGGTAAGAATTTAGTTTCATTGCAACTAGACTGAATAGACACTTCACAAAAGAAGAGATGCAAATGGCTAATAGATACATGAAAAAATGTTCAAAATCATTAGCCATAAAAACTACATTGAGATTCCATCTAAACCCAATCAGAGTGGCAAGCATAAATAAGTCAAATAATAATAAATGCTGGCCAGGATGTAGGGAAAAATAAACTCTTTTACACTGTTGGTGGATGTAAAATCTAGTTCAGCCACTATGGAGATCAGTGTGGAGATTCCTTAGAAAACTGGGAATAGATCCACCATATGATCTGGTTATACCACTCCTGGGTATCTTTCCAAGGTGCTGAAATCAGAGAATTAATGTAACATATGCATGTTACATGGTCATAGTTATATATAGTTACAGTTATGTATAGTTATACATAGTTCATATACTCATGTTCATAGTAGCACAATTCGTAATAGACAGAGTATGAAACCAACCCAGGTCTCCATCAACAGATGAATGGATTAAAAAAGTATGGAAAATACACACAATGGAATTCTACTCAGCAATAAAGAAGAACATATCATGTCATTTCCAAGAAGATGGAAAGACCTGGAGAAAATCATGTTAAGTGAGATCAGCCAAGCACTGAAAGAGAAGGGACATGTGTTTTCTCTAAAGTGACCAAACTAAGGGGTATTAGAGATCCTACAGGGACTCCAAATAATGGATGGGAAACCTCAGAAAAGCTATAATAGAAGAGTAAGGGAGGAAGAATGCTGAAGTTGATTAATGAAGGAGCTACATTTGAATATGTGTAAAAGTATGAATGTAGCATGGTCAATCTGGACACTCATTGTTTTGAATTGGGGTAGGGCACCAAGCACTGTGTTAATGTATGTTATTTTCAATATGATCCACATTAAAAAAAACTTAAAAAACAAATTTAAAAATATTTACTTCACATTACTCTTCTTCTACCCTATGTCTCTCAAAATTACAATATTACATATAATACTTTATGTACTAAACAATTGCTAGAAAATAGACAACACAACAATCTCTGGCAAAAGATTCTCTTAGGTTGTACTTTATATAATCTACCCATGTTAGTAATCAAATGAAATTTTGGAGAGATTTGCACTTCTTTTTAATAGTAGATGGTCCTTACTATTTTTTAGATAGACAACTAATCAAATGCCAGATAAAAGTTTAAGTGATGGTGCATTTTTGAGAAGTGAAGATTGAAAACTGATTCAGTGACACCTTGTTATAAAGATGTCCACCATTTCCTTTCACCCATTTGACCCAAGCAATAAATCAAAGCTATCAGTCAGTGTCTATTTTATTATGTTGTGTTCTAGGTGGGATGATAAAAGAATCAAATCCAATTTATGAAAGGCCCATGAATCCCATTTAAGTCGTGTTTGCCATTCTAAGTCCTACTTTTTTTCAACTTAAACTTTGCACAGCTTTTAACTGCACATGCTGTTCCATGTTATACTCCAACTGAAGTCAGTCCCTACCTGGATTTTCATGTCTATTTTATTCTCTGATTTTCAATATTTTGGTTCTTTTCCAATTCACTTATTCTAAAACTAAGTTAATTGCTATCTGAGCCAGTTTGATTATTGCACCGTTGTATACTTTGGTCATTGGACATATATTTCATTAATCTAGTCAACCATTTGGAAACATTTTCTCTTAAATGCTCTTGAAGCTACTTATGTTTTCAGCTTTACTATAATTATGAGGAGATGACACAAACACAAACAAGTAAAACTCCTAACATTTTAATTTTTATTTATGATATTTCCAACCAATACTTTATAAAACTTTATACTCTCTCTAACATCCCTGTTATATTTTGCTTTTCAATTTAAACTTTCACCATTTCTCTCTCTCTCTCTCTCTCTCTCTCTCTCTCTCTCTCTCTCTCTCTTTTTTTTTTTTCTCACTCAAGATTTTATAAAGTGAAACTGGATTTTTCTAATGGACACCTGATATTCTAGCATTTAAAAATTTGACCTTATAAACAATCAAATTCATCTAAATCAGCCTTATTTTCAGAAAGAAATATTTTTTTTTCTTTTTTGTGTGTTGTGTGTGCATGATACTGAGGATTGAATTTAGAAGCTTTCTATTTCAGAGCTACACCTCTAACATTGTTTTTATTTTGAAATAGGATCACACTAGGCTGCTGAAAGTCTCACCAAATTGCTGTTGTTGTCACCATTCTTACAGATATAATCTAAAAGACTGACCATGTAATTTAGAGAAAAAAAGGATTATGTTCTTATGGTTTGGGGTTCAATTCATGTGAGGGCAGGAACTGCAGATCTGAGGACATGATTGTGGGAGGCAGAGACAGGGAAGTGACTTAGCCTCTTCTCCTCACATCATGGACTCTGGAAGCAAGAAAGACAAACAGAGAAAGAGATAAAGAAATAAAGCAGAGGGAGGGGAAACCACATATAATCTCCAAGGCCTCAGCCTCACTATTCACTCCTTCCATCATACCCTACAGGACCATGCCACCACTAATGGATTTATCCACTGATGAAATTAAGTCCCTCAAGATTAAATTACATAACTCCAAAAATTAATAAATGAGCTCTTTAATGAACATTTTATATCTAACTATAACAATTTCTTATGCTGATCTTGAACCTGTGATCCTCCTATCTCAGCCTCTCCAGTACAAGGGATATAGTTCTGTGCCACCACACCCTGCCAGAAATAACTTTTGTTTATTTCTAACTTTTAAAAATTCTTTAGTTTATGACCCTGCTTGGGATTTAAAGTTCCAAACTCTCTGTTAGACTTTAATAATTCTCTTGTATTCTAGATGAAATTACCATTTTTATTCTTATTTTTCATAATTTTATTATTTCAAAATATAGTTGACTTCCTTCAAAAGTGGTAGCTCAGTGTTTAAGTCACATTCTTACATATTCTTACACTTTTCTTTAGGATTCGTTTTTTACCTCTCTCCATTAAGAGCTCTTACTCTGTTTTCAAGGATCATTAAGTATCAAATTTTCAGTGAGAATTTCTATTTAATCACTTCATGGAGTGCTCAGTCATGTGAAAGAGAAAATTATGTAATAAATAAATAAATTCACAGTTAAATGATTGCTATATATGAAGATTTGCTATGGGGAAACTCAAATACCATGCACCAAATTATTTCTTCTTTTGTATGTATTGCTCAGCTAGAATATAATTCTTTAAGGTAACAATTAAAAGCATACCCCTCTTTCTCTTTACTTTTATTGCTCCTTATAAAATTTTTAAATAAAATGTGTGTATCATGTTGTATTACTGCCTCATTGATTGAGGAAAGATGTTCTATAAAGGGTGGGCTCTGGGCAAAATTTTAAGTTTATTCTATTCATTGACTCAAGAAAGTCTTACAAAACTATATAAAAAAAAGCTATGGTTTTTATGACTTGATGTCAGGATGAATTAATTATGCATGTGACCACTGAGAGATTTAGAGTGTTACATATTCTTTAGAGTAACAAAGACATAGCAGTTGAGGGTCAGGAGAGATTCTACTTTCAAAAACATACCTTTCATTGAGCTATTTTTGCAATAAAATAAGTTGATCATTTTATGTCTTCACCATTCATTTCTATATTTGTAATCATTATCCCTGTGTAATCTCTTTATCCCCAAGGCAAACATTTTCTCTCATTTTTCTTCTGATTAAAGAGGAGCTACTAATCACAAATTTTTTATGCATCTAACAGTAAGGCATATCTGAATACTGTATAGAGGGCATACATTATAAAATCATCATCTAAACAGCTATTTGTGCATTAATTTAATTTCCAGCTTGCTGCTATCTTCTCTGTGAACAAGCTATTTTACTTGCAATTTTTTTAATTTTTTAAATTCTCCTCTCTCTCTCTCTCTCTCTCTCTCTCTCTCTCTCTCTCTCTCTCTCACCTCTCACACATAATTTTCTTAAATTTATTAAAAGGAAACTAAAGTCTTATTCAAGGTTCCTGATATTTCAGGATTTCTGTTGACCAAGTATTTTCTGTGATCTGTAGAGTAAGCTACCATTTAAATAATGAAATCATATTTTTCAAGACAGGACTATCTATAGTCAGGTAGACTGCTGCTGCTAAAATTTTTTAAATAAATGCTAAAGTGATAAAATTATGTACTTCTGTTAGCTTCACAGCCATGATTTGAGTTGGCTTTTGATATTAACAATCTTTGAAAATGTCAACAAAAAATACTTAGCTCATGCATTAGTAAACCTAAACATGTTAATGTAAATAATTTTTCAATATTAATATTTGGCTTGTTCTGAGTACAAAAAATCATGCTTAAGCCATTTTGACCTTGTTATTATTCTGGGATGCTTTTTTATTCCCCCACAGCTATACTACCCATTAACATATTCTTTTAAAAAGATAGGAACTAATCATTTTCAGAATCTCTACTAGTTTATCTCCAATTAGATCTACCACTATTTTTAACCTGGACCCCCCAAAATAATAATAATTCTAATTTATTTACTATTTCTGTACCTATAGGATTTCTCCTTTGAGAATATGAGTCAGTGATGTCACACCACTGTTCTAAACCTTTTATG
Source organism: Muscardinus avellanarius (assembly GCF_963383645.1). NCBI lineage: Eukaryota > Metazoa > Chordata > Mammalia > Rodentia > Gliridae > Muscardinus > Muscardinus avellanarius. The sequence continues at coordinate 110,964,541 of NC_137791.1, read as the reverse complement.
GCCTCGTTCACATTCAGAATGAAATCCACAGTGTTATGAAGGCTCAGGCTATTGTGGCCCCTCACTACCTTTGTGAAGTCAACTGGGATGGTCAGTCTACTTTTTACCACAGTCACCTTGGTTCTCATGGCCTCAAAGCATTTTCTTATTCTTTTATTCAAGATCTAAATCATTTTCCCACCAGAAATTTACATGAATGGTTCCTTTGCTTTCTTCTGTATGCATTTAATCACCCTATCAGTGACATCTTTCTTGACCAAATTATGTAAAAGAACATATCCTGTTAATTTGCCACCATTCAAGATTCAAGCATTGCAAATAGATATATATTTGTGGTACTTGGATGGAACCCAGGGACATTCTACCTCAGAGCTACACCCCTAGCTCTGATATATATATATATATATATATATATATATATATATATATATATATATATATATTACTTTGTAATTAAAAAATATTTTTAAATGCTCCTTTCTACAATAGAACCTCTACTGAAAGGTATTTTGTTTTTTCCCTTCTATACAGCTAATCTGTTGAAAAATGCTTTTAAAATGCAGGTGATCAAAGAATATTTCTTATATAATAAAAAAATCTTTGGCATTGAGAAGTGTTGAAATGATTGCAATCTGTTTAAGTGCTTTTAATTTAGAAGCTTTCTATGCAAGTACAAGCAAGGGTAGAATATTTACATTAAACTATTTAAATTAAGTGGTTGATTTTTCTATTTCATAGATGAAATATAAATACAAAATACAAATATATATTTATATTTCATCTATAAAATATCACTCTGAAGAAATATGTTTCTGAAGTTGTACAAATGAACAAAAATATGAAGTATACATTGCTATAATCCAATTTTAATGGAATAAAGACATTTTTATTTAAGTAATAAACTAAGAGAAAAATTATCTTAAAGAATCTCAAAACATAAGGGGGTAATAATATTCAGTGAAGCATAGTTGTTTTTTGAAATTAATAAAGACAATAGTCTTTTTTTTGTGGTACTAGGGCTGTAAGCCAGGGGCTTTTCTACCTCTAGGCTATACTCCCACACCTATTTTATATGTTATTTGGAAACAGGGTCTAACTAAGTTGCTGAGAGTCTTACTAAGTATCTGAGGTTGGCTTTGAACCTGTGATACTCCTGTCTTGTCCTCCCAAAGTCTGGGATTACAAACATGTGCCACCACACTTGGCAACAATAGTCATTTTTATAAATGGACTTACATCCATTTCTCTGGAAATGATGTAATTTTGTTCTTTATGGTTGAGAAAATTCCATTTTGTACACATTCCATAGTTTTGTAATCCATTCACCTGTTAATAAGCATCTTGGCTGGAGAACATTATGCTAAGTGAGATTAGTCCATCACAAAAAGTAAAAAATTGGATGTTGTTTCTAATATGCAGAAGCTATGAATAAATGGACCATAAGAGGGACTCTAGACAAAGAAAAAACTATAGATTAGCACATAAGGCGAACTGATTGGGATAAGAGGAGGAAAGAGATAAGTTTCCTAATGTACATGATGAAAATTCATAAAAAATATCAAAGTAACCAAACATGAGAAGGAGGATGGGGGTAGGATATAGAGTGGGAACTGAGTAAAGGCTAAATGAACCATGTATGCATGTATGTCTCTACATCTTTTACCCCATTAAGATGTATAACTGAAATGCACCAATAAAAAATTAAAAATAAATAAATGACCTTACATGTTTTATATTTCTTTGTTACTTTGTATTCTTTATTGTTTAGACCCATAACTCAATCCTTTGAATATACATCTTCGTAATATAATATGAAATAATTTTCAATGTTGTTATTATAAATAATTAAAAGTAGAGAAGGCATCTGATGCTCTCATTACAATCTAATCTATCTTGATGATAGGACATTATATTTTAAAAGTTTAGAGTTGGCAGAATTTAGGCAGAAAATGGATCAAATATATGCCTTTGTTACAAAAAATGTACTCATGTGTGGGTATAAAAGAAGAGTTGTTTTACTATTTATACAAAAGAAAACTTATGACATGTACAGTATCTTAGGGAGAGTTTTATTGTTATCTTATTATAATCCAGTTGAGCTCTATAAAAATTCTCAGTATGTGTAACATAAAAACCACTGTTATTTATGATTTTTACTGCTTCAACATTTACTGTCAAGATCTTTATGACAGAAAATCTATTTTCTATACTCAACTATTTCCAACAATCTCTGTCCTGTTTCAGTGTTGTATTTTTTTTAAGAATAAACTTACTATTTCACTGTCATTGTGTGTAAAGGGATGCTACAAATTCAAGTACATTTTCCTAGGAATAAATATATATGAAACTTAATATTTTCTAGCTGTGCACCTACACATACGTGATGGAAATTATTATGATTCCTTTCTTTTATTTATAATATAATTGTTTTTAATGTTTAAATACAATGATGAAATTTGAGTAAAGTATGTGTACATGTAAATCTGTCAAATTAGGTAGTGGAGATATACTGTTTCTACTACACTTTTCAATCTGTCCTATTTTACAAATGATTAATCACTTTCTATATTAATGTCATATTGTAGAAAATTATGTCTACATGATTTCTAACTCTAAATATTTATTTATTAAATGCTTATCCTTATCAGAGAACTTACCTTTCCTAGAATTTGATGAAAAATTACTTGTATAAAGTAAACTGATGAGAATTTTAAGGAATTCTAGGAATTAGTAGGAAAATTAATCCAGAGTTAACATTTTAAAAAATTTTATTATGACATATTAAGAGTGAAACTACTGCTACAGCTGTAGAAATTGAAGATAATTATATCAATCCATCATCTAAAATGAATCAACATTCCCTTATTATCTTAGACCTGATGATAGTTTAATGGAATTTTAAGGGATAAAATAATAAAATGATACAAAAATAATGATTTGAAATAATTGTGACATGAAATAAAACTTCTTTATTAGTTTAATATCAAAAATTTTCAATATACATAGTATAATTCTATCAAAACAACAGCTCAAAATCTGTGGTATATATATCTTTGAATTGAAAATGGTAAATCCCCATTTTTTCTTTATATAGTTATGTATTATTTATATATTTATTTATTTAGGCATTCTACCTCCAAGTTACAGCCCCCAGACCTTTTTTATTTTTATTCTAAAGCAAGATTTTAAGAGGTTGATGAAACTTTCACTATATGTTGAAGCTGTCCTCAAACTGTGATCCTCCTGTCTCAGCCACCCAAGTATTGGGATAACATACTTGCAGCACCACAACTGGCCTGTTATAGTTATTTAGAGTGATCATATTTTTACTGGACTATGAAGGTGAACGTGAGTGTGGAAAAGATTATATAAACAGGAGAAAAGTAGCAGAAGAAATGTCAGAAAGAAAAGTAAAATGGAAACTTTAAAATCAAATTTAATAAGTAAATATACAAATGTGTGAAGCTACTACTTATAAAATGATAAAAGAAATAAATTAGACCTATTCATTATAACATCAGACTATGAAATTATCATTTCTTTCCTAACAAATTGATAATTGGTTAGTTTAAATGTGGCTAACATTTATCAACTACCTATTGCTTAACACATGCACATAAAATAATGTTTATAAAAATTAAGTAGAATCTAGAGTCACATATGGTGAAACATAGTGTTTCTCTATAAAAACAACTATAAAAACAACATTAGTGATAGTAAAAACACTACATTGATCTTGTTCCTTTTTCAGATTAGCTGCATAAAATTTGGATTTCTCTTTTAGACAACAAAGGTATCTTTTCTTCAAAACTAGAACTGGAAAAATGACTAAAGGGTTTTACACATCATATTGGTCATAGCCAATGAAGTGATGACTGACAGCCTGCCCAGGACCCCAGGGACAAATTTTTAGAAGAAGGGTACTGTCCAAAGGCACAGTTCAAGGAAAAGGTCTGAACAGAGCAAGACTAATACCTCAGAGGGTAACAAAAGCTGCTAAGGTCAAATTAAAATCAATCCATCAGTTTATAGGAAAGTCATGTGGCAAATACAAGGCCAGGGTCCTATGATTCTGCTCCTTATAGCCAATGGAAAACCATTTTTATAAATTCTATATAGACGAGTGAAATATCTTATGAAAGTAACTGACAAGCCTGTCAATGTATCTCAGGTATCTCAGATATACTATCCCTTCCTATTCCAGCAGGGCATTCCTTTTTTAAAGCATCATACTTTGTGAAATAGCTTAGTGTTCCTGGGGAATTTTTCACAGTTATCTTTAAAAATGATAATCTTACAGCTTTTAATCTATACTCTGTCACAAATGCAGGACTGTATGAAGGATATCACTGCTTTTAACAATAAACATTGCTTTAAATCACATCTCTGACACTTACAAATTGAGTGACCTTAAATTGTTTGTGTATATCTTTGAGCTTCAGTTTTACAATGTTTAAAACAATGATAGTGATGACTTGCAATATTTTTATGAGGATTCATTGAGAAAATTAAAGTAAAACATTTAAAGAGGGCCCGGAAAGACTTATCTTTGGTGTGTGTGCGTGTGTGTGTGTGTGTGTGTGTGTGTGTGTGTTTGATACTTAGTTCAGGACTAACAAAAAATCTTCATAATGCATTCTGATGGTGTAGTGTTGGGGTCTGCTCAACTGCCTGATAAAACTTCTGATGAATCAGCTACATGTAGCACCGAGCATGTTGGGGTCTGCACAACTGCCTGACAAAACCACAAGAACTTACGATCTATCTGCAACATGTAGTGCCGAGCAGATATGGAGGGCCTAACTACTTCCCTTGCCCCAACTAGCCCAATTTGGTAATGTTGAGCCTTATTGGCTCATATAATGCTCCCGTGCTCGTGAAGCCCTCGTGCATTGTATAATGATTGGCTACAAGTTATGTGCTTTGTGCATGCAAGAGTGACCTTTAGCTTGATAGGTTAAAAGAGTTTCCTGTTGGAAGTCCCCCTTGTGCTTATTTGATTTAAATTGAGTTGCCTGAGAAAAATAAATGAGATCCTGCTTGACTCGACTCCCGGCTCATGTGCTTCTGTTTTGGCCATCGGCACTCACTTTCCCGCTCAGCCCCACCACTGACAGGCTGGAACCATCAGTGAAGAGAAGATTATAAATTAGAATCTATACCTTTCATCTTAGTGGGTAATACCAATAGATTCCTTATGACTTTATAAGGCATTATGTCTCAAAAATACCACATGAGGTATTTCTGATCATACATAATTGGTGGAAATGATGAGGATACAATTGCATATGTTGGCCGAGATTGAGTGTGTCATTAAATTAACTTAATAGAACTTCGTTTTCCTTCTATTTAAATTACCTTAATTTTTATTGCTTATACTAGTTATATTAAGAAAGTATTTAAATGAAAATTAGCTATATTTTAAGGAATTACATAAGCACACAAGAAAAAATTATTCAAATACTTTGACCATCAACATTGTCAATATCTTCAATAACAAATCAATCCTTAGATTTTATTTTGAATTATTGAATCAGTTTCTTTGTTAGCATCCAAGATGTCCATCAACATAGGAATGGATTGCAAAACTATGAAGTATGGACAAAATAGAATTTTACTCAGCTCTAAAGAAGAACAGTACTATGTCATGTTTAGGGAAATGGATGGAATGCGAGAACATTATTCTAAGTGAGATTAGGCAGCCACAAAAAGTAAAAAGTTGGATGACTTCCCTAATATGCAGAAGCTAGGGAGAAAATGGGAAATAGGAGAGTCTCTAAACAAAGAAAATCAAGATGAGTAAAGAGGGTGATCTACCTGAGAGACATGGAATGGAGGAAGAAGGAAACATCCTAATGCTCATGATGAACAAAAACATGTCAAAGTCAATCACTAAGCCAAACCTGAAAAGAAGGGGAGGGGATGGGTGGGAAAGGTGGAAGGGATCAATGAGTGATGAGTGCAAGTATGCTTCTACCATCGTTTACCCCATTACGATGGATGATTGCAATTCACCAGGAAAAAAGTATTATTTGGGGAAGAATCGAAATTATTTACAAATATTTCTTTCCAAAATACCATACTTTTACCCTTAATTCACCTAGATATTCTGCATGCATTTCTGTAAAGATAGTTTCTTGTCTTTCTGAAAGGTTTTTCCAAGCTTGTCTTTGCTTTATTTTGTGTTGATTGCTATCGCTGATAGTTTTCTTCTCCACTAAATAATTCTTTGTTTTGGTACCTGAAAATAGTAGTTATTTAGCACACTTAATGACATTTTTCATTTGATTCTTTTCTATATTTATTTTTAGTGAAATATTTCTGAAACATACCAAATCTCTAATAATAATTTTAGCAATATTTTTGCTTTATGACATATATTTTAGGACTTAAAAATTAAATTATTATTGATATTATGAAAAATTATATGCCAATAAATTGCACAGAATATCTAATATTATAAAGTAAATGAATAATCTATGATAATTATTTTCATTGAAACTGAACTTGGAGGACAATATTTTAGTCCATATTAATTCACTAAACCACAACATCAAATTTTAGGAAAAATAATAAAGTCTTCCATAAAATCAAGAATGATTCAGTTGATTAGATTAATTATTAATGTAAAAATAAAATACATAAAGTAACTGTATACATACTTATATTTCTAAATTGATAACTTAAAAATCTAAGCAAATCATTTTAAAAGGCTAAATTCCTTTTTATTCATAGAAGCATATTAATATGTCATTCCATCCTAACTCCTTTTTTTCTGGCCTCTTACACTATAGGTCATTGATATAGTAGCCACTGTATTAAGCCACAAATTAAAAAAAGAAATGTCTGGGGAAAGAACAGGCTGGCCAGTGGGAGGAACAAGTGTTAAATTTCTAAAATGCTCATGAAGCCAGGCATGGAGGCACACACTTGTAATTCCAGCATAAGTAACTGCCTCAGCTACTTAGTGAGGCCCTTGCAACTCAGTGAGACCCTGTTTCAAAATAAAAAAATAAAAATAGGGCTGGGGGTGTAACTCAGAGGTAGCATGCCCCTGGGTTCCATCCCCAGTATCATTAAATAAATAAATAAATAGATAATAAATAAATAAATAAATAAATAAATAAATAAATAAATAAACTAAAAATCAGAGCTGGGGGTATAGCTCAGAGGTGAAAAGTCCCTGGGCTTCACCTCCAACACCACAAAATAATAATAATAAATAAATAAACAAATAAAATGCTCATGAATTCAAAGAAAAGAGAAAAGGTGAGTGTGGGCAGAATATAGTTAATAAGAAGAAAAATAAAGAATGTTACTCTTGTTTCTTATATTCTGTTTTGTGTGTATTCATGTGTGTGTGTGTGTGTGTGTGTGTGTGTGTGTGTGTGTGTCCATGTGGGTGTATATGTGGTATTGGGGATGGAACTTGGGGCCTTGCACATGCTAAGCAAATGTTCTATCTCTGAGCTACACCGCCAGTACCTGGAAGTGAGATGCTATTAGAAAAAAAGTATTAAATGTAGTAAGCTTTTTGAACTGGTCAGTGGACTTAGAGGAGAGAATTTAAAAAAAGGAAAGTAGAAAGAGATAAAACTGTATTAAATAAATCAATAGTGCACCATAACCTTGGACAAACCAAAGGTGATGTTTTTTAGGTAAATGAAGGTAAATTATATTTGAAAAGAAAGAAGAGAATCTTTATCATGTAACATTAGAAACTTATCGGTCCTACTTCTAAAGTTATGTGGCATTAAAGGTTTATTTCCTCACAAAATGTATATGTTTGAGTTGTAGCACCCAGAATGTGAGTATATTTGGATGCAGGGACTTTGTTGGCAGGGTTACTGTGAGTAAACCTAGGTTATTTAGGGATCTCCCCACTGCCCAATATATATTATCAATGACTATTTTATCATATCTATTACACTTGATAATATTTACCACTGATTATCTTATGATAGAACATTGAGAGAATGACTTTAATTTTACAACCTTTCAAGAATTTCTGAATATGTTACATCACATTACATTCATTTCTAGAATAAAGTTAGACAAACTATCAATTCTATACTTTGCAAAAGCTTAACTTACTTGTTTTTCTGTACTTCATTCCTACATGAGCCTCTTTGATAAGTTTACAGTAGCTTACCTTATCTACTCATAAAATGAGAAATAGTTTCCACCTACTCACTTCACAGGATATTGTGAAAATTAATGAGGTAATATGTATAAAGCTCTAGAAGCTTTTAAATAGTGCTATAAAATGAGTATTTTATCTCAGTGGGTGAGTTCTATCTTTTTTTTTTTTTTTTTTGTCCCTGACTTCCAACATAGAGACAGAACAGATAATGGCAGATAATGTGGGTAGGTAGGCAGGTGGAAGGTAAGGAAAAGGGAAAGAAAAAAAAATAGAATAAAGAGAGTGGACATTTATAGCTTTCTAATTTTAATAGAATTATCTTTTCATTGTGTTCAATATGTATAGCTTCAAGAACATTACCCATCCAATATGTGGCAGTTTTCTACTTTCTTTTGGGAATTATTGGACTGACCTATAGAAATATGACTTTATATTTATAATTCAGATAATGCTATTTACCTTCCAATTTATCTCACATTGTTTCTTATAATGAATAAAATACATTACAAATATAAATTTTTGTATACTTTATCAACAGTTTCACCTTATACGATATATATTTTCAGATAAATGGCATTTTAATAGGAATACTGTCCTATAGAAATACTACAGCATATATAGTTATAAGAGCATATAGGTTATCAAACTGAAACATTTTCAGGCTTAGGTTCAGATACAAAACACTAAGTAAGTGTATAGATGACAAGTTATACCAAATCTCCAAAATCTCATCCAAGCAGTTTCCAAGTATACAGTGAGATAAAATATTGTGTGATGTGTAAAAAATCACAACCTCTCCAAAATCTAGCCTTAGTAACATTCCTAAAACAATCACAAAAGGGATTGAAAATTTAAGGACTTTTTTTTAAGAATACATGGTAGCTGGGTGTGGTGGCACACGCTTGTAATCCTAGCATTCAGGAGGCAAAGACCTGAGGTTTATGGTCTGCCTCAGATACATAGTGTGAGCCTTTGAAACTCAGTGAGACCCAGTTTCTTTTTTGTATTTTTTTATATTTTCATTGGTGCACTGTATTCATACATCATAATTGGATAAAAAAAAAAACTTGTGTAGATACTAATTTTAAAAAATAAAAAAGACTAAAAATTAGAACTTGGAGTGTAGCTTTGAGGTAGCATGCCCCTGAGTTACATCCCAAGTACTGAAAAAAAAATTATAAGCTAGAGATAGAATATTTTTATAGTAAGCATCAAGGGGACAACAGGGAGAATTTGTATATTCACTGAAACTGGAAATAGTTGTGATTCACAAATTTTGATTTACAACATATCGTTTCATCCTGACACAATGAAATCCAAGGGTAGCACTGTTGAAAAACTAACTCCACTTACAATAATCAGAGATTAAATTTGGATGCTTCCCAATGTGATAAGCCTTGTTTATTGAAACCCAGCATTTAGGAAGCTGAGACAGGAGGATTGAGGTTCACACAGTCTCAGCTACTTAGTGAGGCCCTTTGCAATTCAGTGAGACTCTGTTTCAAAGAATAAAAAACAGGGCTGGAGCCTGGCATGGTGGCACATGCTTGTAATCCCAGCGCTTGGCAGGCGGAGACAGGAGGATCACACAGGTTTGAAGCCAGCGGCGAGTGCTGGCTTAGGAGACCCTGTTTCCAAATAAAATTGTAAAAATAGGTCTGGGAGTGTAGCTTGGAGGTCTAAGGGCTTCCAGGAATCCCAGTATCACCAAAAAAAAAAAAAAAAAAAAAAAAAAAAATAGGCTGATGGTGCAGCTCGGAGCTAGAATGTAGAATGCCCCTGGGTTTAAATCCCAGTCCTGCAAAAATAAATAAATAAATAAATAAATAAATAAATAAATAAATAAATAAAATAATAAAATAAATACATAGCTAAATAACTGTGGGTTATGTAATCCTCCCACGAGTAGAACACAGGTGCTCAGATTCTTAATGAGAAGACAAAGTAATCCTTTTTCCATTTCTTTTTTTAAATATTTCATTGTTGCATTATATTCATACATCATATTGGGGTAAAATACTTGTGTGGACATACATGGATACAGCACCCGTTTAGCCCCTACCCAATTCCCACCCCATTTCCTCCCCAACCCTCCTTCCCTTGCTTGGCCTAGTGGTTGACTTTGATATGTTTAAGTACATTGTGTGTTTTAGAGATTTTTCTTCTTCCACCCTCCCATCCTCTCATTTAGGTTGTCTTGTTTGTTCCTCTATAGGATTTCCTTTTTCATCTAGAGTTCCTCCTATGACCCATTTCTCCTTAGCTTTCACATATTAGGGAAAACATCTGATTTCTTATTTTATCTTCCACTGTTTTAAGAGTAATCAGGAAAAATATAAGACAGATCTGAGTGTAGGATATTTTGGCAATTTCTCTCAGAATGAAAAGGCTTCCTGTATTCTTCTTGCATTTCTAATATTCAGCATTTAAAGGTACATTTATTGTCTGGGCCCACTCAGCTGGACCGAGATGGCACCCAGGCTTATTGCCAGCGTGGACTCAAGATGGCGCCTAGGCTTGCAGCCAAGTCATTAGACTCACAAGATGGACGTCTCCTTGAGCATGCGCAGTGTGCCATGCTACGTGCCTGCAGAATGATCAGTGACGCAGCACCTCGTGCTACCACCAGCCTGCCTATGAGAGAGTCAGAAATGTGCATGCCCTAGCCGTGGGAAGCTTGGGGTTGGTAGGGAATAGAGGGAGGGATTATGATGCTGATATATATTGTGCTTGCTGTACGCATTGTCAGACATATTAGGAGACATATTGAAACATATTGAGAGACATATTAAGGATCCATTAAAGAAGAATTTATGTTTCAGCTGAAGAGGTGTCTGTGTCGTTCTCTAAGTCCCTGCGGGTCGGAGTCTTAGGGGACGATAAGTGGCGCCGAAACCCGGGAAAAACAACATAGCAAAAAGTTTGCAGGTAAGTGACAAAATAAGATAAGGCTCGCGGATAAGTGAGGGACAGCTGTGAAGGTTCGCAGGAATTTGCGATGATATGTTCGCAGAAATTTGCGACGAAGTAAAACTTATCATGGGGTCTAAGGTTGCTACCATGAAGGTCAAAGAGGCTCTTTGTAACATTCTGTCTAAGGGAGGAGTTAAAGTGAAAGCAGCCACTTTAGAAAATTTTCTTAGCACAGTTAAAACTGTAGCTCCGTGGTTTTTAGAGGAAGGATATGTTAATGCTCCTCAGTGGAAACATCTTGGTCAGGATCTTCTTAAGGCCGATGCCGAAGGGGCTCTCCCACCTGGGACATTGGCTATTTGGAGTTTAATTAAATCATGCCTGACAGACAAAACAGGGAGGTATCATCAAGTTCTGGCTGAAGGCTCTAATGCTTTAGAGGAAGCAAAAGAAGAGATTTCAGGGCAAGGTCAACAGGCAGACTCTCAGAGGGACGAGGAGTCCTCTGAAAGCGACTCCTCTGACTCCTCCGAGGAGGAACAAGAGATATGGCCTGTTCCACCAGAAAGAGATGAGGAGAAAGAAGCTTTGTTAGAATCTTGGTGCAGATTCCAAATGTCTTATAACAGAAAAAAGAAACCTCCTGGACCTTCCGCTCCTTCCCCTCCCTCTCCTAGTCCGCCGCCATATCTTATTGAGAAAGGAAAGTCTGATAGGCGGAAGACACCTGATGTTAGTCTGTGGGCGGAGATTTTGCCTACACCAGGAGCCTTTCCTGTGTTTCTTGACCAGAATCAGCAAAGGTATCATGAGCCATTAGATTGGAAGATCGTTCAAAGATTAAAAGAAGCTGTGTCCACATATGGAGTGCAGGCTTCATTTACCTTGTCACTGGTAGAATCCTTTGAAAGATACTCCATGACTCCAAATGACTGGATGAATTTGTGCAGGGCTGTACTGTCTGGTGGAGCCTATCTTAAGACTATCAGAAAAAATTGTTGTTATGCATTGTTACCACAGATCTCTCACACCCACTGGAGTGTTGTGGCAAGAGGGTCCCATAATGTGGGTACACCTCCCTCATTCTCCCAAAAAAGTGTTGCCATGGTATCCAGCCTGTGTTGCACAAATAATTATTAAGGCACTAAAGGCAACTCTGACTGCATTTGGGATACAGCCTGATCTTATCATCACTCCATATACTAAAGAACAGCTTGCCACTCTTGCTGCCACCAATTCTGACTGGGTTATTGTCCATGTAATGGCCACAGGACAATTCGATAATCATTATCCACAACATCCATGGCTCAGGTTTGTTTTGGCTCATCCTATTATTTTCCCTAAAATCACTCAATCTGCACCAATTGCTGGAGCGCCAAATATTTTTACAGATGGATCCAAAGGAGGTATGGGAGTGATATTCAAGGAAGGCTCAGATCCACAAACTTTTCTTTTTCCCCATTCATCAGCACAGGCGGTAGAGATTTTGACAGTGATTCAAGTATTTATGCTCTATGATTCCACGCCATTCAATTTAATTTCAGATAGCTTATATGTGGTACAGGCACTTAATAGCCTTGAATGTGTAGGACATATTAAGGGACAATCTACTATTCTTTTATTATTGGCTAAGTTATAACAATATATTTGGAACCGAAAATATATATTTGAAACCAAATATATTCAAATATTCAAATATTCAAATATATATTTGAAAATATATATTTGAAAATATATATTTTCAAATATATTTGAAAAATATATTTGAAACCGAAAATATCTCTGCAACCCACATACGAGCTCATTTAGGACTTCCCGGACCGCTTGCTGAAGGCAATGCTATTGCAGATTTTCATACCCGAACTGTACTTATTTTTTCAAATGAAGACAAAGTGTTACAGGCTAAAAAATTTCACAATAAATTTCATGTAAATTCCCAAACGCTGAGACTAAAATTTAAAATCACTAAAGAACAAGCTCGACGCATTGTATTGCAATGCAAAAATTGTTTGACATTATTGCCACAGCCTACTACAGGAGTAAATCCTCGAGGTTTGCGACCTCTTCACCTATGGCAAATGGATGTCACGCATGTTCTTGAATTTGGCTCTCTTAAATATGTACATGTCTCCGTGGATACATGTTCCAGAGTCATCTTTGCCTCTGCTCATACTGGGGAAAAGGCCCAACATGTAATTTCTCATTGTCTACAGGCTTTTGCTGCCTGGGGCATCCCTCACGAAATTAAAACTGATGATGGACCTGCTTATGTTTCTCGAAGATTTTCTCATTTTTGTGCCCAAATGGCTATACAATTAAATAATGGATTACCATATAATCCACAGGGCCAAGACATAGTAGAACGAGCCCATGCCACTATTAAGTCTGCTTTTATAAAACAAAAAGGGGGAATAGGGGCTCAATGGAGCACACCAAAAGATAAACTAAATCTTATATTATTTATTCTAAATTTTTTAACACTGTATGCCAATGGACGAACGGCAGCGAAAATACATTACAGGCCTAATGAGCGCTATGCAGGGCAAGCAATGTGGAAAGATATCCTTACAGGAGCATGGAATGGTCCGGATCCAGTGCTAACGTGGGCTCGAGGGTCGGTGTGTGTTTTCCCACAGGACAGAGACTCGCCGATTTGGGTTCCTGAAAGATTGGTGCGCCATGTACAGGAACCAATGGAAGATGCCAAGCGTCAAATGGATATGGCTAACTCTGTTGGTAATGTTTCACATTGGAATGGGTGAGAAAGATCTTTGGGGAATTATTTCTGCTTTCCCTCTTCCTTTATCTGTGTCCACCACTGCCACCATTTTTCCTCGGTTCTTTACGACCAATAATTCCTTAAATTTGCCCTGGATTCCCTTTGATGAAGAAATTAGGCCTTATGCATTCTTCAATATAACTTTAAGTGGCAGTTTATGTTTTTATGCTAATGAAATTTGGAATGATACCTATGATAGTCCTAATCCATGTGTGCAGTTATATAATCAGACTATGGGAAAATTTCAGCCATTTAATGATTCCAGTCCCATAGGAAATGTTACTGTTTTAGAAGCATATGCTCCTTTAGCATTTTCTAGATATGGACATCCCGAAAATAAAACAGCTCCTTTGCAGCCACGGTGGGCTCCAAAATGTTATAGCCCACGTAGCTGGCCATTTAAATGGACTGAATGCCAAGACTCCAAGGTAGTCTGGGCCTCTTCAGACTATGATTTAAGTTTTTCTCCAGGCATATCTACTATGCACAATCATACTTGGGCAGGATATAATTATATATATCAAAATCCTATACAGTATAAGCCGCCCAACCCCTTTAATATTTGGCTTCTCTGTGGTATAGCAGGAGGCTGTACTGATATAACAGCTATGTCTATGATATTAGGGGGAACTGTAAAAAATTTCAGCTATTCTCAGAATTTTTCCGATACTTTTGAGGATAGCGTCATGGTAAATTGTTCTATGGGACCACAATTCCCGTTTGGACCCACTTCTATTTGTGTAACTACTCCATTTTTTTGGCTTATTTCTAATAGTTCCTTGGTTAATGATAGTCTAGGTTGTTTTATTGATACCTGTTTTCTAACTTTCTGCTGGAATGCTTCTATGCACCCTTGGGCAGTAATAATGCAACTGCCTATAGCAGTTCCTTGGCCAGTAAGAGTGGATGTGAATTCCCTTCCAGTTTTGCTGAAACGAGAAAAGAGAGATTTTGGAATTTCTGCTCTTATTGCTGTGATTGTGGCCTCTGTGGCCGCGGCAGTTACAGCTGCTGCCGCTTTGGCAACGTCTATAAATACTGCAGCCACTATGAATGCCCTATATTCACATGCGGCTAATGCCATGGCTCAGCAAGCTCAAATAAATGGACAACTTAAAGCTGGCATATTAATGGTAAATCAAAGAGTAGACCTGTTACAAGAACAGGTTGACATTTTAGGGCAAATGGCCATGGTACCATGTATTCATAAATTATCTCGATTATGTATAACGTATGTGCAGTATCAAAACTTCTCCCATGCAGGCAATTTGTCTCGTCAATTAAGCAAGATGCTTCTAGGGACTTGGAGCCGTGAATTTGAACACACCATGATTGAGCTTCGAGTGTCCATCGTTGCAATTAATTCTACCTGCGTAGAAGTCACCATAGTACAACAATGGATGGACTTGATGCATGGAACATTGGGTTTCTGAAAAGATTGGGGTGGCATGGCATTCTGGGCATTCTTGCTGGTGGGAGCATGCTGTTTTCTGGTTGGATATATCAGGCAAACTTGACAATGCACACTGCAACAACAGCGCATATTGGTGCAAGCTATGGCAGCCCTTGATGTTGGCTCATCTCCTCAGGTTTGGCTCAATATGCTGGATCGGTAGTCAAAGACGGGTAAGATCATCCCTGGGATCATATCAACCTAAGACAGGGAAACAATCATGCTATTGTTCTCCCAATGACGGGTAAGAATGATCCTTGAGGGTCGACAACCTAAGACAGGCACGATCTCGAGCCTTATTTTTAATAAAACAAAAAGGGGGAGATGTCGGGGCCCACTTGGCTGGACCGAGATGGCACCCAGGCTTATTGCCAGCATGGACTCAAGATGGCACCTAGGCTTGCAGCCAAGTCATGAGACTCACAAGATGGACGTCTCCTTGAGCATGCGCAGTGTGCCATGCTACGTGCCTGCAGAATGATCAGTGACATAGCACCTCGTACTACCACCAGCCTGCCTATGAGAGAGTCAGAAATGTGCATGCCCTAGCCGTGGGAAGCTTGGGGTTGGTAGGGAATAGAGGGAGGGATTATGATGCTGATATATATTGTGCTTGCTGTACGCATTGTCAGACATATTAGGAGACATATTGAAACATATTGAGAGACATATTAAGGATCCATTAAAGAAGAATTTATGTTTCAGCTGAAGAGGTGTCTGTGTCGTTCTCTAAGTCCCTGCGGGTTGAAGTCTTAGGGGATGATAATTTATCAAATGTTACTGATTTTGAAATAAAAAATCATATTGAATATTAATCTCTCATTTGTGAAGTTTGGGACTTTGTGGCAGCTGAGAAGTTCAGTTAGACATTTTGTCATTCTTAGGTAGATAGGTGAGAAATTTTGTGATGTGTGCTTGTATACAGTAATTATATATGTTTTCCATGAGTGCATAAGACACAAACACAATGTTAGTGGCTTTTTTTTTTGAAGATTTAAAGAAGTTTATTAAAAAGATAGAAATACAGAAAATAGAAATACAGCCCCATGCCAAAATGGCATGGGGGGTGGCTCGAAATGAATACACCCATGTTAGTGGTTTTTTCATAGGAGAAGCCTTGATTCTGTGAAGGGGCCAGAACAGTTCCCAGTAGGGTAAAAAGGAAATACAACTCATGGCAGCAAGGTGCTTGTTACTGGACAAAAAATAATTTTAGCACCATCCAGACACATAGATGGATACTTATTTAGAAAGGCAAGAAATATCATTCAAAGAAGAATGCTGGTCACCTCTAGGGTGAGAGATTAGCTTGGGGGGTGCATGGGTCTTCTTTCATAGACTTCTGAAAGAGCTAGGTAGGAGAATGTATGTAAATGTAACATCAATCCAGTGGCCAAAATATGATTTAAGGTGCTTTCATCATCTGCGGGATCCTTATGCGACCTTCCCTATCTTATTTAGAGTTGTTATTATTGAATTTGCTACAATAATTGGAAAGAATTTCCAGTTGGAAAGAAGTTGATTCGCCATTTTTAGTTTAGCAAGTCATTTAATGTTTTATTGTAAAAGTGTATTAATTACATATATGATGTTTATTTATTTTATTTTATTTTATTTTGGGTGGTACAGAGATTCCTGGAAACCCTTCTACCTCTGGGCTACACTCCCAGACCTATTTTATATTTTTATTTGGAAACAGGGTCTCTTAAGCCAGCGTGGCTGGCTTTGAGCCTGCGGGATCCTCCTGTCTCTGCCTCCCAAGTGCGGGGATTACAAGCGTGCGCCACCACACCCGGTATATGATGGTTATTTATAAGTAGATTAAATATAAAAAATAGACATTAGAAGCTCAAAGATTACATATCTTACTATTACCAATTACTTCCTAAAACTGTCCGGTGCATCACAACCAAATTATGCTCTTTTTCAGTTTGTTTTGACCCAACCTGCTTTTGGCCATTTGCTTTTTGGAAAATCCAACCACTACATGCATCCTTCCTGCCCCATTTACACTTTCTCTGATAATCAGCTTTGTGGGGCCTCCTTAAAGCTGAGGTTTTAGCTTTTGCACATTTCTCTGTGCCTCAAACATAGCCCCTGAATCAAATGAAACTTACTCTGTAGAGACTAGAGCTTCTTTCCCTATGTCTAGACTCAGATAATACTGTGTGATGTGGATTATGAAGCAGTTACTTAGAGGGTCACCTTCTAGATATGGGGAGGAGTTAATATACCATGGAGTAGCATTTATTTAACAGGAAAAAAGAGATTAAAGCAAATTTTAGGTAAATCCCTCTTTCTTTTTCATCCTGACAGGTTTGTCAAAAGGGAAATATTCAGTAAGGTCATTGGAGAATACATCCTGCCAAACAAAGTACGTACCTGTGATTACTTTTTCACCTAAAACTGTCTCAACAAACAACATCTCTTTTTATTTGCTAACTTTGTATTATATAACATAATAAATCTTAAGCACATAAGATTTGTTTTACACTTTGTTTTTTTAAGGAATCCTGGCTAAGACAAACAGCAAACCCAGACTATTTTGAGTTCATCTTAAGTTTCTATGTTGGAAGCTGTTATGACATGAACTTTTGATATGGGATGCTATGTTATGTTTGTATCAGAAGAGACTGGCCTCAGACTTAGTTTTCTAAGTTATGAAGAAGCCTAACTTCCACCACTAGTTTTTAACTTCCACCACCAAATATTAATCAAGCAATTAGGTGATGGCCTATTAAAACTATATGCACTGACCTTACACAAATATGATCATTTATGAGCAAGACAAAATATTGGTTTATAAAAATGTAGCATAAAATAATATGGTTTTCACAGAACTCCTAATTGTTATTATTTATGTAATGAAGCCTAAAATAGTGTGAATGAAGTATAATTAAAGGTATTAGGTTGATATATCAACCCATGTTAAAAATAAACTTATAAATAACATCAGAAAACTTGAAATACAGTCTCAATTATCTTTCTGGCTTAGCATCAAAATTATAAGACCTTTAAAAAGTCACCTTTTTCTAGATTTCAGTTTTCTCAATAATAAAAAAAGAGTAGCTCCCACTTCAAATATTATAATAATCAGTATTAATGGAGTAGCACTATTTGTGGCAATATAATGAGCACATAAAGGATCATTAAAATCACATAGCTTTTACTTTGTCAATGTAACTGCCTAATGTAAAATTTTTGGTTACATTTGAACAAATTTTTAAAATAGGTAAATCAAACTGAGACCAGTAGTGTACATCTTTAATTCCAGTACATGGAAGGCAAGTACAGGAGGACAAGGGAGACCTTCAGCAACTTAGTATCACCATATTTCAAAACAAAACAATGTGTTACAGGAGTAGTTCATAGAAAGTATACTCTGGATTCAATGTCTATAACTAAAAATAAATAAATAGCTGGGCGTGGTGGCGCACGCTTGTAATCCCCGGCTTGGGAGGCGGAGACAGCAGGATCGCCCAGGTTCAAAGCCAGCCGCGCTGGCTTAAGAGAACCTGTTTCCAAAACAAAATATAAAATAGGTCTGAGAGTGTACCCCGGAGGTAGAAGGGCTTCCAGGAACCCCAGTACCATCATAAATAAATAAATAAATAAATAAATAAATAAATAAATAAATAAAACAGAAATGTTTAATCAAGCTGGGCATGGTAGTACATACCTATAATCCTAGTAGAATTAGAATTGGGAAACTTGGGAAACTGAGGCAGGAGGATCACAGGTTTCAAGGCAGTCTTGGCAACTTAGTAAGATACTGCTTCAAAATAAGAAATAAAATGTTCTGGGGTTGTAGCTCACAGAACACCTCTAGGTTTAGTACCAAGTATCCCACACAAATGTACACACACACACACACACACACACACACACACACACAGACACACACACTCAAAATGCTAAATCAAATGAAGAAGATCACAAGTAACAAATATGCAAAAATTCTCACATGCAAATGACTCAAAATGGTGACAAATGCCCCTGAAAACTTTTAATTAAGGAACAACGGAGCTAGAATTAGTCTATGAGTTGAATTTGTGGTTCATGAAATCAAATGTTGAACAATTAGACTGTGAAAGCAATAGTCTGGAGCTCAGAAGCAACTGTAATTAGACCCTCCCTTTGTTCACCATATCATCCTGTCCCCACTCCATATTTTAGCTTCCTTTTTTCTGACTGCCTTTGGTTTATCCCACAAGGGAAAACATGACTACCAAGGGCAGCTGAGTTCTACCTTTTACTGTTTGACCGATCAGAGAAAGACAGACTGGTATGTAATATTATTTTGTCTTTTATCTTAGAGATCTTGGGAAAAGAAATACATTGTCACATTTGACTCAGAAATGTATACAACTAATCAAACTCAATTATAGATATGTCAACTAGTGTTTAGGCAAAGTCTCTGATCAAAAAGAATAGATACATATAAGTGGATGATCCTAGAGAAGTGTGTGACCATACTTAAACTCTAGTTGCTAAATCCTGGTGCATTTGGGAGCATCCATGAAAAGGGTCATATTACCTAGGAATTAAGCACAAAACCATGGGAGTTTTGAATTTCAACATGTCATTTTAGGAAAATGGTCATTTGTATTAAAATGGTATTTATAAACAATTATATTATTCCTGAAATGGATAATAATGAATTGAGAAAATGTGTTTTATTGTGTATGAAATAGAATGTTGGAAATATACAGAGATTGGTGTGGCATTTGCTCAAGATGTTCACTCTCTATATATGAATTCGTTTATTTTTAATAGTCACTAGGTGACAATTTGAGGGCCAAAAGGCACACTATCTGATTATTAGTATAGTTTTATGATCTATTAAATATGCTTTTCATAATGGAAAGTAGCATTATCTAGGGAAATTAGCTATATAAGCTTTCAAATATATATATATATATATCTTTTTATAAGGTTGGCTGACTATACAATTCAAAGGCACATAAGTTAGTATGCTTTAAATGCTATTTGCCTAATACTGATAATTATGAAAAGCTTCCTACATTTCACTTAAATTCTTCTCTTCATGGCATTTCAGCAATCCTTTTTGATCACAAAGAATGCCATAGCATAGCTGTAGAAAATGTTTGTCTCATTAAAATTTAGCCTACTGCAGATTCAGTGGATTCTAAGTGTATGTATAATTTTATTTCCACTGGGTGATTTTTGTAATGTGTATGAGCCATTCTTTCTAATGGAAAGTGCAATAGTAAGGTACTTTAAGTAGGCATTAATCCTCACAATACATTTGCAAGTTAGGTAAGCAACATGAAGCGGGGAGCCATAATAAGCATTATCCACATTCAACCACCTTCATAGCCTGCAATCCTAGAAATCACACATCATGAACAAAGGATATTTTCAAATGAAATAGCAGAGATACATTTGGTATATTTCCCTTTCGATTATCATGGTAAGATTAAGCAAAAGGAAGCAAAGCCCAAACTTTTTGTTTTTAAAAAGAAGTAAATAATTAAAATGAAAGAACACAAACAATGAGAGATCATTGTCATGTAAGAGAAGTGATACAATCTTACTAGACTGCTTATCTAGGTATATACCCTTGGGTATTTATACCATAAAAAATTACCACCTTCGTGCCAGGCGTGGTGGCGCACGCTTGTAATCCCCGCGCTTGGGATGCAGAGACAGGAGGATCGCGCAGGTTCGAAGCCAGACCCTGTTTTAAAAATATAAAATAGGTCTGGGAGTGTAGCCCGGAGGTAGAAGGGCTTCCAGGAACCCCAGTACCAAAACCAAAACAAAAACAAACAAAAAAATTACCACCTTCAACTATACTGCCATAAAGCCTCTTTTCTTTCATTTCATGAATAACACTCTAACTTATTTTTGCCAAATGAGACAGTTTTTGTGTATATAACCAAATTAAAAACAGTTAATGTTCAAATCTAAACTTCTCATTTATCTACATGTGAGTTCAGTTTATAAATCTATGTGATCCTTGCTCTTAAACAGTAACCTTACTTTCTTTATGTTACAGTGTAATCAATATTTACTGACATTATTTCAGATGCTTCTGAATTTTCATTTTAAATTAATCCATGTGTAGAATTTGGGAATCATTTCTCTCATATTTTTATATTCTCATCACAAAATGCAAAATATATTTTCTAAATAAAACTTTCTGTATCATCTTTTACATTATTAAAGTAAAAGAGATAAATTCTGAGTGTGAAAGATGAGCATTCAAGAAAAACTTTACTATATTTGTCCTGGTATACTGCTCTTGCTGATTTAATAAACTTCAGTGTACTAAGAAGAACTTTAAATCTCTAATATTTCATGACAAGAATGTAAGACTTAAAATGCCACCACTTAATAAAAGTAGTTCAAATCTTACGATCATAGTAGAATGTAAACAATAATATATGTGTACATATTTACATACCAGAAGTTTATTATTAGGGAAACAACTGAGCCTGGTGTGGTGGTGCACTTGTAATCCCAACACTTGTGAGACTGAGACAGGAGGATACAGGTTCGCGGCCAGCCTCAGCTACTTAGTGAGGCCCTGCACAACTTAGTGAGACCTTGTTTCAAAATAAAGAATAAAAATTGGGCTGGAGGTATAGCTTGGACATAGAATGCCCCTGGATTCTATCCCCAGTACCACAGAAAAAAAAAAAAAAAGAAAAAAGAAAAGAAAGAAAAAGAAAACAACTAGAAATGTGAGTTAGACAAGAAGATATGAGTTACAATAATTTTGAAATATTATGCCTATTGATAGTTTGATCATCTGATGTCAATTTTTTTCTCTTCTATTTGACTTTTTTTTTTTCTTAGTGGTACTGGGAATGGAACCCAGAGGCTTTCTACCTCTGGGCTATACTCCCAGACACCTATTTTATATTTTATTTGGAAACAAGGTCTCACTAAGTTGCCGAGATCAACTAAGTAGCTAAGGCTGGCTTCAAACCTGTGTGATCCTGTTGTCTCAGCCTCCCCAGTGTGGGGATTATAATCGTGCACCACCACGCCCAGCTCTATTTGACTTTTAATATAATAGAATTTTTTAAAGTCATGAAAATATTCATAATGTGGTCGGTTTCTTTAATATATAATTAAAGCCTATTTCAAATTAATACAATAAAATATCACACAACTTTAAACATAATTAGTACTATAGCTACACATATTCTTCATATGGCCATTTGGGGAGCTGTTTACATCAAGATAACATTGTGGCATTTTATCCCTTAGCAATCTTATAGAAGTATTACAATATTGTCTATGTTTTGTCCAAATTCAGTTTTGGAACAGTGTAGTATTTTGTGTCACATAGAGACACTCTGTTAACTATATAAACTATGTTAATTCTGTATATAGTATTTCTCAGCAGGATGAAAAACCAAAGTGGTCACAGCACCCCTGAAATAACTGGGGAAGAACCATCAAGCCTCAAGTATGCAGCTTAATTCATTCCTGAAGTGCCAGAAAACCTAACTGCAGCTTGATTAATGGGATCATGTCAAGTGGCAGATTGCTGAGTGTTTGGATATCCAGGGGCCTGACCTTGCTTCTCCAAAGAGATTTTAAGTACGCTCAGTAATAGAGCAACTTAATGTTGTTTTTTTTGTTGTTTTTTGTTTTTTTTTCCTTTTCTGAGAAAAGAAGTCCTCTATATTTGAAAACACATTTGGGTTTCTCTGATTTCATATATTTGCATAATGGGTACATGGGTCAAATAGAGGCATCTGAGCAAAGACCTTTCAAATTTGGATTCTAAAGCTTTCAACTGAGGGCCCAAGATGATAGAAGGTAAGGATATCAGACTCAGTACTTGCTAACTCAAGAAGCAGCTTTGTGATAAACTCGACTTTTTACACCTCAGTTCATTAAGATAAAATGCCCTGAGAAAGCCAGAAGAGATCTAAAATTAAAATCATTGAGCAAAGTTTAAGAGAGGATAAGATTCAATAAAATGTTGTATGAAAGATATTATGAGGTAGAATTTACTGAGATTTGAGCAGGTAGTTGGGGAAGTAAAATACATAATGTCCCCAATGTTTATGAGAGAATAACAAAGGATCATGTGTAAAACTTTTGAGCATTTTAAAATGCCAAAGTCTTTTGCAGTTTTGTTCCTGTTTAAATAAACTGTATATGCACTCATATTTTGTTTGCTATCCAAGTGTGACTTTTACAGTTCTTCCAAATACTTTGAGTATTCCTACATTTAAATATTTTTACCCACTGTTTCTCTAAACAAAAGTCAAACATACTCCATTTTTTCCTAAGAGTCTATTGTAAAGGTTTGCTTCAAGATTCCAATTCACATGAAACTGACTATAAAACTCTGTGTGAGAGGAAATCCATCTCTTTGAAAATTGTAATTGTTACTCTTTGCCCTCTGTGTGGAACACTCTTCTATTCTCCTTTGAATTGCTGATTATCTTTCTATGTGTGAGTTAATTTTGGACATATTTGTTTAAGTGTTTGGATGACATTCAGGTGATAAGGATATCATCAGATAAAGAGCAGGGAGCACCAGATGATGTTTTAAAGTCAGAAACGTATTCCTGTGGCTCATATTCTTAGTCCTGGTAGAAACTGTGCAAATGAGCTGGATGGCTTGGAATGTCATTCAGGGGAAAGTAGTATAAGGCGCCTATTAATTGTACCTCTTAAAAAAAAGCTTCTCTGGCATGATAAGGCTTGGTACAAGATTGTAAGAAATTCAGACCATGAAGGATATCTTGTGAGCCAAGATTCACATGAAAATCTTGCCTTCATAGAGGAAGAAAATGAACTTGATATATTCCTGAGAAATCATAGTACTGAACTGCTTCATTCCCAAGAGGTAATTTAAGATTAAATAAGGGTATGAGACATTCTTTCATTTTACTATGTAAGAATTATTGTGGATGTGTTATTTCGTAATATCTCTGTTAGAGAATGGGGGAAGAGATCCCCTCAGTCCCCACATAACAAAGATGGAAAAATTTACCCAAGGAATCAGCTTGTGAAGGTTTATTTCACTTTTATTCTTACCCCTCTCTTTAAACAAGGGTGTGGAAGGAGTTTGAATTATTTCTTCACTCTCACTAAAATTTTTGAAACAATTCCAAAAAAAAAAAGAAAGAAACTTAACAGAAACTGTGGAACCAATGCAAATAATATGTATTCTTATTTAATAATAACTGAAGTAGGAAATAACTTGGGGACGTTAAAAATGATTCTGATACCTTATATTCTCATGAATCTTGAATGTTTAACTTGCTCCCTTTAAAGAGAACTTTTTGGGCAACTGAGAGTGTGGCCAGTGGCCAGGAAATTCTGTTGGCCAAGCATTCTCCTGAACCATTCTCTCATCCAAGCAAAATCAAAACAGGCCTTTTAGCTTGTCCTGAGTGAAGGCAGAGCAAAGCTAGGCAAAATGTGGAGAGTTATAATGAATCTTTTCACTTTCTAAGTGCTGTTTGCCTTACTTTTTACTGTCATGATCCATAATGCTCCTAACAAATCAGTGAGGTAGATATTATTGTGGATTTATGGATTAGAAAACCACAACTCAGGAGGTTAATTAAATTGTTGGAGGTCACGTATTGAGTAATTAGCAGGACTTGAATTTGAACCCAGGTGAGGAAATAGATCTCATCCATGTCTAAACCAGAGGGTATAAAACATCAAGTATGCTGACCCTGTAAAAATCTTTTTATCCAGACATGGAGAAATCTTTTCCAAAATTGTGCCTGAATTTTTATCACTGCTGATAAATGGAATAACAAACAGACACTTGGTGTTTCTAGTAAACAGAAGTAGGTGGCCATATCTTGGAGCCTGGGGAGGTTTGCTGGAATATGAGTTCTAAAAGGCAAGTGTATCTGAAAGATTTTGATGGAGGACCGTTTTTTTATGGCTATAATCTGGGACTCCAAAATCAGAGGAAGAACATAGCTCATCTTAAAACTGAAGGTCTTTATGCCTTAAATGAAATTGAATTCCTCTTAGACCATAGGTGTGCTTATGTGTACAAAGCAAAAAACAAAACATGACTCCTGGTGGCAAACCAAGTAAAACCATAGAAACAGTAGCATTGTTAGGACCAAATTCCAAAGCAAGGTTCCTACGTAGACTATTGGGCACAAAATCCATAGAATAGTGTGCCTTCAAGGATATAATGAAAAATACATAAATAAAAGTGGAATTGGGTCCTTCTTTTAAAAAATGAAAACAAGTGTAAGACCAGAAGAATGTAATAAAAAAAAAGAAGTAAAGGCTTTGAGGTGAATGATTGGATGTAGAGCTGTAGTGTGGGCTCTATAGTACATCGAGGATGCAGAGGAAGCCAGAGGCTGCTTCTCCTCTGGGAAATTCGTCCAGCATCACTGTTACTATAGGTTCCTTCCACACTGCTCCTGCTTTCATTTGCTCTGTTTTGTTGTGGTAAAAAAGTTACTAAAATGAAAGGGCATACATCTAGGAAACTACCTGAAGAAAAGGTCATAAGTCACATAGGTCATAAGCCATATAAGTTGTAGTTTGCGCAGGAATTTCCTGCGATCACTAACTGCCATGTTTCACCTTCTGTAAGCCACCTGCCTACTTCCATCCTTTGTTCTTTAAAGTGAGAGCTCATGTGTAGCTCAGATCCAGAGTCTTTCAAAAGTTTTTCTAACTTCGGCTCACCAGTGTAATAAACTTCCTCTTTTTCACCCTAATTGGGATTGAGTCAATTATTCCAGAGAATTTCTGCAACATCTCTTTGTGGCCCCAGCAAATTTCCCTCACCAAGATCCCTGTTGGTCAGGGCCTGCTACTCCCATACTCTGCTGCCCCCCTAGGGCCCTGCAACCAGAAAGTATGGATGGTATTCCAGGGTTCCCTTTCAGTAGGCCCAGGATGATTTCATAGCCCTGAAACAGAGGCCTTTGGATGAAAGAGGATGAGGTTAAGGAAACATCTGGACAAGGTAAGGGTACCCAGGCTAGTTAGGTAGTGAAAATACAGTGTAGAAAGGCCAGTGTAGAATTGATCACTCTGTGGGAGATTGTATCTAAAGCTTAAATGTTTTAAAAGGTGGAACTGGTCTTTATCTGGATCCTTGATGTGCAAAATGATAGTGGTCTTCAGAGAATTATTATCCAAACTAGGTACCATAGTGACTATGGGCCCATAGTTAAGCTTCCTGCCTGTGATAACATTAGAAATTCACCCAGAAGAATGGAGGCTCCATCAGGAAAGGACAGTAAAAGGGGACAAGGATGCCTCCACCAATATGGATTATACTTAGAATGATTTCCCCAAGTCTGAGATATATAAGGGAGAATCAGCCTTGCGAGAGGACACCCATCAATAGAGGTGGCATTAAAGCCAGGTGCCATTCTGGTGAGACAGATGCAGTGTACAATCCCCCTTAAAGCTCAACTGGGACTAGAACCCCACATCAGAAGTCTTAAAGAGAGAGTAGTACTATGGAAA
Organism: Muscardinus avellanarius; assembly: GCF_963383645.1. Classification (NCBI taxonomy): domain Eukaryota; kingdom Metazoa; phylum Chordata; class Mammalia; order Rodentia; family Gliridae; genus Muscardinus; species Muscardinus avellanarius. The sequence goes on along the minus strand of NC_137791.1, from coordinate 110,937,790 downwards.
ATCCAATTCTCGTGACACACTCCTTTTCTCCCAATGAAGAAACCAGGGACTGGCAGCTAATGGTTGGAACAAGATCTCTACAGAATCAAGAATGCCACCAGGACTCTATACCCTGTGCTCCCAACTTTTATACTCTAATGATTTTGATACCTCCAATGGCCATTGCTTTTAAATGCCTAGATTTGAATTTTTTTTTTCTATCTGAAATTAGCAAAAAATGAGCTAACCCCTATTTGCTTTTGAATGGGAGGACCCAATGACTGCTTTGAAAAGACAATTAACCTGAATACATCTTCCCCAAGGGTTCTAAAACTCCCTTATCAGGCCACTAGGGAAAAACCCACGCATACAGGTAGAAGCCACAGACTCTAAACCCTATTACATACCAGTCTGAAGAGGAAGGAGAAATCCTCCATGTTTATGCAATTTGATCTTGGAAGAAATTTTCTCCTCCCAGCAGACATGAAGGATGAACTACTCCCTAACGTAAATATGGAGCTTTTTACAGGTGGGAGTGTACTTTACAACAAGGAGAGTATTATACCAGACACTCAGTAACGACTAAAAACAAGATCATACAGAAAGGCTGTCTGCCTACCTAACCTCGGGTCTGCTCAGAAAGTTATGCATTATCCAAAGTGCTTTTCCTTGGAGAAAGAAAATCTTCAACAGTTTATACTGACTCTCACTATGTCTTTGTTACTCTACACATTCATAAAGCAATATATAAAGAGGACTGCTAACTTCAGGGGACATAAAAAATTAAAAATAGTGACCAAATCCTCTAACTCCTAGAGGCTGTTAGTACTTTGCCAGGCTCACACAAGGAATCAAGACCGAATGAGCTGAGGCAATTGGCTGGCAGATGAGGCAGCTAAACAAGCAACCCTTCAGGGAGACAAAATTAAGAAAGTGTTTCACACTCCTACTCCTTTCAGAATGGCCTTATATAAGCCGGAAGAGAGAAAAAAGGCGACTGACCAGAGAGCAATCAAAGACTCAGAGGGCTGGTTCATTACTCAAAATGGAAAAATAATAATTCCAGGGAGGGATCATACCCAGCCTGGTCCATCAAGCTCATGAAATAACTCATTTGGTAAATACTACGTTACAAAACTTGCTATAAAAATACTTAATGGTCCTACAGCTGGCTATGTTGACTCAGCAGACTAGTAAGGACTATCTGCAATGAAATAACTACAGGCAGGGACCTCAACTCACTATTGTAATAGAAACAGAGATCCTATCTGTTTGAGCATTTAGAGATGGAATTTACAGACATCCAATCATAAATAGAACATTGATATATGTTGGACATGGTCTGTACCTTTTAAGGCTGGGTAGAAGCTTTCCCCATCCACTAAGAAAGGACCCAAGAAGTGTCCTGGACCCTAGCCAAAGAAATCTTTCAGTATTTCAGGGACCCAGTGAGCATCATGTCAGACAATGGCTCAGCATTTGTTAGCCAAGTAATTCAGCATCTATCTAAGGCAGTGGGAATAAATTGAAATTTGCATACAAGGTATCATCTCCAATTCTTGGGCCAAGTTACAAGGATGAACAGAACTCTTATTAAAATGGTAATGGCCAAATGTTGCTAAGAGAGAGGCTTTCCCTGGCTAGAGATTCTACCGCTTGTAATGTTTAGCATATACTGCACTCCCTGAAACTGCAAGTATTTCTCCTTTAAAAATCTTATTTGGGTATCCTTATACATTACTCCTGAGGGACTCAGAGGATCTCAGAGAGTTTGGAGAGACTCTCCAGTGATTTTTCAAAGCCATGTCTAACACCGTCAAAAAGATTGCTGAACATTTAAACCTGTCTCCTCCCCAGATGGTACAAAACTCTAAACACTCCTACTCCTGTATTCCAGGTGAATGATTTTGGGTATAAGTCCCAATGTATAGTAAACTAGACTTCAGGTGGAAGGGATCATACCAAGTTATTCTCACCACTCTTTTAGACCTTTAAGTTGCAGGAGTCAGGCCATATTCTACCATTTCCATCTGAAGGTGGTTTCCAGCACAGAACAGACATGGGCAGCCTCTGCAGATTCCTAAACCCCTCTGTGGCTAAAATTTTTTAAATAAAAACCAGAATGAGGACTAAAGGAGAATTCCTCCCTTTCCTTTCAGCTGTCTTGGGCTGGGTCAGCATGCCTGGGTTTGCAGTGTGTGACTCTAGGCTGTGGTTCTGTCTTTGCTTTATCTTTTCAGCTGTCTCTTTCTTTAGTATGTGATCCTTGTAAAGAGAAAGATTTGATGGCATTAAAATTCACCAGCATATTCAAGGATATACTTAAGAATACCTTTAGCTTTATCTCATTTTCTGCCATATGAGGTGATTTTCATGGGTTCCAAGAATCAGGACACAAACATGTCTTCTAAGGAAACACCATCGATTACACTCTAGTAACCACATGACAAGTGAATATCTGGCCAGTGTGATCTGAGTGACATGTTTTGTTTTTACTATATCTTTTAGACACATGTGAATTTTTTAATTAAAAACTAAGATGTTTTATAGGACTGGGGATAAATATTTAAAATAAAATGTAACATTTCAGGTATAATTTCATCAAGAAATAAGATCTGAAGGGGAAAGGAGGACAAGATTTGTTGAAATTAAAGATGGCTTCTCATGACACCCAATCCTCACAAGGAGGAAAAAAACACTAATGTTTAATATATTTTTACATGTGCAATTATACAATAATCATATGGATATATATATATATATATATATATATATATATATATATATATAAAATGTATCACAAATCTTTTATTTGTTTATTTATTTTTGGCAGGTCTGTTGGAACCCAGGGGCATTTGACCTCCGAGCTACACACCCAGCCCTATTTTTTATTCTTTTTTTTGAAACAGGCTCTCACTAAGTTGCGGAGGGCCTAAGTAGCTGAAGCTGTCCATGAACCACGATTCTGTTCTCAGTTTCCTGAATGCTGGTATTACAAGTGTACACAACTAAACCCGGCTCACAAATCTTGTGTGTGTGTGTGTGTGTGTGTGTGTGTGTGTGTGTGTGTGTGTGAGTGGTACTGGGGATGGAACCCAGGGGCATTCTACCTCTGAGTTACAACTCTAGCCCTATTTTCCATTCTTTATTTTGAAACAGGGTCTCACTAAGTTGCAAAAGGCCTCACTACATAGCTGAGGCTGTCCTCAACCCAGATCCTCTTGTCTCAGCCTCCCAAATGCTGGGATTACAAGGATTACAAGTGTATGCCACCATGCCCTGCACAAATAATTTTTGAGCATTTATATCACCAATGTATTTATATCATCAGTACATTGTAGTATTTATATCATCAATGTATTTATATCATCAATACATTGTAGTTACTGAAAGTGTTTGGTAAGGCTCCATAAGTCTGCCAAGGATACTTAACAGCATCTACAGAAGCCTGGTAAAAAGAGCAGCCTTTTTGACACACAGTGTGCTGATCTATTGCTTAGCAATGATGAGTCTACCATCCCTATGACTCTCATTTAGCGACAGCTTCAACCCTGCTCTTTGCTAACCAAGGATCAATAAAAATCTTCAGGCTTCAGAATCTCCTCTTCCATTCCTGGACTTGGTTCATTATACCTTCTTCCCTGTCTTGGTTGTATCTTGTAATTTGCTAATTATTTGAAATGCTTAAATAATAAAACTTGTATGCTGCCTAGCATACGTGTTATACCTAAGTTGTTAGAATTATTAATGTGAAGTGCACTGTTTGATAATCATCTATGGCTAATTGACTTTGGCAAGGCAGCTGTCCAGCATCTGAAAGTAGCTTGACTTTACTTAGAGAATTTCCTAATAATTGACTTCATGCTCTAAGCTTTAAGTGTTGAATAAACATCAAAATATTGTGGAAAGATGCAAATCATATAAGATGTGACTTATTAGTCTTAGGACCTTGAAGCCCATTGTTTGTGACATATATATGCATATATAGTCCTGTGAAATGATTTTCAAATAAAAGTCAATTTGTTACATAATTTGGTAAAAAAGCAAGTGTTGAACAATAACAGATTTTAAAATCTGAGAAAATATAAATACACACAAACATATAACTCCCCACAAACACCATGGGATAAAAATATTCTCAGCAACCATTAAAAAAATAAAGTTTAAAAGTACAAGAAATAGAGTGTAGCTCAGTAGTAGAGTACTTGCTATTATAAGACAAGGCCTGAAATAAAACCCCAGCACTACAAAAAGAAAAGTTTTCTAATCTATCTTTCTTTCTAAATTTTAATGTATTTACAGTTTCTAATAATATTATTTTCTACATTAACACAGAGTCAAACTTCGTGAGGTCCTTTGCAACTCAGTAAGACCCTGTTTCAAAATAAAAAATAAAAAATAGGCCTGGAGGCCTAGGGCCTCATTCGAGTCATCCCCTCATGCCATCTTGGCATGGGGCTGTATTTCTATTTTCTGTATTTCTATCTTTCTAATAAACTCCTTTAAATCTTCAGCAGCTGTCCAAGCGATGAATACTTATTCTTAGTTTAGGACAAGAATCCACAATTTTTCTTTTTGTCTGTTTGTGTGGTGGGGGGGAGGGATTACTTCTCCCCACACACACACCACGCACATTCCACCCCCCGCAACATATTTAAATATACTTAATAGTATAACCTGCATAGTTAAAATGGTTAACATAATCAATTTTATGTTATGTGTTTTTTACACACAAGCTCATATAAAACTATGTGACAGATATCTAACTTTGGCTAAGACTTTATTGTTTTCAGTCTCAAATCTGTTTAAATCATAATATGTTGCCTATAGTAATAGCTATGGCATATTTTTAGTAATTAATGTGAGACTTCACACAATGGTGACCATATAGAAAAATAATAAAATAATATTAAAGGCAAAATAAAACAACAATAAAATAAAAATGTATTGGCTTTAAATGGAATTAAAATAAATTTAGTCAGAGAAAAATGTTTTCAATTAAATAACCTCTGTACTTTTATATACTGGTATACTTCCAGTAGAAGGTAGTGGACCGCAAAACATTTTTGAGGAATATTCTTTAATATCTAATTCTATTATGGAATTGGGATCTTGATCTCTACCATGATTCATCTAGCTTCGGGATATTTTGAACAGCCTCTGGTTTCTTTATTCATCATAGTAAAGCAATTATTGAAAGTTTCACCACTTTTGGTGAAATAATCAGAAGCTAATGGACATTGCTTTCCAGGATAGCCCAGTATTTATCAAATCAACTGTGGTAATGGCCTCATTCAAATAAGAATGACATTCAAAGAATGAAATGTGTGTTTATGAGGTGAGGGGAGCATTTAACTATAGGAAAAAAATCAGAAGTGTTATAAAGGCAAAAAATTTTACTTGCATAATTTGTCCATCTTCTCACCTGCTGTTTTTATCTTTTAATTTTTTATTTCCCTCATTATATCCCCATCAGGGAGCAGTGTATGCTTCATTGCTTCATGCTATTAAAAGTTAAACTAAAAAGAATTGTAAAGCTCTTCCACCTGTTTTGTTCTCTTTTCCTATTCAGATCTCTGGGTTGATTGATATATAAAAGCCGGTGTGTGTGTGTGTGTGTGTGTGTGTGTGTGTGTGTGTGTCTGTGCTTGTATCTATGTGAGTTTTGGGGACTCAAATTATTTGCTGTATCTAGCCTCTCACATGACACAATTGCTAACAATAGAAATCAGAAATGAATTAACATATCTGTTTAAATATTAGGAAATTGATGAGGAAGGAAGGCAGCTGACTAGAGGGGGAGGGCTGGGGCTCAGCCTCTTTACCATGTCTTTATTTCTCAGATCATTTGAGATGCTAATTGCAAACTGGTTTTCATTGTGCTGATGACCCAGGTAGTGACACTGTAGAAAGAAATCACCATCAAATGTATCTCTGCTCTAAGGAAGGTTACCCACTCAGAGACCCAGAGCAAGGAATAAATAGAGCACTACACAGGATGTTTTTCTTTGTTTTTATAATGGTGAAATGGAAAGAGCAAAAATGAATATATATTATTGATGTATATATAATCTTACATGCAAATTTATATTTATCATTTTGCATATATAATAATTTATGTATATTATTTATATTTACTATTTATGTATATATAATTTAATTTATTATTCATGTATATATGATCTTATGTGTAAATTTATACACATTTTGTATATAAATTGCATATATTGTGTATCCTCTCTGTATAAATTATATATGTGAATGTATGTACATGAAAAATACAAATTTACAACTATTTCACTCTGACGATTCCTTTGAGCCAGATTTTTTTTTTTTTTTTTGGTACTCGGGATGGAATCCAGGGGTCTTCTACCTCCGGGCTACACTCCCAGACCTATTTTGTATTTTATTTGGAAACAGGGTCTCTTAAGCCAGCTGAGGCTGGCTTCAAACCTGTGCGATCCTCCTGTCTCAACCTCCCAAGTGCAGGGATTACAAACCTACGCCACCACGCCCAGCTAGGCAGATCTTTAAAGATGTCATTTGTGTGCTTCTTATTTTCAGATTAAAGGAGTTAAAAAGGAGTGAAGAAAAACTTTGTGAGTCATAACACTGAGCAGTGTTTTTAAGCTTTTGTGATCAATTTGATATTTTAATCTTGCCGTTTACTCAATCTATGTATCTATATTTACTCACAAAAATTTAGTGTTTTTTTTTTTCCTGAAAGTCCTGAAACATCACTGAGTTTTCCACTCCATTTCCCAAGCACAACTGCCTGATATGAATTGAAAGGGCAACTTGAGTTGTTAGAAATCTTATTTATGTAAGCACAGCTGTCCTGTGTGAAACAAGGACCTGGTGTTTATCCTGATGTTGCATTTAGGACTAGTTATCTTTTACCCAGAGCCACAACTGGCTAATCATCTAATATTCTTGATACTTGATGTGATAGTTTAATGTGTTTCTGTTTTCAAACATGGGAAGAAACCTTTCAAAAGCAACAATAGGTAAGCAGATGTCCAATAAATCCTTTAGACCATTGGGCTTGGGGAAAAAAGAAGTTTCATCTTCACTCCCTTTCCATCAATTCGTGAGTGAACAAAGGCACAAAAGCCCAGCAGCTGACGGGACTGTCATCTCTTTCCAACTCAATGAAAGCACACATTTTCCAGGTTTCCTGGCTGTGCATTAATGAGGGAATTGTCAAAGGGAAAGAAAGAGTGAGTTCATGGTTTTCAGTTCCATATGTCATTTCTTCAGCTCCCAAATCCACTTTATTATGGCTTCTAGAAAATACGCTCCAGTCATTAGTAAATGGTAATTTAGAGAGCGTTTATTATTTTATCATATTATCTTGTGGACCCTCCCCGACAATATTCATTTAGATTTGGGATATGGAGCTGCTTTCCTAATATTGTCAGCAGCTTCTTCTTGCCTCAAATGTAGACATATATTGGCAACAAGCCATCTCTAATTATTTCTCATTACTTTCCCTCTTCTTTTAGCATGTTCTTACTGTGTGGAGCTTTGCCAAATGCTGACAGAAAGCCAACTTTTAAAAAGATGAGGAAGACTCTTTGATGGGTAATCTGTTTCATCAACACAGTAGCACCACTCAAAGCTCTATCGGAGTTTGCTTGTTGCCAAATATTGTACCTGCTGCCTGCAATGTTAAACACTGGAAGCCCGCTGATGTGTCTGCCTTTGCTGCTGCTAACTGGGGTGGCTATGGATGCCTTTCCAGAGGAGGAAGGCCAGAAAGAGCTACGTCTACTTATTTAAGTGCGTCTATAAAGGAAAGATTTTACCATCAGTTTCTGGTCTCTATAAGTCTTAAGCTGCTATGAAAATGAAAATTTGATTGATTTTTAAAAATATTTTTGAAACATTGTAAATGAGGCCTTCATGCAAAGCACACTTTGGGATCTTGTAGATGAGCCATCTACTAATAATTGGCTAAGTGTAATCTCTGCTGAGGAAACATAACACAGGAAAGATAAAGGGTAAATAATTATAATGAAGGTAATGATGAAAATGGCAATAATTCAAAGAGCTATTGCAATAATGTACTTATAAGTTCAAACCAAAAAGAAATTAGTTCCTAGATAGAGCTTAAGGAAACTGGAAAGAGTTGGCACTTGATCTAGATCTTGAAAGACAACTATATTTCAAAAGAATAAGGAGTGGTTATTTAAGAAAAAATAATGAAGTAGCTTTATAGAAGTTCTATTAAATCTAGTGAGTACATAATTTATTCTCACTCATAAATGGAATTTAAACATCTTGATTTCAGTAGGGCATGATGATGCTCACCTGTAATCCCAGTATTTGGGAGGCTGAGACAGGAGGATCATAGGTTTGAAGCCACCCTTAGCAATTTAGTGAGGGTCTCAGCAACCTAGCAAGACTGTGTTCCCATAAAATAGAACCAACTGGTTTGGGGCTATAGATAGAAGATAGAAGGGTTCCATTCTCAGTACCCTTTTCCCCACAAAAGTTTTATTTAATAGAAGTCAAGAGTATAATTGTAGCTATCAGTATTGGGAAGAATAGGGTATACTGTGGAGAATAAAAAGATGATGGATGGGTGGAATATCATAGCTTAATAGAAGAAATAAATTCTCATGTTCTATTACACAGCTGGAAATTATAATTATCAATAATGTTTTATATCTAAAAATAGAAGAGAAGAATTTGTATGTACTCACCATAAAGAAATTCAAAGCTGGGCATGTTTATATACACATCTGTAATCCCATTACTTGGGAGGCTGAGAGGATGACCATAGGTTCAAGACTAGCCTCAGCAACTGCTTTATTCTTCTGCTTTCTTTTTGGCCCATCTGGTTTAGATTTTTTTTTAATAAATTTGTCTCATTTACACAAGTTCTTGTGAAAGAGTCCTCAACCCAATTCCAGGCAGACTTATAGGCAGGAACATAAAATTTCTGCAGTTTACTGGTTGATACAACAGAACAGGGACTGCATTCTGTTCAAAGTTCCCAGTGATGCAGTAAATCCTCAGAACTTCAAGAGCATTGCACAACAACCAAAGGAAACATTTTGTGGGATATGCAGGTGAAGGTACTCTAATTGCCTATGTCCTAGATACCTTTATTCCTTATTTGCAGAAAAAGGCAAATAGATTGAATATTTCATGGTATGGTTACTATAATAAATCACAGATAATTACAATTTGAAGGTGAGTCAGGGAAGAGTGAGTTAGGTCAGTAAAGATTAACTGATGGCAGTGATTCTAGCTTTTTTTTCAATAGAAAGAAAAAAAATCTTTGCTAACTCATTTTTCATATATTTTCTCCAGCCCAGGTTTTAGCTCCATTTGGCTACCATACTTTTTCCACCATAATAAGGACCACAAAAATAATGTACTGCAGCTTTAGCCAGAGAACTCAAACTTGGCTAGTTAAATTATTTGTAGTGTACCAGGTATCCTTACATAATGTGGAGGTGACCAGCCTCTGGTCAAATTGCACAGTCTTTCATGTGAAACCAGCACAGAACTTCTCATAATGTGGTATCAGTAGGGATTTCTTATTACTGATGAAATAAACCAGAACTGTAACTATGACTCCAACTGTTTCATGGATGGTAAGTTTCCCCCCTTTTATACTATCTATGGTCTGAGAATGTGTCTTTCTCATCTCTTTTTCTTTTAAGAAAGAAAGACTGGTGACCTCATAATCCACTTTTCTGATTACCTATAAGCAGAAAGTGACACAAATATATCCCAATGAGTCTTTTTCACTGATATTAAGTTTAAATTAGACACACATGACAAATTAATCAAAGTATAACCATTGTATGTCCATTGAATTTATCGGGGGAAATATCAGGTATGATTAAAAGAGATGAGAAAACCTCTTAAAAATTATAGAGGTGCATTTAATTTTATCACTTTTATGAGATTTTCTTTTATTTTTTTTTTATTTTTTTGCAGTACTGGGGATGGAACCCAGGGGCATTGTACTTTTGAGCTACACTCCCAGCCCTGTTTTTTACTCATTTTATTTTTTTGAAACAGGGTCTCACTGAGTCGTGAAATGCCTCATAAGTAGCTGAGGCTGTTTTTGAACCACAAATCTCAGGTCTCTGCCTCCCAAATGCTAGGATTACAAGAGTGTGCCACCATGACTGGTACTTTTATGACATTACTAAAAGTTAATAATATTTATTATAAGTTGGGAAGATATTCTCAAACATCTTATGCATTTAGTTTCTTTATTCACTTGTGCCTGTATTTTTTAAATTTTAGCAGATGTTTGAAGTGTTTTCAATATGCTGGGCAGTTTTCTGGGTACTGGGAAGCAGTATACATGGGAAATAGGTGAGGTTATGTCCTAAAGAAGTAGAAATATTGGTCAGGACAAAATACTTAACTGATGCCAAGTATGATAATCATTATATGTTCAAAATATATAGGTGATCAGGGGGAAAGATTTATTTTAGTTTTAGCTCAGGAAATTTTAAAAAATATAATAATTTCCAAATTCCATGCCTTGAATGAATATTGAACGGCAAAGAAAAATTACTAATAATAACATTCCACTCATCTGGAGGCAGGATGGGGGAATGAGGAGGACCTCATGATGGTTCTGGTTTTGGTCTGGGGAGAGTAAAGAAAGATAGCTAAGTGAGTTGATTTTTCATTTGCCTGCTTAACATTTGTTAAGGTAGCATGTTATTAGCCATTACAAAGTATTTTGGTAGCTATTTACAAAATAATAAATGGAAACATATATAAAAAATGATTGATATTATTTTTGATAAAAATTGCATGACATTAACCTCCAACTTATAGTTGAAAGAAATTGATCCTAAAACCATTTTAATATTAATCATAACTTGCATTATGATATTTAATAAAAATTAAACCCTTTTGAAATGTTTAAATTCATGATACTAGATATTTTATGCAATGTCTGTGTTTGTATATTTTCAAATTAAGTGAAAAGAAGCATATTATACTCTTCTCTCTGGGGTAATAAATGTAGTTATACAAGTAATATCACTTAGATTATTTGGATAACTCTATTATCTATGGTCCATCCTATGATACGTCTACTTCAAATTAAGAAAATAATTTAGAGAATTACTGATATCCTTTGTACATTGTTACTCCCATGTTTGTTAGATATGTGTAAAAGAGTATTTGAATGTGCCAAAGTGCAAATGTGTCATCAGTATCTTGTTTCTAGTGCATTTAATGAAATAAGCAAATAATTAATAACAAAAATAATAACATAAATAAAGATTTAAATTCACTTTTAGAATGATTATCCACAAGACCAAAAATATTTTCTTCAAAAATAAAGTAAATACGCCGGGCGTGGTGGCGCATGCTTGTAATCCCCACAGTGGAGGTGGAGACAGGAGGATCGCGCTGGTTCGGAGCCAGCCTCACTGGCTTAAGAGACACTGTTTCCAAATAAAATAGTACAAAATAGGTCTGGGAGTATAGCCCGGAGGTAGAAGGGCTTCCAGGAACCCCAGTACAACCAAAAAAATAAATAAATAAATAAAATAAAATAAATACAACAATATAATTTTAGTTAAAAGGCCCTGGGTTTGCAAATGATAAAAAGGCCAGGTTTGCAAATGCAAATTATAAGAGGAGCCACAATTTACTGACATGTAATATCATACCATTGCTTTCTTGAGAAAAGGTATGGCATTTAACTTGAAAACTTGAGCCAGATATGGTGGCACACCTGTACACACATCTGTAATCCCAATATTTGGGAGTCTGAGAAAAGAGGACCACAAATTTAAGGCTACCCTGAGGTAACTTAGCAAGATACTGTTTTATTTATTTATTTATTTATTTTTAATTATTTAATTATTTTTATTGGTGCATTGTAATCATACATCACTTTGGAATACTAGACTTGAGAGGATATACAAGCACATATCATCCAATAAGCCCTCATCCAATCCCCATCCCATTCCCTGCCCCTCCCTCGATCCCATGCTTAATTGGTGATTATCTTTGATATAATTGTTTACGTACCTCATGAGTTTTAAAGAAATTCCATCCTCCCCCATCCCCTCCCCTCTGATTGGTCACCTTAATTACTTCTCAATTGGGCCCTTTCTACTACTAGCCCTCCTCCTGTTACCACTTTCCTCCTAGGTTTTGCTAATTAGGGAAAACATTTGGATTTTATTTTCTGTGCTATTTCTCTGTGCATACTCCAGTGCAAGTTCCAATCCCACTCTTGATGGCCCCAGTAGTGGCCTGGCCACCTGGAGGACGATGATCCCAACCTCACTGGCTCATGGGAGGCCCCGTTTCTGGCCTCGCTGGTCCCTGCACCGAACTAACCCCTCAGCAGGCTCTGATCCCGGCCTAGGAGGTCGCAGCACCAGCCTTGCCTCACTGCAGGCTCCGATGCTGGCCCCACTGACCCTGGCACCAGCCTTGCCCCACGGCAGGCTCCTATTCTGGTCTCAGAGGCCCCAGCTATGGCCTTGCCTCATGACAGGCTCCGATCCCAGCCTCGGAAGCCCCAGCACCAGCTTTTCCTCACGGAAGGCTCCGATCCCAGCCTCGCTGGTCCCGGCACCGGCCTCAACCCTCGGCAGGCTTTGATCCGAGCACGTAGTAATGGCCCTACTCCTTGGTACCAATCTTTTAGTATGATTTTTTTTTTATTTACTCTGATTAAAATGCTTTCTAATAACTTAGAGAAGAAAAGTTTATTTGGATCTCTCTTTCTGAAGTTTAGTTCAGAGTTGTTCATCTCCAAGGCAGAAACCACAGCTGCAGGGCACACAGTAGAGAAACACTGCTTTAATCTTAAGTGGCCAGAAACAGAGAGAGTGAGAGAAGGGGGATAGGGACAAATACAGTTCCCAAGGGTATGCCCAGGGGCCAACCTCTTTCAGCCATGCTCTCTAACTCTGAACCTGGCTGCACTGCCCACACATGACATTTTGGGGGAAAAATTAAATCCAAATTATAATGCAGAATATAAAAGAGACTTAGAGGAATAGATAAAATTATAAAAAAGTAAAATTATCCTTTTATATAATTGGTATTTAAGATCTTCCTCAGAGCTAGTAACCACTGTTTACCCAATCAGTCTTCAAAATACAGTATAGTTTATTACTGATATTTATCTACCATGTCTACTTTAGGATACTGTGTAAATCAAGTTTTTATCACTGTGACCAAAGAAGCAGACAAGGTCAACTTAGCTTATAGCAAGAATGATTTTGGGGGGGCTCCCAAATGTAGAGGTTCAGTTTAGTCAGCTGGCTACAGACCACAAACAAAAATGGCAGCAAAACATGGCAGAGGAAAGCTGTTGGTGGCAAGCAGGAAGCAGGGCGGTCCCAGGACAGATATGGTTCTTAAGGTCAACCTTGCTGCACTGGATACTAGTCATCAACAAATGAGCTTTTGGAGGAACACTTCAAATCAAAACTATAATAGGCATAAATGAGAAAACTGGCAAATAAATTCCTTCAATTTGAGTCCCATAAAAGTCCACCAATCATGATTAGCCCAGTATGCACTATTATGTTTTCAGTAAACAGCTGTCAGGTTATCTAGGACATTTGTATCTTAAACTATTGGGGAAACCACTCACTTGCATCCACTTCAAACTATAGCTAGGCCAGCCACTCTCTAGTTTCTGTGACAGAGAGTAAAAGTGAACAGATCTAATTCTGCAAATGGAAAAGAAGCAATTCAATGTGCTAGCTTCTATCAGATATGTTAAGATTCTATTAGATAAAAGGACTTACATACATAAGTCCCAGTGTTAGGTACTAGCTAGACATTAGCAGATGGAGTCACTTGGAATGGACTGGGTAAACTGGATGGACTAGACCTGAAAAAACTCATTTTGATGTTGGCATGGATGAACGTGCAGAACATTGCTCACTTTGACCCTGCCCCTGTGGAAATACAGTGAAGAAACATGAAGAGTTCTGAAGGTCTGTTGTGCAAAAGTCAGATATAATATGTATCACCCCAGATGTATATATGATATATATATATATATATATGAGATATATATGATATATATATATGTGTATATATATATGTATATGTATATGTATATGTATATGTATATGTATATGTATATGTATATATGTATGTATATGTATATATATGGTGTTCAAAGGTACTATAGAATACCCTCAGCCATTTCCTATACTTGAAAACGAATTTCTTCAGATTTGGCTTTGAAATGTTACCCATCTGGCTTTGAAATATTACCCCACTGCCCCAGGCCACCTTATCATTCCTGAAAATGGCCCATTCCAGATTCTTTTCCTCTGGAGCATGACCTTTTTTCCTCTCTTCACAGCCTTTCTTATATGGCGCCTTCATTTTTCTAAATAAACCTGGATTCCTCATTTGTGCTATTTGTTTGGATATTTTACAAGCAGATAAGCTTGGACTGAGGCTGGGCAGAAAAATTTTAAATCTCCCATCAAGTAACACCAGTGTCAGAGTAGGAGGAGACTATAGATTTTTACTGCAAAGGATATTGATAAAGAAATGTTATTAATGTGATCATTCTAACAAATCTGATTGTGTGTGTGTGTGTGTGTGTGTGTGTGTGTGTGTGTGTGTGTGTGTGTGTATGTATGTATGTGGTACTGGGGATGGAACCCTGGAGAAATCTAACTCTGAACTACACCCCCAACCCTACATTTTGGGTCTTTTTTTTTTTATTTTCCAGTACTGGGTATGGAATCCAGGAGCCACCTCTAAGCTACACCCTAGCCCTATTATTTAGTCTTTTTATTTCTTTAATTTATTTATTTATTGTGGTAGAATGTCCGGGGCATTCTACCTTTGAGCTATATGCCCAGCCCTATTTTTTAGTCTTTATTTTAAAGCAAGGTCTCACTGAGTTGCAAAGGGCCTCACTAAGTAGCTGAGGCTGTTTGCAAACTGCAATCTTCCAATCTCAGCCTCCCAAATGCTGGGATTCCAAGCGTTAGCCACCACACTGGCTCCTTTTATTTTTCTGAAACAGGGTCTCACTGAATTGTGAAAGGCCTCACTAAATAGCTGAGGCTGTCTGTGAACTTTGATCCTCTGGTCTCCGCCTCCCAAATGCTGGGATTACACGTCTGTGCCACTACTCCCAGCTCAAATCTGATTTTTATATACGTGTAACACATAAGTGCATGTGTGCCACAAACACACACACACACACACACACACACACACACACACACACACACACCAGATAAAAGATGAAAATTCTAAAGCAGTTCTTCACTATATCTACTATTGAAATGGGGTTGTATTCTCTTCTAAGGCTCTTGTGCAGTGAATTCCAACAAATGAAGTCCAAGCACCAAGTTAGAGTAGAGAAATATGAAAGTTTAAGTCAAGAAAAGATAGAAGAAAAAACTGCTGCCCCCTACATGGAGGGCGGGGAATATCAGAAAAATAACCACTGAAGCTCTTTGTGGGCTTTTAAGTCTTATTGAGGCTCCCCATCTGTTCTTTATGATTGGTCAGAATTGGGTCTTGGGAAAACAATATATTTTGACCAATTCCATTTCTTAACGAGTTATCTTGTGTGCTGGGGTGGGGGGCTGATCTCCAGCCACTCACTGGCTTCCCACCTGCCTGCTCAACTCTCCCCATCTCTCAGTATAGATGTTTTTTTTTTTTTTTAATAACTCCTATTTCCAGGTTCCCTGTCCTACCTCACTTCTTAAATGTTTTTTATACTAAAATGATTTCTGATGCCTGCAGATACTGATGATGAATTCTAAGTTCTTACCCCAATTGCCAGGTTAAATAATTAAAGACAAGGCTTTGAGGGAAAAAGGACAACAGGGGGTTTTATATTGATTTGTTATCAAATGGGAGTTATAGTAAACTTGCATTAGAAAATGTCTGATTTCCCTTTTTTACAAGAGAAGAATGGTGCTTTTAAAAAAGAGATATGATTAATAAACTACAGGCATGTTTACCACAAAATGTAAAGCATGTCCAAATGGTGTCCTGAAGACAAGTTCTTCAGGCTTACTCCTACCAGTTCTTTATCTCTGCTGACAGTAATCTGATAAGAATATGTTAACTGTTAAAAGGAAAAGATGGGTGAAAAAGATGTAGAAAGAAAAGTGTTAGTTTTAAAATAAAACACTTCTGGCTATCTGAACAGCAAGGTTTATATTTCAGGCATAAAATGGACCTCCACTACAATATTTTTGTAAAGTTATCCTTAGGGTTATAATAAGACTAAACATTCATTGACTTGATTTTTTTTCTTTTATTTGAGATTATACTTCCAAGTCTTTGAGCATGAAGAAGAAATACATTTTTACAGCAGAGGTCAACTTCAGTGAACCATAGCGGTTTCAGTTCCACTGCTAGAACAGAAAAAATCCACAGCTACTCTGTGTATTGAAAAAATGTATTATGCCCTATCTAGATTTATAATAGCTCAAACATTATTCTGAGTGAATAAATAGTTGCTAACTTATAAGGGTAAACATTATAAGCAGATATGTTATTGTGTTTGAAAGAACAGGAGGATACAAAAGCCAGTACAAATGAAGAAAATGGAATACTCTGCATATATCAATAGCTTAATGATTGGAGCAGGAAATGAAAGTGATATAAATGTTGAGGGAATGACTATTTGAAAAGGGAATTCCTTGCTGAATATTACTGATTTTAAAAAGATATTAAATAGTGAGATAAATAGCACTTTTTTGTTTTAGTTATTAAGTGGCCTTTCTTCTTGCTCCCTCAGCTCACTAAACTTTCCTCATCACAGCATTTCCCACATCACATTGAAATGTCTCCTTGGTACACTGTGGATTAAGCAATGCCTTTAATCTTCACACAATGAAGTTGTGTATCTCCTTTTGATGACTCTATTTTCAGAGTCTGGGATACTATCTGATATATAAACCATTTAAAATTAATATTCCCATCAGATTATCAGAATGAGTACACCAAGAATTAAGAAACTTATAAGAAATACATTTAAAAGAGAAAAATAAAAATTAATAATTATAGTAACAATGTCCATAATAAAAATGGTTTGTAATTTGATTTAGATCCTTTAATTATAAGTAATATCACAGATACTTTGCCCTACTTTTTTTCTTCATAAACCTTTTTTTGAGTCATCTTCTCCCATTTATTAGCTAAAATACCATCTATATGCTAATAACTCAAAAGTTATATTTCCATTGATGGCTTTATATATTTAATTTATATATTTAATTTTCAATATTATATTAATAATCAGAAGGGTGGTAAACACTTAAAAATTAAAATGAGAAATGGAGAGTTTTGGGTTATCTTTTCCAAATGTACTCCTTAAAATTGTATTATTATAGTGAGTATGTAATATTTCACCCAGGTATGCAATTCAAAAATCTTGATTTTAGCATTTGTTTCTCTCTCCCATCTATCCCACCTATGTCTGATATTACCATATCAAGTTCAAAACAACATCAAAATTCAAACATATCTTCTCAATTATAAAAAAAGAAATTATACTCAGCCAGTTAAGCAGAAAATAAATACATTTTTAAAGAAATAAATTTTTTGTTTTGTCGAAATTTATTTTTGTTAATAGAAAATAAACTTATTCTAGTTTCAAAATTGTTATACTTGAAGTTACTAATTTTAAAAAATGAACTTAAAATAATTACTTAATAATCCGGCTTTGACTAAGACAAACTGTAGATTTAAAAAAAACTACTCAGCACCATTTGTTCACAAATCTTTGAGAATTTGTTCTTAATTGGGAACTATCCTGTCAGTAAAATACAGGAATTGATAAGCTACATGAGAAAGCCTCTCAAACAGCCAACAGGAAGCCAATGTCACAAGAGTCAGTGTACTTCAGCAAGGTACGGATCCCCTCCCTGTCAGCTCAGGAAGGACACGCTTCCAAGCACTGAGGTATGGAGTCAGACTGCTACCTGCTGTTAGAATTGTTCTTTCCAGCTAATAACAGTAAATATCTGGCACAGATGCAATTGGTCATTAATGTCTGTGATTACAGGAAATTCTGTAAATAGTTTGGATTTAGTTGAATTTACTCAGAAATTATACATATTTAATAAGGGTCTGCTGGTTTCGTATCCTTACAAAATATATACAACATGTATAGGCAAATTATAGTCTTAAAGCACACTTTAGAATACTGCCAATATCTATTTTAACAAGATTCTACAATTAGAAGTAGCTGATGAAACTAAACCCAAAGTAATGACAAGGAAATTCATTCTCATTTAAGCTATGTCATTTAAGAGAACTTTATTAAAAACCATGTACCCTTAAAACCATTCAAGGAGAGGCAAGCAGGCCTTCCTCCTCACTCTTTACTGTGGGATTCCAATTGGGGTTGTGTCAGAAATGAGCATTTCTAAGTACTTCAGAAAGTCCACACAAATGTTGTCTTTTATGCAAAACAATGTCTAATGCCTGTCTCTTGCATCAGTAAGAAGTCATGCTTATCAGAATTTCCTAATACCACAACAGCATACATTCAACCAAATGCAAAGAAATGGGAGGTGGACCATTATGTCACCCTTAAAGCTTCTGCTGCCTTTTTTTCTATATTCTGTTCATCAATGTGAGCAAAGTGGACTTTTGTGAGAGACCATGTTTGATTGCCAGGACCTCTTTGGGGCATTTTTTCCTAAGTGGAATATACAACAGTTGTAGGAGTGGGGAGATAGTACAGGGAAGCTACTCTTTCCAGCTCAGAAGGAGTTGATGAAGCCCATATATGCATTCAAGAAGCCCATGGGATCCTCTAGCTGTGGGTAGTGGCTAATGTGGTCATCCAGAATCGGCACTGTGGACTGCAGCAGCATTTTCCTGTACAGCTCCAGAAACTCTGGATAGGGATTTATAGGATCCAGTGGCCCATAGATAAAGTGAATGGGAATAGACACAGAGGCAAGGGCTCCCACCCAACATCTTCTAGATTTCTTCCTCTGATTGATGTACTGTAAGCGACTGTCAATAACCAAGTTCCCATCATTGTTGCAAATTCCTGCCCACATGTCCCACAGCTCACTCTCAGAGGGCCGAGTATATGGCCCAAAGACTGGGGTGAGACCACGAGAGAATACAAAGAAGTTCATCAGCCGTGTTAGAATGGGCGACAGCTCACCTCCATCTTTAAGTAGCTTTTGGAGAAGAAACTGACGGTGAGTCTCAGGAAAGATACCTGCGTTTGTCAGACACAGACTCTTAATGGTAAGCCGGCCGGATCTATTCTGCTTGTACCTATACAGCAGCTCCTGAGCAACAGTGTCTTCATAATCATGAGACAACAGGTCGATCCTTAGGTTCTGGAGCCCCAGGTGCCGCAGAAGCGCCTCCATGATGCTGGCCGGTTTGTCACTGAAGCCAAAGCCTAAGAAATCAAGAGCAACCACTCGATGAAATCTCAGGGTCAGACCTTCACAAATCATGTACCAATCATAGCTGGATGTTGGAAGGCCATGTAAAAGCACAACTATCTCGGAACTTCTAACCATACCCACAGAGTCTTGGTAGAAGATGCGTAGGTGAAAAACTTGCCAGAAGTTTTCCATGAGTGCAGAGCAGGAGAGAGCTGAGGAGGTGGGATGTGCAGGTATGCTGCAAGCAGGGGCACAGCCAGGATCCCCACCTGGACCCACCACTCCCTCATCCTGGCTCAGGTAAGACCTGGGCTACAGGACCCCATATGGTTGGGGGGAACCGGGCACGCATGCGCTTCCTGGGGCCAGAGGCTCCAAGAAATAAAATTTTAAGACATCAGGAATAAGATTGCATTACTTTTACTTCATATTATTATTTTAAAAAAAGGTCAACATGACTAGGCTATCTATATTAGCTAATTGTCTCTTATCAAAGTTTGGTTCCTATCCTCCCACAGAGAGATGGGAGTCTTATCTTTCTTGATTATTATATTTCAAAGGGATGGCTCCCAGCTCCATTGGGAAGACTTTTCTGGGTTATAGATAATTTGCATCTCAAAGGGGCACAGAAAAATTAATAATGACAAGTTGTCTAAAGTAAATGGAAGTAGAGAACTATTGTTAGAAAGAAGCCTATTGAAAGTTTAGTCAAGCTCAGAGGAACTTAAGGGCATCATTTTACACAAAGATACAGATACCTTTTGCCAGAACTACTGAATGTTTTATAGAATGTTTATTCTTTTTCACCTTCTTTTGCATTATAGGTGAATAAAAATAGAATTATTTTTCTATTTAGATGTATGTATAAGATTGAAATACACTATATAAAATGCATATTATATTATAAAAATATAAATAATATTATCTAAACTCCATGATTAAAATCTTCCTAATATATCTCAAAACTTTTAGTGTAAAACACAAATTAATTATGTATGTATATCTACAACATTCTAGGTGACGTGATTCTCTGTATGTTTCTTATCCATTATACAATACTTAAATTTTTAACTTCAATTATCAGAACTATCCTTATGGTTGGGCCTTTAAATTAATTATTACCTTGGCTTTTAGTGCTTTTTTGACTTGTAACACTTAAGAAGACATTATTCTGTCTCCACTTTATTCCTTTTATGTAATAATGGATTTGAGGCAATACAAGATATTTTATATTTATTCAATATTGTTTATTGCAAAAATGTTTAAGATTATTAACTTAAAGATAAAAGCTCCATTTTGCTTTACAGTTATGAAAAAATTTAGTTCATAGTTATTTCCAATGCTTTTGGTCCTATAAATAAGGAGGCAGAAAATTATAGTGGCATTGTCATGGAAGAGCAAAACTTTTTCTCTCTTGCCTGGGGAGTGAAATAGAAAATTGATTAGAGCCCCATGATTCCTTTTAAATTTATGCCCCCAATAACACGAATATATCTCTATAGACACCATCTCTTAATGTTTCCATCATCTTAAAATAATACCCTGAGCTGAGAACTAAAACTTTAACACATAAACTTTTGGAGGACATACAAGATCCAAACTATAGCATTTTCTCCTTGGTCCCCAAAGTTCACATTTAGCTCACACTGTTGGATGTACTCAGTTCTGACTCAATAATCCTCAAAGTCTAAAGTCTTTTTCAGGATTGCTAAAAGTGTTAGTTCAAAGCCTCTTTTTAAGATTCAAGATAACTCAACTGTGAATCACTGTAAAAATAATTAAAAACAAACAACAACAACAAACAAAAAACAAATAATCTTTCAGGGCACGATGTCACATGTTTTATTCCAAGCATTTAGTAGGATCACAGTTCACAGACAGCTTCAGCTACTTAACATGGCCCTTTGGAACTCAGTGAGATCCTGTTTCAAAATGAAGAATAAAAACTAGACTTCCAGGAATATGGTGACAGAGAAAAGCGGCGTTTATGAGTCCCGCTAACAACTGATCTCTATTACCACAAAATCAGCTCCTTTCATAGCCAGAAAACACCATCAGCAGAGAAATAAAAACTCTAAATACAAGGGACAGAGTAAAAGAGGGCTGGAAGAACAACCAGACACCAGAAAGAAACCAGCCTGCAGTGCCATGGCCAGAGCTGTGGCATGGAGCTGCACCAGTGCCATCTTCCCTAGCAGCACCAGGCTCCAGAGAGAAGGGGTACTCAGAATGGAGCTCAAAACCAGAAAGGAGATACGCCAGCCTCACGGCCGAGGACGCAACAGCAGCACCATACTGCCTGCGGCAGCAGCAAATTCACCAGATGGCTCCAAATCAGTGCATACAACAACCCACCAGACTCCAGAGAGGAGGGGTGGACAGCAAGCTGAGGTGAGCAGCTGCAGAACAGTGGGTGTAATTCAGCAGTTTTTTTGGCGCAAGGAGCGTCTAAAGCTCCCAAGGTCTGGGCTCAGCACACCCTGCAGGGACTCAGAGCGCAAAACCAGGGAGGAGATATGCCGGCCTCACACCCGAGGACACAGGAGGACACAGCAGGAGTGCCGTACTACCGGCAGCAGCGGCGAGTTCACCGGACGGCTCCAGATCAGCGCACACAAAAACGCACCAGGCTCTAGAGAGGAGGGGTGGACAGCAAGCTTAGGTGAACAGCTGAGGAACAACCAGGTGTAATTCAGCAGATTTTTTTGGCGCAAGGAACATCTAAATTTCCCAGGGTCTGGGCTCAGCACACCCTGCAGGGACTCTGAGCGGAGCTCAAAACCAAAGAAGAAATATGCTGGCCTTACGGCTGAGTACATGGCAGCAGTGCCATATTGCCAGGGGCAGCAGCAGCAAGTTCACTGAGTCCACAACTGCTACACATCAGTGCACTCAACAACCGTGAGTCAAATTGCGGCCCCTAGAGGAGAAATCCCAATACTGCACCCCCAGGGACTTGCTCAGCTTTGATAGTCTCGCTGGGACTGAGAGATTTGTGCAGTCCAACCCAGTGGGAAAGTGGTGGTGGCAAAGATATAACACCATAGTCGCAGCTCCCTGTGGGAGAACGCCTAGCCTGGGACCCCACATGGTCTCATGCAGTCTCGATTGACTCCCTGGGTCTTAGAATTTGTGATACAACCCAATAAAGAAGTAGTGGGGACTGAGATAACACAGACTTGAGATCCAGAGCACCTTAAGTGAAGTCATAGTGACCCAGAGAAGAACCCAGAGAAGGCACAAACTTCTAAAACCATGGAAAGAGGTGTAACAATGGAGCAATGAATGCCCACAAACCCACAACATCAGAACCTGATAACACAGAAATTCAGAGATCTCTAGAAGATCAAATCAGGAAAATAACTGTAGAAATAATACAGGACTTTCAAAAAGAATTCAGGGAGAGTCTAAAAGAGATAAAGGATGCAATCATTGAAGTAAAGGCCTCAATTCAAAGTATAAAAAACCGATTAGACCACACGGAGAAAAGAATCTCACTCCCCGAAGATGATCACTCCAAAAATGAACGCAGAGTTTCTAATTTAGAAAAAAAAAATCTGACAGCAGGCATTTGACATTGAAGAAATATGGGCCCATTTTAAGAGAGCTAACCTAAGAATAATTGGAATAGAGGAGGGAAAAGAAGGTGAAACCAAAGAAATCAATAATCTCTTCAAAGAAGTAATAGCAGAAAAGTTTCCAAACATAGAGCAAGAGGTCGATACACAGATCCAGGAAACTTATAGAACTCCCTTTAGACAAGATCAGAGAAGAGGATCCCCATGCAACATAATTGTCAAAATGACTAATGTTGAAGCCAACGAGAGAATCTTTAAGGCAACAAAAACAAGAAGCCAAGTGACATTCAGAGGAAAACCAATTAGAATCACTCCAGACTTCCCAAACCAAGTCATGAAAGCCAGAAGGGGATGGAGTAACATATTCCAAAATCTGAAAGAAAACTTCCAGCAAAAAATTTCCTATCCAGCAAAACTATCTATCAAATTAGATGAGGAAATAAGAAGCTTTCATGACAAACAGAAACTGAAGGAATTTATGTCTTCAAGACCAGTGCTAGAGAAAATACTCAAGGAGATTAACTGCAAAGAAGAAGTAGGTAATACACACCAGAACCAAAGAAACAAGTTTTTTCCATCCAGCGGACAACTAAGCAAGAAGAATAAACAGTATCTCAAACAGAAATAAAATCTTACCATGTTAGGAATTAAAAATTATCTCTCAATAATCACACTGAATGTAAATGGCCTCAACTCCCTAATAAAAAGACATAAAGTGGCAAAATGGATTAAAATCCAGGATCCATCTATCTGCTGCTTACAAGAAACACACCTTACAAGTAAAAATAGGAACAAACTCAAAGTAAAGGGCTGGAGCAATGTAATCCATGCTAATGGAACTCGAAGACAAGCAGGAGTAGCAACTATGATATCAGAAAAGTTAGACTTCAAACCCAAACTTATTAGAAGAGACAGAGAAGGTCATATTTTACTGGTAAAAGGAATAATCCAGCAAGAGGAAATAACAGTAATCAACATCTATGCCCCAAACATAGGGGCAGCTACTTTCATAAATCAAACTCTTTGTGACATGAAGTCACACATAAATCCCAATACAATAATACTGGGAGACTTCAACACACCTCTCACAATATTAGACTAATCTTCCAGACAAAAGGTCAATAAAGATGCCTCAGAACTAAAGAACACCATTAACCATATGGACTTGTGGACACATACAGAATATTTCACCCAACTATAGCAGAGTTTACATTTGTCTCAGGTGCTCACAGAACCTTCTCCAAAATAGATCACAACTTGGGACACAAAATGAGCACTAGCAAATTTAAAAAATGTTACATACTTCCCTGTGTCATTTCAGATCATAATGGAATGAAACTAGAAATCAACTATAAGAAGACCCAGAGAAAAAACATAATCATGTGGAGACTGAACACCACACTTCTGAATGAAGAATGGGTCATAGAAGATGTAAGAGGAGAAAAGAAATTTCTAGAAACAAATGAAAATAAAAATACAACATACCAAAACCTCTGGGACACTTTGAAGGCAGGGGTCATCCCAGGGATGCAAGGCTGGCTCAACATACGGAAATCAATCCATGTAATTCACCATATAAACAGAATTAAAGATAAAAATCATATGATCATTTCAATAGACGCTGAGAAGGCATTCGATAAAATTCAACATCCATTTATGATAAAAAAAAAAACTGCAGAGAATTGGAATAGAAGGAACATATCTCAACATTATTAAGGCAATCTACAATAAGCCCACCATGAACATCATAATAAATGGGGAAAAACTTCAAGAATTCCCCCTAAAAACAGGAATGAGGCAAGTATGTCCATTATCACCACTTCTCTTCAATATAGTACTAGAGACTCTAGCCAGAGCAATAAGACAAGAAAAGGAAATCAAAGGAGTACAAATAGGAAAAGAAGAACTCAAACTTTCACTATTTGCAGATGACATACTATATTAAGAAAACCCAACAAACTCAACCAAAAGGCTTATAGAAATAGTCAACAAATTCAGCAAAGTATCTGGATACAGAATCAGTCTTAAAAAATCAGAAGCTTTCCTGTATACCAACCATAAATCCACTGAAAAAGAAATTCAGAAAACACTTCCACTCAGGATTTCCCACAAAAAAAATAAAATACTTAGGAATGAATTTGACCAAGGAGGTAAAAGATCTCTACAAAGAAAATTATAAAACACTGAAAAAAGACATCAAAGATATTAGAAGATGGTAGGATTTTCCATGTTTATGGATTGGCAGAATATATATCATTAAAATGGCTATCCTCCCAAAAGTGATCTACAGATTTAACGCGATGCCCATTAAACTACCAAGATCATTCCTCACAGACATAGAAAAATCAGTCCTTAAATTTATCTGGAATAACAAAAAGGCCAGAATAGCCAAGGTAGTTCTCAGCAACAAAAATCATGCAGGAGGAGAAATGGGTCATAGGAGGAACTCTAAATGAAAAAGGAAATCCTATAGAGAAGCAAGCAAGACAACCTAAAGGAGGAGAAAGGAAGGGGGAAGAGGAAAATCTCTAAAACACACAAAGTACTTAAACATATCGAAGTCAACCACTAAGCCAAGCAAGGGAAGGAGATACGGGGAGAGAATGGGGTGGGAATTGGGTAGGGGTTAAATCAGTGATGTGTAAATGTAGGTACACACAAGTTCTTTACCCCAATATGATGTATGAATATAATGAACCAATAAAAAAAAAGAGAAAATAAAAATAAAAACTAGGCCAGGGGTATATATCAAAGGTTGAATGCCCTGAGTTCCATTCCTAGTACTGCAAAACACACACACACACACACACACACACACACACACACACACACACACAAGATAGGCATTCCTATTTGAAAATAATAATGTAATATAATCAAATTATTACCAAAACCCATTAGTAAGGAGTTAATATTGGGTAGGCAGTGAGCGAATAGGACTCTCAAGTGGTAAGAATTAGGAAAAACACCCTCCCCCTCAGAAGAAAGGTGGTTTGTGTTGTTCATTGGACTTAAACACAAACAATTAAATGTGGAAGAATAGATCCAAGATGTAAGAAACCAAAGATCTATGTGCACCAACCATAAATGTGTAAACTTTTGCTACATATAGACCAGGAAACAAACATGTAGAACAATCTCATGACCTTTGGGAATTAACAGCCATAGTATGACAGATGAACTAAGCCAAGAAAAACAGGATGAAAAATAGAGAATTTCTTCATTGTTTATTATCTATACAAAGAGACTTCAAACATATATAAAGGCCTATGTTCAGCACCAGTATTGACTACCTTCTTGGGACTTCTCTTTTGCATTGGAGCTTCTAACCCTGCTTTTCTTTTGCAGATCCAGTGGACTTTGGCGAAAGGTGGTGTGCAATTGATGGTGCAGGGGATGGGCTACATTCCAGCAGTATGGCATATCTAAAACATGCCAAGTACGCCCAAGGGTGATTTACCTTTTTGCTTGCTTCTCTTTGGTAGATCAAGTAGACTTTGGGAAATGTATACATTTAACAGTGCATGACCCAACCTACACCTGGGCAGTGGCAGAAGGCCCATTGTATTCTGGAATCTTCCAAGGCTCTTAGGGATGACATACATTTTTGCTTGCTTTCCTTTTTAAAATAAACTATCTTTCACTTTCCTGGTGTCTGCAACTTTTATTCTTTAACTCCACAGGACAAAATCTCAGTAAGAAACTCAGTATCAGTAGGACAGTGTTAAATCCTAAGTCTCAATGTCTGCCATCTAAGGTACAATGTGGTGGTGTACAGTCTCCCAATTATTTAGGAAGCTTTGACTCTAAGACTTTATATGTATTAGCACCCATGGCTACTTTCTTAGGCTGGCTACAGCTACCATAAGAAAGTGTTCCAAGTTTCTGGCTTCTCTAATTTCCTGAAATCCCCACTGTAGTTTAGGCTTCACTTTCAAAGCTCCATGCATTAATTTGTCACAGGTTGATAGCAGGGATTCTGAAATTGCCACATACTGTTTGTCCTCCCAGGTTTTTTCTACAACTCTTTTTGCATGACTATAAAACTACCATCATGTGAATAATCCAATGTCTGCCACCAGATTGAAGTATACCTGGGGATGCTTGAGCTACACCTGCAGAAACCCTGAATGCCTTGTCAACTGAGCAAGAAAACAATAAAGCCTTGGACACTTTTGGATAAGCAAAGTGCCCGGAAGCTCTTTTCTCTAATGATTCTGTCTTGAAAAATGTTGAAACAAATTTTAGTTTCCACAACTCTGAGCCTGTGATGACTGTACCAGTCCTGAGATGTTCTCCAGAAGTCTCTTTTACTGTCCTGGTGCAAGGTACTTAGGTGTCTTTTTAACATTGCTAATCTATTTAGTAACTGCCCCTTCCTTGACCAAATTTTTAGAAACACTTATTTCTTTCTGGACAGGTTAAAATTTTTTCAAAGTTTTTCAAATCCTTTTGATCTTCTACCTTTTGCCTCTTATTATCATAATAATATCTATGCTTCAGCCTGAGTGCTTTTCAGTCTTTATAAATTTTCTGCCAAATAAACTAGTCTATCACTTTGAAGTTTAGCCTTCTACAATGTCTCAAGGAATTGACAAGGCATTCAAATATCTTGCCATGTTGTACAAAGGATGTCCTCTTACCTAATATTCTATGGAGTCTTAATCTTCTTTTGAAATCTAATTTACATAACATTTATTATTTATATTTCTATCACCATTCTTGTTTTCTGAGCCTTCACCAGTTTTCCATTATTCTTCACTTACAGTATGTTAGTCTTTCTCTACAATTTTACATCATTTTTCTTTTTTTTTTTTTGTCTTTCTAAAACTCATTTTTATTTTTATTTTATTTTTTTTTAATTTTATTTTATTGGTGCACTGTATTCATACATCATAGTGGGATACAAACTTTTGTAGACATACATGCACACATCGCCCAGTCAGCCCCCACCCGATCCCCACCCCATTCTCTCCCCATCCCTCCCTCCCATGCTTGGCTTAGTGGTTGACATCTAGTATTATAGCAATTTATCCAAAATTAAAAATGATAATCTCACATAACAGTTTCATTTGTCTGATACCAAGCTTTTGATGACTTAAAGATAACATTTCAATATTTCTTTTTGCTTTCTTTCTTACCAGAGAATATTTTTTTCTTTTTTTTAGGTGAAACTATCATATATTTATTTTTCAGAAAAAAATCTATCCTGATATGGAATATGGACTCTAGATACCCAAAACAATCTCGAAGCAAAAACAAAGCTAGAAGATGTATATTTTCTGATTTCAAACCATATAAAGCTACAATAATTGAAACAGTGTAGTACTGTTCTAAAGGCAGATATATAGACCACTGGAGTTAAATACAAGGCTAGAGCTAACTTCTTCCCTATATTGTCAAGTTATTTTTGACAAGGTTTCCATGAAGATTTGGTGGTGGAAATAATAATCTTTTAACTAAATATTGTTGAAAAATAATAATTACATGGAAAAGAATAAAATTGGACCCTTACCTAATCCCACATACAAGTATTAACTCAAACTAGATAAAAGACCTAAATATAAATCTTAAGACTATAAACTTTTAGGAGAAAATCTGGGTCATAAAACCTCACAACATTGAAATTGGCAGTGATTTCTTGGATATGATTTCAATGGCACAGGCAACAGAAGAATATACAAACTCCCTAAAAAATAAAAGAAAATATTGTATATCCAAAGACAATGTAAACAGAGTTAAAAGTTACTAATAGAATTGGATAAAATATTTCCAAATGCTATATCTGAAGGTATATTAATATTCCAACTAGAAATCCTAAAAATTAACAACAATAAAGGCAAACAATACAATTTAGAGATAGGTAAAAGACTAACATAAATAATGAATCTCCACAGATAACCAATCTTAGTTGTCTGTTGGATGGAAACTCTTGTTTTTCTGGTTCTGGTGAGTGTTACCTATTTCTTCTTTGTAGTTAATCTCTTTGAGTATTTTCTCTAGCGCTGGTTTTGAAGACATAAATTCCTTCAGTTTCTGTTTGTCATGGAAGCTTCTTATTTCTCCATCTAATTTGATAGAAAGTTTTGCTGGATAGGAAATTTTTGGCTGGAAGTTGTTTTCTTTCAGAGTTTGGAATATGTTACTCCAAGCCCTTCTGGCTCTCATGACTTGGTTTGGGAAGTCTGGAGTGATTCTAATTGGTTTGCCTCTGAATGTCACTTGGCCCTTTGTTTTTGTTGCCTTTAAGATTCTCTGCTTGGCTTCCACATTGGTCATTTTGACAATTATATGGCGTGGGGATCCTCTTCTCGGATCCTGTCTAAAGGGAGTTCTATAAGTTTCCTGGATCTGTGTATCAACCTCTTGCTCTATATTTGGAAAATTTTCTGCTATTACTTCCTTGAAGAGATTGTTGATCCCTTTGGTATCACTTTCTTTTCCCTCCTCTATTCCAATTATTCTTAGGTTAGCTCTCTTAAGATGGGCCCATATTTCTTCAATGTCAGATTCCTGCTGTTGGATATCTTTTTCTAGATTAGAAACTATGCATTCATTTTTGGATTGCTCATCTTCTAAGAGCGAGATTCTGTTCTCCATGTGGTCTAATCGGTTGTTTGTGCTTTGAATTGAGGCCTTTACTTCATTAATTGCATCCTTTATCTCTTTTTGGGTCTCTCTGAATTCTTTTCGAAGCACCTCTATTATTTCTACAGTTATTTTCCTGATTTGATCTTCTAGAAATCTCTGATTTTCTGTTTTATCAGGTTCTGATGTTGTGGGGTTGTGCACATTCATTACTTCAGTGTTATTCCTCTTTCCCATGATTTCGGAGGTTTGTGCCTTCTCTGGGTTCTTCCCTTGGGTCACTATGGCTTCACTTAAGGTGCTCTGGATCTCGAGTCTGTATTATCTCAGACCCTACTACTCCTTTACTGGGTTTTATCACAGAGTCTCCGACCCAGGGAGTCGATAGAGGCTGCTTTAAACTATGGGGGGTGCCAGGTTGCACGCTCTCCTATGGTGTGATATCTCTGCCACCACCACTCCCTCACTGGGTCAAGTCCTAGGAGGCACAATACTGGGATTTCTCCTCTGTGGCCCGCAATTTGACTCACTGTTCTTGAGTACGTAGATGTAGCTGTACTGGACTCAGTGAATTCACTGCTGCTGCCGCCGCCGGTGGCAATATGGTGCCTCTGCCACGCCCTCGGCCATGAGGCTAGCGTATTTTTTCTTCTCTGGTTTTGATTTCCACTCTGAATCCCTGCAGCGTGTGCTGAGCTCAGACACTGGGAGCTTTAAATGCTGTCTGCGCCGAAAGATCCCGCCTGGCTGTTCCGCATCGGCTCACCTCGGCTTGCTGTAGCCGTCCGCTGAGTTCGCCGCTGCTGCCGGCAGTATGGCGCTGCTGCCGCGTCCTCGGGCGCGTGTGTCTCCTCTGTGGCCCTGAGCTCTGTTCTCAGTCCGCTTTCTCTCTGGATCCTGGTGGTTTTTTTGTTTTTCTGGTGATGGTGTTTTCTGGCTATGAAAGGCGCTCTTTTTGTGGTAATGGAGATTGGTTGTTAGCGGGACTCTTAAGCCCCGCTTTTCTCGGTCGCCATCTTCCCGGAAGTCCTACATCATTTTTCAATTGAGCCACTTCTAAATACTTTTCCACATCATCAGATACAGTCACAGCAACACTTCTTAGTACGAATCTTTTATCTTAGTAAGCTTTTTGTGTTTCATTGCAGCACATACATAAAGTGGCCATCTTATAAAGAGCAAAGCTTTATTTTGGATCACAGTTCGGAGATTTTAGTCTATGAACAATTGTCCCCATTGCCTTAGGGCCTATGAAGGGAGAATATAGTATTACGAAACTTCAACTGATGGCCTTGGAGGAAAAGAAAAAGGAAGAGCCTATTATCAGGACAACACAAGGCAGCTTAAAAGCTAATACTCAGGAGAGCAGAGATGGAAGGAAATTAGGTTTAAAATTATAAGTGAGCTAATTGTAATACTGCTGTATTACAATTCCAATGAACATTTTAAGAAGTTCTGTTACATAAAATGGTTTTTTGAGGAAGGAATGGGGGGTAATGGAGAAAAGAGGACTGTGTGTTGAGTGACATATTATCAAGGCTTAATAATCACCATCTTTGTCATTCAGAAGAAGTTTCTCTTTCTCTTTGGCTGGATTTTATTTATTTATTTATTTGTTATTCATGGGGGGGGGCAAGTTCTGCCCTTGGAAACTATCAGAGTCTTTTAAAAAATCATATTTCCCCAGATCTTAGAGATCATTCTCTTTCTAGGACCCATTCTTCTTAAGGAATAATCTTTTTTGTTCTTCTATCTTTAAAATAAACTTTTACATCTATAGACCTTTCACTAGTTCTTGGACTTCATTTATTAAAATCAACTCACCAAGAACCATAAAAGAGGAAACACCCCATTTCAATCTTGGTGCATTGGCCAGGAAAGATGGAAGAATAAGTAAAGGGGAAAAACACTTCTCTGAGGCTTCTTCCACATGATCTTACAAGCGCCAACTAGGCAATTCAATCTCACATCATCTAGAGTTAGACTTAATCCATGCTGTGCCTCTTAAAATAAGAGACAGAAAGGTATAGTGGCTGGGAAAAACAACTACAACAAATAAACAGAGGAGAAAATCCAAAACGGCAGCACTGTAGCCCCCAGGGAAGACACTGAAAGTACAGATGCTGCTGGACTAAACTTAGACACACAAACACATACGGAGAGAGAGAGAGAGATTGAGAGAGAGAGAGAGAGAGAGAGAGAGAGAGAGAGAGAGAGAGAGAAGAATTCAATCTGAAATTCAACAGTCCCATGAGAAAAACAAGATTTGTATCCGTGGATGTGCAGATGCAGCCAAGTGTGAGGGTCAAATCACTCCTTGGGCTGGAACCTCAGGGTGAGGAAACCAGCTTTGGTTTCTAATTTAGAAAACCACTTCTAGCTAACTGCATAAGAATGAATGGCTGTGGCAGCACAGCACGCTTTCTAAGTTCATATTACTTTGCTTAAAGAAGCTAGCTAAAACTTTGCTTGGTTCTCTAAAAATTTGGGAGCACTACCATGACCAGTTTCTGGCTAAAGGGGAAACAATTTTAAACCTCCACCCACATGGAAAGAAAGAGAAAAAACAAATGCTCTTTGCCACCCCAAATTTAATATGCATAAGAAAAGAGCTGACTGTTTTAGAGCTATTCGTCTGAGTCCATCTACATGCAGCCTCTGGAAGGCATAGTTCCAACACTGCAACATATAAAAAAAGGTAGATACTTCCTCAGTTGACCCCAGAAGTTCAGAAAATTAAAAGATGATTTAAAATGGGACCACATTAAGATAAAATTTGAAATCCTATAGAATGGGAGAACTTTGCAAGATATTCCTCTGATAGAGGACTAATAATGAGACTATACAAAGTACTTAAAAGATGTCACCCCCCCAAAAAAAAAACCCAGTCAACAAATGGACAATTGAACTAAATGAATACCCCATAAAAGAATAAATACAAATAGCCACTACAATGGTTTCATAGATTTTGGCTTAAAAATTGAAGGGTGGTTATACCTCTGAAACTGCAGGCATGTTTATAAGGAGCAGTGGTTGCAGAACTGGCCACAGGTGAGGTTGGTATTGTCATTGCTACCTCTCCACCACCAATTATGAAAATAATCTGGATGATGTATAGAAGACAAGAAGATTTGCCCATTGTGGAAGTTGTTGAACACTCAGGAGATTTTGAAAATATTAAGAATCTTCTAAAAATGTACAATAGGTATATCCTGACATGCTTGGTGAAAGAATGAAGTAAGTCAAGGACTTTCACAAGACCAAAAATATGTCACATTAAAGGATTTGGGTGAAGTTTTGCCTGTTATAGAGAATTATAAGGACCAATCATTGACAATCAATTAGGTTTGACTGAAATTCTCTACCAGAGTTCCTACCACTGATGATGAAAAGGAAAAGCAAAGACAAGCCCATGTAGTCAAGAGACTAAGTTTGCTTTTGTAGATTCATTGATTATCTTTCTATATTAATAGCAACAATGCTAAATGATATTAGTCACAAAATGTAAGAAATTGGATGTTCTTCCTAACATGTGGAATCTAGAGAAAAAGAGGGTATAGAAGAAAGCCTAGGTAAAGGAAAAAAACCAGAGAAGAGCAAATAAGGTGTCCTAACTGGGAGTGATGTGAGGGAGGGGAGGGAAACTCCCCAATGTGCATTATGTACATTAACAAACATATCACTGTCAATCACTAAGCCAAACATGAGAGGAAGGGAGTGGATAGGGGATAAGTAATAGGATGGGAATTAAGTAAGGCCTTAGGTGATGTGTGTATGTATGTCTCTAACACCTTGAACTCCATTAAGATGTATGGCTACAATGCACAAATTAAAAAAATCAAATACAACTAACTATGAATTCAAAAGATAAAAGTTTAAATAAGGACTAAAGAGTTCTTTACAAAAAAAGGAAATTAAAAGGGCAAATGATAAGAGAAGTAGAAGATATAGAAGCTGAAATTAGAGCCCAAATGACAGTCAACAAGAAAACAGGGGCCTCAGACCCATAGCCTGAGGAATCATATTCTATCAACAACCTGAATGAGCTGGGGAGTGATTATTCCGCAGAGATTCCAGATTCGAGCCCACCTAGACTACATTGAAATGTTTGCCTTGTGACACACTGGGCAGAAAACATAGTTGAATCTTCTCAGACTTCTGTCTTATAGAAATGTGGACTTAAAATGTGAGATTTGTTTCAAGCCATCGATCATGAATAAAGGGAAACCAATCTATTCTTCTCAGCTGCCATCAGTTCAAAGTTGAGTCCCAACTCTGAAGTTTCTTCTCCTAACCTCCTGCATCATTAGCATCATATTGGTTAAGTGCTTCCTTCTCAATGTTTTATAAACCACAGTGCATTCCTCCATCAAGCTTCTAAATTATTAGTATGTCAATTTTTTATTTTCTTTGCCTTAAGAGTAATAGTTGCTTCTAAAAATGATATTTTACCTGGGTGTGGTGGTGCACGCTTATAATTTTACCATATGAGAGCCTGAGACAGGAGGATCTCAGTTTGAGGACAGCCTCAGCAACTACTTAGTGAGGCCCTTTGCAACTCAGTGAGACCCTGTTTTAAAATAAAGAACAAACAATAGGGCTGGGGGTGTACCTCGGAGGTACGATGTCCCTGTGTTCCATCCCCAGTACTGAAAAAAAATTATATTCTTTATATTATCCATGTCTTTTTTTCTGATTTTACTATTTAATATTCATCAATGTCTGTTCAACCAATATTTAAATTATTTCTACTAAATATTTCCTGTGTGTCAGAGTTAATCCTGTACCTCATTCACCCTGATATTTATATAGTTTGCTTTTTTACAAAAATGATGTCAGCTAACTCAGCCATTCTCATAATTTCTTTATAAATTTTCTGAATAACTTATTCTCTATTGAAAATCTTTTTTTATGCACTTAGTTAGGCTTATCATTTTCATCTTCTCACAGGATGATGGCTATGAACAAGCAATAATGTAGTTTGTTTGGATGCAGTTGCATATGTCTTCATGTATTCTAATTACTGATAATGGGAGTAGTAAAGAAATAATTGTGCATTTTATAATTTAAACAAAAATTAGAAGTCAGATTAAGCTTCTTTAATATAATTTATCCTGCTGAAAGAACAACTTAAATTCTATGTCAGATAAATAAATGGGACCAAGAAGTGATTCTGGATTGTTCTATTGTGTATATTATATTCATTTAGAAATTCAGAATGTATACTCTTTACCATATATGTATAAAATAAAAATTGATATTAGTTTAATTGAGCAAAGCTTACTTGAGCAAGATAAAATTCTGGAATCAGAAAATACTGCCTAATAAAATGGTTCAGAAGGTCCCATCCCACTATATGTGTAGTTTACATTAATAGCCAGAGAAAATGGAGTAAAATCCAGAAAAAGGTTGTTTTGTTGTGGTTGACCTTTATTTACCACAAATTACAAAGATACGGTCTGATCAACTGACAGTTTGTGACTGGCTGAAGTTTGACCACTGTGATTACTTGAAACTCAGTTGCTTTATTAAGCATGTACCTAGGTTAATTGATAGTTTGTTTACACATCAAACTAGGTTACAAATGTACAGAAGTAATTTGGATTAGATTTTATTACATAAACATTATTTGACTACCTAGATCTAAGTTATTTTGGTTTAATATATTAAATAATATAGAAAGTATTCCATTAGAAACTTTAAACCTTTTTTTTTCTTTATTGGCACTGGAGATTGAACCCAGAGACATTCTGCAAATGAGCTACATCCCTGGAACTATTTTATGTTTTGTTTTGTTTTGTTTTAAAATGGGGTCTTGTTAGATTAGCAGAGTACTGGACTGAAAACTGTGGACATCCTGTGATACTTCCTTCTTAGCCTCTTCTATATTGAGATTACAAGCATCGCTCCCGGTTAAAGTTTTAGGGTTTAAAGGCTTTTATTTCTTACTTTAGCCTCATATCTACAAAATTTTATTAAAAAATGCAATGCCATTTTAAGTCATCTTAGATTTTAAAGGAAAATAATATTATATAACATAATAATATCTCCAAATTTTAAATTTTTAAAAATAAATCTTATCGTTTTAAAATTAATTAATTTATTAAATAATTATTTAATTATAATACTGTGGATTGAACCCAGGCCTCTTAGCTACACTCCCAGCCATATTTTATTTTTATTTTGAAACAGAATTTTAATTTCAGGAGGCCTTGTTAAGTTGCTGAGGCTAGTCATGAAATTGCAATCCTCTTTTTTCAGCCTTCAAAGTACCAGGATTACAGCTGTGCACCCAAATGCCTGGCTCAAATTTAGTATTTGTACAAATACCATTGGTTGGAAGAGCATGATACATAACAGAGGATGGATCTGATCAACTACAGAAATACTTAAAAGGGATCAATCAAAAGTGATTCAATTCACATTTTTCCCCTTAGGAGTTTGAGAAGTATAAAATCTTCATTTGTCTTTGGGCTGCATAGACACAGTCTTAACTGACGCCTTAAATAATCTTCACCAAGTAATTATATTCCAGCTGGATGCCTTGTAACTCTCCTCTGACCATAAATTAGTTTGCACAAAATGACACAAGCCATATTGTGTAACATCTTTTATTACTGCCAGTCCCTGACATGTAGCTGAGGACAATGAATATATTTTGAACAAGAATAGTGTAGTTATCTGGAAGGCCAAATGAAAACCTGCCCATGCACAAATGTCTAAATAATTATTTTAGGCATATTTCTTTAGACTCCCCTTTCCTTTCCTATAGTAATGTAATTTACTACTGGCAGTGTTTTTACATATATTTACATGTTTATAAAATGTTTTCTTTCTCAGTTTTTTTCCCATTAGTGAACTGCATTCTATGTATAAAGAATCAATAATTAAATTATTGTTCCAGGCTGAGGCTCATCATACTGAGGCCTTTTTCTGCCTCAAATGACATAAAGTCAATTTTATTAGTTCATCACACAACAGGGGATAAAGAAAGCTACTTATAAAAGAGTTCTAAAACATTTTTTCATACATTTATTGGCCATTTGAAATTCTTATTCTGTGAAGTGTCTACTTAGTTCATTTGCCCATTTTTATTGGGTTATTTATTTCCTTAGTGCTGAGTTTCTTGAGTTCTCTGCAAAGAGGCCAAAGACATATACTGTATAAAAGATAGTCTTCTTTCCAAATGGTTTTGGCAAAAGTGGTTAACCATATGTAGAAAAATGAAAATAAGCCTTACATTCTCAACCTACACAAGAGTCAATTCAAGATGGATCAACTATTTGGAAATTAGACTACATATGTTGAGATTCCTTGAAGACTGCATACATCCAACATTGCAACACATATGCACAGATAAAAAAATTTTCAACAAGACCCCAAAGGAGCAAAACACTAAAATGTGTATCCATATGTGAGATTTTATTAAATTTATTAAATTGAAGAACTTAGCGGTTCTTAATGGTTCTCATTCTCTCTATATTCAGCGAAAACCTGTCAAGAACCTCAACAGAGAGCAGACAGAATGGAAAATTTTTGCCACCACTTCTCTGATAAAGTGCCATTATCTAGAATATGCATAGAACACATTTATCTTTCAAGTTGAAGTTTACTTTTAAATTTTTATGCAGATGTTAACATATGACTCTACCTCTCTAATAATCTGTATATTTTTCTTTATTTTATATTTATTTATTATTTATTATTTATTTATTTATTGTGATACTGAAAATGTATTCCAGGGGATTCTACTTCCATGCAACACTTTCTGCTCTAAATTTTTTTTCAAATATCTCTCTAGTGATGGCTCATTTTTTCTATTTGTACCTCCCTATTGACTATGGTGCAAACTTATGGTTAACTGATAGGTAAACAAATAAATTCTATTAAAATTACAAAAAAACTAGGGGAAGAAAGAAAAAGGATCATTTGATAAAAGAGTTGAACAAAATAAGGGAACAGATTGTTTCAGTGAATTAGAAAAAGAATTAAATAGCCCTATACTAATTTTATTAAGAAGAATTTCAAGTAGAAAAAAATTTAAAAGTCTTATTGGGTGGCATGGTGCTTTTAATATTAACTCTTGTTTATTATATTTTCAATGTGCACACAACATTTTGTATCAGAGAATAGGTTTTAATCATCTCAGTTTTTAATCAATTACTTGTCCTAGTCCTTATACTCAGTATTATTTCATGAGCACTGATGGAAAACAATTTTAAAGTAGAATCCAGACACTCAGAGGTTAGGGATGTGAAAAATATTTTTTCTGCTTATAAAGAAGAAAACTGCATCTATATTCTTCTGCCTTTAAAAAGGTCTCCTCCTTACTAAAGCCTCTCAAGGAACCAGAAAACTCCATCATCTTCATCTTCAGTGTTCTCATCTGCAGATGTTTCCAGGTTGTGGTCTTCATTTTGTTTTATATGTATATTTCTAGCAAAATAATTCCCCAGTCTTCTGGGCACCTTGCAGCCTAGCAGAGGAACCAAGTCCTCACTATAGTTTTTAACTCTCCAGGAGAGGTTTTTAAAACTTTTAATTATTTATTGAATTATATCAATTAATTAGAATATAGCTAAAATATAATCCTTCTGGTATATAAAACATTTACATGAGAACTAAAAACAAGTATCCCCTGCCTTTACAATATATATGTTTCAGTAAATCAGGAGACACAGCTTTTTACAGGAAATATGAGGGAAGCACGTAGTATTCGGTAAAATGGCTAATCCCATTCAATGAAAAACTTATGGTCATGTTCCTGAGACACAGACTATGGCAATTTTCAAGAGGATAAAACACAGTGTTTTTCTTCAAGGTATCTATAATTTCAGAGTTTCCTTGAAGCCAATGGGCAAAGAACTGCAATATAAGACTGAATACATACTTTGAAAGGAATATATTTGTAGAACTGCTTTCTGAGTGTTAATAGAAGAAACATCAATGTGTCATAACTTGAAAGCATTTTATAAGATTGATTTCTTTGACATGAATCTAAAAGTCTTTGTAAAATATAAAACTGCAAAATTTTCAGCAGGGGTGCATTCCATACACAGATAACTACACAGAAAAAATGAATTATGCAAGAATTTGCAGTGTGACATAATTTGCATCACCAGTAGTGACAACTTTTTATAATCTAATTATATATGGATACATCTATATACATACATATATGTGTATACATGTATATTCAGAATATATACATGTATGCATAAATGTATGTCTATACATATAATGATATTGTGTTATAGAGATAACTCTAGGTTATTGAAAGACAGAAAACAAAATTAAAATTTAATAAATTTAGTTAATTGCTATATACACATCACATATTATAAAGTATAAAATAGAGTTCTATAATTGAAGGTATATTTCTACAGAAGAAACTCTTCAATCTAGAGTGATGTTGGTCATTTGATAAAATTTCTGAATGAAATTATCAAGAAAGATATACAAGAGACAAGGAAAAGTTAGT
Organism: Muscardinus avellanarius; assembly: GCF_963383645.1. Lineage (NCBI taxonomy): Eukaryota > Metazoa > Chordata > Mammalia > Rodentia > Gliridae > Muscardinus > Muscardinus avellanarius. The sequence goes on along the minus strand of NC_137791.1, from coordinate 110,898,785 downwards.
AATAGTGTGTATACAGACACAGTAGAGACTCCACACATACTGCTAATCTATTTTCTTAATGAAAGTGGAAAAAGTCCAGCTTTTAAATAAGCATAATATGCACCTCTGATGAATTTAATCTTAAATTGGTAGTGATGCTCTCTTTTTAAGGCATATTGTATAATTCACAACAACTTACCTATTTATTGTATAATTTAATTTTTAGTATTTCCATAGTGTACACTTATCACACAGTAACTGCATTCTTATTACCCCAATTTTCACACCTTCGCTATCATCCGCCAAATTCTCTCTAACTTCTCATTATCCTCTGCTCCAACCAACACTCGTTGATGGTCTGCCTTCACAGGGTTGCCAATTTTGAATATTTCACATAAATGAAATTATGCTATGATTTGGTGGTTTCTTTTACATTGTACAATATTTTTAAAGTTCATCCAGATTGTAGAATAAAGCAGTGCATTTTATTTATCTAAAACATACACAATTATATGTATATAACAATTTATTTATCCACTTATCAACTGATAATTATTTGTATTAATTCAAACTTTTCATCACTATACAAAATATTTCTAAAAGCATTTTTTTTAGTTTTTGTGTAAACATACCTTCTAATTACTCAGATATGTACCTCAGAGTGAAATTAACAGATTATTTGGTAACTTTATGTTCGGCTTTTTGAGGAAACTATAGAATTGTTTTTCAATATGTCTATGCTATTTTAAATTACAAACTGCTGTTTAGAATTTAAAAATTAATAATATTAAATGCAGTCTGTGAGGATTTAGATTTCTTCTTCTCAACAATACTTGTAATTGTTTGCCATTTTTAAATTATAATTGTCCTAGTGGATATGAAGTAGTTTTTCATTGTGACTTTCATTTGTTTCTACCTGTTGGCTAGTGATGGTAAGCATATTTTCTATTTTCATGGCTAATTATGTACTTTCAGCTTCCTTTAAGAGGTAAGGATCCTAAATATTGAGAAATTCTTGAAACAATCTATTAAAATGTGTTGAGTCTAACAATTCTCAAATGTTTTTGTCAATTATTATTATCCTTTTGAAATACTGTTTCTTAGGGCAAATGTGCTAATACGCCAGAAAATGAAATACTGGAACTATTCCATTATATTCATTTTAAACCTACTGTGTCTCAGGGAAACAAATATGCAGATGAGTTTATCCTGAAGGCTTTGCAGTCTTTTTAGACTCAAAGGCAAACATTTTCTTAGACAATGATAAAGATGAGAACTCAATCAAAAGCCTAATAAGCCCAAATAATCTTTTATTATGAAATCACACCCCTTGATATTAAACATTTGTTATTTACAGACTTTATAATTTTTTCTATTTTCTTCCCTCAAAATTATTTATTATTTGGAGATGCATGAAAACAAAATTACAGTTTTCTTTAGACAAAAATATCAGTCATTTAATTATTATTACACAAGAGAAATCTTGGCCATAAATTCTAAATGCATATCGTGTTCTGTCCGCTTATTGAAAAAAGAAAACCATGGATATCAACATACTGTATAATGAGATAAAACTTGTATCATTTGGGAACATAATTTGCTAAAACAGTTAGTTGGCTTTCATAATGACCATCGAATGCTCCCTAGGATAAAATTTTAAAATGTATTCCATAATATTTTTCTGGGTATTTATTGGCTAATATAAAAGTAAAACATTATTATCATGATAAAATAAGTTAAAAGGACATTAATTAGACAAAAAGAATGATTGGGTTTTATTAAAAAAAACAAATATTAGTGAAGAAAGTAATAATGTGATTACCCTGTAGGTACAGAATAACCACAGGCAGCTCAGAAAGGCCTTGCTTCTGCATTCAGAAAATCAATACTTGATGGTTTCTTCCAGTACTTAGAAAAGACAGAGCGGTCTCAGAGAAACAGAAAAAAGGAGGTGGCTTATTTTAAAGGGGGTAATATTTAAAGAATACAATAAAAATGTTTGAAATGAAAAAAAATCACCAGTGAACACTTTATGGTTTTGTCTTTACGTTGTAAAAAAGAAAACCACAGAGAAGTGGTCATATATTGCAAGTATATGATCCTATGGATGATTGTGCCTTACTGTTTATTATTTTCACAAGTTTCAGTATGAGATGAAATAGACTGTTCTCGGAGCAAAATGTTTTCATTGAAAATAGAATGAATTTATAATATGCATTATAAACTGACATATCTGAAATATGAGGTTGGGCATGATGGTGCATGCCTATAATGCTATTACATGGGAGGCTGAGACAAGAGAATTTTAAGTTTAAGGCCAGCTTCAGCAACTTAGCAAAATACTGTTTCAAAATAAACAATAGAACAGGGTTTAGGGTGTGGATCAAAGGTAGAACACACTTGAGTTCAATTTCTAGTACCACCAAAAATGAAAACAAACAACAACAATGAAAACATATGTTACAAAACATCCAGTAATTAAGTGTGGTGAAGACTACATGATATATCCAGGTATAGCCAAGTATAAAGAAAAGAAAAATACTCTCGATTGGAGAAGCAATATGTACTTCATATGGGCCACTGAATATAAATTGAACTTGAGATGTATAATAAAAGGGTTTTCAGAGAGTGTTATTGAAATTAAAATAGCTATAAATTAAGGAGCATATAAAAATATTTAAACATTTTACTAAAATTTACTTATCATTTTTCATCTCTTGATAACATTGAGAAAATTTTATGCCAAAAACTGTTCTAAATGCTTTATGTAATTTATCAAATTCTCACAACAATGTCATGAAATTATTCAGGCCTAAATATTATCATCGCTTTGAAAATGAGAAAATTTTAACCAAGAGCCAATAGTAGACGGATTAAGTAATTCTGCTACTAAATCACTCAGGCAGGTTTTAAATACTTATGGTTTTTATATAACAAGTTCTTAGCCATTTCATAATGTGATTTCTTTCTCAAATCACACATAGGCATAGCCACATACCAAATTAGACACGCCAATTCCAGAATGTAAGATTCCTTTCATGATAATGTTCAATTTAAGAATAACTTTGTCATTCAATAACTGTAAATACTCTGAATACTAAAAAAAAACAGTGTTTTTTTTAATTTTTAAATAATCATTTTATGAAGGGCCTTTGCAGACTGAAAAGCAATTAAAGCTAAAAGCATTGTTTCATAGTAAAAGCAATGAGACTATAAACACAAATAAAGGAGTTATATGAAGAATTTATCTAGCCGGGCGTGGTGGCGCACGCTTGGAATCCAAGCATTCGGGAGTCTGAGACGGGAGGATCATGGATGCGGACAGCCTCAGCTACTTAGTGAGGCCCTCTGCAACTCAGTGAGACCCGGTTTCAAAATAAAGAATAAAAAAAATAGGGAGGGGGTGTGGCTCGGAGTTTGAATGCCCCTGGGTTCCATCCCCAGACCCACAAATTAAAAAAAAAAAAATTATCTTTCACTGTATTTATGTAAAAGTACATGTCATCATCTTTCCCTTTTCTTATTTTACCTATTTTTAATACATAGAGTCATTTTTTTAATGTCATCGATGATTCTGTCTTTCAAATTTATACAAATATTTACCCCATTGGAACCTGATAATAATTGCTCTGTTCTAATAAAATAGTAACATTAGAATTGACATTTTGCTTCATATTATAAATGACTGCATCAAGGGAGACAGAATCCATTGATTATCTGCAACCAGCACCCTTTATTTGGGCTTCAATAGTAACTCCCTTAATTGTATATCTTGGGATAGTTATCTGATTTTGCTTTCAAGTGCTAGAGTTCACTTTTTCCCTGTAAGCCTAAAACAAGAAAATAATTTTCCATTATTTTTTTCCTTGCCTTTAATTAACATTTACAAATTATATTAATGGAAAAAAATATTTTCTAAATATAAACTATGACAGCCCTGTAAACTAGCGTTGTGGTGAATCTTAAGAATTTATACAAACCCTCACAATAATGCATAGGCAAAAGGTTCTCCAATTTACTTTCCACCTCCAAAAAATACTTTCATTAAGCTCTTCCATTTGAAGTTACAATCTTTTGTCACTTGGGGTACAGAGCCTTTGAAAAATAAAACACTCCCTTATTTTTTTTTTTTGTCCTATCTTGATTACAAAACTCTCTGGTGGAAAATTAGGTAGTTTGGATAGTGCATTGATTTGTCCAGATGAAGAGGCACACTAATAGTCTGAGGAGATAATATGCTCTCCTCATACTCTTCTGCTGCAGATTGGCTTTAGAATGCCCGAGTGACCCCAAACATTCATGTTCAGATGAATCTTTTTACACCTAGTGATAGAAAGAATAATTTTAGTCCCTGAAGAAAATTTAAAGTAAAGACTGCTCCATTGGGTAAATCAACTTTGGGCGAAAATGAGAAATTGTGAAAGATACAGACACTTTGGAGAAAAACATATGAAATAATAACTCTCCGTAGTCTGAATTTGATGATAATGTTAATTCTTCCATTCCTTCAGTTCAGACCCTTCCTTTTTGTTAAGGAGCCATATAGGCACTTCTTCCAGGTCAAAATTCACAAAGCAGGCATTAACTGGATTAAGAGACATCAGGTAAATAAGGAAAAATAATGGTAAAAATGATCGAATTTCTTCTGGCATCATCTTCATGGTTGAAAATTTTTAAAAATAGTACAATGTGGTGGCTCAAGCATTTTGATATTCTGATTAGTTTCCATTTCTGACCTGGAATAATTTGACACTGTGAGGAAAAGAACAAGTTTTTCTGTTTTGAAATATGTTGAAATAAAACCAACAGCTCTGTTTATGCTACAGCTCATTAAAGATGCAAATTAAAAATATCAAAAAGCATGAAGATTTGCTTAACCTTTTGCCAAGTGTAAATCTTTAATCTGATTGTAATATGAACTTTCTATTGATTTGCTTTAAGTTTAATAACATACTGAAAAAAATAACACACTGAACTTGAGAGGTTTTAGCAGTAATTTTAGTGGTCAAGTATTGCATTTTAGAATTGATAGGAAAAAGGTTAATTTAAAATCTGGTCAGGAAACCTTATTATATTGTACAACATATATCTGCTTTAGTGAAGAACTGACAAACTGCAATGCGTCTGATAAAAAATTTCCACTAAATTAAGAGCAAGATTAATGTACTTGGGAATTAATTTGCATTCAACTGTAAAACAATGCCATTATGACAACTTTTATTTTTTAATATTACCAAACATTTCTAAGTTTGTGGTTACTAAATTAGAATTTTGTGTAATGCAAAATAGAATTTAGGGCATTTAAAATTTGGCAGATTTTTATTTGTAAACAATAGCTTTCAGTTATTGCTGGGCTACTTTTGGACATTTTTGTAATGCTTTAATTTATAATAAACTTAAATTAGCTATTGTACATTAAAAATTAAAAGTACGCCATGTAGGAAAACAGCCACTAGTGCTATAATCTTAGAGAAATAATTTAACTTAGCGATATCAGATGCAGTATTAATAAAAGCAACACAATATCCAAATGACAAGAAAATAGGGTAGTCCTTCCTACTCACAAAAGCCATTCCTTTCATCTTTTATTAAGAAATGGATTCACAAAACATGTCACAATTATTTGAAATCATCTAGAGTACCAAAAAGAATATTTTGAGATCAATTTATCACATTTCAATAACACAGGCTATCTCTGACAATGTAAATTAGTAACTACTAAAAATAAGACATGGTGATTAATTACCTTAGAGAATCTGCCAGAATTACCAGTAACCACAACCAAATTTCTTACTGATATAATTCCTACCATGACATAATTTAGGCACAGATTTATTACTTCAGATAATAGTTAATGACATAATTCTTATGATCCAAAAATAAGTAAAACATATCTGAGACATGCTTAGATTATGCGAACTGAATAACCAGTAAAGTAAGTAATTGTATCAATGAATACTTATAGATATCAAGTGTTAAAATTATCAATGTCTTACACAATTTTAATAATAACCAGTCAGGATGATTTTTATCATTGACAAATATAATTTTATTTTAAACTATGAATCTAACTCTTATTCCCAGCTGTTCAAAATTGCCATTATTTTTTTTGTTTTTTCTATTTTTCCATTAAAGGAGAAATAAGCCCATAAAATGAGTATAATAAAATTATTAAATTAATGTGTTTGCAGCTCTAGTCCAGTGACATAATAATTTTTTATTATACAAATATTTCTGTGGATGTATGGTTTAATTGCTCCTGGGTGAAATATCTAGATTTCTATTTTTATTTTTATATTTATTTATTTATTTATTTATTTTTAATTTCTTTTTGGTGGTACTGGGGTTCCTGGAAACACTTCTCTGGGCTACACTCCCAGACCTATTTTTATATACTTTTTTATTTGGAAACAGTGTCTCCTAAGCCAGCGCAGCTGGCTTCGAACCTGCATGATCCTCCTGTCTCTGCCTTCCAAGCGCAGGGATTACAAGCGTGCACCACCGCACCTGGCTTCTATTTTTATTTTTTTATTATTATTTTATTTTATTTTTATGTAGAACATATTGAAAATGGCATATATTCACACAGTGCTTGGTGCCCTCCCGTTCCACTTCTCCTTTACCCCTTCCCAACAATGAGTGTTCAGATTGATTATGCTACATTCACACTTATACACATATTCGAATGTAGCTCCTCTAGTTAATCAACATCAGCCTTCTTTCTCCCCTACCCTTCCTTTCTAGATTTTCTGAGTTTTTTCCTCCATTATCTGGAGTCCCTCTGGTAGTCCTAATACTCTCTACCTATTATCTGGAGTCCCTCTGGTAGTCCTAATACTCTCTACCTTGGGCATATTAGAGAAAACAGGTCCTTTCTCTTTCTGTGTTTAGCTGAACTCACTTAACATAATGTTCTCCAGGTCTTTCCATTTTCTTGAGAATAACATGATTTTGTTCTTCTGTACTGCTGAGTAAAATTCTATTTTGTGTATTTCTCTTAATTTTGCAATCCATTCATCTGATGATGGAGACCTAGTTTGATTCCATATTTTGGCTATTAGAAATTACACCCTATGGCCGCGCGTGGTGGCGCACGCTTGTAATCCTCGCGCTTGGGAGGCAGAGACAGGAGGATCGCGCAGGTTCGAAGCCAGCCACGCACGCTGGCTTAGGAGACCCTGTTTCCAAATATAAAAATGTAAAAAGAGGTCTGGGAGTGTAGACCGGAGGTAGAAGGGCTTCCAGGAACCCCAGTACCACCAAAAAAAAAAAGAAAGAAATTACACCCTATGAACATGGATATGCAAATGTTACTGTAGTTCTCTGATTTCAACCCCTTTGGAAATATACCTAGGAGTGGTATGGCCTGGGCATAGGTGGATTCATTCCCAGTTGTTTTTGTTGTTGTTGTTCTTTCTTGAGGTACTGCGGTTCCTGGAAGCCCTTCTACCTCAGAGCTATAGTCCCAGACCTATTTTATATATTTTTTTTAAAATTTGGAAACAGGGTCTCTTAAGCCAGCGTGGCTGGCTTCGAACCTGCATGATCCTCCTGTCTCCGCCTCCCAAGCATGGGAATTACAAGCGTGCACCACCACGCCTGACACATTCCCAGTTTTTAAAGGAATCTTTACAGTGATCTTCATAGAGGCTGAACTAGTTTGCACTCCCACCAATTCTGTAAAAGAGTTTCTTTTTTCTCCACATCCTCACCAGAATTTGTTGTTAATTTGTTATTATTTCACTTCTTTATGCTTGCCATTCTGATTGGGGTTAGATGGAATCTCAACATAGTTTTAATTTGCATCTCCCTGATGGCTAGTGATGTTGAACATCTTTTCATGTATCTATTGGCCATTTATAGCTCTTCTTTCATGAAGTGTCTATTCAGTTCAGTTGCCCATTTCTTGATTGGGTTGTTTGTTTTGCTAGTGTAGAGATTTTTAGCTCTTTGTATATTCTGGATATTATCCCTCTATCAGAGTGATGGCTTGGAAAGCTCTTCTCCCATTCTGTAAACTTTCTCTTTAGTTTTTGATGGTTTCCTTTGATGAGCATAAAATTTTAGTTTGATGCCATTTCACTTGTTAATTCTTGTTTTAATTCCCTGCACTTTGAAGGTCTTGTTGAGAAAGTTACTGCCTGTGCCTATATGTTTGAGTGTTGAGCCTAGGCCCTCCTCTAATAACTTCACAGTCTCTGGTCTAATTTCCAAGTGTTTGATCCATCTCAAGTTGATTTCTGTGCATGGTGAAAGGTAAGGATTTAGTTCCATCTTTCTACAAATGAATAGCCAATTCTCCAAGCACCATTTGTTAAAAATTTATATTTTCTTCAGAATATGAATTTGGCCCCTTTGTCAAAGATTATTTGAAGCTGGGCTTGGTGGCACACACTTGTAATCAGGAGGCTAAGACCAGAGGATCGTGGTTTGCGGACAGCCTCAGCTACTTAGCGAGTCCCTCTGCAACTCATTGAGACCTGGTTTCAAAATAAAGAATACAAAATAGGGCAGGGGTGTAATTCAGAAGCTGGATACCCCTGGGTTCCATCCCCAGACCTGAAAAAAAAGAAAGAAAAAGAAAAAGAAAGAAATGAAAAAGAAAAATAATCTTATTTGACTATAAGTGTGTGGGATTGTTTCTGTATCTTCTATTTTGTTCCATTTGTATGTATGCCTGTTGTTGTGCCAATACCATGCTTTTTTTTTTTTTTTTTTTTTTTTTTTTTTTTTTTTTTACTATTATTGCTCTACAGTATAATTTGAAGTCAGGGATTGTGATGTCTCCTGCATGGTTCTTATTGCTGAGAATTGCTTTGGCTATTCTGGGTCTTTTCTTTCTCCATACAAAATCTATGACTGATTTCCCTAGGTCTATAAAGGATGTCATTGATATTTTGATATGAATTGAATTGAATATGTAGATAACATTTGGCAGAATGGCCATTCTGATTATATTTATTCTGTCTATCCATGAGCAAGGGAGTTCTTTTCATCTTCAAAGTTCTTCAATTTCTTTCTTTACTGTTTTATAGTTTTACTTGTAGAAACATTTCACATCTTTGTTTAGGTTTATTCCTAGGTATTTTATTGAATTTGAAGTTATTGTAAGTGGAATTTTTTTTTATTTATTTCTTTAATTGTGGATTCATTGTTAGCATAAAGAAAAGCAACTGATTTCTTTAGGTTGATTTGTATCCTACAACTTTGCTGAATTGTTCAATCAGCTCCAGTAATCTTTTACTTGAGTTCTTTGGGTCTTCTAGATAAAGGATCTTATCTTCTGCAAAAAAGGATAATTTTCATTCCTTTTTTCTATTTGAATTCCTTTGATTTTTTTTTCAAAATGGCGACTGAGGGACACAGCACTTCTCAGTAGCTGAAACAAATAAAGTTTAAATACTTAGAAAGCAGTGCCTTAATCAACAAAATAAATACATACCAGGAACCAAAACACATCCAGGTACCTCAGCGGAACCCTGAACTTGAAGAAGAAGAACAAAGATCGGACATGGGACCTGCTGCAGATACAATCGGAACGCTGATCGAAACGCTGATCGGCAGGATGCTTTTGCAGCTGCCCGAGGAGCTGCCTGCCCGATATTAGCGCGGAAAGATAATCCGGGACTAAAAACGGACTTAGGACCGCATCTTAAGCAGCGAGCAGCACCCACATCAGAATTCTGTGTGCTCACCAGCGACCGGATCACAATTGCATAAAGACTCCCACGGATTCCTGCACCAAGTCAGGTACCTGAGGGCGCCCTGGTAAGTTGGGGTCCTAGCGTGTGCGCAGCCCCAACCCCCCAGCACGGGCCCAAGCCTCAGAACCGAGCACTCTCCTCACGCACCTTGCCTGCGCCACGGTCCCCTGCTAGTAGTCAGTGCCTGTACCACTGCCACCCCTAAATTGGAGCCTGCTTGTGTGTCTAACCCCTGCCACCTTGCCAGAGCCTGCCTTCCAGGCTGCAAAAGCCCTGTGTGACCCGGAAATCTCCTTGGGGCACCCCCAGCTTCTACGTCCTGTGGGAGGCAGAGACCATTGCTGGACAACGCGCACTGGACCCTTGAGCACCTACCCTGCACCCCTGGCCCATTGCTGGGTGTTCCCACCCTCCTGGTAGCCAGATGCTTAGTTCTAAGTGAGAACACAGCTCAATACACCTTGGAAGAGCATACCAGCAGCAATAGACAGCTGCATCCACTCACACTTGGGTCCAGTATTAGCAGCACACCCAGCCTGCACTCTCGGAATAGGCAGAGCTCTGGCAGTAAGTGTGGGCATCCAGGAACCAGCACCCATTTGCCCAGGGTACATCTTGGGACCACACCGGCTAGCCCAGCTGGAATTTCCAGAGACACAAGAAAATCCATCGGGCCACAATATCTGCACAGGACCTCAGGGGGAGGTTCCAATTATACTTTGGTCATTCTCCACCCCTGCTGTAGGGAAGCACAGGCTGGAGGCTAGGATGGTGAGTGCAGAGGTGCTGACCACAGGTTAGAATTTTTCAGAACCTGTGAATTGTACAGAATCAAATAACAGTGAAATCAGACATCCGGACACATAAACCTAAAGCAGCTAAAGGAGAGAAAGGTGTCCAAACACCCAGAGTGACCTAAGAAGATAAAAATAGAGTACAAAGAAAACTAAGAGACATTGGATGGTATTCTGAAAGCTACCAAAGAAATCAGATTCGCACATATTATATGGACCTGACCCCATATGCGTAAATAAGGAGGGCGGTTTGTTTTACTTTTAATGTGGATGTTTTATTTTATTTTGCTTTTACAGTGCTTTTGTTTTGGTATGGTTATTGCTGTTTTATTTTTTTTTTCTTTTAACCCACACTTCTTTTACTTTAATTTGTTGTTATATATATATATATATATATATATATATATATATATATATATATATATATAGGTTTTGGTAGGTTGTGTCTCTGTTTTCGTTTGTTTCCATACATTTCTTTATTTCTTCTTTACTCATCTTTTGCCTTGAAGATCGATCCAGTGGTGTGAGTGGCGTATTAAAGTCTCCCAGAATTATTGTATTTGGGTCTACTTGGGATCTTATGTCCAGAAGGGTTTGTTTTACAAATGTGTTTGCACCCATATTTGGGGCATAAATATTTACTATCATTATGACTTCTTGGTGTATTGTTCCTTTTAATAAAAGGAAGTTCCCTGGTTTGTCTCTTTTGATGTATTTTAGTTTAAAGTCTGTTTTGCTGGATATCAGGGTTGCTACCCCTGCTCTTTTTTGGTCACTGGTGGCATGGTATATCTTTTTCCATCCTTTCACGTTCAGCCTGTGAATGTCTTTGGTTGTGAGGTGAGTTTCTTGCAGACAGCATATATTTGCATTATGTTTCCTAATCCACATTGCCAGTCTATGTCTTTTGATTGGTGAGTTAAGTCCTTTGACATTAAGAGATATTATTAAAATATGATTTTTTTTCCTGCCATTTTGTGTTCTGTCTACTCTTGGGTGGTGTGATCTTTCTTCTTTACTTAAATGGCCCACTTATTAACTACCTCTCTTCTCTGATTCTGAAGTCTGCTTCTTTTTTCTTCCTTATGGTTTATTTCTTTAAGAATTTTCTCTAGTATTGGCTTTGAATTCATGAAGTTTTTGAGAATCTGTTTATCCTGAAAGACTTTGGTTTCCCCATTGATCTTGAATAGTAGTTTTGCTGGATAGATGAGCCTTGGTTGGAGGTTATTTTCTTCCAGGGTCTGAATCACGTCATACCAGTCTCTCCTAGCATTCCTGACCTGGGTTGTATAGTCTGGGGTGATTCTTATTGTTTTGCCTCTATATGTCACCCATCCTTTTGTTCTTACTGCTTTTAAGATTCCTTCCTTGTCAATTGGGATAGAAGGAAAGTACTTCAACATCATTAAGGCAATATACTGCAAACCCAAAGCCAACATTATATTGAATGGGGAAAAACTGCAAGAATTTCCGCTACAGTCAGGAACAAGACAAGGATGCCCACTATCACCACTCCTTTTCAATATAGTCCTTGAGACTCTTGCTGCAGCAATCAGACAAGAGAAGGAAATCAAAGGAATCCACATAGGAAGAGAGGAAGTAAAATTATCCTTATTTGCAGATGACATGATCCTTTATCTCGAAGACCTAAAGAACTCAACCAAAAGACTTCTGGAGCTGATTGACAAATTCAGCAAAGTCGAAGGTTACAAAATCAACCTAAAAAAATCAGTGGCCTTTCATTATGCCAACAACGAATCCACAATGAAAGAAACAAAAACAACAATTCCATTCACTATAATCTCAAAACCAATAAAATACCTAGGAATAATCCTAACCCAAGATGTAAAAGACCTCTACAACAAAAACTATAAAACATTAAAGAAAGGAATAGAAGAAGACCTTGGAAGATGGAAAGATCTCCTGTGCTCATGGATAGGCAGAATAAATATCATCAAAATGGCCATTCTGCCAAAACTGATCTATAGGTTCAATGCAATTCCCATTAAAATACCACTGACATTCTTCAGAGACCTAGAAAAATCAATCATGAACTTCATATGGAGAAAGAAAAGACCTAGAATAGCCAAAGCAATTCTCAATAACAAGAAACATGCAGGAGGCATTACAATCCCAGACTTCAAACTATACTATAGAGCAATAGTAGTAAAAACAGCATGGTACTGGCACAAAAACAGATATACTGATCAGTGGATTAGAATAGAAGATACAGAAACAAACCCACACATCTTTAGTCAATTAATCTTTGACAAAGGGGCCAAACACATACGCTGGAGAAAAGACAGCCTTTTCAACAAGTGGTGCTGGGAGAACTGGCTAACCATTTGTAAAAAGATGAATCTAAACCCCTATATCTCACCTAACACAGGAATCAACTCAAGATGGATCAAAGACTTAGAAATTAGACCTGAGACTGTGAAGTTAGTAGAGGAGAACATAGGTTCAACACTACAACATATTGGCACAGGCAGTAACTTTCTCAACAAAACCTCCAAAGCTCAGGAAATTAAAGCAAGAATAAACAAGTGGGATAACATCAAACTAAAAAGTTTCTTCTCATCAAAGGAAACTATCAATAACCTAAAGAGGAAGCCTACAGAATGGAAAAGGATCTTTACAAGCCACCATTCTGATAGGGGGCTAATATCCAGAGTATACAAAGAGCTCAAAAGACTCTACACTAGCAAAACAAACAACCCAATCAAAAAATGGGCAAATGAACTAAATAGACACTTCACAAAAGAAGAGATACAAAGGGCTAATAGATACATGAAAAGATGTTCTTCATCACTGGCCATCAGGGAGATGCAAATCAAAACTACACTGAGATTCCATCTAACCCCAGTCAGAGTGGCAAGCATAAAGCAATAAAACAACAACAAATGCTGGCGAGGATGTGGGGAAAGAGGAACTCTTTTACACTGTTGGTGGGAGTGCAAACTAGTTCAGCCACTATGGAGATCTGTGTGGAGATTCCTAAGAAAGGTGGGAATAGATCCACCATATGATCCAGCTATACCACTCCTGGGTATCTTTCCAAAGGGGTTGATTTCAGAGAAATACAGCAACATATGCATACCTATGTTCATAGCAGCACAATTTGTAATAGCCAAAATATGGAACCAACCCAGATCACCATCAACAGATGAATTGATAGCAAAACTGTGGGAAATACACACAATGGAATTCTATTCAGCCATAAAGAAGAACAAAATTATATCATTTGCAAGAAGATGGAAAGCCCTGGAGAACATCATGTTAAGTGAGATCAGCCAAGCACAGAAGGAGAAGATACACATGTTTCCTCTAATATGCCCAAACTAGAAAACACAAAGGATACCAGTGGGACTCCAGATATTAGAGGGGAAATACTAGCTAAGTTTTAATGGAAAGATAGGAGAGGAGAAAGGCCGATCTTGATTAATGAGGGTCTACAACTGAACATGTATAAAATTATGAATAAGACATGGTTAACCTGGACAACCATTGGTGGGAGGGGGGAAGAGAAAACGGGGGCGGTGGGGAGAGGGCACCAAATATAGTGTAAATGTATACTATTTATGTTCAATAAAAAAATTGTTAAAAAAAGAAGTAATACAATAACATTATTTAAAAATATTAAGTAACTAAGGGCACATTTACATATACTGTTTGTACTCAATGTGGTAATATGTCCATACTTAATAAAGATGTTATTTTCCTTGTTACTACAGATGTAACTTAAACATATCCTCTAAAACCAATATTATATTAAAGAATCCAAGAATAAAAAAAAAAAAGAATTCCTTTGATATTCTTCTTGTTTTTTATTGCTGTGGCAAGAGTCTCAAGCACTCTATTAAAAAGGATTGATGATGGTGGGCATCCTTCTGTAGTTCCTGGTTTTAGAGAAAATTCTTGCAGTATTCCCCCATTCAATATGATGTTGGCTTTGAGTTTGTTGTATATTGCCTTAATGATGTTGAAATATATTACCTCTCCTCCAATTTTCTGCAGTGTTTTTAATATGCATGTTTGTTGGATTTTGTCAAATGTTTTTTTCAGAATTTATTGATATAATCATGTGGTTTTTGTTCTCAATTTTATTTCTGTGGTGAATAACATGTATTGATTTGCATATGTTGAACCAGCTTTGTTTTTCTGGGATGAAACCAACTTGGTCATGGTGTACAATTCTCTTGATATGGTTTTGAAAAAGTATAGCTAGTATTTTGTTTAGAATTTTTGCATCCATGTTCATAAGGATATTGTTCTTTAATTTTTTTTTCCTGAGGTTTTTTTTTTTTTTTTTTTTTGGTTTCGCCATTAATGTAATACTGGCTTCATAGAAGAAGTTTGAGAGAATTCCATCTCTTTTATGTCCCAAAACAAGTTGTGACATATTGGGATTTGTTCTTCTCTGTAGGTGTTTTAGAATTCAATTGAAAACATGTCAGAGCCTGGGCTTTTCTTTGATGGCAGAATTTTTATTGCTGCTGCTATTATTATTATTATTATTATTATTATTATTATTATTATTATTATTTTGCTTGCTATTGGTTGGTTTTGGCTTGCTATGTCCTCTTGGATCAATTTAGTAGGTTATATGTGCTTAGAAATCTATCAATTTATTTTGTTTCCAGTCTATTGAAGTATAAATTTTAAAAAGTTTCTGATAATCCTTTGAAATCTTCCACTGTCTGTGCTGATATCTCCTTTTCCATATTTGATAATAATGATATGATTCTCTCTTTCTTTTGGTTAGGTTGGCCTGGAATTTGTCAATTTTACTAATTTGTTCAAAGAACCAGCTTTTTTGTTTATTCTTTGAATTGTTTTTATTCTCTATTTTAAATTTCTTCTTTGATTTTAATTATTTTCTGCCTTCTTCTAGCTTTGAGATTAGACTGTTGCAATTTTTCTAGGTCCTTGAGATGTGTCATTAGGTTGTTTACTTGGCGACTCTCTGTTGCTCTTATGTGAGCACTCAATGGTATAAAATTTTACTTAGCACTGCCTTAAAAGTATCCCATAGATTTTGTTATGTGTAACTTTATTTTCATTTAACTTCAGAAATTTGTGTTTATTTCTTCTCTTATTTCTAATCTTACCCACTCAGTATTCAGTCTCCTTGTATTTAAATAGTTTCTTCTGGTCTTCCTATTGTTGATTTCTACTTTCATTCTATTGCATCTGAAAAGATGCAGTAAATTATAGTACATCTTTTGAATTTTTTAGTGCATAATTTATGGCCCAGAGGTGTCTATTTTGGAGAAGGTTTCATGGGCTGATGAGAACAATATGAATTCTGCTGTTCCTGGTTGAAATATTCTGTAGATGTTTATTAGGTTCATTTGGTTAATAGTTTTCTTTAGTTCTCATGAGTCTTTACTCATATTTTGCCTTGAAGATCGATCTAGTGGTGTATGTGGTATCTTGAAGTCTCCTGATATTATTGTATTTGGGTCTATTTGAGATGTGATGTCCTTCTTTTAAAAATAAATGTTGGTGCATCCATATTTAGGGCATAGACATTTACTGTCATGATATCTTCTTGGTGAATTTTCTTTTTAATAAAGAAGTGCCCTGCTTTGTCTCTTTTAATGTGTTTTAGCTTAAAGTCTGTTCTGTTGAATATCAGCATTGCTACACCTGCCCATTTTTTGTCTCCATTAGCATGATATGTCTTTTCCATCCTTTTACTTTCAGCCTATGAATGTTTTTGGCTGTAAGAGGAGTTTCTTGCAAGCAAGAAATATGTTCCTTAATCCACATTTCCATTCTATGCCTTTTAATTGGTAAGTTTTTTTTGACATTCAGGGTTATTTTTGAAATATGATTTGTTTCCTGCCATTTTGTGTTCCATCTTCTGTTTGATATAATGTTATTTCTTCTTCACTTAGTTGTCCTGATGATCAATTTCATCTCTTCTCTGCGTCTGAAATTTGCTTACTTTTCTTTGCTATGATTTATTTCTTTAAGTATTTTCTCTAGTGTTGCCTTTGGATTTTTAATTATTTTTTATTCTGTCTATCCTGAAACACTTTTGTTTCTCCATTGAGAAACAAAATAATAACCTTGCTGGATATAGCAGTTTTGGTTGTTAGTTATTTTGTTCCAGGATCTGGATTACATCATACCAGTCTTTTCTCACATTCATGAGTTGAGTTGTAATTTCTGGGTTGATTTTTCTTCTTTTGCCCATGTATGTCACTGGTTCTTTTGTTCTTACTGCTTTGAAGATTCTTTCCTTAGCCTCTATGTTGTTCATTTTGATTATTACATGTCATTGGGAGGTCCATCTTTGATCTTAACGATATTCTTTATGTCTCCTGTACATGCATGTCCAAGTCTCTTTCCATGTTTGGAAAATTCTCTAAAAGGATTTCTCTGAAAAGATTAAAAATACCATTGGTTTATACCGCTCTCCCTTTTTCAGTGCCTTTTATCCATACCTTAAGATGTTTCATGCTGTCCTATATTTGATGGATGTTTTAGATTTTGTTGCTGTAATGACTTCTGTATGCTGTTGACTGTGGTTTTGGTTTTTAGTGAACTGTCTACTATCAGTGATATTCTGTTTTCTATTTCATCTAATCTTTCATAATTTCTTTCTATTGCTGTCTTCATTTTATTTATTGACTTATTTAATTCCAACTTCTTGTCAATTTCCTCTTTCATTTCCTGTACACTTACTGCTTTTTTTTTTTTTTTTGTGGTACTGGGGTTCCTGGAAATCCTCTTATTTGGAAACAGAGTCTCTTAAGCCAGAAAGTCTGGCTTCAAAAATGCGTGATCTTCCTGTCTCCACCTGCCAAGCATGCACCACCATGCCCAGCCTGAGGCTTTTCATCATACTGAAAATCAGGATTGAGAACTCAACTTTTTGCATTTCATGTAAGTCAATATTCATTATTTCCCTTAATTACTTACTGTTCCTAGTTCTCATATTTCATAGTTTTGTGATCCATTCATCTGTTGATGGACATCTTTGCTAGTTTTTTTTTTTTAGTTTTGCAATTATGAATTGTGTGGCTATGAACATAGATCCATAAGCATTAGTTTGGCAGTTTGGTTTTCATTCTTTTGGGTAGATACCCAGAAGTGGTATTGATGGATTATATGGTAGGTTTGTTTGTATTGTTCTGAGAATTCTCCATAGTGTTTTCCAAAGTGGTTGCACTAATTTGCAATTTCACCAGCAACGTATTAGAGTTCCCACTTCTCCACATCCTCCATAATGCATTGTTGTTTGTGTTTTAAATGATTTTAATTCTATTTGGTTGGGTGAAATCTTAGGGTAGTTTGGCATCTCCCTGACTGTTAATTATATTGAACATTTTGTCATATATTTAATGACAATTTTAATGTTTTCAAAATGCCTAGATACAAAAATCAATCTTAAAAACTCAGAAGCTTAACGCTTATAATGGTAAGAAACTAGAAGTCTTCTTGCTAAGATTAGAAAAAAGGAAACAATGTACCCTTTCATCACTCCTTTTCAATACTTCTCTACAAGTCCTAACTGACACAATAAGACAAAGGAAATAGATTATACATATAAGAAAAAACAAAGCTATCATTTTTTACAAAGGACCTGATTTTCTATGTAAAAGATCCAAAAGAATCAATAGCAGTAGCATTAAAAAGTTCTGAAATTAATAAGTGAATGCAACATTGTTGAAAATTAGAAAAAAAAATGTCATTTTTTCTTATATACCAAAAAATGTACAACTTAAAGTAAAAACAAATTGCTATTTATACTAGTGTTTCCAAAAATAATATACTTATAAACAAATATAAAATACATATAAGATCTTTATGAGGGAAATTATAAATTCTGATAAAGTATAAAAGAAGAATAAAATAAATGGAAAGATTTTCCATAAACATGGATAGGAAAATTTAATTTTCTCAAAATTTCAATTTCTCACAACTTATACACATTCAATGCAATACTAAGTTAAAATACCACCAATTTCTTTTGTGGATATCAAAAACTAATTATAAAATCTATATAAAGAAACAAAACACCTGAATAATAAATTCAATATTAAAAGAGAGCAAAAAAGTTTGAGTACTGATATTACTTTGCTTAAAACAATTTAAAATAAACAC
The DNA here is from genome assembly GCF_963383645.1 of Muscardinus avellanarius. NCBI lineage: Eukaryota > Metazoa > Chordata > Mammalia > Rodentia > Gliridae > Muscardinus > Muscardinus avellanarius. Next base: position 110,880,187 of record NC_137791.1, on the reverse strand, counting down.
TATATCCAGGCATGGTGGTGCACACTTGTAATCCCAGCATTGGGGAGGCTGAGACTGGAGGATCGTGGTTCATGACAGCTTCAGGTAGTTAGTGAGGTCCTCCACAACTTAATGAGGCCCTGTTTCAAAATAAAGAATAAAATATAGGGCAGAGGGTGTAGCGTGGAGGTCAAATACTCCTGGGTTCCATCACCAGACCCACACACAAAAAAAAATAAACACTATAATGTGATATTGGTAACATAAACAAAAATACATAAATAGAAAAGAATATAAAGCAGAAATGTAAACCCATTCAGATATAGTCAACTATCTTTGATAAAGAAGCAAAAATAATTGAACAAGAAAAAAATTTAAACAAATAATATTGAAATAAATGAATAACAAAATATGAATAACAAAAAATGAATAGTAAACATATGTTAATTCATTTATGGAGTTTATATTTCTATGAGAAATATTCAAAATAGATCATAGACCTAAATGTAAATAAAAACTATGAACATATTAGCATTTATTATACAATATGACCTTGGTACTGTCTCTTTGGATGTAATAGTATAGTTATGATTAATGAAATAAAAATTGATGAGTTTCATTTAAATTAAAATTTTTCTTCATTCTTGAAAACACTTTGAATATACTGACAGAAAGAAAGCATGGATTAACAGAAACTATGATGGATTCATTAAAAGAAAAGAACTTTTAATACTCAAGAGTAAGAAAATGAATAACTCAATTAAAACTGGACAAAAATCCTAAATAGACATTTTGCCAAAGAAGATACACAGATAGTTAATGGGCTTATAAAATATATTCAACATTATATTATCATTAGATATTTTTTATTTAAGACAATGCCATTACACACTTATTAGAATAGCCAAATTCAAAACACTGACAATATAAAATTTTTAATATTTTAATAGGTAACTAGATGAATCGTTGCCTATTCAGACAATAGGATATTACTCAGGACCACATGCTCATTTTATAAAAAGACGGAGCAAAATTTATATTATGAAGTAAAAAGAAGGTAATTTGAAGGCTACTTGCTGTACGATTTCAACTGACATTCTGGAAACATCAGTACTACTGAGACAGTAAGAAGTTCAGTGGTTGTTGGATATATGGAGGAGTAAAGGGTGAATAATTACAGTACAGAGAATATTTAGAACAGTTAAGACACTGTCTATGATAATATGATGGTGGGTACAAGGCTTGATAAATTTGTTAAAACTTATAGAATATGAAACACCAAGAGTGAGTCTCAATGAAAACTATGGACCTTGAGCCATGCAGAAGGTGGATATAAGTTTCTTAAATTCAGTAAGGGGGTGTATGTAATGTCGCCCTGTGGTGAGAAATATTTAAAGTAGAAGAGCACAAATCATTTAGTTCTCTGATTTGCAATGGAAACTATATGTGTGTGGAAATAAGGACTAGATGGAACTACTCTGCATTCTGTCAATTTCACTGTTCCCTAAAATTAAAGTTTACTAATTAAAAAACAAATAAAACAATGTCATTTTAATGAGGATGATAAAATGTACTTCATTTAATAAAAAGCAGCATGTGAGTATGTCAACAAAATGCTTCCTGATCTATAAAATAAACAAAAAAATATAACAGACAATACTACTTACTAAATTTGATACCAAAAACAAGGCAGTTTAAGTTCATAAATATGATAAAGAAATTGGTAAAAAAGATATCTCAATGGAACTATATAAGTATATAGGTGAACCAGGGAATCATCTTACAAACTTTATTTTTAAAAATATTATTCAATCACTACATATTCAAAAGAAAAATAAGAAAATGAGCTCAATTATTTTTCAATATTTCTCAGGCCCTGAAATGGTAAAATCTTAAACTAGTATTCCTAAAATCTAAGGTCCTAGGGGTGTGAGATATAATAGAAATGTGAAACTAAAAGTCTAAGATAAATATGGGAAGGTGGTTCACAGAATACAGGTTTTAAAGGAAATAAGACATGTGAAGTCTAGGTTAAAAGAAAGAGGATGAAAGAGAGAAAGAGCCTTAGAAAAAAGATGAAATAATGCCCTTAGACAATGATAAATGGAAAGGTAGATGGAGACAAGGAACAAAGAGAAAAGGGAAAGAAGAAAAATTAGGGAACAGTTCTGTTAAAGGTCAATTTAACCTTTGCATCAAAGTTTAACTCAATTTCCTGGATACATTTTGAGGCTAGTAATGTCTTATTAACTTAGTTGTCTTTGAGTGTAGCTAGAATATAAACATGATTCTTAAGAATGTAGAGAACAGAAAGGTGTGTAACTGACTCATAGGTGTTTTATGGCTTTTGGTCACAGTCAGCCAGCAATTACCACAGCAGTCTCATCAAAGTTGGTGCAGACCTCCAGTCTAGCACTGCAGTGGGTTAGCATTTTTGGTGTGCTATGAGATAGCTTCTGGTTCTCAACAATTCCTTCTTTATGCCAAATTCAGCAGGGTGGGAAACTTCAGGATTATAACCATCATTTTCAAAAAGGCATCCTGGCCTAGAAACACCAAGTTAAATCATGATTCAGCTGATTTTTAGATAAAACGTGGTCTGGGTTGCCTGTTTATTGTGAGCCTGTTTGCATGTTTGTGAAAAGCCCTTATGTCTTATATGATTTTTTAGAATTTAGAAAAAAATGATAAGGGTAGAAGTACTTACTGTTCAACTTAGGTTTATTTTATCTTTCAGATTTTATGTTTAGAAACTAGTCACTTTCACCATTCTAGCATTCTGCCTAAGAAAGAAAAAAAAATAACATTAATTCTGTTTTATGCCTACACCAGACACATATAACATACTTCACATGGATTGGCAGAGTCAATTCTCAACCATTCAATAATGTGGGTTCTGTTGCTACACTCAGTTTGATTAGAGTATAATTCAGGATTGGAGACACAGGTAGTATTTTGGTAATGTGCCTAATGCCAAAGTACTAGTAGTTGATGTTAACATGATTACACTGAAGCAGTTTAATTTCATGTATTTTTTACTTTTCTGTGTTATACGTTAAGTCTGTATACTTTGAGAAGAAAAATTATTGTACTTATTCTTTTAAAATAGTATTTATTCAGTCTCAAATGATGCAGTTAAAATATGAATATTTATTCTAAAATATATTCTAAAAATAAAAGATTGATTTTTTATGATTTAACCAACTTAAAGTATCAAATTACTTACGCAAATAGAATAGAGCTATAGAAAATAAGATTAATACTTGGGTCATCTTTCTCAGAATATTCTATATATAGTATGGACAATTATTCAATTGGAGTATTTCCTTAATAACCTTATTTTCATGGAAAGTTGCTCTTTTGTTAATGAGCTGATTTAGCAAGCCATATTCAAGATTGTGCCAAAACTATGTAAATTCATTCATATCTGAAATTTTACAGTTATACTTTTTCTTCAGGTGAATTCTACATTTTTAATACTTTTATTGGTGCAATGTCATTATAAGTTATAGTGAGATTCAAAGTGATACAAATATACATGTATTCATCACCTTGTATATTTTCCTTTGTATATCCACTTAATAAATACATTCTGAAAGAGACAGCATGTAAAAGCTTAGTAAGTATGCATGCCTGTATATCACTTAATTCCTTCAACAACTCTTCTGATAGCAGGTTTTGAAGATGTGATAAACTGAGTAATTTGGGGTTCTAGGTGCACCCCAATATTCTAATATTTTAGAATATTAATATTTTAGAATATTAATGATGAACCTTCATCATTAATGTACTGTGATGCCTGCCAGACTTTGGAGACTAGTGACAGCCACAATTCATGCTCCCTACATCTCAGCTTTACTTGTGGCCTGCCTTGCCCTCTACACTTTCTCATCCCCACCAGGAGAGAGTGTTCAAGGGAAATTGAAGTGTTTTAGAAAAAGTCTAAAGTAAACCTCAAACACTTGTTTAGAGATTTCAAGTGATTTAAGTAAGATGTGACAATGGATAAAAAAGTGACTGTTAAAAGTGCCACCATTCCCTTAAAGAAGCTATTTGAAAGAAATTACTTTCATTTCAGAAAGTTACATTCTCAAATTTGAGTCCTTGAATCAGGGTTGTCAAATCCTGGTTAACTAGTCCAGCTCCAGATGCAAGATAACATGATAAAGAAATAACAGAATTAAGTTTCAAGGCAAATCTTTCAGTTGCATTCATCATTGTTTTAGGAGTTTACCTACTGCTATAAAGATAAAGATATATGTAAAGGGTTAAATTTTGTTCTATATTCTGAGATTAGCCATCTTAAAAATATTCTGTCGATTTCCACTGTATTTCATATTTTAGCCAATGATTTTGAGCTACTTTCTGGTCACAGTACAAATCTATTTGGTAATTTTGATAATTGGCCAAATCTGAACATATTACTTATATTTCTTCTGTGCTAACTCATCCAGGCACTTAGGAAAACTACCTAAAAGTAGCATATCCTAAAAAGCTATGCAATCTGCAGCAAATGCCCTATCAATTTTATAACTTGTGAAAGTGAATGAACACTGGCATGATGATGGCCTGCAGAAAGTGATGGAAAAACCTCACTGCATTTCATTGTTCTCATATACTACCGACTCTACTTACTTACTGTGTAATTAGAGTCACCATTAATTGTTGACTTTCACATGAACTTTCTTTTTGTCTCTAGTGAAAAGCCACACCTACAGGTCAGTGGTTGAATCTGTTGTCCAGTGCTTTGTTAGGTGATGGTCAAACACATAGAGTTAAAACGCTTTGAGAGTTGTCGAAGACTGACTACTAAGGTGACCCATAAATTGTCCTAGAGCTACTGAATGCTTACACATAATGGAGGTTAATTTGGACAATTTAAATTACACTATTTATAGCACCAATAAGTAGTATTTTGTCTAAAAGAAGTAAAATTAGATGCCTACATATCCATCAGATGACAAATACAACTTGATTTTCTCTTGTACATCTAGCAGTGTGCCAAGCACATGGGACAAATGGGATGCAATGTTCTCTGATCTCAGACAGTTTTATTCTCACAAGGAAATCATATATTAAGAAGAGAAAAACATTAAAATGCATGTCATAGTATTCTTGGTATTTTATTTATTTCTACATTTCTCCCATGCACTGTGTATTACTTTAACAGATATCATCTGTAGCAGAATTCTATTCTTTTTGGCTAAGTAGAAACAGTCTTTTGTTTATTCTAAAATGTGTATTTTGCTTAAGATTTTAGAATTAAATGCAAAGTATAGTTTTAAATAATTGAAAAACTATACTGTAAATTGCCTTTTTTGAAACATTTACTTATTTAAATTTTAAAGTGAGAAAATATATTTTATCATCATGCAATAGAACGTGCACATTTAAACTACAGTTGTTCAATAGGTAGTCTCAAATATATAGCATCTACACAGACAAATTGCAAATTTTTTGTGTCATCCTGAAATGCTATTTCACTTAGTAAAGTCTCACACATAGTAAAATCTCTATGTAGTAAGTTCCTTACAGTCAGCCCCAAAGTAACCATATGTCTGTTTTTGTATCATTATTGATGAGTTTTACTTTTTCTAGAATTACATATAAAGGGACTCATCTAGCAGGTATTTACCTATAACTGGCAGTTTTAACTTAATATAATATTTTTGAGTTTCAACAATATCATTAGGAAAATATTAACTCACTTCTAATTATTTTGGCCAGAAAATTGGATATAACATATTCTGTTAATTTTTTTTACTTGCTGCTGCATATTTAATATATTTCCAACTCCTGGCTATCATAAAAAATGTCAAATATTTTACACAAGTATTTAGATTGACATATTTTTCCATTTTATTGGATAAGTAGGAGAACTGACAAGTTTTATATGAGGTTTATGTTTATAAGAAATGAGCAGACTATTTTCTAAAGTTACTTTACTTTTTTATACATTCGCCGAGAAATAACAAAATTATAAAAACTAAGTTTTCTGAGTCTCTTAATGTTAAATATTTTAATAGGTTTATAGTAATATCTTATTGAAATTTTAATAGCAGTATTTCAGTATTATTTTAATTTATATTTTACTATTGGCAAATAATCAAATATATTTCCAATTGCTCACTGGCATTCATATATTTTGCTTTCTGAAATGTTTCTTTAAATATTTTGCCTATTATTACATGAATTTATTACTCTTATTATTGAGTTGTAGCATATTTTATTATATACGCCCATGGCTGAATAATGCCTGAGAAATACTGAGGAATGAGTCTGTAGGCAATTTTGTTATGGTGCAAACAACATAAAATGTACTTTCAACGAGCCGTGATGGAATAGTTTACTACATACCTAGCTGTATTGTACAGTCTATTGCTCTTTGTGCTTCAAACCATATAGAATGTTATTTCACTGAACACTTTAGGCATCTGTAGCACATTGGTAAGTGTTCTGCATGTAGATATAGATAAACATAACAAGATACAAAAATGAGGCATAAAAGATAAAATGTGATACACCTCACTAAAACACACAAGTGGAGGTTGCAGGACTTGAGGTTGTTCTGGGTGAGTGAGTGAGTGCGTAAGTGGGGAGTGAATGTAATGGCCTAGGGAATATATACACTACTCTAGACTCTATGAACAATACGCACGGAGGCTATATTACATTTGTAATTTTATTTTTATACAACAATAAATTAACATTCACTTATTGTAAATGCTTAAATTTATGTTTAAATTTTTTAAAATTTATGACTCTTTTTGTAATGACAGCTTAAAATACAAATACATTGCACAAAAGCATTTTCTTTTTTTTATATCTCACTTATGAGTTTTCCAGTGTCAGTTGCCAAGCCAAACATGAGAAGGAAGGAGGAGGAAGAGAATGGGGTGGGAACTGGAGAAAGGTTAATTGAGTGATGTGTATATGTGTGCCTCTACTATATTGTACCTCGTTAAGGTGTATGACTACAATGTAGCAATAAAATAAATAAATAAAACGTATTCATTTGTTTTTAAGCTTTTTAAAATTAAAAGTGGAACATAAACACACACATTAATACAGTCCTACCCAGAGTCAGGCTCATAAATCTCACGGTCTTCTATCTCCATATTTTATCCCACTGGAAGTTCTTCAGATGCAATGATATGCATGGAGCTGCTCTTTCCTATGATAACAATGCTTTTCCTAGAATACCTCCTAAAGGACCTGTCTGAGGTTATTTTCCAGTTGAATACTTTTTATAAGTAGAAAGATTACACTCTAAAATAATAATAAAAGTATGAAAGATTACATAAAATAATAATATGTACACTTAAATGGTTTTCTTCTATGTATAAAATGCATATCTCCTATAAAGTCATAAATTTTCTAAAATAAGTCTTTTAGTTTTAGCTAGGTCTAAGATCCATGGTTCAAAACCTGATCCATAGGTATGTTAGGTATGTTTGCATGTGGTATCAGGTAGAAGTAGAAATTCCTTTTTGTTTATATATATGGTATATATGATATATTTATGTATATATATATATAATACATATATATATATAAATATATATATGTAGTTGTTTCAACACTTCTTATCATTACTAAAGATTAAGGGGCCATATATGTGGTCTATTTCTGGACATTCTACTCTCATATGTCCATTATTGTGTAGTAAAGTACTGTCATTAAAAATGTAGCAAACAATTTGAATAGAATTTTCCAAATTTTTTTCAAAATTCATTAGCCTATTCCAATTGTTTTTTTCTTTTCACATAAATGCTGTAATTATTTTGTCAATTCCAATCATTCAGCTTGAATTTTATTGGATTTACATTAATGCTGTAAATCAAATTTGAAAGAATTATCATTATAACAATATTGAATCATTCAAGCATGATCATGGTATATACTTATCTGCTTTGTAATATCTCTCTCTCTCTCTCTCTCTCTCTCTCTCTCTCTCTCTCTCTCTCTCTCTCTTCCTTTCTACCTATATGCTATATGCATCTCTAAATAATCCTTGTAGCATTAACAAATGGTTTACACATATTTCTTTAGCTTCCCAATTAGTTGGGGAAGTTATTGTGTGACAAACAGTTTCATTCTTCAACTTGGCTGGACTGGAATATTCAGTTACTAAACAAACAATGATGCATGTGTTCTTATGAATGTATTCTGTTGATATGATTAACAGCTTTTAAAAAAATTGTCCTGAATAGTCTGGACAGAACTGATCTTATCAGCTGAAATACCTTAAAAAGGGAACTGAGATTTTTCTGAAGAAGATATATGCTTCCTAACTGCCAGGTCTGTTAATTCTGGACTTGCCTTGCCAACACCACAATCACTTAAGGCCATAAATAAATAGATAGATAAATAAATAAATAAATAAATAAATAAATAAATAAATAAATAATTAAATAGCTCTTTAAACACATATATTTTAAATATCAACACATCCTCTCTAGCTCTCTCTCTTTCTCTCTCTCTCTCTCTCACACACACACACACACACACACACACACGCACGCACACACACACACACATACACACACCCGACATACCAACCTACTTGCTACTTAACTGGTTCTGATACTCTGATAAAGCCTTGCTTTAAAAACTGATTTTAAACATCATTTTCTAAAAGTTTCTCATTAAAAAGAAATAAAATTATTTTATATTTACTTTGTACCTAGCTCTTATCCAAATCATTCATTAAATTATTGAGCTTTGTGTGTTTTATTTAGAATTTACTATATATGTTTCATTGAACACTGATATTCTCACCAAATAAAGGTAGTTTTAGTTCTAAATTTTCTGTTTCTGACATTAATATTATTCCTTCCATATTGGATATCTTAAAATCTTGAGAGGGATCAAAGATTAGCATTGTAATTCTCCTATTGTCATTAGAAATAGTGACATTCAGGGATTGTTTTAGACAGTTGTTTCCTGATTATATATATATATATATATATATATATATATATATATATATATTCAGTTCTTTCTTCTTAAGCAATCAAATGGAAGACCACTTCACCATACTTTTTTTTTCACTTTTCTATAATGACACCACTGTTTCCCTCAAGTCTCATAAATTAAAATATGAGGCGCTTACCTTTTTTATTCCATTAAGCCATGTCTCTGTCAGTATCCCATCCTTACAAGCAAAGCTACCAGGGACTGTGAGTGGCCTCAGATCTTACAATATTTTCCAGCTACCAAGTTATGTCTAAGTTTTATTGATGTTGGTAGTAAAATGAGACTCTTGGGCCAAAAAACTTTATTACTCACAGCAATAGAGTAACCGGAGTGTTATATTTGTCTTGCCCTCATTCCCTAAACTCTAATATCAACAGATATACATGAAGAGGGCTAGGTGACACTTATACCTGCAATAGGTTGTACTTCAGATGAGAGAGACTGTATTATGTAGCCTGAATCATTTACATTGCAAGGTGGCATGTCTTCCCTTTGATCTAGAGGAAGAAACTATCTTTATTATAACTAGAGAATAAGTAAGCCTCCTATTGTTCCAGAAGAAGACACTATTTTCCAAAGTTGTTTGTTGTACAAACATTCCTTAAAATATAGTCCGAAAAAAAAGGGTAATCAGTATTTCTGCTTGTAAGGCAGGCAGAAATTTGAGATATTCAGGAAGAATTGTATCTCAACATGAAATTGTATGAATGGTGAAAGTGCAAATCTTCACATCATAATTGGTTGTACTTTAGTCTCTCTATTAGGCATTATATATCTAAAATGATTTGTTGCTAATAACATTCATTTAAAATGCATATTTGCCGGGTGTGGTGGCGCATGCTTGTAATCCCGCACTTGGGAGGCAGAGACAGGAGGATCGCGCAGGTTCGAAGTCAGCCACGCTGGCTTAGGAGACCCTGTTTCCAAAAATAAAATAGGTCTGGGAGTGTAGCCTGGAGATAGACGGGCTTCCAGGAATCCCAGTACCACCAAAAAAAAAAAAAATGCATATTGATCAATTGCTATCTGATGGATATGGTTGAAAATGCTTCAGGATACAATTGATATTTGATAAAAAAAAATTGGGGTGTTGACTTTTGATTCAGAAAAGAAGATTAAATATGGTAGAAGACCTTACAGACCCTACATTACATATCACAAACACACATAAATAATACATTAAAAGAGCTAACTTTTTAATTTGGAGTGTGTAACTCAACTGTTGAGTACTGTTGTGGTACAGAACACATCTGGAATGCTAAATAGCTAGCCTCATCATTAATACTGATAAGTCTCAGGGAGAACTGATTCTTCCTAGATTTTATTCTGTATCCTAAAGTGAAATGGTGACTACTACAAAATCTATTATGGTCTTTAGATTATGTTACTATTAATTTTGAAAATGTATTCTGTTTTAGAGAAGACTAAGTGGAAGAAACTTTTATACTAGAAACATAGACAAATCAGTTAAAAATTCATTCAGACTTAGACAAATAATTTTCTACTAGTAGTGATAGATATCTTTTATTTTTTTCTTTTCCTTTCTTCCATCCTTTTCTTACTGCTCTTTTTCTCTGTGATTTATTTCATGGTTATAGAAGGAAATTTGAGATTAACTTGATATTTGTGATTTTCACATAACACAGAAGCATTTTTAAGAGTAAATAATATTATGGTTTAATATGGATTCATAGTTTAGACAAAATATCTGTAAAACAAAAGAGATATTGAATCAGCATTGTTAATAAGTTTTTTTTTTAATATCCAATACAATTTAGTTAACCTTTAAAAAATAAGTGAACTAATTAGGTTTAATAAGTTCCTTGAAAGATGATTTGGTACTCAAAATTTGTAAACAATTAGTAAAGTCACTCTGAAAAGGAAAAATAATTTCAATATATTTATTTTATTATTGACTTTAATTTTTCTTTTTACTAAATATTCAAATACTTGTACACCTTGATTAAATTAATTAATTTTTCATAATTAACATAATCACTGTCAACTGAATATAAATTATGTGGGATCTTTATGGCACCCAAGATTTCCTGATATTGTTTAAAGGAACAAAATGGCATGCATAAAATATGAGAATATTATTTTGTTTTAACATCTCATTGTAGTTTAAATATCATTAATCAATAAAATATTTAGATCTAACATATAACATATGATATATTTTGCATTAGGAATGAGTTATTTTATTTGAATCTCTATATGATATATCAGCTTTTAACTATTGCAAAATGTGAATAAGTCATACTTGGCCACTGGTATCAGGGAGATTATAGTCTATTAAAGGGACATCTGTGCAGGCATCTTAATTCATTTTGTGGCATTATAAAAGATTCCTGAAACAGTAACTTCTGAAGAACAGAGAATAGTTTCTTACATTTTGGGAGGCTTAGTATTCCCTGCACACATCTGCTGAGGGTCTTCTCGGTACATCATCCCATGACAGAAGGCAGAAAGGCAAGAGTGACCTTGTGAGAGAGGGGAAGGTGCAAAACTCATCTTTTACATGAGTGCCACTCTAATGATAATAAAACCACTTCTGTAATAATGACATTAATCAATTATTGAAGCAGAACCCTCATGATAAAATAACCTTTTAGAAGTTCCGCTTCTCAAAACTATTGCATTGGGGATTAAGTTTCCAACTTAACAGGACATTGGGGGACATATTGAAATGGCAGGAGCAGGTAATTCCAGTTGATTTTAGTATTAAATCCAAAGTTCTCTAAACTAAGAATGGTTCTATAAACCATTTTCCTCTTTAGGGGAGACTGTAAATAAAATTGATTCATAAAATCACCGAGATATATTCCAAAAGGAGAATATTTTCCCTGGTAAACTACTTATTAGATGTAATTAGGCATAGTGGAGCACGACGGCAATCTCAGTATTTGAAAGGCGGAGATCGGAGGGTACCAGGTTCAAGGCCAGAAGCACACAGTAATTTACAAGACCATGTTTCAAAATAAAAAATAAAATAATAAAATCAGGTTGAGGGTGTAGTTCAGAGGTAGTTAGGTTCATCCTTCTGTACCACATACACACCATACACACACACACACACACACACACACACACACACTACAATTAGATGTTTTAGAAGTAACGACATGTACATAGGTATGAAGATAAAAAATATTAGTTTGTACAAGAATTCATGGCATTATAGTTTTTCTGGAACACAATGGTAAAGGATATATATGATATATATATATATGATATATATATATAATTATATATTTTTATTATAATAATATATATTATTATATATTATCATGGATATTATCATGGATACTTCTGAGCTGGACATTGTGGCACATGCCTGTAATCACAGTACTTTGGAGGCTGAGACAGAAGGATCTCAGTGTCTAAAACAGCCTCAGCTAGAAGTAAGTCTCTCAACAATCTACTGTTTCAAAAGCAAAAGTAAATAAATATATAAATATATAAAGGACTTGAGATGTAACTTGGAAGTAGAATGACCCTGGGTTCAATCTCCAGTACAAAAAAAAATAAATAAAAATTCTTGGATATTTCTGACTCCTCCCAGGACAGTGAATTACAACTGTCTACTCAGCCTTTAAAAGGAAATTAAACTAATATTAAGAAACATGTTTTCAGGCACTAATTAAATATAACAAGGTCTCCTGAAAGTGGCTGAGGGTGTCCCATGTCTGCATGCTTTTTCTGGGTGGATGCTGCAGCTAGGTGAGCAGCCAGAGAATCAGGGATGTAAGTGTTAACATGAAGCTTGTTGAGAGGAAGTACTGCTTCATGTTGCTTTCAGGGAATCATCATATGCACCTCACTGCTAAGGTCAGCAGAAAAAGTCCAAAAATCAAGCTGACTAAATCTGATATCAAGGATTCCTGTATGGTAGAAGAGTTAATGAAATAATGTGTGTGCTGCATAGCTGCCCTCAGCAATTTTCATTTAATCTCTAAGAGTTCATGGATTTTACATGAAGTTGCTACCTCAAATGGCTGTAGGTCAATCCTTAACTTGAGGACTTTCTTGGTAGATTGACAAAAAAACAATTAGCACCATATGTGTGTAATATATCTGTGGTTTAAAATTCTCCAGGGCAGAGACAGGCCAGGACCAGGGCTTCATAGTATGTCCTGTATTCCCCACACATAGATTGAATGACGTGCTTTCCTAACAGCAGCAGGAATTCTTAAGAAAATAATTATTTACTAGAAAATATTTTCTGAGAAATGATGCCAATCTATACAGTGTATTTCATCAGGAGCAGATATATTGAAACTAATTGAACAGAATTCAAAATAAGATAACTTTAAGCCAAAAAAAACCCAAGATATTAACAAGATTGGGAAATATATAAAATAATCAAAGAGAAATGTCCAGGTTACCAAGGGCTTTGAGGTGTGTCATTGGGTTATTTATTTGGTGATTTTTCTCTTCTTATCTGGGCACTCAGTGCTATGAATTTTTCTCTTTATATGCTTTCAAAATGTCCCACAGGTTTTGATATGTTGTATCTCTATTTTTATTTCTAGAAATTTCTTGATTCCACCCTTTCCCTCTCCCACCCCTAAGTTATGTGGCCTTATCTGCTTGTCTATAGTGTCTCCTTCTTCATCTAGAGTTCTCCCAAGACCCATTTTCTCCCTAGCTTCCGCATATTAGAGAGAGCATCCAATTTCTTATTGTTTGTGACTGACCAATCTCACTAAACCAATTAGAATCACTCCAGACTTCCAAAAACAAATCATGAAAGCCAGAAAGGCCTGGAGTAATATATTCCAAACTCTGAAAGAAAACAGCTTGCAGCCTAAAATTTTATACCCAGCAAAACCATCTCTCAAATTAGATGGGGAAATAAAAATTGTCTAATATACATGATGTATATTAGCAAACATATCAAAGTCAATCACTAAGCCAAAAGTGAGAAGGAGGAAGGTAGAGGAAATGGAATGGAAAGTGAGTGAAAGTAAATTGGGTGACGTGTGAATGTCTAATTCTACCATCTTGTATACCATTAAGATGTATGACTATAATACACCAATAAAAAAATTAAAAAAGAAATGTCCAGTTTAAGTTATATTGCATTGAAACTAAGTATCTATATGTTTAAATGTATAAATAGTAATACAAAGGCATACAAATTATAGGATGGGTACCATTGGGAAATAAATTAATGCACTCAAAGATCTGATTGTGGAACTTTTCAAGGAAAATAGCACAAAAGAATAAAGAGATGAAAAATATGAAATAACATATTTAGGAAGATATAATACTGTCCAAATGACCCAACAAAGGGAAAAGATTTTGAGATGAGATAAAACACTTAAAATATAAATGGTAACAATTTATGAAAACCAACAAATATAATATTATTTAAATTAAAATTACTCAAATGTACAAACAATACTAAACTTAAAATGTCAAAAATAAAAAACACATAGATTACTTTTAAAGAAACAAAAATCAAATTTAACTTAAACTTAATAGCATAAGTAACATTATTTTCTGATAAAATAAGTTAATACTTATAAATCATCAAATAAAAATACTTCTAGTATTAAATGTGACATCTAACAAATGGTTTATGCATATATATATAAACAAATGCTATTGTGCATTATTAGCCTTAAAAGACTTTCTAGTAAAAATTGCCCCACCTCAAATATAGCCAAAAACAACACAAAAATTATTCAAGAATCATTACAAAGTTGACCACATATTGTATTCTTACTGCTATCTAAATATAACACTTGAAAAATAGCTAGACCAAAAATATAGAATTAGAAGAAGAATAAGCTACAGTGATGTAGATAATATCCATAAAAATGGATAGAAAGACCAAAGCAATATTAAAAAAGTTAGTAGATTATCTTACCTCCTTATACTTTTGCTTTATGATGTAATTATTTTGTTTTGTTTTACACTTTTATTAAATAACATTGTCAAATAAATTATTTATTTATGTTTTCAATAAACATTTTCTTCTAGTGTATTTCACTAAAGTGATAAAAAAAGAAAAAGAAGAAGGTAATGAAAGAAAAAAGTTGTTCTTTCTAATCTTCTATTGATAAGCCAATGGGTATAACTCCAAGAGTATCTTTTTGTGTTTATTTTTCCTTTCCCTATAACTATTCTGAAATGGTACATCATCTTCACCAGCACTTGGACAAATGGCCAGCTACAACCAAACAATCTGTTTGTTTAACACTACAGAGGCAGAGCCTACATCTGAATTCAGAAGACCTTTTTACCAAACATTTCTGGCTACTTAACACTGGATTCATTTTGATACAGTTTTTTAAAATGTCCTTGACCATAATACATTTATTTTTAAAATAGTAGTTTAGTTTAGTTAACTTTTTGGACATGATTTCCAGAATTCTTATAATTAAGTTTATGATTCTATTTTATTTTATAAACTAAATAGCAGCTGAAAATAAGTTGAAATTATGTACTTTTATAGTATTTATTTAATATATTTTGTACCAATTGTACAGTACACCATAAACAGTACTTCATGTATAAACTATCTTTATAGATGACTAAATACTACTTATTTATTTTAATAGAAAACTGGCATTTCTGAAGTAATTAATTCCTTAATGAACTTGAAGTCAATTCTAGAGTTTTTAAAAATAGTCACTGTTTAAATTCATAATTAACTTTAATAATCCAAAGAGAAAATATGATAAATTTAATAAGCAAATAAAGAGAAATTTATCCATACTGCGAAGAAAATTAAATTAAACCCTAAAATAAAAAGTAAAAAAGGAAAGGACAGATAATAGAAACAGAAAGAAAAATAGAGAGAATTTTTTATTGGTATTTAGTAAGATTATTCATCTGTACAGTGATAGATCATAGACATACAGGGTCAATGAAATCCAGAAATAGTTGAAATAAACCCACACACTAGTCTAAAATGAGCAATAGTGTTTTGAGAGTTTCATCTTGCAGGCATTTGCCTAGGTTATTGTTTTTCTATTCTTAATAACCTGTAATTCTTTCTGAGTGGAATCTCATAAACACACTATGTAAATAATTAATTGAGTGTTTCAGCATTGTTGTTCTACATAGTCTATTAGCATTCATTGATTCTATAAAAGTCTTTTATTTTCCTTTCTCCCAGGAACCTTTGTACTTTTCTATTTAGTTCATTTAGACCTTGATATTTATTCATTATCAGCAGAGCTAGCTTTGAATAAATGCAATAGCAACTGCACAATATTCCCATTTTGTTTTATCCAGAGAAAACAAATCCACCTAAGATTCTTTGACCTCATCAGTATTATTATTCTTCCTCTTTGAAACTGAGTTGTTGTTGGCTATCTTTGAAGATATTAGACTAATAGATTGCCTAACTCTGTGTCCATACACAGGCGCACACAGAAACATAGCTATAGCTATAGACATACATAACTATATAGAAATAGGAGGAAAAAGAGAAAAAAAGGAAAAAAGAGACAGAGATAAAGAAGGGAAGAAGAGGAGAAGAAGGAGAAAGGAAGTGGAGAAGGAAAAGGAGGAAAAAGAAGAAATAGTAATAGAAATTAAAATGGACAAGTTGCATTAGGAAAGTTGATCAAGAAAAAACACTTTACAAAGAAAATACTTGAGAATCAATCTGTTTATGTTATTAAAAATCTCAATTTTAAACAAAGAGGAGGATGTAAGCAGTAGTTCTGCAGGCAACATTGAATCAGGAATAAGAGGGGAAAGGAATCTTGACTTAATTATTCAGCTTAGTTAGTGCTAAGTATTAAAAGGTACAGTAATCCTGTGGCACAAAGTCATGGAATACCAACATTAATTATTGCTAAAGGACACCTAGAATGAAGTGTTCATTGAAGCAAGACTTGGGGAACAGAATTGCCATAGGAAGCAATGATACCAGAAATTTAAGAAATGTATGGCAGGGTGTTCACTTACAAAAAAATTATAATCTTATCTGGGCATGGTGGCGCACGCCTGTAATCCCAGCATTTGGAAGGGAGAGAATGGAGGAGCACGGTTTATGGACAGCCTCAGCTACTTAGGCCCTCTGCAACTTAGTGAGACCCTGTTTCAAAATAAAGAATAAAAAATAGGGCAAGGGGTCTAGCTCAGAGGTCAAATGTCCCTGGGTTACATCCTCAAACCCGCAAAAAAAAAAAAAAAAAAAAAATCATAATCTTTTTTTTATACCACTAAGTTCAAAAGCTTCCTAAATGCATTCTAAATTTGTTCTGTAGATATTGAAATAGATCTCTATTTTTAATAGCTCCAAGGCTGATTCACCAAGATCCAAGAAGTTTGAGGTATCAGGAAATACTCTGAGAAACAACGGAATTTTAAAATTAGAATTCTGAATTTGAGGAATTCAGAAGACATGATGTAGCTATGCACCCTGACTCATTCTCTTATCCTTTATCAGTAACCAATTATTTGCTAATTTATCAGGCTGTTTCTATCTTTCTAGAAAAATTTCAAACATTTGTGCTTAAGTGTCTACAAAGGGACTTTGATTTAATTGGCTTGGGGTATGACATTGGCATCAATAATCTTTACAAGCTCCACAGGTAATGATAATGTGCACTTGGTGTTGAAATACACTGACTCACAAGGGGTTTTGTTTGTTTGTTTGCTTGTTTTTGTTTTTCCTTAATGAGCAAATTGGAACAGCTGGGAATGATTTTAATTGCTTCATACTTGGCTGACTGGAACCTAATTCACCTATGGCACCAAGTAAATGAATTTGAAATGCCAAATATTCCTTGATACATACACAAAATAATCCTAACAACTTGGGGGATAAAAATGATGGATTGAATTTAACATGTAGGATATGTACAACCATTACTCAAATATGCAATTTTTTTGTAAAATTTGCAATTTTTATTGTATTTCTTTTTTTATTAAATGTTGTTATAAATCACTTTAATCCTAGGATGATGGTCAGAATTGAATAAATGAATAGCGTTAAGTAGGTAAGAAAATTACCTGACACGTATTTAACTATATCTATAAAACTCCTAGAAATAATCATTTTGGTGCTCATAATGATAATGTTAAGAACCCCAAGGGAGAAAGAAAACCCTTTATCAAAACACCAAGAATATCTGGGCATGGTGAACACTTTTAATTTCAGTACTTGAGAGACCAAGACAAGAGAATTACAGGCTCGAAGCCAGCATCAGCAACTTAGAGAAGGCTCTCAGAAACTTAGTGAGACTCCATTACCAAATAAAAAATAAAATCGGGCTGGGAGTTAACAGTTTCACTACGAACTATGAGGAAAAAATACCTTGGTTTTTCTTGGAAGTTGACATGATTTCTGGACCACAATATACTTCTACTTACTGCTTTACACTGGTTACAATACTGTAATACTGTATTACAGCAATCAATTTCAGTGAAGTATCTGTTAATCTTATTTTTACAATTCTCGAGTAGATGTTTGGAACAGTTATTCCCAGGAATGAAACATCTGTCCTACTGCCTTTCTCATTTACTCAAAAAGTTGTTTGTAAAATAAAGTTTCACGAGGAAGATTTTGAACTTATTGGTATAAAAAAAACTTTTGGAAAGAAGTACATGAAAATTCATGAAGAAGCACATGAAAACCTTCTGGCATGTATTTGGAGTATGAAAATATTTATGTTTATGAATGGTTACTAAAAGTTTCCCCATAGAGACAAAATGACCTTTCCCTGGATGCAAGTCCAGGCTATTCTTCCATGGCTATCTGCTTTAATTAAGGAATTCACTAATACTGTGACTATAATTAGAGCTGTAGACTGTTTTAGCTGGAAGACATACACTTCCTTATCCAAAGTGAACCCAGTTATCTCTTTAAAGGTGCCTAATATTCCAGCAACAGTGACCAAAGGAGAGCAGACAGCATAATACTGTGTTCCTCAGGAAGGCAGTGATAGATTGATCACTTTGGACATTTGCAATTAAGAAGAAGATTTTTATTAAATCTTGTTGTTGTATGTGGGTTACATTATAAAGTATTATGCTATCTCACACAATAGAACTACTTTAAAGAATATAACTCTGCAGTGCAAAAGTAAGACAGTAGCTTAGGCTTATGGGCTGCACTGTTCATTTCTATTCCGGTTCACCCAGTTGAAGCTAACTCAGAAAAGCGAGATGCTCCATTAGGATTTCCTTGGTTTCAGGTGTTATCCAACAGGATGAATTACATGCTCTGAATAAACTTGTGCTGTACTTTCTACACTCCAAATACGTGGGCATATACCACTACGAATAAAAATCCAGGTGGCACATTTTATGATTTTTCCTAATGATGTATTTCCAAAATTATTGATTTCTATGTCAGCATCCAGGAACTTTATTTGATAAAATGTTTCAGTAAATTAGAAAGTAATGCTTCCAAAAGAAAACAATACTATTGTTATTAAATTGGAAGGTAAGATTTAACCTTGTTTTTTTTGGACTTCTTATCTCTCAAAAATGAATGGAAAAAAGGGAGGGGATAGAGTCATCTCACAGTATTGAATCTAACTAAAAATCAGAGAGAGGGTATAACTAAAATACAAGAAGCAAAACATCTGAGTAGGACAGAATGGAACCGTTGAGGTCTTTATTATGCTAATTAGCACTGCTAAATTGTAGGCGAAGTTTCTTCATCTATACAGAGATCCTGACAATAAGGTTTCAGTTATGTCAGCAGTCAAAGTTCCAGTCATTGCTCTGAATGAATAAATAATTTAAGCCAACTCAGTGATCTTCAAAAACAAAGCAAGTGTAGAAATGTGTGAGATGTCATAAGAAAAGGCTTCAGCCTTGCTATCAATTGCAGAAATGAGGACTTATCCCCATTTATCAATCACTTCCCTTTGAATTTTATGTATGCATTACATATTTGAGGTAACTCCTTTCCATTCTTCTTAAACTAGGATTAAAACAGAAATAGGAAAGGAGTAAATGTCACCAAAAATCTAGGACAAAGTATTAGCTGATACCAGGTATTTTTCTTTTGAACTGGAGAGAGAAGCAAATCTTAAGTTGATCATTGCACTATGTGATGGGCAGTAAATTATATATTTGATGTTTCTTTATAGAAAAAATGATGCATTTAGATTTGAGATAGAAATGGAATGAAATGAATTAGGTCTTATTAGAGTTCTTACCATGTAAGTTTGTATATTTCCTGACCTTTTTACTGAATGAATTCTAGTGGGAGATAAAGGCCACAGAAATCAGAAGGCCATTTGTTTATCCTAACTAATCCTTCACCCACCACACAAAAATTCAAGAGAGATATAAGCAAATTACAGACTCAACCTG
Organism: Muscardinus avellanarius; assembly: GCF_963383645.1. Classification (NCBI taxonomy): domain Eukaryota; kingdom Metazoa; phylum Chordata; class Mammalia; order Rodentia; family Gliridae; genus Muscardinus; species Muscardinus avellanarius. The sequence goes on along the minus strand of NC_137791.1, from coordinate 110,859,931 downwards.
TTAATTCAATTTAGGAATTTTGACTTTAAACAAATAATTTTATAATGTAGGTTCTGGGCTCTATTCCTCCTAGCAGAAAACCCAGATCTTAGAAAGGGTGGCCAGTGTGGTCCTGATGACACCAGAACTCATTTCTACTAATGAGTTCTCTATGTGACTTTGTTTTCTTTGCCACCCAGAACCCATGGGTTTGGGCCAAAATTTTTTTTAATCATTAGTTTTGTCTTTCTAGTTATTCTGAAACTTAGTGGCATCATTGATATGATTATGTCAACTGGAGTCAAATTCAAAGATTTAAGATTTACCACAAAATTGTTACCTAATATATTTGTATAGGGAGCTCAAGTAAATTCTGGTTTTGGAACAGGCATTTATGAGAATGCAACCTAAGAAGAATGGTTGATACTTAATTTGAGGTTAAACCTAGAGATCATATGCTGGTGCTGCTTTTTCCAGAAAATAAGCTAAATTTTAGAAGTGATCAAATTTATTGAACTCAAATAATAATAACATATTGAACATTCACAATCTATTAAACAGAGACCTAGCTAAGTTCTTCAAATGAATGATTTCATTTAATCCTAAAAACATGTTGAAGAAGATTCTGTTTTATATAAAATTGTGCTCCCTTTTGGTTTGCTTTTTATGACTATCTTTATTTTCCTTGCTGGCTCATCGGTAATAACTATTTTTTTTAGTTTAATATTAAAATTTATGTTACAGAACTTACATATCATGATTTTCTATCAAGTGATATCCAAGAATCATATGGAGAATACGAGGAGCTAAATATATAACGTTTGAGCTTTTTACTTCTTCTTTTAAATGTGTTAGATGAGAAATTAATATAATTACATTTGTCCTCTTTTGGCTTTTATATGGTTGTTGTACAGTTTTATAGACATGTAAGTTCTAGATTACTTTGTTGTTATTCTTAAATTGGGAATTTAACCATCTTTGCAAGATAGTGAAATAATGAAATTATACTGTTCTTGTAGTTACTGTTTCTGGTGCTGTTTATTGTTTTTGGAGCTCCAGTCTTTCACCTTGATTTAGGATAAAAGAAATAAATAGGTAAAAAGGAGATAGAAAGAGAAAGGAAAAGTAAAATATAACTTTAATATAAAAAAACTAGAGCTGAAGTGCTTTAACTCTTACTCCTCAGATCAGTTTTCTTTCCCAGGCCTGTCTCTCTCAAATTTCTGGGAAATCTGTATATCCTAGGGTTAACTGAAAAAGACTATAATTGCCCTGTGTATTGTTAACAAGAAGGATACAATTTCTTGAAAACTTTTAAATTAGGACACACTGCTTTGTCAATCAGAAAATGAGGACCTCCTTCATCCTGAGGACCCTAAATCTGACCAGACCACCAGTTCCCCAGAAACATCTCCAGGACTACTAGACTGAGATAATCCTTTCTAAATCTGACCATATTACCAGACCACCATAAACTGCCTCATGGTCTTCTGGACTGAAATCATCCTCACATAACTCCCCTAGCACACCCCTCACAAAAGATACCTATAGAAAAAGCCCTTACTCCTCAAAATGTCACTCTCCCTCTTGAGATAGCCTGCACTCTCACTTGAATTTATTTTTCCTACTTTCATAAATAAACCTCTGTGTCTTTGTCTGATGTGTTCTGAAATTCTTTGTCATGTTAGCCAAGGACCCTGCCGATCCTGAGTTTCTGAGTTGAGGGATGGACCCATTACCCTAATGACCTTGCATAATTTTCTTTCTGCCTGCCTTTAGGATTGCATTGCATTTATCTTTTTCTCATCCACACTCAATACTGGAGATTCAACTTGTACTTTTCTGCTTCCCTCCTTCAGAGCAGCCATAAAGTATATTAGGCCGCTTGGTATTATGATAAAAAAAAATAAAACTGATAATTTCTAAAACATCCTTTTTCTTACTAGTTTTATATTAAATAATTTTATTGATATTTATTCAAGGCCACTGATTTGTTCTTGTTTAATGTTTAATTTCTTATTTTCTATGTATTTCCATCTTATTACAGGTTATAATTTCTGCTTTCAACGTACACTTATTGCTTTAATGTTAGATATTATAATTTACTTAATTGGATATTGGATATTTTTCATTCTAATAATCTTGAAGTTTGTTGTTGTTATTGTTGTTTTGTTTTGTTTTGTCTTGAACCCAGGGGAATTTTACCTTTGGGATACACTCCCAGTTTTTTTTTTTTATATTTTTGTTTTTAAACAGGGTCTCACTAAATTTGTAAGAGTCTTACTAAGTTTATGAGGCTGGCTTCAAACCTGGGATCCTCCTGACTCATTTTCCCAACTACTGGGATTACAGACACGCACAACCATGCCTAGACTATTTATTCTTGAGTTTTTTGCCAGAGCCAGCCAGTAAAAGTACGGGTTCTGAAGAATTTGATTCTCAGAATATTTAATTTATTTTAACATGGGGGAGCCACCAGCCTACTATCTCTACTGGCCGACCCCTGTTCTTGGGTCAATATTTCCTATTGGTCGATGACTATACCAGGGTCAGTATTCTCTATTGCGCCGATGCTGGGTTTGTTTTTCCAGAGGTATTTATACAGTCACAGGTCAATCAATATCCTTGTGATACCACCACCAGAAAACAATAAAGACCAATACAAAACACATTTATTACAGATAGGTTAATCAGTACCCTTGTGCCATCACCATCTGATCTACTCCCCAAACCTTGTTGACTCTGGGCGAAGGAAAATCAGCCGAGTCAGAGACACAAATCTAGGGGGAAGCCTTAATGGCTCCCCACAGTTTTTATTCCAGATGGTGCTGTGTTACGTGGAATAAGTTTGAACCTTTAACTTCTTGTTTTTAAGTTGTGTTATGTAATATGAGTAATGCTTACAATAGAATAATTTTTACCTATTATTGAGGCAAAATCACTACAAATAGTGAATGTCCCATGAGTTATGAAGATTTCCACAATGGCTGATAGAAACTGAGGCTAGCATATGCCTTTTTAAAGGAAGAACACTGCTAATCAACAACCTCCTAAAAACTCAAAAAGAAATGAGAATTTCCAGAACTTGACCTTTGTGTATCCAAATTTTAATTTTTTTTGTTTCAAAAACAGTACAAGTTTTACAAACATTAAAATCAACAACTGAGGTATATAGTGGTGTTTATTTGTATTAGATTGCATCAGATTTACCCTCTGAACCAATGTTACTAGTGTGTTAATGCCTCTTTAACATAGAAATGCCAATTATTGAAAATTGCCGAATATTTATTGGAGGCATCATGATTACTTGGCAATGAAAAATGTTTAATCTAGCTATTAGCATCACCACAATGTAGCAAAGTTTTTACTAGAAGTCAGTATAAGTTAAATAACTGGATCATTCTAATAAATGCTTCCAATTTTTCAGACTGATAGGAGAAATCTAGTAGCCAGGCTAGCAAGCAAATATCTAGCAAGTAGTACATTTCTAATAATGAAAAGGATAATTATACTTCTTTCACACAGCTGTAATTGAATAAATCTAATTGCTTCTTCTGCTTAACTTTAATGCTAGGTTTCAAACTGTTGTATGGACAGAAAAGCAACATTAGAGAAATTACTCTACTGTTGCATTCTTTCCTATACAGTGGTTTGAACTCAGGCAATAAAGTTAAATGGAAAAGGCTCTATACTTGGTTTTCAATTATAGCAAAGGCAGGGAGCCACAATTATCCCTTTCATTACCATGATGCTCTTCACTGCTGCCTGGGCAAAACCTCTTCACTGTTGTTGTTTGATGCTGCTGTGCCTCTCAAAGTGAAGAGCCCTCAAAAAGCAGAGGTTGAAAGTAAGAGAACAAATTACAGAGATGGGAAATATAAAAAAATGAGAAAAAATAGATAAAAAATAAAAGCAATGGTGACAAAATTGTATTATTTGCTAGATTGATTTCCCCAAACAGTAAAAATCGAAGACTCTTGGAAAGGTTTAGTCTTTGTTTCAAATTTTAATTGTGATGCTATTGTAACTTAGCTATTTAAAATGTAAAGTTATTCATACAATGAATACTGAACTGTTTGAGAGTATTCCAATGACATTTGAATAAACATATAGTATTCTTCTATTTAAAGATATCTGAAACTTTTTTCAAGGAGTTAGAGAATACTGAATTATTTATTATTAGGCTTTTCCTCTCAGTCAACTATTTCACTGTCCAGCTCCACACATTTACACTAATTTGTTGTTAATCATATGTCATACTGCCTTTTTTGATAGTTTCATATCCCACATGCTAATTCTGTGTTTGTTTTAGTCAATTCAAGCTTCTGTAATGCATTAACATGGACATTTGTTTCTCACTGTGCCGCAGGATAGAGGTGTCAGATCAGGGTGCCAGCATGATCAGGTATTTGGTGATTATTTTTTTCCTGAGAGCCATCTTCCTTTATCTTCATGTGGTGGAGAGCAACGCAATGATCTTTGTTCTCTGTATCCCCTTTTAGGGAAATAATCGATTTACAAAGGCTCCACTGGATGCTCTTATAAAGTTCTCAATGTGTCCACCTTCAATTACAATCATATTGGAAATTTAGGCTTCAACATATGAACTGGAAGGAGGACACACAAATATTTATTCCACAGCAATGCATTCAGTTGGTGAAAAAACAAGGTTAAAATGCTACTCAATCTTTAATTCATTAAAAGTCAAACTTTTTATTAAAATTGTCACAAATAAGCACATATTTTAATATAAATCTATTAAAGATCAGTCCTAACTCTTTTTATTTTTTCTCTATTACTGGGGATTGAATCAAGAGGCATCTAACTCTGAGATACATGCCCACCTTAATTTTTATTCTTTATTTTAAAATAGGGTCTAAGTTGCCGAGGGCCTCATTAAGTAGCTGAAGCTAGCTGCAAACCTTTGATCCTCCTGTCTCAGTCTTCCAAGTACTGGGATTATAAGTGTGTGCCACCATGCCAGGCTGCAGGTTTACTCTTGAATGTCTCTTTCCAAGGAAATCTGAGGACTCGGTGTAAGACCTATTAGTTTTTTTAAACTTTCTTGAATAAGTACATGTAGGAGGCAAAGCACATAGCACATGTATAGATTCATGTACACATATATACACCCATTTAAGAAACTCATGCATATATACAAAGATATGCAGGCACTTTACTAATATATTAATATATTAAACTAAATATAAACTAATTTATTAAAAATGAAACTAATTCATTTAAAGCTATCAAAGAATTTTAGCACCTCTCCTTCTACAAAACAAAAGTTTACAAGGGTTTAGTAGATTTCTATAGAGAAGACTGTTTCTTCACAGCTTTCAGATAAAAGAAGCCCACAATTAAGACAAAAAAATCCATTCCATACTTTTAAAAGGATAAATAAATGATCACATCTATATTATATATTCATTTGCAAATATATTATAGATAGAACTTTATAATACTTTCTAAACATTATTATTACTATTTCAAGTATTATGGATCAGTTATTTGGTATGATACGGAAATAAAACAAAAACATAAAAATTATGCATTTTAAACCATTAAGGTAGTAATGATCCCAGAGAAAGTATCTGTGTATTAAAACAATTTGCATAATTTTTTATTCACATGTTTATGATTTTGAGCTTCTATCAGTAATAAGAATCACAGAAAGGGTTTGTTTGATATAATTCACCTCTAGTAATAAATATCTCATTTTCATTTTTTATTTATAATGTAAGCAAGGTTTTGTTTTATATAAAAATGATTTGCAGTTTTAGACCATTGTCTATTTCTAGAACTTCTATTAAAAAACTTTTTATTTCAGCATTGAATATTAACGTTCATTTAATACTATATTTTGTGGTACTACTCATATTAAACTACCTATATAAAATCCTCAGGTAATTTTATTTTAAGATAAAGGTTATATAACAATGACAACAATTTTCAGACAAAAATTATATAAAAATTTGCATAAAACATTTGTTTTACACTAAATTTTAATGAGTTGAAATCTATTACATTAACTTTGCAAATTATAAACTCATATATACCTGAAATTTTTTCTGATTGTAACAAATAAAAGTTGTTAAAATAGATACTAATACAATTATGGTAAATTGCTTTATAGCTGAGAGCAAAAATGCATTATCAATATTACAAAAAAACAAAGGTAAACACATCCAGTGTTGTATATATTTACATTCCTATCACTATACTTTATTATGATGTATAGTTATAGTGCACCAATAAGAGCATATTGAGAAATATAGAAAACACTTACCTAAAATGAAAAGTTTTATGCCTAAGTAAATGGCTCAGGGATTCAGAAATAGCTTAACTGAAATAGCTTGTCTCAGGTTCTCTCATAAAGTTCCTGAATTGTCATCTGTAATAACAAAAGTGATGGAGGTTGTGGATTATTTCCAAGATGGCTCATGGACATGCTGGTGGGTTTATGGCAGTTATTGATAAGGCTCTCATTTTAGTCCTATATGAGTTTTTCAGTGTTGTTGGAGTGTCCTCACTATAGAATAACAGATTTCCAAAGTAAGGTTCCAAGAATGAGAACAAAAAAGTAGTGAGATCTTTTATTTTCTAATCTTTATAGCCACAAAATATTATTTATTTCTGTCATATTTTATTCACTTAGAAGCACTAAATCCAACCCAATTCAAACTAAAGAAAACTGGTGTACTAAAGAGAAAACAAAATAAACGTTTTTGAGATTATATATATATATTTTTTTTTTTTTAATTTATCTCAGGAGCATTCTACCTCCAAGCTACACTCTTAGCCCTATTTTTTATTCTTTATTTGAAACAGCGTCTCACTGAGTTGCAAAGGGCCTCATTAAATAGCTGAGGCTGTCTATGAACCGTGATCCACCTGTTGAAGCCTCCCGAATGCTGGAATTACAAGCATGTGCCATCACATCCGGCAAGATGCTGTAAAACTATCACAAGATGTAACCTAACTTCATTTTGACATCACTTTTAAATATTAACATATAAATAAATAAAATGCTTGATTGACATAGTTTTTTTATGATAAATTTAAAAGGAAACCATCTTTAAAATGATTGTAGTTGTTCTAGGAAATTTTTTTATTTCCAGGTAGTTAGATTTAATTTGATATCATTCCAAAATTTGGTAATTTGAACTGTAATATTAATTTATTAACATAAATTTAAAAATTTTGTTAAGAAGGCTTACCAGATGTTTTTACATGTGGTTAGAAATTGGCTACTTACTGAAAATTTAGGCAATTGATTTATGTATATTTAACTAAAATCATTTTATTATTACCTAATTTAAAAGTTTTAAAATCTACTAAGAACCAAGGGGCATTTGACCTCCGAGCTACAGCTCTTGCCCTATTTTCTATTCTTTACTTTGAAACCAAGTCTCACTGAGTTGCAAAGGGCCTCACTAAGTAGCTGAGGCTGTCCATGAACCGCGATCCTTGGGTCTCAGCCTCCCGATTGCTGGGATTACAATTGTGTGCCACCATGCTCTGCTTACTATTAATCTTAATAGTTTTTATACAAAGTATTTAACAGTTAACTAAAACATTAGTAGAATAAAGAAGTAAAACCATTTAATATCTAAGCTTTACCATAAATTTGGTAGGGCATAAAGCCAGGCTTCAAAACTCAAAACTGTTTGGCTTAGAGGTGTCTTTCATTTTGTATTGATACAACAAATATTAGATGTGAGTTCTTTATAAAGTAAACATATTTTTTTGACTGATGATTATGGTAGCTGGAGAGTACATGGCACTAATATTCTGGTGAGGGCCCTTGGCTGAATTAAAACAAGTCACATGGGAAAGTATTGGAGAAGGAACTGGCTGCATGAGTAGAGGCTGGGGACATGAGGTGGCTTTGTTTTGGAATAACCTACTATCTTGAGGATTAGCGCACTCAGTGAGGCAAACACCAAAGGCAAACTATTTTTTTTTTTTTTTTTTTTTTGCGGTACAAGAGATGGAATGCAGGGGCATTCTACCTCCGAGGTAAACCCCCAGCCCTATTTTTTATTCTTTATTTTGAAACAAGGTCTCACTGAGTTGCAAAGGGACTCACTACATAGCTGAGTCTGTTCACGAACCAAGATCCCCCGGGGGTCTCAGCCTCCCAAATGCTGGAATTACAAGCATGCATCATCATGCCTGGCTCAAATTTTTTAATTTGATTATGAAATACTAAAACAAACTCAAGTGATAGCTTTTTAAAGGAGAAAAGCAAGAAAGGACAACAAAATCTAAAATTCTGTTGGGTTTCCAAACAACTACATTTAATTTTCCATGATTTTATCTAAAAATCCATTTCACTAGCCTATAGTAAAGAAATAATTTTGTAATAATTAAGAAAATTACAGGTAATGAATTGAGAAAACATATGTCTCATGAATTCTTAGTGATTACCACGATCATTTTCTTCAATCCTGAACAGATGAAAATTCCATAAGATATATTAGTAAGTACTCGTTACAATTTATGAAGGCATTCTCACAAGAATAGCAACCTCAGGATCTCAGGTAAAAAAAAGAGGCCTTTGGAGAAAACTTATACTTAGCATTTCTGAGCTGTAGTTGTTTTTCCACCTTATTTATATCCACTTTCTCCCTCTTTCCACTGGGAGAATTAAACAGCAATTTTACTCACTGGGGCAATTAGCTCATCATTCACTTCATTTCAAATGGAATGTTGATGTTAAATAGAACCCTTTAACCATTACAATGGTCATAAAGAATATATTGTTCTTGTAAAAGATATATTGATCTCTCTGGAATGTCACATTATGATTATTTGCAATTATTTATATTTAAAATGTGTCCTAAACAACCTAGGCCCCCATTCATCAACAGATGAATGGTTTGCAAAGTTATGGGAAATACACACAATGGAATTCTATTCGGCTATAAAGAAGAACAAAATCACGTCATTCGTAAGAAGATGGAAAGGGTTGTAAAGCATTATGTTAAGTGAGATCAGCCAAACACAGAAAGAGAAGGGACATATGTTTCCTCTAATATGCCCAAACGAGTGAGCAGTGGGGATACTAGAGGGACTCCAGATAATGGAAGGGAAATCTCAGCAAAGTTTGAATGGAAAACTAAGAGAGGAAGGAAGCTGAACTTGATTGATGAGCGCCTATTTCCAAATAGGTGTAAAAGTACGAATACAGCAAGGTTAGCCTGGGTATTAAGTATCGGGAGGGGGGAAGGGAAACGAGGGGGAGAGAGGGCACCAAATACAGATTAAATGTATAACATTTACTTTCAATAAAATAAATTAAAAAATAAAATAAAATGTGTCCTAAAACTTTAGGAGAATGTGGGAATGCAACCAGGATCTGAGGTGGGGCATGGCTAGAGGAGGTGAGTCTTTAAGGTCATAGCCTTGGGGACTATTTTTATCCCTAGGTCCCTCCTCTCACTCTCTGCTTATTTCTCACTCTCTTTTAGTCACCATGAAAAAAAGAAACTAGTCTTGTTTATCTTTCAGTCCTTCTTCTTCCAGTTTCCTGTAGATGGTACTACCAGGCTAGAGTAACTCAAGATGAAAGCTCAGATTCCAATTTATTATTTTTTCACCAATGCATTATAAATGTATTATCCCTTCCCTGACTATCTTGCATTTTGGTGACTTTAAAGTTTCAATTCTGGGAGAATGAAAATAAGGTAGTTTTTAGTTAGGAGGGGTGTAGCCATATTGTGAGTTCAGAATATCATAGGTTCCTATCCTGTATCCTTTGTAAAGATTTGAGTTTTACAATCATAATGACTTGGGCATGGGGTGAACTATTAAGGTGCTTGGAGAGACAAAGCAGTGAACAATAAATGAATATAGTGATTATTGGTTGGCACCATTTTCTACTTTGTATTTTTCTTCAAGTTTATTTCTCTGTTTTTTTTTTATCACAATGAATTTCAAGGTACTAAGGTATCAATTAAATAACTTATAGATACAAAATTTGATTCTATAATTTTCAATACTTTGGGTAGAATGGTAATATTTTGCATATTACTTATTAACTAGTTATTTAAATGTGTAATTTAAATGTGTGCTAATATAGAAATCCTAAAATCCCAGTCTTAGTCTCTTGTTTTAAATAATATTTTATCATTTGTATGTGAACAGAATTTATCTTAGCATCTTCAAAATAAATGCCCTAAAATGAAAATAGTCATCATCCTATCTTAAAATATAAATAACTTTCACAAAGTTGAAAGCACAATTTATCTCCTGTGATGAATCAACCTTGATTACTTCTAATTAGATCATCTTTTTGTGCTATTCCTCCAAATAGCTTAGAAAATAATGTTTTACTCTTTTTCCCGTGGCTAATGAAAGTTTAACCTGCCTATAATTACTTGCTGCATTATATGTCCCACTTTCTGAACAATCAGGTTATGTTTACTTGAAATTATACACTAGAGTATTTCTAAATATAACTTAAAATGTATTAATTTCTTTCTTATTTTTCTAAACCCTTAGGTCTCTGAATTGGACATATAATCATTAAATTTTAATAAATCCGAACTTTGCTAACTTTGTGTAGCTGTCCCTCAAGTCATATGCTCTCATATAAAGAATGCATCTTACACATAAATTAATCTTGGTCAAGGTCACAGAACGTGTTTGTATTATTTCTCAGACAATAACACAACACCTTGATTAAAGTTCTGGCAATTTATCACGATAATGTGCTTTTTACTCAATTGTCCAACAACAACAAAAAATACTTAAAAATAGTTAATAGCCCTATGCATCTTCTTAATATTGTAACAAAATATGTATTACTAATAATGGTAATCAGTTTAATTTTATCTTCCTTAATGTTTTCATTATAAAACTCCACAAATTAAAAATGTGATAATATTTTATTTACTTATTTATTTGCTTTTTTGTGGTACTGGAGATGAAACCCAAGGACATTCTACCTTCTACCTCTGAGCTACATCCCCAGTCCTTTTTTTATTATTTATTTTGAAACAGGGTCTCATGAAATTGCAGAGGTCCTTATTAAGTAGGTGAGGCTGTCCTTGAACCTACTATCTTTCTGTCTCAGCCTCCCAAATACTGGGATTGCAAATGTGTGCCACTTCTCCAGGCTTTAAAACCTCAATAATTCTTTATATTAGTGGACAGAAATTACTTTTGTTGCCCAATTTATAGTATAGGTATTTAAATACTGACACCTTTCACGCCCCACTTCTGTCCTTGTCCTTCCTAGTCCTCATATTGGCAAAGTAGTGATAGCTTGACAGCTCATTGCTGTGGTTTATATCTACAATGTTCCTCAAAGTTTCTTGTGTTGGAGGTGCCCATTGAAGCAATATTCAAAAGAGGGATTTAGGAAGGTGATTAGATCATTTGGGCCTAGAACTCATCCAGATAATTTCATTGTTGAATTAATTATTAATTAATAATTGGTAATTAACAATTAATAATTAATGATTAGACTCTTGAGAGTTTTATTTTTTAACTACAGGAGGTGAGACCTAGTCAGAGAAAGTGGGTTAGATCTAGGTGGAATATCCTGAGGAACCTATATCTTGTCTCATCCCTACCTCTCTTATAAATAGAAAACACAAAGTATAAACCATGCAACAATAAAATGGCCTTAACGAAAATTAAATATTTCTGTTTTTCAAAAGGTATTTTTGAAGAAAATATACAGGTAAGAAATAAAAATTTATAAAATTGTTTGCATATATTTGAAAAATGACTCATCGATAATAAATGAAAACTTCTTATATACACAAAGTAAAAGAAATTTTACTCAGCCATAAGAAGAACAAAATTACATCATTTGTAGGGGAATGAATGGAACTGTAGAATATTATGGTAAGTGAGATTAGTTAGTCACAAAAAGTAAAAAATTGGATGCTCTTCCTAATATGCAGAAGTTAGGGAGAAAAAGGGTCATAGGAGGAACTCTAGATGAGAAAGATAAATCCATAGATAAGCAAATAAGGTGACTTAACTAAAAGAGATAGGAGGAAGAAAGAGGGAAATTCTCTGATGTATATAATGTACAATAATAAACATATAAAAGTCATTCACTAAGACAAACATGAGAAGGAGGGGGGAAGGAATAAAGTAGAAATTGAGAAGGGCTAAATAAGTGATTTGTATATGTATGCCTCTACCATCTTGTACTCCATTAAGATGTATGACTGCAATGCACCAATAAAAAATTTAAAATAATAAATAAAATAAAGCAATAAATGAATCTTCAAATAAATAAATTAATGCTAAGTTGGGTATGGTAGGGCATGACTATAATCTCAGTATCTGGGAGACTGAGAGCGGAGGATCACAAGTCCCAAACCAATCATAGCAACTTAATGAGGTTCTCAGTAACTTAGCAGGGCCCTATTTCAAAACAAAAAATAAAACTGGGATGAGATGCAGCTCCAGGGATCAATCCCCAGTAACACAGACAAACAGATACACACACACACACACACACACACACACACACACACACACACATTTGATGTATGTATAATAATATAATGTAATATATATAATGTATAATGTCATATATAATATTCACAGATACTTCAAAAGGTAAGCTATGCAAATGGACAGTATAAAAGAATACTCTAGGTCATTAAACATAATTCATCAGCCTTATTAAAATCTTAATAAGATATACCTATTAAAATAGCTAAAATGAAAATGTCTGAAAGAAGTTGACAAATTATGGAAAACTGACACTCTAAGTCATTGTTGGTAGAAATATAAAATGACATATTTTGGATTTTTTTTTTTTTTTTTTTTTTTTTTTTTTTTTTTTTTTAGTACTAGGAGTGGAACCCAGGAGCTTTCTATCGCCAGGCTATACTACCAGATTTTTAAAATATTTTATTTGGAAACAGGATCTCAATAAGTTGCTGAGAGCCTCACTAAGTAGCTGAGGCTGGCTTTGAACCTGTGCTATCCTCCTGTCTCAGTCTCCTAAGAAAAGGGATTACAAGCATGTACCAATATGCCTGGCTATTTTGGAAAATTTTGACAAATTAATATAAAATTCAATCTGAAAGTATAAAATGATACAATGATAGCATTCTGTAATTATTTGGACTTATAATGGCCCCTTAGCCCTCACAAAAACAAGATAACAATGTTCAAAGCAGATTTCAGTTTCTAAGGAGAGGAACCTGGAGGTGTGGCCTTGATGCTTATATCAGGTTCTCTCCTCCCCTTGCTCTCTCCCTGCTTCCAGCCTCCTTAAAAAATTGGCAGAGCCTATGTGTTCTCCTTCTCTTCATTTCCCATGACCATATCCAGAGCTTCAGATACTGGCTTCACATGGACTGAATCCAGAATCTCCAGAAAACTGTGAGCAAATAATTTGTCCATCTTTTAAGTTATGTGGTCATGCCTTTTGGATTATAACAGTAAGAATGTTGACAAAAATTGGTACCAGAGAAGTGGGAATCATGGCTAAATCTATTTATGACCATGTGTTTTGTTAGTCTTTGAAACTAGTTTGAAAGAGGAATTGGATGGGCAAGAATGTGGCTAGAAAGGCAGAAAATAGAGACTGTGCCAGAAAGTTTTTGAGGACAAAGAAGGACTCCATAGAAAAAAAGAGTAGAGGACACACATATTACAACCTGGCTAATGACTTACCATCACTTTACTTATGTCCTGAAATTTTGTATAGGGCTGAATTTAAAGATGATATACTAATTCAGCTGACAAAATAAAATATCAAAGCAGGCTACACTCCCAGACCTATTTTATACTTTTTAAAATTTGGAAACAGGGTTTCTTAAGCCAGCACGGCTGGCTTCGAATCTGCGTGATTCCTCCTGTCTCCGCCTCCCAAGCATGGGGATTACAAGCGTGCGCCACCACGCCTGGTGTCTGTACACTGAATTTAAGAGTGGAAGCAAACCAGAGAGATTTATATGGCTAGAAAAATATCTGTAAGTCTGGGGCCCAGAGAGATGGTATTCTGAAATAAATATGTAATGTAATCAGGGCATTTGAATATTTGCATAAAATGAAAGCAATGAGGTCAGGGCTGTTTATAACTATTGAAAGAATTACAGGCAATTTTGAAGAAAGACACTCATTCCTTCACTTTTGCCTTTATGGAGGCAGACTTAGCAGCTGCCATGATGGGGATAAGCTAAGCCATGCTCAATATGGAAGTTTGTAGAGGGCAATGATTAAAGATTAAAGAGGGTGTGATTTATTTTCCTACCAGTTGTCGATCTTGGTGCTCATGTAATGCTGACTTTGCTGGAAAACAACAACAATAAAAACAACAACAAAAAAATTATGGATTCTTTCCCCCATATTTCAAAGGAAGGCTTGAATAGCCAGGCAACCTGTGGCAGGGTCAGAATTCCTGAAAAAAGGACCAAATGGGGGAATTTGTAAAGCTGTGAGAGTGAAGCTAAGGTTTCAGAGAAAACACCCATGATTTACAAATATCAGAAATATGAACCAACCATGAAGGCAGAAAGCTATGAGCCATGGAATCAGGAGCCATGGAGCTAGATGATGTTTCCCATTGCCATAATCTATACCACAGGGTCCAGGCTGCAGATTGTATCTCACCACCACATGCCCCAGATGATAGAAGTTAATCTCCAGGAACAAATGCTTTTCCTGCTTGTTTTGGCAACCTTCCTTCTTTCTATGCCCAATTTTTCCATTTAGAATGCAAATGTTGACTCTCTACCATAGTATATTGGATACATGTAACTAGCTTTTTATTTTAATTTTAATTTAACTTATTTTTTTTACAAAGACTCAGTAGCCAAGAGTTCACTTTGTATCTCAGAGGATGCTTTCAATTTTGGGACTTTTGAGTAATGCTGGAACTGTTAAGACTGGGAAACACTTAAAGATAGACTAAGTGCTTTTTAAATTATGAGGTGACTGTGAGATCTAGGGGGGCAGAAGAAGAGTGTAATGGTTTAGATTTGGAATATCTTTCTAGCTTTCATAGAAACAAGGTTGCACTGTTGGAAGGAAGGGTTGGTTGCTATGGAGGGATCTTTGGGGGTGTTGCCTTGGGAATGATATTGGGGTCTCTCCTCCCTTTATGCTCTCTCTGCTTCTACCTTTTATGATGTGAGGATCAGAACTCATGTGCTCTCCCTCTCTGCCCTTTCCATGGCCCTGCCTGAGCTTGAGTGTCTGGCCTCACATCTACTAAATAGAGAATTTCACAACTGTGAGAAAATAAATCTTCTTCCCTCTAACAGGTGTGATCTAGTGTTTTAGATTATATCAGTCAAAATGCTGACCCAATTCCAGGTGTCTTTTCCAGAAAAAATAAAGAATATCTTAATGTAAAACTTGTGCATGTGGGTATAATGGCACATGCTTATAATCCCAGTACTTGGTAGCCTGCGACAGAGAAATTGCAGGTTCATGGCCAGCCTCCACTACTTATTGAGGCCCTATGCAACTTAGTGAAACTTGTTTCAAAATAAAGAATAAAATATAGGACTGGGAGTATAACTCAAAGGAGAATGCCCCTGGGTTCAACCCCCATTAGGACAAAACAAACAAACAAACAAACAAACAAAAACCTTGTGCATTAATACTCATATCAACTATAGTGATTATAGTGATTATCTCCCAAACTGAGAACAAAGCATATACCCATCAACAAGTAAAGGGATAAACATTTGGCAATATATGTGTATTTCTTATTCTTATTTCTATAGAATATTGTAAAGCAACACCAAGGCATGGACTACTGATACATGCAATGTTAGAACTTTCAACATGATAAATAAAAGAATTTGAACCAAAAAGAGCAACTGCCATAGATGTGTGTGAGTGATGTAAGGAATACTAGAAATAACTTGCATAACTGCTTTCCACTAATTCATTCACTAGTCCATTCATGATTTAGTCAGAAAAATTTATTTGACTTACTAATAGGCAGCTTCTGTTAAATTTTTATGTAATAACAGAATTACATAAAAATTTAGTGAATAGTGGATTTCAATGTAAATGACTACTGATTAAATATATTAAAGAGAGTTTATTCTATTGTAAATGCATCGATCAATTGAATATAAAACATCATACCTACTTCTGCCTTAACTGACAAAAAATTTACCAATTTTTATATAGTTATGTTAATATAATTAAGATCTTGAACATCAAAGAAAGTGTTAGACATATTTTATTATATACAGCTATTTCTGTTGTTGTCCTGTCATATAGTTGTAAGCAGAACCCAACTTATAAATTACTTACCTCCTTAGTGCAACCATAAGTCCCTCTACTTCTCCAGTCCATCTATTACAGTCTTTGGAGTGAGCCATTGTTTAGTTTTCATAGCACCAGTTATGATGAGTTAGGTGATTGAATTTCTCTAAGTAATGCCTGAAGTAGATAAACTGGGCTTGAAATTAGTCTATGTATGTTTCACATATAAGGTATATAAACATACCTAGTACAAAAATACACAAAGAAACATGCATGAATCCTGGCTAAGATGAACCAAAATATAAGGAACATTTTGTCTTAAAATAATTTATAAAGTTTCTGTATTTTTTGGAAAACAAAAAGTTTCAAATTCATCTAGATTCAAGCCAATATGTGTATCCCTCCACAACTGAGACCCTGTTTTAAAATAAAAAATAAAATAGTGACGGAGGTATAGTTCAGAGGTAGAGTGCAATCTGGATTCAAACTCCAATGCCATCAAAAAACAAACAAACAAAAAATCATCTGGATTTAATAGAAAGATGAAAACTTAAAAATAAGACTAAAATGAATAATAATTGCAGTTCAAATTATCTGAATTTATTCCTTGTTCTCCATTGATACTATTGATAGTTTCGTCTATTAATGTTCTAGTTTATTACTCCATGTTATGTCCTGTCATAAACCATGTAGCTATACTATGCTAAATTATTCATGTAATAACAAAAATTTAAAACATTTAAAATTTTTATATTTTGGGCAGATTCTAGACATATTTTATGTAAAAAGAAAGAAATTATTGTATAAAATGATATAATTTCATAAAAATATACTATTACATTTTTTAAATTTCTATAGTCCTTAGTCATATTTCATCCTGTGATCAGACAATTACAGAACTGATGTCAATAACAACATTGGTGTTGATATTAAATAGATCTCTAAGTATTTCTACAAAAAGAAATGAAATTAAATAATCAGCCATGAGAAAAGATATTATGCCTGCACTGAGGAAATCCACACTCTTTATTCTAAAAGAAACAACAGGGAAAAGTAGGAAAAAATAAGCACAGATGGACTCCTGGCTTTGAAAATTTCTCCTCTTAGTTAATTTCTACCATCAATGTCCACTCTTAGTTGTTAATAGAACAATTCTGTTTTTATTTACAGCAACAATAAGGAGGGGGGAAAAACATCTTTCTGTGGGATTTCCTGTTGTATTCTCCAAAGACTGCACAGTGCTTATGTGGCCAGGTGTGCACCACAGGAAGGAGTTAAGATGAAGCCGTCAGGATGATAACAATCGTGCCTTGATGAGTTCTTGTTATTTTAAGACCCACCTGCTCCAAGTCAGCAGGATTTCTCAGGAAAATCAGAAATGTGTTGGATGTATCCCAAGGCACATAAAAGATTGAATTCAATTCTGTCTAGCTGATGTTTGGAAATTTACAGCAGTGCTGACTGAGCTAAATGTCTTTCTTGCAAAATTCCAGAAGATACAGTGTTGTTTTTGTCAGAGAAAATTACATAGCAGATCCTTGTTAAAAATGTATAAACTCCTCCCTGCCTTCACCTTTCCTTTCTCCCTCTCGTGTTGGAGTGCCGGACATTATCAAAGTAGAAATGTGTTGGGAAGATATCTGATTATTTATGCTGAAAGGCTGATGTCCCTTTACAACTTCAAGGTTAACAGATGATTGACAAATAGCTCACAGTTGTACACCAAACCACAGAGATGAAAGAAAACAGGGAGCTGGGTATACCCCAGCATTGGAGTACATGTTCAGCATGTTCAAGATCCTGCCTTTAGTTCCTAGCATGGAATATAAACAAAGAAACCATGCACATATTAAATATGTGCGTATACTGATGACTCAAGAAAATCAGACTGGATGCTGATACAATTGACATTTTCACATTATTCTTTATACTCTCTATTTTAATCTAATTTAATCAAAAGTATATTTATTAGTTTTATAATCATAATAAAGAGAGTACATGTTTATTTTTTAGGGGGGAATGTTGTATTGAGAAATGTGGAAATTAGAGCCAGAGTCCAAGCTTTATTTAGAAAATTTAAATAAAATAACCTAATATATTAAAAATTGTTTTCTGCAGAATTCCATTTTCTGAATTATAATTTCTATTGCAAAATAGTAAGAATATTATAATAATAATGTTAACCTGACAGCCATAAAATAGGATTTTATTTTAAATTTTATAGAAATATATATATATATATATTTCAAATGTTATTCTGAACAATAGTTTTCTCAAAAAGATAACTCAAGATAAGATAGTATTAGGTGATGACATAATAGAACAAAGAGTGTTTAAAAAACATAAGGTGAAACTCAGATGAGAAATTTAATAATAAAAACCATATACCTACTTTTTGTACAAGATGAAAATTCACACTGACATTTTTACAAAGATCACAAAGAGAAAGAAGTGCAATCAGTACATGCCATGAAATGGCTGTAAAATTATAAAAGCAACAATAACAATAACAGCACAAGCCAATTGTTCTGTGGCCTAAGAGAAGCTCAACTGCTGTCCTGCCAGCACTCTAGAGTAAAGACAGTTTCCACTTGGATACACGTACACTGGACCAACTTTAAGTTATGAACATTATCTAAAAATATTCTTATGATCCAGGCCTGGTGGCATAGATTTCTAGTCCCAGTCCTTGGGAGACTGAGACAAGAAGAATCACAGGTTCATGTCTTCCTCAGCAACTCAGTGAGATTCTCAGCAACTTAGTGAGACTGTATTTTGAAATATAAAAATAAATAAAATATAGGGCTGGGGTATAGCTCTGAGGTAGAATGCCCTTGGAGTCCATCCCCAATTGCACAAAATAAATAAATAAATAAATAAATAAATAAATAAATAAATAAATAAATAAAATGACCAATAAAAAGTGTCTGAGATGATATTTCTTATGCTACCTAACGGAAATATCTACAGGAAAGTCAAGCATGTAATTCAACTTCAGTAGTTACCCTGGCCAAGAACAGAGAGTAGAGTTAAAAACCACAAATTTATGAAATCTTGATGTTATATCTGTTGTTTTTTATCTTTAAAATAGAAATAATATTAGTATCTACTTGGTAAGGCTGTTCTCAGAAGAAAATAAGATAATATGCTTAGTTAAAAATCTGGCATACTAAGTAGCAAATAAATAGTATTTATTAAATGATATATGAAATAATTTCTCTTTCTTAAGAGATTATTTAAAATATTATCTTTCAACATGTTTTGTTTGGCATCAGATATAGAGAGATACCTATGAAATGAGTTTATTAAGTGAATAGATTCTGTCATGTGGATAAGTATAAAGCCATAGGTTTTATCAAGTAAGCAGCTAAGCTGTGATCAGAATTAAATACTTATGAAAATATGAAGGCCACTAGACCATGCTGCTGAAAAGAATGCCCCTTGTTTTCAGATTGGTGGAGAGATTCCTTAGGCTAAGACAGAATGCATTGGTAGAAAATGATGTAGAAAAAGGAACAAAGAAAAGAGAAATGAGCACCAAGTCTGTAGGCTGTCCTATGCCAGAAACATGGTCATTATTTGCATTATGCACCCAGCAAAAAGTTGAAGGAAGCACAAAAAATAAACTATATATGCATATATGTATAAAAATTGCACACCCATATTTAATCTATGAAACTTTCTGATGCAAACTTCCTATGCCTAAGAACTATAGAAATAATCAGGCAAAATATATACCCTTAAGAATATAATGAATGCTTTAAAGAATAACTAACAAGCATAACTAAAGAAATATGCATAAGGGTTGACAGCAATAAAGAGTAAGATATACGACGGGCACAGTGATACATATTTGTAATCTCAGTACTTAAAAGGCTGATACAGTAGAATCACCGGCTCAAGACTAGCCTGGGCAACCTATTGAGAATCTCAGAAACCTAGGAAGACCCTGTTTCAAAACTAAAATAAAATAGGGCTTGGGTTGTAGCTCAGAGCTAGAACATTCTGGAGTTCAATCCCCAGAACAGCCCAACGAAGAAAACAAAAAAAGAAGAAATAAAACAGAAAAGATATAAATAGAGATGCTCAGATTCTAAGGAGTACAAAACAAAAGGAATATAGTGCTATACAGAAGTTGTTATAATGAATAGGTATTTTCTAAAAAAAAAATTCTTAAATAAAACTATGGGTTTTGACCATTAGCATGGCAGCTATCATACCTGAGTTAACCTAAGTGGAAGGTGACAAGTATCCTATCAGTTTTACTTTTAGTAAATTGAGGTTAATGTCTATTTATAATTTTGACTAGGAAAAAGTTTTAAATGTGGACAACAGATATGAAAATATCCAAAGAAACTAAAGAACAAGAATACTTCTAGTTACATTTACACAAATGAACAAACGGAAATAAACTGAGTTTTTAAACACCTGTCTTTGCGAATCACAAAGTAAATCACCATCTTGAAAGATTTAATACAAATGGAGCAAAATTCTTATACTAAAAAAATCTTTCAAATATGGATTTGCCTATAATATCATTAAAATATAATTTGCTCTGAGTCAATGTTTTATTACAAAATTAGACAACTGTAATAGTGAATTCCATCTATATTTAGTATACTGCACATAGATAATTAAATAGATAATTAAATGAAAATTAAAATCTATTTTATACTTGTTACCAAAACCAAAAAAGTAAATGCATTTGTACAAACAACCCACAGTAGGATACATAATCAAACCAAGCAATGACAGAGTAACAAGTGTTGAATCTTGCATAGAACAATTATTGCAGCTTTTTCTTTTAATTTTATATACTTATATTGGTGCATTATAGTCTCAGATCATAATGTAAATCATGTTGACAGTGACATTCATGCACACAGCACTTGGTGCCCCCCCCTTTCCCCATTTTCCCTCTTCCCTATACAGAGTACTGTAATTAACATTTGTATTTTCACATATGTACATATAGCCAATAGTAGTAATTCCTTCAATGAACCTCACTCTTTACCCTCCTCTTCCCTTAGACCACCCTCCTAGCTCCACCGATGTTCTTCCTCCATGATCTGGAGTTCCTCTGGTATTTACATTAATTCCTAGCTTCTGCATATTAGAAAATACACGTGGCCTTCACTTTCTATGACTGGCTAATCTCACTTAATACAATGTTTTCTGATGTTGGTTCAATGAGGAATTACTAATGAACAACAACAACGAAAAGAATTAATAAGTTCAGGATATTTACATGTTATTGCAAACCATTCATTTTCATATATAATTCCTACAGCTGTATATGAATATTGCTTGTTTGAAAACATTAAATTATTTTGATGGGACTACAAAATGAACACACAGCAATATCGTGAAGCACACCTGAAACACATTTGCTTCAGAAATATAAATGTGCTATTGAAAATAATCAGTGTTCTAAAGTGTTAATTCCCATCCCTTCTCTCCTTTTTTAAGGAATTAAAAAGCCAAAACAAAGTGAAGCACATTGAAAAATATCTCCAGAGCTTTTATTATGTGCTAAGCACAATTCTGTAAGGTATATATATTTAATTGCTTTTAATTATTATGATGTAATAACTAAAATGTCGATTCTTGTCTATGAAAAAAGAAAATGGTTAGTAGAGGAAAAACTTTGGAGTGAGGAGAAATTGGATTCAAAATAGAATGCATGGAACGATGTCAAGAATTGACAAAATGCTTCTTGGGCCAAATTTAGCTTCCCACATGTTCTTGTAAATATGGCATTACTGGACCACTGTCTTACTCATTAGTTTGTATTATCTATCACTGCTTTTAACACTATGATGACAGAATCGAGTGGGTAAAACTGACCATATCAAGAGCAAATCCTAAACTATGTGTTATCTTAGACTTTGACAGCCTCTGATATAAGTTATACAATTTTGACTCTTTTTTTTTTTTTGTGGTACTGGGTTTCTGGAAGCCCTTCCACCCCTGGGCTACACTCCCAGACCTATTTTTTTTTTTTTGAAACAGGGTCTCTTATGCCAGCGCGACTGGCTTCAAACCTGTGCGATCCTCCTTGTCTCCGCCTCCCAAGTGCGGGGATTACAAGCGTGCACCACCACACCCGGCCTTCAATTTTGACTTTTAAAAGAATTGAAATTATTGGTACAAAAGATACTATTGTAAATCCCAAAATGAGAGGGGAGGCAAGAGTGTGATGATAGAGATTTCAGTGTATAAACTGTTCATGCCTAGATATCTTAGAGTTTTACTTGACTGATGCTAAAGGAAAAAGTTTATATACTTATAAGCTGAGTTTATATAGAAATAAAATCCAGACCAAAGGGTTTACAATATATATATATATTTTTTTTTCTGCTTTTCAGACAGAACTTTATCTTTCTCAGTGGCTCATTCAGTCCTTCCTTCCAGTCTTCTTCCTTTCTTGTTTTTCTCTATCCCTCCCTCCTTCCCTTCCATTAGAATAAAATAACATCATTTTTTAAAATCTAAATCTATTCCATGCATTCTATTTTGAATCCAATTGCTCCTCACTCCAAAGTTTTTCCTCTATTAACCATTTTCTTTTTTCATAGACAAATTTTTATTGAAATTGCCTGTAATTACTATATTTATCAGATGTTCTATTTATAGTGAAATGTCCATTTTTTGTGGTATTGATGGAACCCAGGGGCATTCTACCTCTGAGCTACATTCCCTGCCCTATTCTTTATTCTTTATTTTTTGAAACAGAGTCTCACTAAGTTGAAGAGGGCCTCACTAAGCAGCTGAAGCTGTCGGTGAATCACAATTCTCTGGCCTCAGCCTCCCAAATGGTGGGGTTACAAGCATGCGCCACCATGCCCAGCTTCTCTTGATTTTTTTTGAAGTGATTTTTCTCTCTCATATGTGATTTTCTCTATCACAGTAGGTGGCATGTGTGTGTGTGTGTGTGTGTGTACTTAAACTCAATATAGGAAAACATCTGAAAAATATATCATTGCTTTGTAAAATTATAATATCAAACTGTTCTGTAAGAATTAAAAATAGAATTCCCAACTAGATTGGCATGTACATTTTTTTCCACTAAAGTTATTGTCTTAAGGCAAAATGGAAAAAGCCAAAATTCAAAAGCTCATCTAAAATAAATTCATAGTCAAGTCTTTACCTCAGACTTTCATGTCACAGAATGAAACAAAACAATGGATGAATAAGACAGATGACTCAAGTACTATAGAAAGAAACTTGCATGGTGGTTTATGCCTGTATTTCAAATAATTGAAAGCCTGAGACTGCAGGATCTCAGGTTGAAAGACAGCCTTAGCAATTAAGCAAGGCTTTGTATCAAAACAAAATAAATAAAGCAGGGATGGGGTAAAACCTGGGTAGAATTCTCAGTATCAAAAATAATAGTTACTTTAAAAGCCTACTAAATTTAACAAACATGATTATAAATCAGGTAGACACTGAGATATTGAAACTGATTAGTCTATCAATTATCATTTCTAAATGATGGGGATATAGATATAAGATTGAAAAATGCATTTACATTAGAACTCACATCATTTGAATAAGCACAGATAAAAAAATATACAGTACCGTTATGGTTTGGATCTAGAATGTTCCCCTAAACTCATGAGTTGAAAGCTTGATCTTTAGTACAGTGAGGTTTAGAGGTGGAGCACGGCTGGGGGAGGTAGATCGCCTACTACTTGGCTTTGAAGAGTATCTCTCCCTGCCCCCTTACCTGCATCTTTACTTCCAGTTTGTCCTGAGTTGAGCAGCTTTCTTCTATCCCACCTGCTGCCATGATGTTTCTACCTTGGAACCGCCCAGTCAACCACTGAATGATCCTGAGCCAAAATAAACCCTCTTTGTCTAAGTTGTTCCTGGAAGGTATTCTCATCACATCAATGATAAAAAAAAAAAAACTGACTACCATAAATACAATTCTAAATCAAAATAAAATATAGGGAGTCTAGAAAGAGCACTCTGAGAGGTCTGTGTAACATAGAATGAGCAGTGATAACTCCCTTGAAGGGCTGACTTTGAGCTGAGATGGAAATAAAATCAGGGTGACAATCACACAAAGGTC
Source organism: Muscardinus avellanarius (assembly GCF_963383645.1). Classification (NCBI taxonomy): domain Eukaryota; kingdom Metazoa; phylum Chordata; class Mammalia; order Rodentia; family Gliridae; genus Muscardinus; species Muscardinus avellanarius. Next base: position 110,835,663 of record NC_137791.1, on the reverse strand, counting down.
TAGCAGAAAGGACATTCCAGCAGTGTCACAGCTGTGGTGGAGGGACAGCACAGCAGCTGTGGCTGCAGCACAGTGAGCGATGGGGAAATGCAGGATGTGCAATCAGACATGTGCAGGAAACAGATCTCCAGGAGGATTTTTACATTTCTGTATGGTCAGATCTTTCTAATAATAATAAAAAAAATGCCATGTGGGTTAAAGGACAGCTGAATGGTAAACACAAGCATAGAGACTTCCATGAGATATTAAATCTCCTTTCCAAATCAGCAGCTTACTGTCTAGGGTGGTGATGTACATTGCACAAAAAAGTACCACTTCCTCTCTATCTGGAAATCAGGAGGGACAGATGTGTCAGCCATCCTATATAAAGCTCCCAGCTTCATAATTTTGGCACTCCTTTTGGGTGGTGCAAGACCCATCTGCATGTGCAAGTGACAGCAGACCCTTGGGTAATGGGTACATAGGCAACTGCAGCTCTAAAATACTTTGTAAGTAGATCCAGAAACTGTGTTTTCTGCCAAAGTAAACTAATAAATACTTGACAAGGAAACATATCCTTTTCTACTAAGCTAAGAAAAGTGTGTGTGTGTGTGTGTGTGTGTGTGTGTGTGTGTGTGTTACTAGAGATTGAATCCGGGGGTATTCTACCTCTGGAATACACCCCAGCTCTAATATATATAAATATATATATATATATATATATATATATATATATATATATGCATATATATGTATGTATATATATATACACACATATATATGTTACATATATACACACATATATACATATATATACATATGTATGTTTATATATATTAGAGCTGGGGTGCATAAATATATTATTTTGAAATAGTCTCATTAAATTTCTTAGGCTGGCCTTGATCGTGTGATCTTCTAGTCTCTGCCTCCCAAATACTGGGACAACAATTGTGTGCCACCATGCCTGGCAAGGCAAGGTAACTTATTTTTCTATCAAATAAGAAAGTAATGTTTATTTGAACCAAAGTAATGAATGTATATATTTTTATTAAAAAGAATAATGTCATTTGAATATAAAATTGATGGAAAGACTCCAAGATCATTAATATCAGTCAACTAAAGTGTATTACTTAACTTCTAGCCTTGCTCATCTAGAATTTTTTGGTGTTTTTTTTTATATAGTTGCCACAGAATATTGTTTAATATCAAAGTCGCATCATATTTTTCTCCCGAAAATCATTCAATCGTTTCCTTTCTTATTTACAATAACATTGAAGGCCCTACCTCATTTTTAATTTTTTTATTGTTGCATTGTAGTCATACATTTAATGTGATAAAAGACTTGTGTGTACATACATGCACAAATCACTCAGTTAGCCCTTACCCAATCCTCACCCCATTCCCTCCTCATCCCTCCTTCCCATGCTTGGCTCATGCTGGCAAGGATGTGGAGAAGAGGGAACTCTAAAACATTGTTGGTGGGATTGTAAATTAGTGCAACCACTTTGGAAAACAGTATGGAGGATCCTCAGAAGAATGGGAACAAATTTACTATTTGACCCAGCAATACTACTTCTGGGTATCTACCAAAGAAAGGAAGCCAAACTACCAAAATAATGCATTTGTATCTATGTTTCTAGCTGGACAATTAACCATAGCCAAACTATGGAGCCAGTCAAGACGTTCATCAACAGATGAATGGATTACAAAATTGTGAAATATATACACAATGAAATTTTACTAAGCCATAAAGAAAAACACAATTACATCATTTACAGGGAAATGGATGGAACTGAAGGATATTGTGCTAAGTGAGATTAGTCAGTCACACAAAAGAAGAATTGGCATATTTACCCTAATATGCGAAAGCTAAGGAGAAATGGAGGAACTCTAGATGAAGAAGATACTATAGAGGAGCAAATGGGCAACCTATCTGAGGGGATGGGATGGGGGAAGAGGGAAATTCTCAAAAGCACATGATGTACTTAAAACATATCAAAGGCCCTTACCTCTTACCATGTCTTACAAACTTTGACATTAATTAATTGTACCACGAGTATCCTTCCGATTCCATTTCCTATCATGTTACCTTCAGCCACAATTGATTCCATTCCTTGCTTTCCTTCTGACTAAAGAGGTGCACTCTTTCCCAGAACCTTCCACATTAAATTCTGGCTGAAAAGCTCTGAACTTATGTGCATTCAATTTACACTCTCAATGCATATAGGCGATGCTCATGTGTTACCTTGCTCATGCATGACCTTACTTATCAAGGTCAGATCATTTCCCACCCAATCAATGTCATCTATCTCTTACTCTTTAAAATTTTTGTACCACAGTGCTCTCAAGGACTATACATGTTTTGTATACTTATGTGTCCCTTTATTTTTTAAATAGAATTAGAGATTTATTGTTTCATTGTCAAATTCCCAATATCTAGGGGTATGCTTTATATGAAGTAGGTTTTCATTATATAAAGAGATAATAAAATATGTATGAATCAAGATGAATTTGGGTTGATGAAAATATGAGATGAAGACACATTTAAGATGCATTAATTAATTGGATGTTTTAATGGCATTTATAGATTGGTGGAAGATGACAGCAACAACAAATCTGAAGGGCAGCTGAGAATATGTTTGACTCAAGAAAAAAACCAGGTCAAAATTATATTATATTTTTTAACTAAGGGGCATTCAAATAGTGAATATAATATTTAAGTTATATATATATATATATATATATATATATATATATATAGTTTATTTTTTTGGTGGTACTGGGGTTCCTGGAAACACTTCTACCTCTGGGATAAACTCCCAGAACTATTTTATATATATATTTTTTAAATTGGAAACAGGGTCTCTTAAGCCAGCGAGGAGCACGATCCTCCTGTATCAGCCTCCCAAATGCAGGGATTACAAGTATGCTCCACCACACCCAGTTATAATATATTTATTTTTTAAAATTAAATATTTTAAATACTAAAATATAAAAGAAATATAAAATGTTTTAACATGCATTCAGATAATAAACTTAATTTATTGAAAAGTTTATTGATCTTAGAACATAAATATTTGAGTTTTAGTATATCAGTTTAATGTTTTGCCCTTTTATTCATTTACTTAAAAAGTTATGCCAAGTACTATGCTGTGTACTTGTGAAATATATATTATATATATGTATATATACATACATACATAAATAGCTAATTCTTAATAAGTATAAAATATCTGAGTTTTGAATTTCATTTTTCCTCACAAAAATTCTCTATCCTCTTCCATTTAGTCTTCCTAACTTTTATACTTTTAGCTCTACTAATATTATTCTTTTCAGCATAAATTTATAGAATAATTATTACTTGAGTCAATATTGACACTTTAACTTGTCCCTTCTTAGAAATAGTCTTCTGAGTTGATCCCTTTGCTTTCTATAGAAGTACACTCCCGGAACATGGCAACCATCCTGACAAAACGCTCCACTCTAATCTTCAAAAGCACACTATTGTTCTCTAGTTGTATATTAAATAAAATCAACCATAGACTAAGTTACTTTAAGGATCCATAATGATACTTGAAGTAAAAGGCAGAATATTATAATTTAACATGAACTGGTCTACAGAAATACAGCCTAACAAGAATTAATTTCAACAGTCAATCACAGCTGCTGAGGCTGCCAAATGGGGCTCAAATTAGTGCCAACATTGATTGTGGCTGTTTTCTGACAATTGTTTTATGAGTATTAAATGGAGTATCTAATAGCATTGAGCTCAAAGGAATCCTGCTGCTTTCTCCTTCAAATACAACTTGCAACTATTTTCTATAAATCTTTGCATCCACTCATCTTTTCTAGCTTGTTATATCATTGATTCAAAGTCCTTGATTTATTTTTCTTAGTTGCATCTTATGTAACAATTTATCAAGTGTCTTGCTGAGGTCCAGGTAAAAGACTCCCACTGCCTTTGCTTCATTTGCTGCTTTACAGCAAACACTGCATCAGACCTCCTGGGTCTGATCTTTTATTTACCTCATACAGTATTGGCAAATGGTATACTCCATGCTCTTCCTTTCAAGGCTTGCATGCTTATTTATTGTAATTGGAACCCTTACTTCCAGAAGACTTATTTTTGTTGCTGTTATGATTTTTGTTTTTTAATAGTTGATTTAAAACAGATTCACTTTTGACATTTTAGATTTAAAAAGGATGAATAATATCTCAAAATTTAAGACCTGCATAAAGGATTGGTCATTTTCTTTCTGAGCTTTTTATACCTGGCCCTTTTTTATATATCACTTCAGAACTGACACTTCCAATTATTCTGATTATTCTTTCTTTTTTTTTTGTCTCTTTCTTCCTTCAATAGTCCTTTGCCATTAGTGCCCATCGGTTTTCATTGCACAACCCATTCTTCTTCTTTCACTCCATATATCCTCTGTGTCATTTTCTTGCCTCAAGTCTCAGTCTCTCACTGGAAGCAGATGTCCTCGTGCTTGCAGGACATTGCTAACTCTTCTTTTCATAGGAATGTTAAAATCAACATTTTTATAGTCAGTCTCATTTTTTACACTTTAGAAATTTTGTCTTTCTTTTTTATCCCTTTTCTATTTATTGTTAATGTCTTCTCTCTTATCAACCAATCCAGAAAATTGAGTTGCAGTAAACGCTTCTTTCCTTTTCATCAAATGTAATTAATCACATTCTTATGGTTTTTAAAATACAAATGTTTGTAAAATCAGTTGCTTTCTTTTTTAATTCTTATTATATTGTGCTAGAATTATACCTGGAGCCTTCTCACTGTGGTGGATCTTCTGAACACTATCTGCACGCAGCAACTGCACAAAGCAATTTCATACCAATGGTCGTGATCCGTCAGTTGTTTTCCATCGAATAATACTTAACTTTCACCTCCCCAGCTTTGAGAATAAAATTTCATATATTGTCATTATTATGGTTTGAATGTGGTTTAAATGTGTCTCCCAAGGGTACTTGGTCTTTAGTGTTGTAATGTTGTAATGTTGAACCTTTAAAAGATGGAACCCAGTAGAAGGTTCTTAAGTCACTAAAAGTACTGTCCTTGGAAGGAACCAGTGCTGTTCTCATGGGAGTCCAAGTTAGTTTTCAAAGATAGTTGCTGTGAAAAAGAGCATGACTGGCCCTTCCCCTCTCTGTGTCATCCTTGTGATATCATCTTCTGTGGAACCCTTACTACAGCAACACAAGGACTGCCGGAACCAGCCAGCAAAAGTACGGGTTCCGAAGAGAGGAGTGAGGATGAAATAATATAACTCTTAAGAATTAAATTCCAAATATGATTTATTCCTAAGCATGGAAGGATCGCCAGTCAACTCCCGGGTCGATATCTCTACTGGCCGACACTGGGGCTTCTTCTCTTGTGGTATTTATAGTTTTTTGCTTTAGGTTACCCTGGAGGGGAAAATTCCAGTGTCCGGGCAGGTCAAAAAATACCCTGTTGCAACACAAACCTAGTCTTAGCTCAGACAGAACAATAGCATCATTAGCATTAGTAACCTTGAAGCTTTCAAGGCCCCAAGCCTTCTTGACTCTGGGTGGAGGACAGTCAGAAGTATGCTTTTAGTAAAGATAAGGGGAAGACCTTAATGGCTCCCCACAAAGGACAAGCACCGATGACCTTCAGAAATCTAAGCTATATTAAGGAGCCAGGCATGGTGGCATATGCTATAATCCAAGTATTCCAGAAACTGAAACAAGAGGATCAAAGATTTCAGCCAGCCTCAGAAACTAAGTGAGATACTCTGCATCACAGTGGACCCTATTTCAAAATAAAATATAAAATACAGATAGAGGTGCAGTTCAGAGGTAGACTATCCCTGGGTTCAATCCATTACCACAAGAAAAAATAAAATCCCCCATCTCTTAGCACTGTTGTTTTGAGGATTATGTTTCTAACAAAAGGTTTTGGAAGGACACAATTCATACCACTGAAATTGAAATTCAGTTTTATTTTAAGCATGGAGTTATGTGGTACCAGGTAGTTAGAACCCTTTTCTCTATAAAGTAGTGCATGGTAATTCATATCCTTTTTTTTTCTTCAGCATTTATGCTTTCTTTTGTCTTCCATAACTGATATGGCTCTTTATACATAATTGTGCAATATAAAATAGGAAGAAGCTAAATGATAAAGCGATGCTCTAGTATAAAGAATTGGCATTTCAATGATCTATTTCACTTTTAGGGCCATTTCATATCATTTGTTTGATTTTTTTTTTTTTCCGGGTCTGGAGATGGAACCCAGGGCATTCGACCTCCGAGCTACACCCCCTGCCCTATTTTTTTTTCTTAATTTTGAAACAGGGTCTCACTAAGTTGCTGAGAACTTCACTAAGTAGATGAGGCTGTCCACAAACCGCAGTCCTCTGGTCTCAGCCTCCCGAATGCTGGGATTACAAGCGTGCACCACCACACCCGGGTTTGTTTGATCACTTATTAATTTTTTTTTCTCTTTTTGGTAGTATTGGGGATGGAACCCAGGGGCCTTCTACCTACAGGCTACACTCCCAGACCTCTTTTATAGTTCTTTTGGAAACAGAATATTGCTAAGTTGATGAGAGCCTCACTAAGTAGCTGAGGCGGGCTCTGATCCTGTGTGATCCTCCTGTCTCAGCCTCCCAAATGCAGGGATTACAAATGTGCCACCACACCCAGCCATTTATTAATTTTTTTACAAAACCTTGCTGAAGACTTACTGTGCCATGTACTATGAGGTTTCTTGGAGTAAAACTGTAATATTAAAACCAGAATCCTCATAATGTGTTTATTTATTTATGATTATTATCAAGTCTACTGACTTTGTGTTTTATCAGAAACAAAGATAAGCGCATCCGCATTATAACAATTATAATAAAATAACTAATGACAGTATTCTGCTAATCATTATCATTTAAGTAATCAATTCTTAGTACAGTTTAGTTTCTTCTATGTATGTATCAATATTCTAAAGACATTTTACCAAAAATTCACCACCACTTTAAAAACAAAAATATTAAATATGAGAGCACACAAATTATTTTATTATCAACTACATGTTATATAAACTTTAATTTTATTTATTATAAAACAAAAACTTGTTCATTAGGTTAGAAAGTTGAACATTTGTTTCTCACTTATAAAGAAACAGAATTTTACAAATTGGCTTAGACCACAAAAAACCTATTTCTAGTATCTTTGTTTCCCTTCCATAAATCATTGTTCAGAACAGTGAGCCAATTTACTATTAGATTCATTGATCCTGTCCACTGATCTTACACAACTGTAAAGAATTTTGTCAAAGGCTTTCCAAACATCTAAGTTTAAAATCCTCTTTAACTCCCTTCCCACATGTGTCTACCTGGAGTGAAGTCCCTGAAGAATTTCACAAAAGTAGTGAGTGATTCCTTTTATTCTCCAAATGTGTGTTGTCCGTTCTTAATCAAGCTGAGCTTTTCAAAGTGGTCCTCATTTGATCTCTAAAAATAGTTTCTAAAAGTTCCCAACATAACAGAAGTACAAGGAAACTCTCTGAAATACCCGAGTGCATTTCCAAGACTGGCCTTCCGTTAATATTTTGTTTGGATCATAAATTCAAGGTGATATTTTCTCAATAGAAAAAAGTAAAATACTATCATAAAAAGACACCAACTTTTTAAAGTTACGATTTAAATATGTTGGTAAGGATATTTTCAATCTCTTATTAACTAATTAGTATGTTATACTATTTTTTATTGCCACCAGGGAACAACTTTTATGTCATAATTGTCTGTCTACTAAAAAAATTCTGAATTCTGGTGGAAATTATTACTAAAGGATATGAGAAAGAATATCAATGATTTTCAAGTTTATCTTGCACTTATTCTTTCATAAAAATTATAAATTTCTACTTAGTGTAGGAAATGCAGCAACAAAAATATGTATGATTTTATTTTGAAATATCTGATAAAAATTTAAGACCTTTATCTTCTTTTTCAGGGTAAATGCATGACCATAGACAAATACTGGAATTATCTAGGCCACTTTCCTTCCAAGAAAGGAAGTAAACAATATAAGAAATGTTAGAAAATGATGCAGGATAAAGATGACAGGCTTATAAGGAACATCTGCTTTTAAGTTCTTGTTTTTCCCCCATGTAACATGATATATTTAGGACTTATTTTAGACATGGGTCATACACATTTCTCAGTTTTTGTTTGCATAGAGATTAATCTGATCACACTGAAATGTTTCTACTCCCCACTATTGCCCTAAACTGCCCAAATATATTTTATTTTTCTTGAAATAAAACTTGGAAGAATATCCTCAGAAAAAAGTGAAATGATGTAGGCCTAAATTTTGATCCAAACACACTCACACACACATACAAACAAGATTACTTGAAAATAAAATATTAAAGATAATATAATTGTTTCATTAATCTAAATAATTTTATGCAAAACAATAATAATAATAATGAATTACATATATAATATTGATACATGAAATGAATGTTAGCAGTGGATGTAGGAAGGGAGGAAGAATTGGACAAAGTATATCCCAAAGTGTCTGTGCTAAACGTCAAATAACATAGTGTCACTTGATGGTGGGTGCATTTATATTCTCTTAAAATGTCTATTATAAATGTCAAGGAAAGGACTAAATTATTTTAAGGAAAGAATTGAAAATAATATAGCAAAAAATATGTAGAGGTGCTGGGGAAATAACTCAGTGGTTGAGGATATGCCTAATAAAACCTTAAGTATTTTTTTTAGATGTTGAGCACCTAAAAAAGAGAGAGAGAGAAAATAAAGGGAGAATGATATAATTAAATCATACAAAATGTCAATTAAAAGCATAAAATGGAAAAAAATAATACAAGAACATAGTGTGTAAAAATATTGTCAAACTAGGAAATACTTTATATATATTTAATAATAAAAATTCTATATATTTTCTTTAATTTTCTCACTAAAACTGTACATAACATGTAATTGAATAATAAATGGTATTGACAGTAACAATAATTAACCTTATGACTTTTTAAAATTTTTTGAAAATTTTATTTTTTTTGATCTAGTTATATTAAAAGTCAGATTATTTAGATGAACTTTTGGTATTATAGCTAGTTGTTCATGATATTCTAGCAAGTTTCTCAATACTGAGAATTAAGTATCAAAATACTAAATAAATAATAATAATCATTTCATCCTCTATTGTTAAATAGGCACATCTAACAGAAAGAATTACAACCCTTTCCTTCAACTGAAGTCCCAGTTATTAATATTCTTTAACACATTTTATAATTGCTTAAAACAATGTTTGAGTGTTTTTGGTGGTTAATTATAAATCCTGTATTGTTCCTATTTACCTAATATTAAGAAGCAATTTCAATATTTAAATAACTTATAAATTCTACTGCTTTGTTATGATTGCATATTGTATTTTCTGTATACATTAACTGAATTAATTTCAATTTGGAAATTTTATCAACTCAGAATATGAATAGGTTTTGTAAGATTCTTGAATATATTTTTCAAATATTTTTGGGGGGAAATTAAATAGTGTTTATTCTAGATAGCATCCTTTATAATTTTGCATGACTTCACATACTATCTAAATTGTCTATATATTTACATATTATTCAATTTCGTCCCCATTTAACATTTAAAAAAAATTTTTTTTGGTGAACTGGGTTTTTTTGTTTTTTGGTTTTTTTTGTTTTTGGTGGTACTGGGGGTGGAACCCAGAGGCTTTCTACCTCCGGGCTATACTCCCAGACCTATTTTATATTTTATTTGGAAACAGGATCCCACTAAGTTGCTGAGAGCCTCACTAAGTAGCTGAGGCTGGCTTCGAATCTGTGTGATCCTCCTGTCTCAGTCTCCCAAGAGCAGGGATTACAAACATGCGCCACCACGCCTGGCTTTATTGGTGAATTGTAGTCATACATCTTAATGGAATAAAAGACTTGTATAGACATACATGCACACATTATCCAATTAGCCCTTACCCAATCCCCACCCCATTCCTTCCTTCCCATGCTTGGTTTAGTGATTGGCTTTGTTTAAGTACATCATGTGTTTTTGAGAATTTCTTTCTTCCCCCTCCCACCCCCTCAGCTAGGTAGCCTCATTTGCTCCTCCATAGCATCTCCTTTTTCATCTAGAGTTCCTCCTGTTACCCATTGCTCCCGAGCTTTCGCATATTAGGAAAAGCATCCGATTTCTTATTTTTTTGACTGACTAATCTCACTTAGCATAATGTCCTCCAGTTTCATCTATTTCCCTGTACATGATGTAATTGTGTTTTTCTTTATGGCTGAGTAAAATTCCATTGTGTACATATCCCACAGTTTTGTAATCCATTCATCTGTTGATGGACATCTTGGCTGATTCCATAGTTTGGCAATGGTGAATTGTGCAGTTATGAACATAGATGCACCTGCATTAGTTTGGTGTTTGGTTTTCTTTCTTTTGGGTAGATACTCAAAAGTGCTATTGCTGGATTGAATGGTAAGTTTGTTCCCATTCTTCTGAGGATCCTCCATACTGTTTTCCAAAGTGGTTCCACTAATTTGCAATCCCACCAATAATGTCTTAGAGTTCCCACTTCTTCACATCCTCACCAGCATTTGTTGTTTGTGTTTTGAATGATTGCTTAGTCTAGTTGGAGTTTGGTGAAATCTCAGGGTAGTTTTGATTGAAATATAAAAACATAATTTTTGGTCTGAATAAATATTGTCATATATGACTACTGACTAAGTACATGCCCTTCCCCAGTTCCCTCCTCCCCCACTTTTTTTCATGTTTGGCTTAGTGGTTGACTTTGATATGTTTATAAATGTATATCATATATATTAGAAAATTTTCTTCTACCCTCTCTCATTCCCCTCAATGAGGTCACCTTATTTGCTCACCTATGGTTTCTCTTTTCTCTTCCAGAGTTCTTCCTATGACGCTTTTTCTTCCTTGTATCCACATATTAAAGAACATCCATTTTTTTCTTTACTTTTTGTGACTGACTAATCTAACCTAGTATAAAATTTTGATAACTTGCTTTTCTACACCCTCTATTTTCTCCTAGTGAAAGTTAAAAAATACAAGGCAGTTCCCCTGGAATGAAATGTACCAAGGTGACAGAGCCATGTACAGTATGTATTTAGGGACCACCTAGTTGCAGCATCTCTGTGACATTTTTCTCTGTGATTATGATGTCCTGATAATTAGTAGCTAGGTTTCCTGTTTGGAATTCAATCCCTGAATGATCCTGTATTCCTGAAATTTCCAGAATTATAACCAAGTAAGTCTTCCTTCTTCTACATTTTTTTCATATCAAGTCTTTGGGTGGCAGTGGTGAGAATGCTGAATGAAATAGCCCATGATCTAATTTTAGATGTGAATGTTGTATAAAAAAAGGTTTGCTCTTTTAATCCCTTTAATTCGTCCTGACAATATGAGACATATGGCTGATAATTAGTGTTATTTTATCTCAGACATTTATGTTGAAACTATAAAAATTGTGTAAATAATAAATAATTTTGAGTCAATCATTTGATTATCTATAGCTACAGAAAAATATATCTATATAAAATCAAAACATACATATACATTTAGGTGTGGTATACCTATTATTTTATACAATTGAGTAGAACATAATTTTGCTGGATGTATCTATGTATGGATTGGCAGGTTTTGAGAGTTTAGCATAGAATCAGCAGAAATTTTTGTGGCCATTGATAACATAAATAAGAGATATTTTGAGATACTCAACTTTAGCAATTAGAGCTGAAGTAAATGCCTTCATAATTTGTCACAGGAATAACTCTAAAAAAATAAAATTTCCAGGGTGATCCTCCCTTATTGCTATTTCTGTGATCATAATGTGAAGTTTAGGCACCAAACTAGTTCACTTATCAAGATGCCAAAACTAAATTTCATGGAAAATTAGCCCAGTGATATGACAAAATACAAGAGCATTTAGAGTACATTACAAAGTTTTCCTTATAAAATATTTTTATTAATAATGCTATTCAATGATGATAACTAAAAGGCTTTAGTATCATAAAATAGTCCTTGTAATAATTCTTAAAAATTTTCAAAATATACAGAGTATTTACTATGGTTGTTTCTGTAGTGTCTCCCAGTAACTTTTAACATTTATAACACTTTTTCTACAGGTTCCCATTTTATTTTATTTTCTATTTTTTATTTTTATGTGAAACTTATTGAAAATGGCATACATTTAGACAGTGCATGGTTCCCTTCCCCCCCAGTTCCTCTCCTCCTCTCAATAATGAGTGTCAAGGTTAACCATGCTATATTCATATTTTTATACACATTTGGATGTAGCTCCTCCATTAATCAACCTCAGCCTTCTTCCTCTCCTATCCTTCGATTCTAGCTTTGCTGAGATTTCCCCTCCATTATCTGAAGTCCCTATTGTACTCCCAATACTCCCTAGTTTGGGCATATTAGAGAAAACATATGTCCCTTCTAGGACTGAGAACTTAACATTCTGTGCTATTTCTATCTGACTTTCCAAGACTTTTTTTGTTAATTTTTTGAAACACTTTCTAAGATGTTACATTCAGAAAAAAAACTTGACAGAATCTGCTCTTGATGAATATTCCTTACATGTATGGATGGATAGATGATGACCATGGATATATGTGTTCTAAGCAATACTTTATGTATGGGTAATCTAAAATCTTAATGACTTACATACAATATTTTTAATAGCTGTATAATAGAATAGTGCATATTACATAATGATTTGTTTTAATTTTTTTAAAGGAGAAAAATATTTTAAAAGCCAGTATTGCAATTTCAAGGAAGATCTAATATATATTAAAGAAAATGAAAAAATAGAATAATAAAGATTAAGAAATTAATACCATACAACAGAAAATAAATTACTGAATAAACCATATGGGCCTTTATGAAAAAACATTGCTAGCTATTGCTTGTATTTTTTCTTTTCATTATTCTGTAATGATAGAACAATTGTTTTTAGCTTATTGCTTCTCACAATAGGGATTTCATTTTTTCACCTCTTTACCAGATGTGTCTTTTCGAGAGGGGAAGGCTCGCTACATACGACTTCTAGGAAATTCCTATGATGGAAAGGTGAAAATTTTATCCTGCTTTTCTGAAACTAGATATTATGTCTAAGCTCTTTTTGCCACAATGTTGAGAATTGTCGTGAGATCACACCTAGAGAGTCAACCTTCTTGTATGGTGTAGTCGCCATCACCAAGCTTGCCAGATGTTGTCTATATAAGAAAGACATTCATTGCTCTCTCTCTCTCAGTCACTGCTATTTTAAATTTTTTGCGTATGAAATAAGTAGACCAAAATTATTAAAGAAAGTGAAAAAAACAAGCAGAGAAAATTAGAAATTTGATGAGAAGAGATTATTGACATATATAAAATTATTTACTCATAAAAATATCACTTGAATAGTTCATTGAATACTTTCACAAAGTTTGCCTCCTATAAAAAAAGTCAAAATTGTTTAAAAATATAAATTTAAATTAATCACTAGTGATGATGGTGATGATAATACTGATGACTGTAATAATAATAATAAATACAATTATAACAAAATACATGTTCCTATAAAAATATGAATTATTTAAAAATATTTTATGGGCCCGGCCTGGTGGTACATGCTTTTAATCCCAGGATTTGGGAGGCTGAAACAGGAGGATCATGGTTCATCAACAGCCTCAGCTACTTAGCAAGGCCCTTCACAAACCAGTGAGACCTTCTTTCAAAAATAAAAGGAGAAAAAAAATAGAGCTGGGGATGTAGCTCAGAGGTAGAATGTCCATGAGTTCCATAATAAAAAAAATGTTTTATGGAAGTAAATGATGATAATTACACAAAATATGTTGCAAAGCAAAAAGCTTTAGGAACAATGATATAAGACATTATCATTATGTCACCATTCTTAATTTGTGAAATTTTCTAGGCATTTGCTTATTTATGATGTGTTTTAATACTTTCCAAACACTAGTAGTTATATTGTCATTGCACTTATTTAATAGAGGAAAAAATTTAGATTAAGAAATATGACATATCCAACATCAAAAAATAGTACTTGATATAATTTGGGTTTTAATACTTTTTATCTGACTCCAAGCTACAAATTCTTATCAATTGCATTTAATAAGTCTCTTGAAGTTTCCTTTAGGTATTAATGTTAAAGAATGAATGTGAATTTTGAGGGCAAACATCCTTTCACCTCACAGCTAAAATTTGATGAGTGATTATTAAACAAAATAATTTTATGAAGATAAGTTTTCTCAGAATTAGTATATGCTAATATTATTTTGGACAATGAAGAAGTAGCTATACTGTTAGTGATTTCAAATACTTTTGGTTCTTTGAATAGCTTTGAGGGTGACATTTAATAAATCTGTGGTTTTCAAAACTAAATTGCAGAAAAATTATAATTGTTCAAAACACATCATAATCATCAGAGAAGCTAAAACTTGTACAAGGCAATGACTCTCATGAGTTATTAGACACAACATTCAAAAAAGTCTTTATACTGATTTTTACTTTAAGGCTTTGGTCTTAAGTATTTAAGCTTATTCCTTTGGGCTTATCTTTATCTAGTGTCATATAACTTTTTAAAAACTTTTCTATCTTTCTTTTATGTCTGCTAAAAATATAGATTTTTTATTTATATCCCCTAATGATACAGAATAACAAAAATATAAAACATAAAAATAAAGTATATGTATTTGAGAAGTTAAACATTGGGTAGGCAATGAGGAAATGCTGCTGAAGGATAAGAAAGAAAATCTGGACTCCTCCTAAGAAGGAAAGTGTTTTCATGTTGTTCATTGGATTTGATCACAAACACTTAAATATGGATTAGAGCTAAGATGTCAGGAACCAAAGATCTATGTGCAACAACCTTAGACTCACAGACTTTGGCTACATATAGACCAGGTAATTAACATGCAGAAAAAGCACTTCTTAGGAATTTGGAGAATTAAAGGCTATAGATGACTTTAATCATCAAGAAAAATAAGATAAATAATAGAGACTTTCTTCATTGTTTAATGTTTAATGTTTATAAATAGGGATATATATATATATATATATATATATATATATATATATATATATTCCCTATGCTCTGTACCAATCCTGGCTACCCTTTGGAGACCCCTCCTCTTTATGGGAGCATTATTCTAGCTACTCTCTTTGGTGCCTCAAGTAGACCTTTTGGAAAGATGTTCAATTAATGATGCTTGGCCCAGGTTACACTCAGGCAGTGACAGAAGGGACTGCAAAATGCTGTGTGTTATTGGGGTAAATGAGTGCATGACAAATTCTCAAGTATACAAGGATTAGGATTTCTACTATTAAATATCATCTCTGCTTTCTTCTAATGTAACAAATAAATTTTATTTTTTCATACACAGACAATTCATTAGTTTAATAGGTCTATCTCTTCAGATAGTGTCTTTCTTTCAAACACTAACTACTTTGATCCACATTTCTGAAACACTTTATTTACCATTTTTTCAGTGTTTTTTTACTTTAGAAATCACATTTTTACTTCTCACTGTTTCATACTTCAATGTTTCCATTACTTCTCCTCAAGCTAACTCTCTCCAACACTCACAAAGCAGCAGAAACAGTAGCTCCTTTGGGAGGCCTCCTGTCTACTCTTAGAAAGACTTATTTTCAAGTCATTCCTGTACACACACCCTTTTGGGGTGTAAGGCTTTAAATCTGTTTCTATCTTTCCATCTTCATAATAATAAAATCACTTAAGCTTACAGAAAAAAGAAAGATACCCTTTGCCATAATGTTATCTTTAAAATCATTTTTATTTCTCCTTCATTTGACTAGTAGTTACTAGAAATAAAGGATCACACTTTATTTAATTGGATATATACTGTATTGTAAGTAGTCAATAAATATAAATTTAAATGCTTTTTCTCTGTTTGAGGATCTCTGAAGTGTTTATTGCTTTGATTTTAGCCAGATTTTCATTTTACAACAATGAAGCACAAAAGATGCTGTGTGTGTGTGTGTGTGTGTGTGTGTGTGTGTGTGTGTGTGTGTGTCTGCATCTGTGTGTCTGTGACCATTCAGTGGTGCACCTAACAGGAAGAGAATGGCCCAGACACAGAGAAGATTTAGAGAAGCCAGGGAGGAGACATCACTACTAGGTGAAGTCTTTGCTGGATACTTATCCTCAGCTTTTATTCATTCTAGAGGGGGAAGGTTGAGGTATGGATGCTACTGCATACATGCAGAGCCCAGGAGGTAAAGTAAATGTGCAATGAGGGCTAGGAGTTAGTCTAACTGGACTGGCCACAGGACAATTGCAGAAAGTCTTTGAGATAGTGGTCAGCAATAAAACCACTGAGGCTGTACAGAAGTTCCTTAAAACAATGTTTGACAAAGGGGATATTTGGAAGTAACCACTGGCAAGAGACAGGAATTTTTACCTTGGAGGAAAAGGCTGTTCTTAATGAGTCCCGCAGTATATCATGGCTTTTCATGGCCCTCAGACCTTTCCAAGACAAATATTAACTTGTTCCTGACATTTGCATTCTCCATATGTATGTATGTATGTATGTATGTATATGTATGTATGAATGTATATATATATATGTATAAATGTATATATACACATTCACATATGTACATATGTATAAGTATATATGTATATAAATATATACCTACAAATCCAATATCCATGTTATATGTTTGAGATGTACACATATATAAATATGCATATGAGTATATATGCATATATATTATATGCCATATATTATATACATATATATAAAACACATATTATATCAAAACTATTTCTGGTAAAACAGAATAAAATATTGGGCCAGGGGTATTAAAGAAATAAAATAATAAAATCATATAAATAGCTAATTTCTTTACAGAATGAATATCAAAATTTTCTAATTACTTAAAGCCAATGAAAATTAGATAAGGTTCTAATAATGAAAAAAATATAATCAGGAAATTGTTATTTTCCTTAAAATATATTCTACCATTTTTTTTCTTTTTCTTTTTTTTTTTTTTTTGCGGGTCTGGGGATGGACTCCAGGGGCATTTGACCTCTGAGCTACACCCGCTGCCTTATTTTTATTTTTTATTTTGAAACCGGGTCTCACTGAGTTGCAGAGGGCCTCACTAAGTAACTGAGGCTGTCCACGAACTATAGTCCTCCAGGTCTCAGCCTCCCGAATGCTGGGATTACAAGCCTGTGCCACCACGCCTGGTTTAACAAATTTTTTGTATTGCAAGTAATGCAAAACTATAAACAATGTTAACAGTTCTTAACAGAGTTTTCAAAAAATATAAATAGCCTTATTTGTCCTTTTAAATTAAGCTCTCAATAAAAACCAACATTTTTAAAATAAACTTTATTCACACTATCATTTCTGTAGCCTTATAGATATTAGATATACCAGGAATTGTGTTTATTCATTGTGTTCCTCTGACACCAACTACACTTCTCCACTAAGAGATGAAGCTAACTCTAACCCTTTAGACTTTTTTTACCATGAGTTAAGTAAATGTGATTTAGATAAAAAAATTATTTATCTCATATAACATATATATATATATATATATATATTTATACATTAGTTTTTTTTCTTTGTTTTGTTTTGTTTTTGTTCTTTTTGTGGTACTTAGAATTAAACCTAAAAATTAAACCTAGGTAGCTACACCCTTAGCTCTATTTTATTTTTTATTTGAAATAGGTCTCACTAACCTGCAAAGGATCTCATTAAATTACACAGACTGGCCACAAACCTGCAATTATTTTGTTTTAACTTCTCAAGTAATGGGAATACCAGCTTATGTCACCACGTCCTGATTAAGTTTTTAAAAATTTTATCAAATATGTAGTTTAATTAACATTTTTAATGAATATATCCAAAATGATTTCAATGTATCTTTGAGTGTTCTGGAGAAAAGATATCTAGTTTTACTCCTTTTTTTCTGTGGTACTGGGGGTGGAACCGAGGGGTTTTCTACCTCTGGGCTATACTTCCAGACCTATTTTATACTTTATTTGGAAACAAGGTCTCACTAAGCCTCTGAGAGCCTCACTCAGTAGCTTGGGCTGTCTTCAAACCTATGTGATCCTCCTGTCTCAGCCTCCAAGTGCTGGGATTACAAGCGTGCACCATCACGCCTAGTTAGTTTTAACCTCTTTGATTGGAAAGTGTCCATATGCTTAAGAAAAAAAACGTGTTAACATGTAAGTATTAAAACCACAAAATAATAACATCAAAGACTGTCATTTTGAAAATCTATACTTTTTACAAACTTTGACAGAATTATTAGTATCTCAAAATTTTAAATATTCATTTAGTTCATAGTTACAGTAAATAACATAGTATACAAATGTATTAATATCATTTGAAATAAAATAGCATTTACTAAAATCAACATGAATCATTACTATATAAAACTAAATTAACAAATTTTTAAAAAAATTTTATTGGTGCATTATAGTCTCACATCTTAATGAAAGACAAGATGGTAGAGTCATACCTGCACATATCAATCAGTTAGCCCATAACCAATTCCCACTTCATTCCCTCCTCCCTCCCTTAGTGGCTTAGTATTGACTTTAAAATATTTGTGAATGTACATCATGTACTTTAGGGAATTTCCCTCTTCCTCCCTCCCATTGTACTAAGTTAGGTCACCTTATTTGTATAGTAACTCCTCTTTCTCTAGAGCTCCTCCTATGACCCATTTTCTTTCTAGCTTCTGCATATTAGAAAGAGCATCTGATTTCTTATTTTTGTGACTGACAACTCTCACTTAGCATAATGTTCTCCAGTTGCATCCATTTCCCTGTAAATAATGCAATTTTGTTCTTTATGACTGAGTAAAATTCTATTGTGTACATATCTAATAGTTTTGTAATCCATTTATCTGTTGCTGGACATCTTGGCTGGTTTCATAGTTTGACAATTGTGAATTGTGTGTCTATGAACACAGATATGCATGCATTTGGTAGTTTGGTTTCCATTCTTTTGGGTAGATACCCAGAAGAGATATTTCTGGATCATATGGTAAGTTTGTTCCCATTCTTCTGAGGATCTTCCACACTATTTTCTAAAGTGGATGAACTAATTTATAATCCCATTAACAGTGTATTAGAGTTCCCACATCTCCACATTCTCACTAGCATTTGCAGTTATTCATATTTTTAATGATTATCATTCTAGTTAGAGTTAGGTTAAATCTCAGAGTAGTTTTGATTTGTATCTCTCTGATTGCTAATTATGTTGAGCATTTTTTCATACATTTATTGGCTATTTGAATTTCTTCTTTTAAGAAGTATCAGGTCCATTTTATATTCAGTTATTTGTTTTATTAGTGTTGAGATTCTTGAGTTCTTTGTATATTTTAGATATTTGTCCTCTATCATAGGAGTAAGTGAATCGTCTACAATTCTTCTGGCTTTTGGTCAAGGTTCTTTATTTATTTTTTAATTTTTGTGGTACTATAGGGATGGAAACCAGGGGCCTTCTACCTCGGGGATACACTCCCAGACCTATTTTATATTTTGTTTGGAAACAGGATCTCATTAAGTTGCTGAGAGCCTCACTAAATAGCTGAGGCTGGTTTGGAACCTACACAATCCTCCTGTCTCAGCCTCCCAAGTACTGGGATCACAAGCATGCGTCACCACACCCAGCTTGGTGGAGGTTCTTGATAGTTTCTTTTGCTGCACAGAAGCTCTTCAGTTTAATGCAATACTATGTATTGATCAGTATTTTAGTTTCTTGTGACTTTGGGGTCTTGTTAAGAAAGTTTTTACCTGTGCCTATGTGTTGCAGTACTTGACCTATGCCTTCTTTAAGCATTTGTAAGGTCTCTGGTCTAATTTTCAAGTATTTAATCCATCTTGAATTGACTTTTGTGCAGGGTGAGAAAGTGGGGTTTGATTCCATATTTCTGCATATGGTTAACCAGTTTTTCCAACATAATTTGTTCAACAGGCTACATTTTCTTTCAGCATATATTTTTGGCCCCTTTGTCAAAAATCAATTGGTTATAAGGGTGCAGATTTGTTTCTGAGTCTTCTACTTTGCTCCATTTGCCTATGTATATCTTTTGCCAGTAACAGGCTGTTTTTATTACTTGGCTTTTTAGTATACTCTATAGTCAGGTATTGTGAGTCCCCCTGCATGATTTTTGTTGCTGAGAACTACTATGTTGGCTATTCTGTTTTTTGTTTGTTTGTTTGTTTGTTTGTGGTTCCAAATGAATTTAAGGACTGAATTTTCTATGTCTGTGAGGAATGACCTTGGTAATTTAATGGGTATTGCATTGAATCTGTAGATCACTTTTGGAAGTATGGCCATTTTGATGATACCTATTCTGCATAGAAGATCTTTTCATATATTAATGCCTTATTTGATTTATTTTTTCAATTTTTTTTTTATTTTTGGTGATACTGAGGATGGAAAACCCTTCTACCTCCAGGCTATACTCCCAGACCTATTTTTATATTTTTTAAATTTGGAAACAGGGTCTCCTAAGCCAGTGAGGCTGGCTTTGAACCTGCATGATCCTCCTGTCTCCTCCTCCCAAGCTCAGGAATTACAAGCATGTGCCACCACACCCAGCTATTTTTTCAATCTTTAAAAAAAAAATTATAGAGTTATTTTTATCTCCTTGGTTAAATTTATTCCTAAGTATTTTACTTTTTGGTGGCATATTCTGAGTAGAAGTGTTTTATGTATTTCTTTTTTAGTGGATTTGTGGTCGATATACAAAAAAAGCTTCCAATTTTTTAAGATTGATTTTGTATCCAGAAACTTTACTGAATTTGTTAATCAGTTCTATATGCCTTTTGGTTGAGTTTGTTGGTTCTTCTTAAAATCATGTCATGTGCAAATAGTGAAAGTTGAGTTCTTCTTTTCCTATTTGTACTCATTTGACTTTCTTTTCTTGCCTTATTGCTCTAGCTAGAGTCTCAAGTACTATATTAAAAAGAAGTGGTGATAATGGAATTCTTGCCTTGTTTCTGTTTTTAGGGAAAATTCTCAGTTTTTTTCCATTTAATATGATGTTGGCTGTGGGCCTTTTTTAGACTGTCTTTATGATGTTATGGTATATGTCTAGTTTCATTCCATTATATTCTAAAAAGACACAGGGAAGTATGTTATATTTTTTAAATTTGCTTGTGCTCACTTTGTGGCCCAGGATGTGATCTAATTTAGAGAAGGTTCTGAGAGCTGTGAAAATCATGAACTCTGCTATAGTTGGGTGGAATATTATATATATATATATATATATATATATATATATATATATATAATAGGTCCATTTGGATTATGTATGAGGCATTTTTAATGACCTTTTGTCTAGATTATTGGTCTAATGGTGTAACAGTAGTGTTAAAGTCTCCCAGTATTATTGCATTGGGACTTATGTGTGACATAATGTCACAAAGAGCTGTCCATGAACAGCAATCCTTCAGTTTCAGCCTCCCAAATGCTAAGATTACAAGTGTGTGCCTCCATGCCTGTTTTCTTTTTTGAAATTACCTAAACCCACAATGTCCCTAGTGTAAGAGAAATGAATAATCAATATCTATATTTTTAATTGATTAATTTATTTTTTGAGGGTCTGGGATGGAACCCAGGGGAATTCGACCTCTGAGCTACACCCTCTGCCCTTTTTTTTTTTTTTTTTTTTTTTTTTTGTGTGTGTGTGTGTGTGTGTGTGGTACTGAGGTTCCTAGAAGTCCTTCTATCACCGGGCTACACTCCCAGAACTATTTTTGCATTTTTATTTGGAAATAAGGTCTCCTAAGCCAGCGTGCACGGCAGTCTTTGAACCTGTGTGATCCTCCTGTCTCTGCCTCCCAAGCATGGGGATTACAAGCATGGACCACCACGCCTGGCCTCTGCCCTATTCTTTAAAATTTATTTTGAAACCCGGTCTCACTGAGTTGCAGAGGGCCTCACTGAATGCTGGAATTATAAGTGTGTGCCACCACGCTCAGCTTGCAATATCTGCATTTTAATATAATTCTTCTGAAACTCTACTTTTATACTAAATTGTGCTTGACCACTTATCTCGTATACCATTTTATCCATTGAATGCTGAAGTTTTTGTATATGATAAAAATGTATATTAAAATAAGTCCAAGCCAGGCGTGGTGGTACATGCTTGTAATCCTAGTACTTGGGAGGCTGCGACAGGAGGATTTTATGTTCTTGGACAGCCTCAGCTACTTAGTGAGGCCCTCTGCAACTTAGTGAGACCCTGTTTCAAAAATAAAGAATAGTAAAAAATAGGGTTGGGAATGTAACCCAGAGTTAGAATGTCCCTGGATTTAATCCCCAGTACTATAGAAATAAAGAAATAGAAAGAAAGAAAGAAAGAAAGAAAGAAAGAAAGAAAGAAAGAAAGAAAGAAAGAAAAGAAAAGAAAGAAAGGTCCAACATGAATTATCCTAATAGAGCCTACAGTGATGATATGGTGATAATTCAAGGAAAAGAATAAAGCCAAATAAGTGCAAATAAAATTCTAAACAATATTCTTAACAAACATTCTTTTCAATAAATTTAAAGATATAAAATAGATTCAATAAACTTTTTCATCTATTATAAGAGAACTAAGGTTTATTCAAGTAAGAACTGATAAAGTAGACCTGCCGAGATCCACAAATTCAAATCTTCATTTTTGCAAATCAGAGTTAAGAGCAAATAAAACAGAATCATTCAGTTTGAAACTTTAGGCACATTTTAACTTGTAGGGAAATGAACACCAATATGTTTCTAGGAATGCACAGCTGTTCACTCTTATGCCACCAAAAGCATTTCTATTAAACAAGGCTCTACTTTATTTTATTTTAAAAGCATAAATTAATAACTACTGCAGAGTTATTAGAAGTGGGGAAACTAAATTAATAAATACCAATATTGATCAGCTAAACCATTATTTCATATTACTTGAAGTTATCTTATGACTCATGATTCATTAGATGCAATATTCTTACCAAATAAAATGAGGTGAAGAAGGAGTGAGTTATACAAAGCAGAACCTTTCTTTTAGTCCAAAACATATTGAGGGGGGGATCCTGAAAGGGTAGGCCGTGAGATGGTTGATATATCAGCATAAAAACAGCAGGATTTGTAGGAAAGACTCAGGACAACTATTTCTATATCCATAAGATAGAATAGTAATGGAATAAAGATTTGTCCCACTTAGACAAAAATAGATCATTAAAATTACAATGGAATTTCAATTGTATTGAATAAATATAAAGTGAACCTGAATTTAATCTTAGTATACAGATGATGTATACTGCTGAAAGAAAACTTCATACAAATTGAATGTAATTGAGTTTAAATGAGCAAAGAATGATTTGCAAGTTGGGCAGCTCTCAGCTCCTGGGCAGGTTAAAAGGACTCATCAAACTGAAATGTTTGTGAAGATCATTTATAGACTAAAAAGGGAAAATGAGGTACAGAAAATGGAGGTAAGTAACAGAGACAGTTCAGTCAGTTATTTCTGAGTGTCCTATTTAAATACAAATAGAATATTTGG
Source organism: Muscardinus avellanarius (assembly GCF_963383645.1). NCBI lineage: Eukaryota > Metazoa > Chordata > Mammalia > Rodentia > Gliridae > Muscardinus > Muscardinus avellanarius. Next base: position 110,812,111 of record NC_137791.1, on the reverse strand, counting down.
CTCCCTGTGGCTGACTGAAACTTACTTGCTGTGATTGGCTGAGATTTAACTATTGTTACAAATTATACTCTTAATTTAGACTTTTAATTGTTATATAAAGTTAGAGTTAAGTTTATTATTAAGAGCCTTAATAGATGATAGATGATAGTAGACAAATAGATTTTTATATAATAGGTTGATATAATTGACAGCTATGTATACATGCATACTTATTGAGAGATATCCAGATAGATAAATAATAAATAGCTAGATATGGAATAATATAGTTATATTTATGTGTTGGCAATAGACCAGCTTAAGAGGGTAAATTTCACTTAACTTTAAAATTATGTTGTTATGCTAAATTTGGTGGCATGTACCTGTAATCCCAATACTTTGGAAGCTGGGACAGAAGGACAGGATTAAGGCCTTCCTCAAGCAAGTTTGTGAGATTGTTTCAAAATAAATTAAAAAAATAATAAATATAATCCCCAATACTCTGAATTTAATTCCTTCTATCATGTATAAACACACATATATGGGCAGAGAGATTTACTTCAAGTAGTCAATTTTTGACATGTTAACAGTAGTAATATTATTTTATAAAAACTATACATATAATTAAACCTTAAAAGCCTCTTTTACCTTCTTCTCAAAGGCAAAAAAATCTAATATTATCATTGCTGCTTGTTATAGTATACTTGTATTGACTGTCTTTAATATTTTTACTTTGTATTAAACTTACAAAGCAGTAGATTTTTAAGTTTTTCTCTTCTTTAGAGACCATTTGGAAAATGTTTCCACTGTTTTTAATTCATTAATACCCAAGAGATGTTTCATTTCTCTCAGCAACAAAAAATTTACCACCATCTACAACTTGGAAAAGCTTATTCCACAGCCTGATTTTATGGGAGCATATTGTAACAGCCTCACTATACCCTATAAACAGCTCATGAAAAGAATCCAACTGTGCTGGGTTGAATAGTTGTTTGCCATTGTTTCACATCACTTAATGTATGTCCTTTTTGGTCTATTTGATCATTAACTAGTGGTCAGAATTATAAAGAATAACAACAAAAGTTAATTAATTTTTACCATAACTGTATTTCAGAATTCAAAAGACAGAAACAAAATTGATTAAAAAACTAGCATATGGATTGACTGTAAAAGGTCAACATGAGTTAAAATTAAACTGTGAATTTAAAGCAAAAATGATTTAAAAAGGCCATAAGTATATAGACATTATTATAAGGTTCAAAAGTTGACATTATTCAACTCTAATTAACATAAAAAATTAACTTTAGCTGTCATAGAGATTAAATTAAGTTAGATCTGATTATGTGTTTATCATCAAAAACAGAAAAAAAATATAGAGTAAATCACTTATCCTTGTATTGGCTCTGTTTGGATAACTAAACTTGAGACCAAGTAGATAAATCAAATCAGAATTTATTTAAGGAATTACTGAAATTTTCCTGAAGAAGAAAATTCTGTGCAAAATATTATCTTATATTTAGTAAAAATATTTTATCTATATTGGCCTAAAATGTTTTTTAACCTAAAATATGTTCACATTATATTCTATATATAAGCCTCACTATGTCTGATTTTTGTGAATGAGGCCATGTATACTCTGAAAATTCTTTACATTTACTACTAACTAATCAATGAACATTGTTCTTTGAACACCACACTGGACTTGAGTATGAACTCCTTGACCCATGTATTCTTTCTAATTTTAAAGCTAGATAATTAGCTGGGCGTGGTGGCACATGCTTGTAATCCCCGCACTTGGGAGGCTGAGACAGGAGGATCGTGCAGGTTGGAAGCCAGCCGCGCTGGCTTAGGAGACCCTGTTTCCAAGTAAAAAGTATAAAAATAGGTCTGGGAGTGTATCCCGGAGGTAGAAGGGCTTCCAGGAACCCCAGTACCACAAAATAAATAAATAAGTAAATAAATAAATAAATAAATAAATAAGCTAGATAATTTATTTTTTTTATGACAGTACTTTCCTGGTACGTCTTTTTTTTGTTTTTCTAATTCTGTTACTTCTTTACTTTTGGGCTGCTTCATCTTGTCTAATACCGTTTGCGCTGAGGTTTCCCTTCTCTTTTCAGCACTTACATTATTCTTTCAAATGATCCTGAAACTATATGCCATCAAATTCTAATACGCCATCAAATTCTAATATTCCATTATAAGTATAGTGTTATTTAGGGTTTTACTATCATGCAAACACTCTTAAATGTTATGTATGCTTGCTTCACTTGTTAAAGGGAATATTTATATGCTATTTTAGCTCTCTAACTCCAAATTGAATATGAGTTCTCTCTCCAAAAAATTTAAAATAATTCAGTAGCTCTCACATGCCTTATGACACAGATTAGTTCTTGGTAGAGCAAAATAATTCATGATAGGAACAGAAATCACTGAGAGAATACAGAAGGCTCAAGGACTTTAAGCAGAGAGTAGATAATAACTAAGATATATATTTAGTGGTGAATTAAATACAAAATTACTCCATTTACTCTCATACTAAACTAACAAAATCTTCACAATCATATGCCCGTTTATACATGCACCTCTTGTTTACAAACAGTTCTAGCTCCTTCACGAAAGAATTCTTCACGACCCAAACGTTAGTGATGATTGTCTCCTGCCCCTGCATAGTTCATAAAACCCTTTCAGAAGATCCAAAGAAAGACCTCTGTTGGGCCTCTGTTCTTTCCCACTCTCAATTCTCTACTGGTCTTTCTCCTCCATTTTCTAAACTCCCTTTTGTTTTCTATTTTCTCTATAGCTTTCACTTATGAAAGAAAACATTCAACTCTTTGCTTTCTGAGACCGAATGATCTTACTTAGCATAGTATTATCTAATTCCAGCCATTTCCTCTAAGTGACACAATTTTGTTTTTCTTTATGGCCAAGCAAATTTCCATTGTGTGCACATATTGTAGTTTTCTTAGCCATTCATCTTTTAACAGACACCTGTGCTGGTTTCATAATTTGGCTATTGTGAGTTGTGCTGCTCTGAACATTAATATGCATGTACTATTCTGACTTCAATTCTTTTGGAAAGATGCTGAAGTGTGATAGTTATTTCATTTGGTTGCCCCATTTCTGGTCTTTTGAGGAATTTCCATATTGATATCCATATTGGTTATGTTAACTAGCAGTCCCACCAACAGTGTATAAAAGATTCTATCTCCTCAAATCCTAGCCAATATTTTTAACTATTTGTATTCTTAATGATTGCCATTCTAATTGGAGTTAGATGGTATCTCAGTGTAGATTTGATTTGCATTTCCCCAATTGCTAATGATGGCAAACATTTTTTTATATATTTACTGACCCTTTGTATTTTTGCTCTTGAGAATAACTTATGAAGATCACTTATACATTTTAATTTTTAGTTTTAATTTTGTTTTTAGTTTTTTATATTTTCAAGATATTCTTTCCTGGAGGAGTGGCAAGCAAAATTTCATTCTGTAATCTCTCTTTTTTAGACTTTGTTTTTGCTGTGCAGAAGATTTGTATTTTGATGCCATCCTATTTATTGATTTTCAGTTTTATTTCCTGAGCTTTGGTATTCTTATAGAGAAAGTGTCTATATGTTTGAAAGTTGGTCCATTGCTTTTACTAATAACTATTGTCATTTTTTTGCTCTGTCTTGAGTTGACTCCTTCAGGGTGAGAGATTGGGGTCTAATTTTCATCCTTTTACTTATGGATATCTAGTTTTACAAATATCACTTGTTTAAAAGGCTGTCTTTTTCTCAAGATATGTTTTTGGTCACTTTGTTGAAGTGGTTATGAGTGTGAAGATTTGTTGATATATCTTTTGTTACAGTCCATTAATCTATATTTTTTGTGCCAATACTACCCTAATTTTGTTACTATAACTGTACTATAATTTAAAATAACATATTTTGATGCCTTTCACATGGTTCTTATTACTTAGAATTTGAGGGGGGGGTATTTTAATTTTTTATTTTTTTTGGCGAGTCTGGGGATGGAACCCAGGGTCATTCTACCTCTGAGCTACACGCCAGACCTATATTGTATTCTTTATTTTGAAACAGGGCCTCACTGACTTGCAGAGGGCCTCACTAGGTAGCTGAGGCTGGCCGTGAACAAGCAATCCTCAGGTCTCAGCCTCCTGAATGCTGGGATTACAAACATTTGCCATTACACCTGGCTCTTTGGTTATTCTAAATCTTTTGTTATTGTTTTTGTACTACTAACATCCAAAGATAGCATGACACAGAAACCTCCCTCCCTATTTTCATTCATTTATAATTCTTTTAGAAAGCAATTTGACAACATATTATTGATTTACTCATGTCACATGTGGAAATCTATTTTAAAGAATGGACATTAATGGAAAATAAAAGTACCAACAAAAAGAATCAGTGGGTGAAATGTGTAACAGTCAAATTTAATTCTTATACTTTAATAGCTTCATTTGGAGCTTTTGAAATGGCATATCTCATACCAACCAGGTTAACAAAAGAAATTAACTCTAAATTATATCTTATTCTACTAATGTCTTATCTTAAAATCTTTTAGGAAGGTTTGAAAATAACAACTCAGGATCTTTAAAAAAGGACAGAATAAATAGAATTATTAGGTTTGTGTGGATCTAAGAGCTAGCAGTATTTCGCATTACTGAATTACTAAAGATTTAGTAGAAATTTCTTCTGGAAATATCACTCATTTTGTCCCTTATTGGCTGAGGAGGAAAATCTTTCCTCTTTCTGCCTAGTTTGTTTGTGATATATATTACTAAAAACTGAATTTCACATCATGCTTCCATACAAACTATCTCTAAGCCTTTTAGTTTCTTATTACATTTAGAATCTATGCATATATTTAAAAAAATTTAAACTATGTTTTTCTCTGCCAAGAAAATAAATCAATAACATCTTATATCTTTCTCTTTCATTTTTCTCTTCAAATATCACATCTAAGCTGAGTACGGTGATGCACGCCTGCCATCCCACTCCTGGGAAGCTGAAAATGAAGCATCTCAGCATTGAGGCCAGCTTCAGCAACTTAAGAACCTCAGCAACTTAGCAAGACCCCATTTAAAATAAGAAAAAATAAAAATAAAAAAATGACTGAAAAATTCAGAGGTATAATGCCCTGTATCCAATCTCTACTACCATAATAATGTATTTAATATTGTATTTAACAATATTTAATAATAATTAATTTTAAAAAATACTACATATTAGTAAAATATTTTTGTATCTTTTTTTATGCATTCTGTCTGAAAAGCAGTTTATGTGTCAGGTAACTAGGTAGACATAAGCAGATAGGTTAGGTCAGGGAGGACCTGAAGCAGAGATATCAAAAGGCTGGCCCTCCTTCCTGTGGGAAGGTGCAGAAACAATGAAGCGGCACCAAGGTATGATCTGCCAAAGGCACTCTACCACTCCAAATGAAATATTCCTGAGGAAGATGTTCAGAGGGTATATAAAACCCAGTATATAAAAAACTTCACACTAATTTTGGCCCCACAAAGAAGATAGTTCAGATGCTTTTCTCTGAATTATGAACCTCCTACCCTTCTTTCACCATGATCTTCCTCATGTAGTGCCAGCACATCTCTAAGTAAACTTCTTATTGTTAAGTAGGTGCAGTAAAGAGGAAAGAGAGACCAGGGAACACAGTGCCTTTTATTGTGGTCTTCTTGGGGATAGGGGTTGTACTGGTCCTGGAGACCTGCAAGCCCCTCTGAGGCTGGAGAGGAAATACCTCTTTTTAAGGTGTACATCTTGGGGGTGGGACTACACGTGGGAATGCTGCCCCTCTCGTGGTATTGCCTGCCTCGTGTGATATCACCTAACAGAGTCTCATCCTCTTTCTCTAGGGTCCCGCCCCTGTGGGAAATGGGGACCCGACATGTCATCCTGGCCTTTTGGTGATAATGGGCAGATATTCTTTTTTTTTTTTTTTTTTGTGGTACTGGGGTTCCTGGAAACCCTTCTACCTCCAGGATACACTCCCAGACCTATTTTATGTTTATATTTGGAAACAGGGTCTCTTAAGCCAGCATGGCTGGCTTCGAAACTGTGCGATCCTCCTGTTTCCACTTCCCAAGCCCGGAGATTACAAGCATGCACCACCATGCCCGGCATGGGCAGATATTCAAGTATTAAACTACTTCCTCCTATCAATGGGTGTCATAAAGGGCCCCTCAGCAGGGAGAGGTGGGGTTCTTCATTAGTGAGCAGGTGGGAGTATTGCTGTGGCTTGTGTCGGAGGATACCCTGGACAGCTTGGTGATGTGTGCTCGAGGAGACTTTAGCAGATGAGGAGGGGTAATGGCAATATGGCACCTGAAGAGAGAGAACACCATAGTATATAAATAAGTGGACCTGCTTTCCTGATGACTGCGGTTAATATGGGATGTGGAGCTTCCATGAGATGCCAAGAGCTTGTGCCACCTGTTGAGTAACCTTAGAAATAAAAGCTGGTCCATTATCAGACTGTAAGGAATTAGGGAGAAGGGCAGTATACCATTTGGACACTTCCAGGGAGGAAATATAAAGTAAAGGGTCATCCACATATTGTAACAGAGAACTAGGCTCTAAGGGGCACTGGAGGAGGTCCTGTGCTGGAACCTGTCCAAAGAAGTGTTGGCTATCTCAAAAACCCTGGGGGAGGACGGTCAAGGTTAGTTGTTGAGCAACCTGGGTATCGGGGTCCTCCCAAGTGAAGGCAAAACAGGGGTATGACTCAATGCAGAGAAATTGTATAAAACACATTCTTTAAGTAGAGAATTGAAAAGTGGGTGGTATTGAGAGGAATCTGAGATAAGAGGATATAGGGATTAGGGATAACTGGACTAAAGATAAGTCCCATTAGGCATTTTAACTGGGAGAATGGAGGTATTATAAGGGGAATTAGTAGGGATAAGCAGTCCCTGGGGCAGAAGATGAGAAATAATGGGTTTAAGCCCATGTCAGTGAAGGAAGGATATGGGAAACTGGGAGCAGGCAGGGAAAATAGTGGGATTATGTAAGACAATTTGGACCAAGCTGTGGTGGGTTGCCACAAATGGGGTGCTGGTATCCCATACTATAGGGTCAACCAAATCTATTGGAAGGGGAGGTTTGACTTCCCGGTCATCAACTGTAGCTGCCGCCATTAAAAGTATATTAAAGGAAACAGAAGCTATGGGGAAATTAAATGAAAGTTCAGGCTCAATTTTGGTTAAAAAGTCTATGCCTAAAAGAGGGTAGAACATGAAGGGATAATCAGGAATGGATGGTTTACCATAAAGGTCTCTAATTGGCATAAAAGGGGGTCTGTAGTACGTGGGCAAGAGAGCATACCGTCAATCCCCTGAACCGCAATTTGGGAAGGGAAGCTAGGTTTTGAGAAGGAAGGGAAGAGAGAATAGGTAGAGCCTATATCAATCAAGAAGGAAATTGGCTTATCTGCTACCTGGAGAGTTACCCTGGGCTCAGCTTGAAGGCATAGTATCATGTAATTTCTCTTTTTTATTCCCTCACCCCTGTCATTATAATCCTAGTGAGGATCTTCAAAAGGAACTACAGCTGTTCCGGTAGGGAGCTGTGGTTTGGTTAGGTGGGCCTGATTGGCCTGTTCCCTGGTAGCCTTAAGAATACGATCTCATTCCGCTGGAGTTAAAGAAGAGGTTGAAATGACATAAAGATGCTACCAAGTTAAATTTTATGCTTGTAGAATATGTTGGAATTCCTTAATAAAACCAGAGGGATTGGCAGAAAAAGAACCCGGTCTCTTTTGTAGTTGAGCAAGGTCAGAAAGGGAAAAAGGAACATGGACACGGATCACACCTTATGTACCAGCCACCTCACAGAGAGGGACCAAGAGGAAAAGGGGGTTCTCTAGAATGGGTATGGTGAACTACAAGGGTAGGCAAGAGGGAGGTAAGGGTTGGTCCCTTAAGGGAGAAAGATGGGAGAGAAAGGAGTGGGTTAGAGTGGGAGGCTGCCCCGAAATAAGATGATGCTCGCAGTGGCATGGAGAGGTCTTGTGGGTCAGGGTCATCAGGAAATGGGGCCTAAAACTTGGCTGGGTCACAGAATGTTGACCTTGAGTTAGCAGAATAGTAGGCCTGTGACACAGAAAGGGCACCAGGTGGCGCCTGTGAGTTGCTATGTGGTGACCAAGAGGGCAGCTGTAGCTGGCAGGAATCCTCAGCCAGCATGACTTGAGCAGTAGAGTCAGGAGTGGTGGAAAGGGAAAGCCGAGAACACATGACCAGAAAAGCCTATATGTACAGAACCTCTGACCATTTATCTGCCCATTTGCAAAAATTACTGAGATCAGACAACATTTTAAGATCTAATATACCCATCTCAGGCCACCGAGAACCAATACCCAACTCATAAGTGGGCCAGACCTTTGTGCAGAAAAATATGAGCTACTCAGGGCACAGTTCCCCAGATAAACCTAGAGTCTGGAGATTATCCATAACATGGCCTAGTGCAGATTGGGAGTCTCTTTTTGATGGCTGGCTTCCCCCCATGACTGGTCAGCAGGTGAGGACGAAAACAGGAATTTGGTGTCCCAATATCCTGTCTAATATCTGGAAACCATGTGGCTGTGTTAGAGAAGGATGTCTCCATTCCCGTTACACAAACTTAAGGCAGCCTGGCTACCCCTAGAGAACCAAATATTTGGTTTTATTTAACAGCCATGAGCCCAAGTCTGGAAGAAGCTAAAAGCCAGAACTCACTTGTCCAAGGAAGGGGAAGCTTACCAGAGTGTAGTGTAATCAACCAGTGCTGACTGGAACCAAAGTGTTGAGAGGCTGCAGAGCCAGGGGTATGCTGTGGAGCTGTCAGGTGAAATTTGGGTTAAATGAGGTTTAAGATGGCCATCAGGGCTTGGCTGGGTGGTAAGATGGCCACCGGCTCCCAGGACAAGCCTGTGGAGGTGGAAGCTGGCTGCCGGCTCTCAGGCAGAGCATGGGTCTGGGGAAGATGGCCACCAGCTCTCAGGTAGAGCAAAGGGCAGGGGTAGATGGTCACTGGCTCTCAGGGAGAGCATGGGGCTGGAGAAGATGGCTGCCAGCTCTCAGGCAGAAAGCAAAGCCAGGGGAGATGACTGCCGGCTCTCAGGTAGAGAGTGGGGCTGGAGAAGATGGCCGCTGGCTCTCAGGCAGTGTGCGCAGTTGGGAAGATGGCCGCCAACACTCAGGGAAAGCATGCGGTGGGGGAAGCTGGCCACTGGCTCTCAGGGAGAGCATGAGGCTGGAGAAGATGGCTGCCGGCTATCAGGCAGAGTGCGGGGCCAGGGGAGATGGCCGCTGGCTCTTAGACAGAGCGCAGGGCTGGAGGAGATGGCTGCTGGTTCTCCCAGAGAGCATGCGCTGGGAAAGATGGCTGCCAGATCTCCCAGAAAGCTTGAGGCCAGATGGTGTGGTTATTGGGTCCATGGTACAAAACAAAATAAAATGGCTGCCTAAACACTAAGGCCAGGCCACGTGGCAAGCGCCCCTGCAGGTCTGACCAGGAGGGCAGGATAGCCAGAGTCTGGGCCTGGGTCTGGTGGGAGTTCAATAGTCCGGGAAGGGTGGGAAGCTGGGCTGGGCCAGAGGAAGCACAGGCAGAAGGAGCGGGTAAAGGAAGCCAGGTGCTTGTTTGGGCCCTGGGTTGGCTAAAGGTCGGGCCTAGGTGGAGAGGCGTGGAGCCATGGTGCACGGGGTTGGAAAAGGTTTGCTTATGGTCTCTCCACACGGTGGGCACAGCGGTGTTCCGATGGACGGTGTTTCCCAGCCATGATCCAGTGAAAAAGCTGTGAGTGGGGTGGGTGTGGTCCCAGCAGAACCCAGCGCCCCTGCGGATCCAGGTGGAGGTTTCTGCCAAGGCTGCGCAGAGCATGCAGCAGCAGGGGTGGCGGCAGAGAAATAAAAAAAAAAAAAGAAGAAATAAATTAAATATTTGAATTAAATTAAAATAAATAATGATCTTTCTGGGTTTTGGCACCAGATGTTAAGTAGGCACAGTAATGAGGCGAGAGCAAACAGGGAGCACAGTGCCAGTTTTATTGTGGTCTTCTCGGACATAGGGGCTGGACTGCTCCCGGAGACCTACAAGCTCCTCTGAGGCTGGAGAAGAAATGCCTCTCTTTTTAAGGTTTACTTCTTGGGGGTGGGACTACGCGTGGGAACACTGCTCCTCTCCTGATATCATCTGCCTCTCAGTATTGCCTAGCAGAGTCTCCTCCTTCTCTAGGGTTCTGCCCCTGCAGGAAGTGGGACCCGACTTGTCACTTATATTCCTCCATTTGTGCTTTTTATAAGTGCCAATGCTTACCATGCAGAGAAACAAGGATTATGGTGCTACAGGATAATAATTATGGTAAGGAGAAGCTTCAGTCAGTAACATGTGTGCCACAAAGAACAATATAGTTACATTCTCACTTTACATGTGGTAGCTTTCAATTTTAGTTAAGTAAAGACATGCTGTAACTTTTCAATTTTATCTTGTCAGTGTTTCCAAAGCACTAAGCTAAGCAACATTACCACATGTAATGTCCCACTAATGTTCATTGTTTCAAGTAAACCTTTTCAATTTCTATGCAAATCATATGAAAATAAACAAAACTTTTTGAAAATAAATGGTACAATTCCCTTATAATAAGGAATACATAAAATATACACATGCTATGATTTTTTTTTATCTCTAGGTAATTGCATAGCTAATCTAACTCAAAATGTTCCCCTTTTTCTGCTTACTTGGAAAAATCACTTGTTTATCATTCCAGGTGAGAAATGTTATCCATCTCAGATATCATTTTTTTTCTAAAATGTTAGTTAATCAATTTCTCCTCATTGCTAACCTTGTTATAATTTTGACATTATGCTATTCTTTATTTGTTTTCCTAAAACTGGTCACTAATATTTTTATATTGTTTATTACATAGTGAATCAGGATGGCCTGATATAGCATGCTATCCACTATCTACCATAATTGATTCAAAGTCAGCACACAATCTGACTAAAGTTGATTGTAATTTCTCTCTCTCTCTCTCTCTCTCTCTCTCTCTCTCTCTCTCTCTCTCTCTCTCTCTTCCTCTCTCTCTCTCTCTCTCTTCTCTTCTCTTCTCTTCTCTTTCTCATTTTTGATGAAAGAAACTATCAAATAATCTCTTGTGTAACAATCTCTTTTCTGCATCCTGACAAGTAGAGCACTGTTGTTATCCATTCAAGAGGATTTGCATGTGGAAAAACACTAACATGAAGAAAACAACAATACAAAAAAAAAAGAAAAATTATGACCCTATTTCAAAGATTTCCAGAATGTATTCTTGATGATTATACAAGACTGTATATTTTAATTGGTTTAATATCATCTGAAAGTGAATGATTTATAAAGAATAAATTAAGATTAGTATTTTGATTTATAAGTGGCAAAATTTAGTTAAGCCAAGTAATAATTGATTATAACATCTTAGCCTCACGTTCTCTATGATTATATTCTTAGGCACTAAAACAGAGAATGTTATGTTTGAGTTTTTTTTCAAAATTGACTAGGAGATAGAATTATTCAACTCTTCCTCAATGAAACAATCTAGAGAGGAAAATATATAGTTAGTGCTTATCTAAGGGTTCAAGTTCATGGTGGCTAAAAATATTAATAAAAAACATCATAAGAAAAAAAAGATAGGTCATCATGTTCCTTTGGTGTACTTCTTCTCCCTTTGTAATTATGCATGTAATAGTAAAGCCCCATTAAAAACCAAAATATCAATGAAGAATATATTAAAGATGTTGGTGTTTTTAAATTTTTAATTAAAATGTCCTTGTTATTGTTGTAGTGAGGAGGACATTTTTAGTTTCTCATATAACGATACCAGTTAGGGAATTACAAATGGCAAAAATCAATTACACTTGCCTTTACCATATGGAAAGCTAAGTATCTCAGAATTAGTTTTTTCTGGCATGTGTACCTTTGTATTTTAAAAGGCACCAGGAGACTGCATTAAGGAGAAATTCAGAAAAGGAAAAGGAGAGAGAAATTTTACAATATTCTCTAGTGGCTAGCCAATATGGAGTCTTCTGGAGTGAGTTGATATTTTCTCCTAGATCAGTTAAACAAAAAGCATGTTGTCATAAAATAGAGACCTATCACTGAAGAGTGAATTTTAATTTAAGATTGACTGTTTTTTTTTTCTTTCTTAAAGCTTAATGGCACTTGGACAGTACTCATTCTCTAAGCATAAACACTGATAATGTAAGAAAACAGCAAAACAGAAACACACTGTTTTCATGTATATAAGGAGGATGCAATAAAGACGCAGATCATTCTTAATCAAAGCATGTTCACATGACTGCCAACACAAGCTTACTTATCAGACATTTTGTTTTTACTTTGTACTTTTAGTAAATTTGCACACAACATTTGTTTGAGTAACGGAACAACAGAAATGCAAAAATACTGGAAGTAAAGAATAATAATGAGTATAATGTAGATTAAAATAAATTCTATATAAACTGTAGTACCAAAAGTTTGACATCTATATAAAAATATTTTTATGCTTGAAATTAAACTCAGAGCCTTGTGTATGAAAAGTACAAAGAGTTACATGCCTAGTAAAATCTTTCTTTTTAAATTGTCTCAAACTTTTGTTAGTCCATCTAGATCTAAATATGTTGATGATGTGATCTGCCTTTCAATCAACCTGAAAGTGCCATCATTTATAGAGCAGTGTGGTCGAGGAAGGTTCACTTAGAGAAATTTTATGAGATAATTGTGCTGATGTTTTCTGCATGCTGCAAATAGAAGAAATGTTTCTGATACCTTACTGTCTTCTCTGTGCTAATATCGGATGTGTTTATATAAACACAAGCTTTGTTGAGTACATAGAAAATCATGTGTTTTCTTCAGTTCTTATATTCAATGTGGACAATATACTAGGTTCCCCTATATATCACTAACGTTTTGATGTACTATGCGAAAGATTTGGGAAGTGATCCTTGTGACATTTGTTGACCTACAAAGTTGTAGTCAGCTGAGATTTTAATAATAATAAATGAAACTTAATACTGTAGGACTTAATATGTTTAGACTGTTTCTATCACACTTTTTGTTTTATTCAGAAGAGAAATACAGCTGTTTTCATAAAACACATGTTCTTTGCCAAATATATTAAGACAAATTTGTTGAAGAGCCAGAGTTTGTAAATGGATAGACTTGAAAATTTAGGTTACATAGTTGAAATTGAACTATTATAACTCTTGAATCAACCATAAGCTTTCTAAGAGCTTTAAGTTTGAGGCTTTCAATGTTGACAGAGTCCTCTGAAACCACCTGCACCTGCATATGTCAAGATGAAATATTTATGCAGGATTCTGTAGTGTACTTTGTGTACAAAGTTAAGATCCTAAACAACAGCAACATTTTCTCTTGACCAAAATTTACATAACTAAGTATTCCACTCTCATCTCCAATTTCCAGAAAATGCTGTATTAAAAGTATCTCGGAAATAATGATTTCTTTGTTGCTTCTAGAAAGCAGAAAAGAACAAAAATAAAAACCTGGCTCTGAGATATTTAAAAACAATCTACATCATGTTGAGCATATTTTCACAGAAAAGTTTCAAAAAGAAGTTTTCTTTGGGGACATAAATAATTCTAGTTCAATCTCTTACCGGAATATCTTGGCAGGGAAAATGGCTGTTGTGCTGCTGCTGATTCAATTGAATCCACATGAGCAGCCCATTAATGGGATACTGGGTTAATTGACATGACAAGCATATCATCAACTTGAAAGTGCTTATCTTTTTCTGACATGGTTTGGTGGTTGGCTGAGTGCTTTCAGTCCTTTGTTCTAATGTGGCTATAAATCAGTTGGAACATGTGAAGCAGGTTATGGGGGACTACATTTTGTTAGCTTGTAATAGTAATCATAAAAGGTGTTTGAATTCTAACCTAGTCCTCCTCATGTTATATGAGCTGAAACAAGTCTAAATATTAAAATGTTCTGAGCCAATTTTGTATACACATCCTCCCATTTTATCTAGTTCATTAAACACTATATTTTATATGACTATAATATTGAAGTCTATTTTTAAAATATTTGAAAATTTAAAATATTATCAAATTTGTCTTAGTATGTTTTATGTTGTTATGATAAAATACCTAAGACTGAGTAACTTGTAAAGAAAAGAAGTTTATTTGGTTTACCTTTCTGAAGAGTGGAAAGTCTAAGAGCATGATGCTGGTGAAGACCTCAGGCTACTTTAACTCATTGAAAAAATAAAGAGCAGAACAACACACATGGAAGTGAGATAACACAAGGATCCACTTAACTTTATAAAAACCAACACTCAAAAGAATAGGCCCACTCCTGTGAGAAAGACATTAATGCCTTATGATGAACTAATCACCTCATTAAGGTCCCACTTCCCAACACTACAATAACAAGCAAATTTCAATATGGGTTTTAGAGCAGACAGCCTATTCAGACTACAGCCAGAGTAAAATAGAATACAGTCATTTTTAATATTAAATAAATGAAAATTTGTTACAATATTTAGATAGAATTTATCTGAGTAATTTTGATCAAAGAAGCAAGAAGAGTAACAGCATGGTGCCTGAGCATCATTCCAAAGCACTGGTGAAGTGGGGAGGAAGGAAAATGAGGTAGATGTCTGTCTGAAGTATATAATCAAAGCAGCAAATCCACAAAACACATCATTAGTGAACACCTAGGTTTTTTCTAAATATGAGAAACATTACCAATGTATATTTTTATTGTTTTCCTTGAAATTCATGTTCAAAATTCTGAATTATAATGCTGATTTTTGTATGAACTATGGGCTAACTTTGTATAGTGAACAAAGATTATAATTTTCAAATATCTTTCTTACTTTGTCTATATAAATTCATTATAACTTTGTTTGACTTAGTGACTGACTTTGATACATTTTTGAATGTACAACATGTAGATTAGGAAGTTTCCCTCTTTCCCCTTCTCATCATTCTCTAGATGAAGAAAGAGAAACCTTCGATTAGCAAATAAAGCAACCTAACAGTTTTAGCTCTTAATATTAGTTCTCTGGTACAGTTTGATTTGATTTTGGTGCCTATTGTAAGATAGAGGTCAACCTACATTATTTTACAGGTGAATATCTAATAGTTAAAGAACCATTTATTGTAAAGATTAGTCTTTCCTTATCAAATGTTCTTGGCATCTATGATGAAAATTGACTATATATTTATTTATGGCTTCTCAATTCTATTTAATTGTTCTATAGTCTGTCATTAGATCAGCATAACTGCTTACACTGTTATTATTTTGCAGTATGTTTGAAATTGAAAAGTATTGGCCCTTAAATTTTGTTCTTTTCATGATTTTAAATGTTTTAGGTTTCTTACAATTTAATATAAATTTTACTACCCAATTTTCCACTCTGGTAATCATTATTTTGATAGGAATTATGTTGTCTTCAGATAAATTTGGTTATTATTGTCCTCTTAAGTATTTAAATATATAGACACAAGAGATATTGAATTTTTTTAATCCTCATCAGCCATTTTTTGTCTACATATAATTCACTGCCATGACATATTTCTGTCAATTTTTAACCCCCAAAATATTGGGATTGATTCTTTTTCATGGTACTGGGGAAAAAAACCCAGGGGCCTTCTAATTCTGGGCGATATTTCCAGGCCTACTTTATATTTTGCTTTGGGAACAGAGTCTCACTAAGTTCCTGAGAGCCTCACTTAGTAGCCAAGCTGGCTTTGAACCTGCGAGATCCTCCTGTCTCCGTTTCCTAAGTACTGGTATTAACAAGCAGGTACGACCACACCCAGTTTGGGATTAATTTAAAAAGGAAGAATGTGAAATAGATATTGGGGTAATTAGCAATACCTGCTATACTTTATTTTAATGAAATTGATGTAGCTTTCATATGTTCTAATTTTATAATCATATTTTAAAGGTTTTTAAAATGGCAAAATTCTTAAGTATTAAATTATCTAAAATGAGGAGAAGCTGAGAAGCACCCTGCAAACAGCTGTGACTGTTACTGGAGCCCTTACATATGGATTCTCATGTTGTGGAATCTGGCTTCCCAAATACAATGATTACAAAAGGCAAAATATGCTCTGGAAAAAACATTTCTAAAACACATGCAGATTAAAAGGAATAGAGGCCACAGCTGGATGGAAGGAATACTGAATAATGTATAGCTATATGCATTCAACTAAATTTCATATTCCAACCAGAAATTACTTACATTCATGACAACGACAAAATATGCCTTTTATAAGATTCTAGGAAGGCTAATCCATTATAGGAACATGACAAAGATGAAGTTCCAAGATCTCATCATCCAAATCAGGTACAAGAATGAGTGGGATTTCCCAGGTGTAGTTATATTAAATTGAAAATCTCTGAACTAAGAGACACGCTATCTACCTAAGACTTTTCTGAGAAATTAGCATATGATAAGACAGTCTCATCATAAATATAACATTACCTGCAACTTATTTCTTTGTTTAATAATCATTTGCTGGAAAAGCTTTATGAGACCCAATCTAATTTCAAACCCAGAGTTTCTTGTATCTTCATATTTTCCATAAAGGTTATGCAAAGTTGTAAGATTTTCTTTCTTAATTTATCTTAGTTGATGTGTGCATTTTATCATAGGCAGCTAGTAAAATTGAGAGGTCTCTGTTTATATTGTTCTTAAAAATTTCTCCAACTAAGCTGCTAGTGGTGACACATGCTTGTAATCTCTGCATTTGGGAGGCTGAGACAGGGGATCTGGGTTCATGAACAGCCTCAGCTACATAGTGAGTGAGGCCCTTTGCAACTCAATGAGACCCTGTTTCAAAATGAAAAGAATAAAAAAGTAGGACTGGGGGTGTACCTTAGAGGTAGAATGTCCCTGGGTTCTATCCTCAGCTGCCCCCCAAATTTCCAGCTAACTTGATTACTGAATTAGTATAATCTTTAAAGTTTCTACATTTCTGTAATTAAATTTGTTGCCAGATGTGCTGCTACCAAATCATGATTATTGCTTTCTTCTACCTTCCAGCATCTTCTCACCATCTTTTAAATCTTTAAAAGTAAAATATAATACCAATATAATACCATAATTACCAATTCCAATCTCAAAAACAAATGGAATGGGGAAGAGAGGTTAAGACAATGAGTGAAGTGCTCCAAGAGTTGTATGCATGTATGTTTCTGACTCTATACCCCAATATGATGTATAATTAGAAAAAAATAAAAACAGAAAAGTCCTTGCAACTTTCCCAAATGATCTCCTAAAAGTCCTTCTAACTTCTGTTCAAGGCCTATCTTGAATAATAATGCTGTGAGTCTTAGATCTTTGGTGAGAAGTCTCCAACTTCCGGGAACCAAATTATGTTTGCATTTTATACTGCCGTGTAATAAAATACCTCATAATATGGTGACTTGAAATAAGCATTTTATTCCAAAGCATACTAAGTGGAGTTTCTAGGATGGATTGCTTTATTTCTACCATTTCTTGTACTTTGGATGGGAAGTTTGGTTATATTTGGGAGTTTGTTCTGGGGCTTCATACACTGGCTGTTGACAGGAATGCCCATTTATACTTATATCTTGGAACTCTTCTCATAGTATAATGGATGGTTATGAAAGAGAACATGATTATAAGCAAATGTTTATTTAAAATTTTTTTTTTGTGGATCATATTGAAAATGTAATACATTCAGAAGCAAATATTTCTAAAGCAGATATAGCAAGCATCAGTGTCTTAAGGTCTTAGAAATAAGTAGAACCTACTTTGCCCTACTGTGGTGCTATAATTAGACAAAATACTTCACTCAGACTCAAAGGAATGAGTCAAGTATAGACTTCACTTCACTTAAATATGAAGAATGTCAAATAAATTGTGTCCAAGTACAAAGTTATTGAAGCCATCGATGGCAAATTTAATAAAGTTGAACATATACACATATTTTTTCCCAAAAGGTTTCCACTACAGTATATTCTACTAAGTATATACTTAACACAAACATATATATATATATATATATATATATATATATATATATATATATATATTCTAAAAAGAAATAAAATTAAAAGTTTAAAATAACTTTCCAATTTTTTCAATAACTTTGTACTTGGACAAAGAAAAATACATGCCAATTAATAGTAAAATTGACAAAGAAATTTTGGTATATTCACACAAGCATATAAAAAAAAGAGCTGAACACTGAGTAATATTCAACCATATAGATAGCTATAATAAAAATAATAGTGAATTAAAAAAACAAGGCAAAAGATTAAGCACTATATCATTCCATTATTTATGTATTTACTTATTTATTTATTTTTATTGTTATGGTGATGAAAATCAGGGGAATTCTACCTCTGAGCTACACCATCACCCCTATTTTTTATTCTTTATTTTTGAAACAGGGTCTCACTGAGTTTCAAAGAGCATCACTAAGTAGCTGAGGCTGTCCATGAATGGTGATCCTCTTGTCTCATTCTCCCAAATGCTGGGATTACAAGAGTGCTCCACCACCCCAGCCATCATTCCATTTATATAATGAAAAAAGCAAAAAAACTATTATATAAGATATTGATATAATGATTGAAAAATGAATATACTGGGGTTAAATTTTCTGGTTCTCTTTCTGGTAAAAGAGTTATTTTCAGTTTGTGATATCATGTACATTCTTCTTCATATATATTTTACCACAGTAGTAAAGTCACAAACAAGAATGAAACATGGGATCTGACATTCATTTGGCTGCTGTAACAAAATTTTATAAATTTAGTGAATTTAATCAATGCTAACTTATTATTTAACTGTTCTGGAAATCAGAGTATAAAATGAGTTGGTTTTTACTGGGCTAAATTAAATTGTCACATGGAATTTTCTCTCTGGAGGCTGTTGGAAAGTTGTTGTTTTTTAATTTTAATTTAGCTTCTAGAGACCACATTCATTCAGTTTTCATGTTCCCTTCTTACATCTTCAAAGACAGCATATAGCATCTTCAAATTTTCCTCTGACTTTGAGTATCCTGCTTTGTGATTAAACTGAGACCACCTAGATAATCCAGGATAATGCTTTCATCTTAAGTCTTTCAAATTAATCATATTTGCAAGTTTCATTTGTCTGTGTAAAGTAACATTCATATTCTCGAAATTGGAAATTAATATTTTAGAGGGGTCATCATATTGCCTTCCACACATATTCCTGCTCCTCTAATTTATACATACATTTTCTTTTAGGTTTTCCATTTGTATATTTAAAATCATAGATTAATTAATTAATTGTGCCATATACAAATATACAAACTAAAAGCATATTTATATATATATAATATGTATGCATATAATATATATATGTATATATTATGCATATATATACATATATGTATATGTGTGTATATATTATATATTATATATATTATATATATATATTTTTTTTCCCTTTTAGGCCATTCTTTGCTTGTTTCAATGAGAGAACATATAAATGAATTGGTTATAAAATGAGTATGAGTATTTGACAAATATATTTTTATTTTACTATCATTTTCAAGTGATGTGTTATGACAAAAAGCACAAATATGAAGAAACAAAAGCAGATTCTATTTAAAGTAGAAAATAATAAAATACCTAAAATTAGGTGCTCAAATAATTATTTTAAGAATAGTACAAGCAAATTTTTGGTTTAATCTCAGAAAGCTATCTCTATAAAGTAGAAAATACCAGCTAGGTATGGTAGTACACACTTGTAATCTCAGTATGTGGAAGCCTGAGGCAGGACAATCATAAATTTATTGCCATTCTCAGCAACTTAGTGAGGCCTTCAGAAACTTAGTGAGATTCTGTTTAAAAATAAAGATTAAAAAATATATGATCAGGCTTGGTGGCACATGCTTGTAATCCCAGCATTTGGGAGGGGGAGACCAGAGAATTACAGTATGTGGACAGCCTCAGCTACTTAGCAAGGCCCTTTGCAACTCAGTGAGACCCTGTTTCAAAAATAAAAAGACTAGTGGTTCAAAATGTTGACTGAAGGACACAGCTCATCTCAGTAGGTGGAACAAATAAAGTTCAACTACAGAGAAGGCAGTGTCTTGACAAATAAACAAAGCAGTGGAAGATACTCAAAACAAAAACAAATGTGAATTATAGCAGAGGGAAATCCAGTTCTCTGAATGTAAGATCCACTGAAGAAAGCCGGAGTGCACAACTGACCTGGTATGGTGGCCGGCACCATCTTGGGCCATGGGCCAAAACCGGATTTACCAGCTCCAGTACTGCAGCCCTGAAAATTCCTGACAAATATTCCAAGAACTTGAAGTTCTGAAAGTGGCCGCAGAGCTCCAATATCTTAGGCAACCAGTACCACGCTTCAGGGATGTAGAAAAAAATCCAAAGGCCTGTGTGATAACCAGAGGTGGCACCTGTAGTGGCAAACTATGCCCTCCATAGACCCAGCCTGCAGGACAGCAAGGTAACTGGGTCTCCTTACTAGGCCCAGAGCATCACCCAAAGCATGAAACCCCGGTGCGCTGGAACCTGGTGGCTAATCCCGGTGGTAGTCAGAAACACAAAAAGGGCTCTTAGTGAACAATGCAAGGTGCCTGTGTGGGGACACAGGAGGTCCCTGCAAGACTACATTGGATGCCCTCTGCCAGTGCAGGAAGGGAGGCACAGGCCCAGGGCAGGACGGCACAGAGAACAAGGGCTGAGATAGCAAAGCAAGGGCTGAAGTGTGGAGTTCAGGGCATAAGGGTTTACATGAAACGCGTTAATAATGACACCAATGCCCTGACACCTAAACACAAAGCTGTCGGAAATGAGAGAGGGGCGCAAGCACTCATAAAGTGGGTCCAAAAGCTGACAATAGGTTACAAAGCAAATGATAGATATTGTAGTATACTCCAATATATGTGAACAGACATACAGATATTAAATGGGCCCAATTCATGTATATATAAATTAGCAGGACTGCTGTTTTTGGACATATTTTGCAATGTTGTTTTCTCTCACACTGTCGCTAGTTCTTTTTGTTCTTTCTTTTTTCTTTTTTTTCTTATTCCTTTTTTCTTTTGATTTTGTTATTTGTCATTGATTTATAGTTGTTAAATTTTGTAATTTGTTTTGTTACTTTAGTGAATGTTTGTTTACCACTTCCCCCATTTCTTTTACGAACTTCCTTACTCCAGCCTATCTACTCTCTTCTCTCATAATTTTTTTTCATACTGTATCTCCTTGTTTTTTATTCAAATTATTTCATATCTCCATATCTAAATACTATGAAAATCCTACTATCTAGCCTTCCCTCATTCTCAACCAGATAATACCTTATTATATTTAAATTCTTACTCAACTTAATTATATTCTCTTCTTTACCTGACTCTTGTACCCATCACTACACCTGCTCTCCTCTTACCCAACTCTCACCATTGAAAAAACACTGCTTATCCATGCACAAACCCTTTGACACCTTTAAATTCCTTCTACTAAGATTGGATCAGAAAGAGTCACATGCAAAAAAGATGCCAAGACATCAGAAAAACAAGGCCAAGTACACTGAAATATGAAAACTAGGAACATTAAGGAAATAAGGAAAATCATAAATACTGACCTACAAGAAATGCAAGAAGGAAAATTCCAAATCCTGATTTTCAATATGATGAAAGGCCTCACAGCAAGTGTACAAGAAAAGAAAGGAAATGGAGACATTAAGAAAGAATCAGAAAGATGTCTGGAATGAAATGAAAGAGTCAATAAATGAAATGAAGACAACAATAGAAAGAAATTCTGGAAGATTAGATGAAATGTAAAACAGAATATCACTGTTAGAAGACAGATCATTCAAAACCGAAAGCATATCAACAGCATACAGAAGTCATTACAGCAACAAAACCTAAACATCAAACAACTATGAGACAACATGAAGCATTCTAACATATAAATAGAAGGCATTGAAGAAGCGATAGAGATACAGATCGCTTTCCTCAAGGGTATTCATAATCTTGTCAGAGAAATAATTTCAGAAAAATTTCAGAAAGAGACTTGGAGATACATGTACAGGAGACATACAGAACACTGTTACAAAAAGATCAAAGAAGGACCTTTTCATGGCATGTAATAATCAAAATGACCAACATAGAGTCTAAGGAAAAAATATTCAAAGCAGTGAGAATAAAAGAACAAGTGACATAGAGGGGTAAAATAATAAAAATCACCTTAGACTTTACAACCCAAATCATGAATGCCAGGATAGACTGGTGTAATGTACCAGTATAATGTTCTTTCAGACCCTGGAAGAAAACAACTTTCAACCAAAATTGCTAGATCCAGCAAAGTTATTATTCATAATTGATGGAGAAGCCAGGCATGCTAGTGATTTGGGAGGATTCAGGACGCAGAGACTAGAGGATCGCAGTTTGTGTACAACCTCAGGTACTTAATGAGTTCCTTTGCAAGTCAGTAAGACTCCATTTCAAAAAATATAAAGACTAGTCGGGTGTGGTGGCACACGCTTGTAATCCCAGCATTTGGGAGGCTGAGACCTGAGGATCGTGGTTCACAGACAGCCTCAGCTACTTAGTGAGGCCCTTTGCAACTCAGTAAGACCTGGTTTCAAAATAAATAATAAAAAATAGGGCAGGGGGTGTAGCTCGGAGGTCAAATGCCCCTGGGTTCCTTCCCCAGACCTGAAAAAAAAAATATATATATATATATAGACTAAAAAATAGGGCTGGGATTGTAGCTCAGAGGTAGAATGCCTCTGAGTTCAGCCCCCAATACCACACACACACACACACACACACACACACACACACACACACACACACAAATGATGAAGAAACAAAAATATTTCAAAGCAAGCAGAATCTAAAAAAAAATTATGAATACAAAGCCAACACTTTGTAACTAAGCAAAGAAGAAAATAACTTATCAAACAAAAGATACAAAACAAAATGGCAGGAAACAAAAATTATATTATATTTCAATATTTTATATTCACTCAATATTATATTATTTTATTTCAATAATAACCCTGAACATCAAAGGTCTTATCTTACCAATTAAAAGACAAAGACTGGCAATGTGGATAAAAAAAATAATCCAAATATATGCTGCTTGCAAGAAACCCACCTTACAGCCAAAGACATTCATAGGCTGAAAGTGAAAGGATAGAAAAATATATATCATGCTAATTAATGGAGACCAAAATCTGGCAGGCGTAGATGCTGATATTCAACAAAACAGACTTTAAAATACATTAGAAGAGACAAAGGAGGGCACTTTCTTTTATTAAAATAAATAATTCACCAAGAAGATATAATGATAGTAAATGTTTTTGCCCCAACTATAAATGCACCCACATTTGTAATACAAACCCTTCAGGACATAATGATCTCAAATAGACCAGAATAAAATAATATTGGGAGACTTCAACATGCCACTCGTGCCACTAGATCAGTCTTCAAGGCAAAAGATGAGTAAATACTGTTCAGAACTAAAGAATACTATAAACCAAATGGACCTAATAGACATATACAGAATATTTCAACCAGAGAAAAACAGAATACACATTCTTCTCAGCAGCCTATGGAACCTTCTCCAAAATAGATCATACCATGAGCCATAAAGCAAGCACCAGCAAATTCAAAAGATGTAATATAATTCCCTGCATCTTTTCAGACCACAATGAAATGAAAGTAGAAATAAACAACAGGAAAACCAAAAGATACTATTTAAAAATACATGGAGATTGAATGATGAGTGGGCAAGATCAGAAATAAGAGGAGAAATAAATAAATTTTTGAAATTAAATGAAAATAGAGACACAACATACAAAAATCTTTGGGATGGGACACTTTGAAGGAGATGTTAAGAGGAAAATTTATAGCATTAAGTGCCCACATAAGAATAGAGAGTCACCAAGTAAACCTAATGACACATCAGAAGGACATAGAAAAACTGCAACAGTCTAATCCCAAATCCAGCAGAAGCAGAAAATAATTAAAATCAGGACAGAAATAAATGAAATAGAAAATAAAAAACAATTCAAATAATCAATGAAACAAAAATCTGATTCTTTGAAAAAATTAATAAAGACTTCCGGGAAGATGGCGACCGAGAAAAGCGGGGCTTAAGAGTCCCGCTAACAACCAATCTCCATTACCACAAAAAGAGCGCCTTTCATAGCCAGAAAACACCATCACCAGAAAAACAAAAAAACCCACCAGGCTCCAGAGAGAAAGCGGACTGAGAACAGAGCTCAGGGCCACAGAGGAGACACACGCGCCCGAGGACGCGGCAGCAGCACCATACTGCCGGCGGCAGCGGCGAACTCAACGGACGGCTACAGCAAGCCAGGAGAGCCGCTGCGGAACAGCCAGGCGGGATCTTTCGGCGCAGACAGCATTTAAAGCTCCCAGTGGCTGAGCTCAGCACACGCTGCAGGGATTCAGAGTGGAAATCAAAACCAGAAAAGAAAAAACACGCCAGCCTCATGGCCGAGGGCGTGGCAGAGGCGCCATATTGCCACCGGCGGCGGCAGCAGCAGTGAATTCACCGAGTCCAGTACAGCTACATCTGCGTACTCAAGAACAGTGAGTCAAATTGCGGGCCACAGAGGAGAAATCGCAGTATTGGGCCTCCTGGGACTTGACCCAGTGAGGGAGTGGCGGTGGCAGAGATATCACACCATAGGAGAACGTGCAACCTGGCACCCCCCATAGTTTAAAGCAGCCTCTATCGACTCCCTGGGTCGGAGACTCTGTGATACAACCCAGTAAAGAAGTAGTGGGGTCTGAGATAATACAGACTCGAGATCCAGAGCACCTTAAGTGAAGCCATAGTGACCCAAGGGAAGAACCCAGAGAAGGCACAAACCTCCGAAATCATGGGAAAGAGGAATAACACTGGAGTAATGAATGTGCACAACCCCACAACATCAGAACCTGATAAAACAGAAAATCAGAGATTTCTAGAAGATCAAATCAGGAAAATAACTGTAGAAATAATAGAGGTGCTTCGAAAAGAACTCAGAGAGAGCCAAAAAGAGATAAAGGATGCAATTAATGAAGTAAAGGCCTCAATTCAAAGCACAAACAACCGATTAGACCACATGGGGAACAGAATCTCGCTCTTAGAAGACGAGCAATCCAAAAATGAATGCATAGTTTCTAATCTAGAAAAAAATATCCAACAGCAGGAATCTGACATTGAAGAAATATGGGCCCATCTTAAGAGAGCTAACCTAAGAATAATTGGAATAGAGGAGGGAAAAGAAAGTGATACCAAAGGGATCAACAATCTCTTCAAGGAAGTAATAGCAGAAAATTTTCCAAATATAGAGCAACAGGTTGATACACAGATCCAGGAAACTTATAGAACTCCCTTTAGACAGGATCGGAGAAGAGGATCCCCACGCCACATAATTGTCAAAATGACCAATGTGGAAGCCAAGCAGAGAATCTTAAAGGCAACAAAAACAAAGGGCCAACTGACATTCAGAGGCAAACCAATTAGAATCACTCCAGACTTCCCAAACCAAGTCATGAGAGCCAGAAGGGCTTGGAGTAACATATTCCAAATTCTGAAAGAAAACAACTTCCAGCCAAAAATTTCCTATCCAGCAAAACTTTCTATCAAATTAGATGGAGAAATAAGAAGCTTCCATGACAAACAGAAACTGAAGGAATTTATGTCTTCAAAACCAGCGCTAGAGAAAATACTCAAAGAGATTAACTACAAAGAAGAAATAGGTAACACTCACCAGAACCAGAGAAACAAGAGTTTCCATCCAACAGACAACTAAGATTGGTTATCTGTGGAGATTCATTATTTATGTTAGTCTTTTACCTATCTCTAAGTTGTATTGTTTGCCTTTATTGTTGTTAATTTTTAGGATTTCTAGTTGGAATATTAATATACCTTCAGATATAGCATTTGGAAATATTTTATCCAATTCTATTAGTAACTTTTAACTCTGTTTACATTGTCTTTGGATATACAATATTTTCTTTTATTTTTTAGGGAGTTTGTATATTCTTCTGTTGCCTGTGCCATTGAAATCATATCCAAGAAATCACTGCCAATTTCAATGTTGTGAGGTTTTATGACCCAGATTTTCTCCTAAAAGTTTATAGTCTTAAGATTTATATTTAGGTCTTTTATCTATTTTGAGTTAATACTTGTATATGGGATTAGGTAAAGGTCCAATTTTATTCTTTTCCATGTAATTATTATTTTTCAACAATATTTAGTTAAAAGATTATTATTTCCACCACCAAATGTTCGTGGAAACCTTGTCAAAAATAACTTGACAATATAGGGAAGAATTTAGCTCTAGGCTTGTATTTAACTCCAATGGTCTATATATCTGCCTTTAGAACAGTACTACACTGTTTCAATTATTGTAGCTTTATATGGTTTGAAATCAGAAAATATATATCTGCTAGCTTTGTTCTTTTTCAAGATCGTTTTGGGTATCTAGAATTCATATTCCATATTAGGATAGATTTTTTTTCTGAAAAATAAATATATAAATATATGATAGTTTCACCTAAAAAAACAGAAAAAAATATGCTCTAGTAAGAAAGAAAGCAAAAAGAAATATTGAAATGCTATCTTTAAATCATCAAACGCTTGGTATCAGACAAATGAAACTGTTATGTGAGATTACCATTTTTAATTTTGGATAAATTGCTATAATACTAGATGTCAACCACTAAGCCAAGCATGGGAAGGAGGGATGGGGAGAGAATGGGGTGGGGATCGGGTGGGGGCTGACTGGGCGATGTGTGCATGTATGTCTACAAAAGTTTGTATCCCACTATGATGTATGAATACAGTGCACCAATAAAATAAAATTAAAAAAAAAAAAAAAAAGAAAAAATTAATAAAATTGACAAACCCCTGGCCAACCCAACAAAAAGAAAGAGAATTAACTCAAATCATTAAAATCAGAAATTAAAAAGGAGACATAACCACAGACAGTGGGTAAATTCAAAGGATTATCAGAAACTATTATGAAAATTTATACACCAATAGACTGAAAAACATGGAAGAAACTGATAGATTTCTAAGCCATCAAAGAAGTGCCCAGGCCCTGACAGGTTTTCAGCTGAATTCTACAAAACCTTAAGTAAAGAAATAACCCCAATACTTCTCAACTTGTTCCAGGAAATCAAGAGAGATGGAATTCTCCCAAACTCCTTCTACTGGGCCAGTATTATATTAGTACCAAAACCAAATAAAGATACCTTAAGAAAAGAAAATTACAGACTGAGCCGGGCGTGGTGGCGCACACTTGTAATCCCTGCGCTTGGGAGGCTGAGAAAGGAGGATTGCACAGGTTCAAAGCCAGCCTCAGCTACTTAGTGAGGCTCTCAGCAACTTAGTGAGACCCTGTTTTCAAATAAGTCTAAAATAGGTCTGGGAGTATAGCCCAGAGGTAGAAAGCCTCTGGTTTTCACCCTAGTACCGCCAAAAAAAAAAAAGAAGAAGAAAAGAAAAAATAAAGAAAATTACAGATTGATATCCTTGATGAACATAGATGCAAAAATTCTAAAGAAAATACTAGTTATACACATTCAAAACTATATCAAGAGAACTGGACACCATGACAAAGTTGATTTCATCCCAGAAAAGCAAGGCTGCTTCAACATACACAAACAATAACGAAAAACTTGCAGTGGAGGAGATTAGAGGTAGAATGCACTTTGTTTTAATCCCCAATAAAAAAAAGTAACAGCAAAATAAAACTAAAGCCAACCAGACAAACAGAAAGCACCAAAAACAAGTAACTATATAATTGACAAAAATTACAAGAGAAAAAATAATTTCATTTTCACTTGACACAAATGTAAAAGGCAGGTATGATTATTATGTCAATGTTGTGGTTTGGATATGATGTGTCCCTCAAAGACTCAAGTTTTTTAGGCTTGTTCCCAGTGCAGTAATGTTTACAAGGTGTTTTCGTGAAGTGAATGGATCGTGAAGGCTCTGATCTCACATGTGTATTATACATTTAGGAATTAATATTTTTATGGCATTTTGAGGAAATGCTAGAAACTTTAGAGGGTGGAGCTAATTATGAAGAATTGTGTTAAAGGAGGTGTGCCCTAGAAGGATATTTTTTGTCTCTGGTTCCTATTTCTCCATTTCTGTTTCCAAGGTGCAATGAGCTGTGAAGCTTTCCCCTGCACACAATTCTACCAGGATGCTCTATCTCACTTTAGCCCAAACCAGTGAAGCCAGCCAACCATGGTCTGAAAGTTATAAAACCTGAACCAATGGAAATCACTCCTCCTTTATGTTACTTATGTCAGGTATTTTGGTCATGGTGACCTAAAGCTGATTAACACACTCGGCTTGAAACAAATGAAAATTAAGACTTAAGTTTAAATAATACACTAAAGATTGCGTGGCTAGAGACAGAATTAGAGCTCAGTTAATTTGATTCAGAAACCATGAATGCAAGTAAGTACTATCCATTTAATTTAAATGAGGAAACATTTGTTTAATTAAAATGTGCCAAACTTCAGTGATACACATTACTTTTCTTTATAAGCTGTACATGTAATAAACAAAAGTGCAGTTATTTAAAGTTAAATGCTCAAGGAATTGTAAGATTGCATTTAAACATACCACCTTTTAACTGTGGATTCTCTTACAGTTGCTCTTAATGTGAAAGTTTCTAGAACTAAAAAAAATGGGAGTAGAATTTCTAAATATGACTACTATGATTTATTCTATTTAAATATATTGCCTCTTTGAAATTAACATTGATTCTTTTCCTACAAAGAAATTACTAAGTTTAGATTTGGAAAATAAAGTAAATCAAGAGGAGAATTATATTAAGATTTCTAAAAATATTAATATTTCTTTAAGCAAAATATCTTTATTAACAGAAATAACTTCACTTATATTTTCCTATTTTTGATTTCAAAAATGTGATAAGCACTACAAAGCAAACCAAGAACATTTTCAGAGATAGAAAATGGGCATTTAATGGAAACAAAGGATGTCAATGTATACCATTCTAAAATAAGGATAAATATTGTCTTGAGAATTTGAATCTTTCCAAAGCATTTATGTTTAAAGTATTCATGTTTATGTTTCTCTGTATAGGTATAGTATAAGATACCCAGTAGGTAATTTTGATAATATAGTCTTTGTTTAATTATCCCTCAGTTTAAAGAAATGATGGTGATGGTGATGATGATGATGATGATGATGATGATATAAATATGGCAAAGAGCCGTGATGTTTTTACTGTCACCTTAATGACTTTCTTTAAAAAATTGTTTGATCAATATAGAAGTCACAAAATGCAAGGTATATTTTTCCTTTTAATGGATCTGTTAGTGATGAATTGTACCAGAGTTATTTGTGTGATGAGCAAATATAAGAGAAAACAAAATACCCTAAAAGTATAAAAAGAATACATTAAATTTATATGGTGAATATCTTTAATATAATACCAATTTATTGGAGCCTTCAAAATTTAATTCAGTTGTACATTCAAAAGGTAATGCTGATATAAGTATTTAGCCTATATAAATTAAATTAACTTTTATTAAAGATTATACAAATGTACATAAAATTGTCCTTTTTTCTAATAATTTTACTTTTAGGATTTCCTCCAAATATATACTGGGAGAAACATGTACATGAGGCTCTTTGTTGCAGCTCTATTAGTAAAGGAGAAAGCTGGTAAAAATTAAAATATTCTTTTTTTTTTTTTTTTTTGGTGGTACTGGGGTTCCTGGAAGCCCTTCTTCCTCCGGGTTACACTCCCAGACCTATTTTATATTTTTGAAACAGGGTCTCTTACGCCAGCGCGGCTAGCTTCGAACCTGCGCGATCCTCCTGTCTCTGCCTCCCAAGCGCGGGGATTACAAGCGTGCGCCACCACGCCCGGCCTTAAAACAAAATTAAATAATAAAATAATAAATTAAAATTTTCAGTTGGCATTCAGGAGGCTGAGACTGGAGGATCGTGGTTCGCAGACAGCCTCAGCTACTTAGTGAGGCCCTCTGCAACTCAGTGAGACTCCGTTTCAAAATAAAGAATAAAATGATAAAATGTAGGGCAGGGGGTGTAGCTCGGAGGTTGAATGCCCCTGGGTTTCATCCCCAGATCCGCAAAAAAAAAAAAAAAAAAAAAAAAAAATTCAGTTGAAACAAATACAAAATATTTACAGTGCCCTAACACCTTCTACAGTTTAGCTTTCTCAGGTTTTACTTACCTGTGTTCAAACTCATTCTAAAACATTAACAGGAAGATTCTAGAGATGAGTGTTTCCTAAATATTAAATTGTATACAATTTCAAGTAAGAAAATGAAATCTCACTCCATTTTCCTTTCTCTTGGCCTGCCTGTGAACCATTTTTATTTTGTCCAGCATATTTGCACTGCATGCAGTACACAGACACTGGTCAAGAAGTGTCTCATTTCTCAAATCAATTGACCTTGTTTGCCAACTGTTGTATTTAAGTAACTTTATTTTACTTCATAGAGCTGCCAATGCCCAACAACAGGGATGTTAAAATTTTGGATATGGTAAAGAGAAGTCACAACATGCTAATTTTAAGAGAAAAAGTAAAAGTTCTCTATATAAAAATGGAAGAGAAAAATCATATGTTGATGTCAAAAGATCTTTTGTACAATAAGATACTTTGAGAGAAAGAGAAAGACCACATTCACATTACTTATACTATAATAGTATTTGAATTGCATATTAAAATATATGCCCCTCAAATTGTTTAGATAGATTTGTTTAAATAAAAATTAATATATAAAGACATTGTCACTACTGATGTTGTTTACTTTCCTTGAGAAATATGCAAGACCTACATTTCTAACTCTTGGTAATGCCAGTTGCCTTTGAGATGATTTTATGAGTGGTTGTAAAACAGAAATATTAAATATTAAATCATCATTAGTTTTGGTTGCTAAATCTTTTATGGTGATTCGTTTATAAATTGAACTTTACTAGACATATGTATGTACAGAAAACAAACGTGTGTGTATGTATGTTTATTATTAACCATATGTACGGTCTGGTGTTATCTCAGATTTCAGCTATCCCACAGAGTTTATGAGATGTATCCAAAGATAAAGTACTCTATACAGTACAAACCTGTGATGTATCCACAGGTAATGGGAGTTCTCTAACACTGAAGTGAAATCATTAGACTGTGTATTCTAGTGCAATGCACTCTAGAGATAAAAAAGAAATTTATAAGGCTTTATATTAATATGATTATTCTTTTAAAATGAGGTATTGAATAGATTTTTAATGGAACACTAATTTCAGAAATATCTGAGTTACATTCTTTATACAGGCAATTTTGGTAAACAATTCTTCATTATTTGGAAAAAAAAGGTAGTTCAAAAACTCAAGATTTTATTTTTATCATTTAAAAAAGGGCCAAAAATTTTATATAAAAATGTCTTATAGTAAATACTTTAGGTGTGCAGATCAAATGGCATCTGTAGCAAGTGTTTAGCTATTCAAGTAGGTCTAGACAACATATAAAAAAATAGAAATTGTTATCTTCTAGTAAACCTTTATTAAAAAATAGAAAGTGTGCCGGAGGTGGTCCCTTAAGGGACCAACCCTTACCTCCCTCTTGCCTACCCTTGTAGTTCACCATACCCATTCTAGAGAACCCCCTTTTCTTCTTGGTCCCGCTCTGTGAGGTGGCTGGTACATAAGGTGTGATCCGTGTGCCGGAGGTGGCGCAGGCTTGTAATCCCCGCGCTTGGGAGGCGGAGACAGGAGGATCGCGCAGGTTCGAAGCCAGCCTCACTGGCTTAAGAGGCCCTGTTTCCAAATAAAATAATATAAAATAGGTCTGGGAGTGTAGTCTGGAGGTAGAATGGTTTCCAGGAACCCCAGTACCACCAGGAAGAAAGAAAGAAAGAAAGAAAGAAAGAAAGAAAGAAAGAAAGAAAGAAAGAAAGAAAGAAAGAAAGAAAGAAGAAAGAAAGAAAGAAAGGGAGAAAGAAAGGGAGAGAGAGAGAAGAAAGAAAGAAAGAAAGAAAGAAAGAAAGAAAGAAAGAAAGAAAGAAAGAAAGAAAGAAAGGGAAAGATAGAAAGAAAGAAAGAAAGAAAGAAAGGGAGAAAGAAAGGGAGAAAGAGGAAGGAAGGGAGGAAGGGAGGAAAGAAGGAAGGAAGGAAGAAAGCAAGCAAGCAAGCGAACGAGCCAGGCATGGTGACACATGCATGATGTAATCCCCGCGCTTGAGAGGCGGAGACAGGAGGATCGCGCAGGTTCGAAGCCAGCCATGGTGGCTTAAGAGACCCTGTTTCCAAATAAAAAGTATAAAATAGATCTCGGAGTATAGCCTGGAGGTAGAAGGGATTCCAGGAATCCCAGTACCACCAAAATAAATAAATTAATTAATTAATCAATTGGTTAATAATAAGAAAATAGAAAGTTGGCAGGATATATGCTTATGTAGTATTAAGAATCTCTGGTTTAAAATAGCATCAGAATGGCAGAAAACGTAGGGCACTTAGGGCTAATAAAAATGGCAGCTAAAAGATTAAGTAAAAATACAAATATACACAGAAGCACACAATAAACACACACTTTGAAATATATTTCGGTTAAATATAATTTATGTTTCATTTTTATATTTATTCTTTTCATGAAAGTTTAAGTAATTATTATTTTAGCTTGCAATATCTTATTCCATCTACTAGCCATTTCCTCCCATGTATAAGAAGCTCTGTTCTCTGCACCATTCCTAGGTTTTTTTCTCTTTATGGTTACCATTCTAGGGATGTCAGATTTAGTTTAAAAAATAGTAAATTTATGAGTAAAACAGGACAGGGAATGGATAGCTCAGCTTCTTTTCTCCTCTGTAGTTTTCTGTTTTCTTCTGTGCTATAAGCCTGACAGCCTTTCTTTACTCTGTCCTGTCCTATCTCCCTTAGTTCAAACTGGAAGACACATCCAAGTGAATGTTTGACCAAACATCTGGGCAAGTTTTGGCCCACTTCAATTGATACATGAAATTAGCTACCTCAGTTTGAATTTATAAACATGTGAAACCCTGAGAAACCCAATAACACAAAGAGAAAAGCTGAGGCAATTGTGCACAAAGTTAGATTTAAAGTTCCTTTTTATTATTTATAGTTGTGGGGCAGTCAAGTAAGAGAAGATAAAAATATTTTTCTCAATAATCTAAGACAAATGAGTCTTGCCATTACTTTTGCAATGGACAGGCACATATTTAGATCTAATTTGTATAATGCTTTAAAGTTTACCATGTTATTTATACATGATAGCTTATTTGACTCCTCCCAAAACTCTCTTATGAGAAAGATATCCTAATTTTTATCTAAAGTCTTTCAAATTAGAAACAAATTCAAAAATCCTCCTCTAGGAATATTTATCCCCAGTAAAAGTGGTTAGCAAATGTATAACACAATTCTTTTACTAGCAAAGAAAAACAGATAATAAAATATTGTTTCCTATCTATCAACTAGACAAAACTTTAAAGAAGGAATGAGATTGAAAATTAATCACATATTGGTGCTAGAAAAATAAATGTTGTCAATGTTAGAAATGTGAATTTTGCAGTATTTTATAAAACGTGTTGTCATTTAAATAAAATATACAAAGATATGCAAATCCAACAATGATATTTCAAGAATGATTTAGCAGAAGTCAAACATTAGCATGTAAGATTTGATGTTCCTACATAATATACAATGATATTGTTGCAATATTATATATGGTAATTTTAAAAGAACACAGAAAAAACAGACATCAAGATAAATAAATGTATTATAGTATAAAACATTTGAAATATCATGTATCCTTTCATTTACTTTTTCTTTGTAGAACTGAATTTTCTTTTTTTAATTCTTTTCTTGTTTTTCTGAATTTCAATACTATTTTATTTTATTTTAACTTTTAATTTTTTTTTCATTTTTTTCTTCAGAAAAATCTATCCTAACATGAAATGTGAATTCCAAACACCGAAAACAATCTTGAAAAAGAACACAGCTAGAAGACATACATTTTCTGATTTCAAACTTTATAAAGCTACAATAATTGAAACAATGTAGCACTGCTATAAAGGCAGATATATAAACCAGTAGAATAAAATAAAAAGCCTAGAAATAAATTCTTCCATATGTGGTAAAGTTATTTTTGACAAGGTTTCCAAGAACATTGGGTGAAGGAAATAATAATCTTTTCACTAAATATTGTTGAAAAATAAAAAATTACATGAAAAGAATAAAATTGGACCCTTACCTAACACCATATACAAATATTAACTCGAAATAGATAAAAGACCTAAATGTAAATCTTAAGACAATAAACTTTTAGAAGAAAACCTGGGTCATAAAACTTCACAACATTCAAATGTGTTGCAGTATATTTTTACATTATAATGTAGTTCATGGTAACAGTGATATACATACACACAGCACTTGGTGAACTTTCCCTCTGATCCCTCTCTGCTCCCCCACTGCCCGATACAAAATATTAAAGTTGGCATTACTATCATCCCATCTGTACATAACTTGAATAAAAAAGTAGAAAACAATGTAATATCATGGAGCACTTTTAAAGGAAAAGTAACAAAAAAGAGAAGGGATAACTGACTTGTAGAAATTTTTAGAAAATATTGTTAAATGAGAGTTTCAAAAGAGATAACAAGATTTCATTTTCTGATAAACACTAAGAAATCTTCCTGTTAATGTGTATATGTGTGGAAGTGAATGTATATCTGTGTTTTCATATATTCATTTATATAACATCAGTAAGACATAAAAAGGTCATCCTAACTTGATAAATGGGTAATTTGGGGGTTACAGGAACTTACTGGTTTTGTAAATGTTTAATAAATAATATGACACGGAGAGAAGAACAAACTAAAAAGAAAAAAACTAAAAATGAACCATAATTATAAGATCACACTTGTATATAAATAAAAATATGTCTATATATTGGTATTGAATTCCAAAAAATATAAATTATTAAAAAAATCCTTTATGTAATGTTTTCTCCTTCCAAAAATATAGTTACTTTAATCCCTTCTAATATAAAATAGTGGTAAAATGACCTTTATTTAAATATACATATATACATATATTTAAACAATGTTGTCTACCAACAATCAAATGAAATTACCCAAATGTGTATTTTATTTTCTCTACTTTTGGAATCTCACAAAATAACATTCTCTACTAGAGGAAGTTTCTTTTTTAAAAATAGTATTTCTAATTTTAGTATTAATATTATAAATTATATAAAATATATACTTTATTTTTAAAGTATATTTTACATATTTTTCATTATTCTAATGGCTTTCTGATAAAATTCAAGCAAGATTAAGGCTATTTTATGCACAACTCAATAGCTTTAATTGCAATATTTATCATACAAAAGCTCTATCTGCCAAGAATGTGTTGTCACTAGGCAAATGTGAAGATTTTCCATAGGGATTTTATTATCCAAAATCAAGGGATATTTGTAACTTAATGGTCATCCAGAGCCTCCTCTACGCAACAAAATAATAAGTTTGAGAAAAGAATACAGATAAATTTTATTTAATTTAAAAATATAATATTTTGGCAATGTGCATGCTTTATATTATTTATAATTAATTGCCATATATAAATATTAATATAATAAGTCACCATAGCTAAGAAGTCATTGTTATTAGAAAAATAACAAATCCTAAAAATATCAACATCATATTGTTAGTATTAAAGATAATTTTCTAAGACTTTATTGCTCATTATAATTTATAAGTATGAATGGATTGCAATTACTACAATTACACTTAGAATTTGTACCTTATAAACTGTAAGCAAATGTATAAAAAAATGAAACTATAGTTTATTTCAATTGACTATCTAAAAGGAGTAAAAGCATCCCGCAAAACTTAGCTATAAAGTAGAATACAGAAGATACTGTCATAGTTGTGTTATAATAAATTTGACATGTTTGCAAAATTTTGTAATTATTTATACCTCTTAGCTATACCTCCAGCCTTATTTTATTTTGCATCAAGTCTCATTAAATTTCTGAGGGCCTCAGTAAGTTATTGAGACTGTCTCTAAACCAGTGATTCTCCCTTCTCAGCTGCCCAACTACTGGAATTATAAGCATGTCCCACCACATCTGGAGAAATTGTATACATTTTTGACAAGATCTAAAGTATAGAAAATACATACAGATATATAATAACATATAAAAATGTTTCTACTCACTTCAATGTCAATAGAATTTTACTAAAAAGAAA
Organism: Muscardinus avellanarius; assembly: GCF_963383645.1. Lineage (NCBI taxonomy): Eukaryota > Metazoa > Chordata > Mammalia > Rodentia > Gliridae > Muscardinus > Muscardinus avellanarius. The sequence goes on along the minus strand of NC_137791.1, from coordinate 110,775,856 downwards.
CAAATATGCTGGTAACTATGTCAAATCATTTTATATATATTTTATTCTGAGAATAGAAGCAAACTGGTATGTAAATATGTAAACTGAAGATTATTAATTATTCATGTGAATATGAACAGAAGAAAAGAAATAGATATTAAAGTACTAGTTATAGGGTTGGACATTGTCTTATTTACCTGACATTTTCTGGATAAAAACTGGAATAGTATGTGTGTGTGTGTGTGTGTGTGTGTGTACGTGTGTGTGTGTGTCCACAAGTGCATATTTGCATTTGTGTGTGCAGCAGGTTAAGGGCAGATGGGTCAAAGAATATCAGTTTTCAAAAATATGAGTTTACGGCGGGGCGTGGTGGCGCACGCTTGTAATCCCCGCGCTTGGGAGGCGGAAACAGGATGATCTCGCTGGTTCGGAGCCAGCCTCGCTGGCCTAAGAGACCCTGTTTCCACATAAAAAAGTTAAAAAATAGATCTGGGAGTGTAGCCTGTGGGAGTGTATCCCAGAGGTAGAAGGGCTTCCAGGAACCCCAGTACCAAAAAAAAAAATATATATATATATATATATATATATATGAGTTTACTAAGGAAATATGTTCCTAATATGCAGCATATATAAAATATGCCTAGGAGATTCAGAGAAGTGTACTTTCTTGTGTAATCTTCATCTCCTCAAAATAGTGTGTGATCCAGGCATACAATGGGTTCAGAAAGTCACAAAAGAAACATGTGCACATCTCAGGAATATCAATTTCTTGACAGATTGGTGATGACCAGGGAGCAAACTATACAACTTCAGTTCCATTCTCATTTGTTGATTATATACGAAAGAACATTGAGAAGCAGCCATGTATAATACCTCAGGTCAAGGAAGCATGAGGCAGGAGTTCTAGGAGGAAAATATGGCCAGTGTCAGGATTCTACTTTTTTCCCTCTTCTTTGGACAAATCTATTATATACTGGAGTTTAGTAAGCTTTTTTGCAAACAAGAGTTATGAATCCTTTAGAATAAGGATGTAAAACAATGCCGGGCATGGTGGCACACTGTTGTAATCCCCTTACTTGGGAGGCGGAGTCAGGAGGATCACGCTGGTTCAAAGCTGTGCTGGCTTAAGAGACCCTGTTTCCAAATAAAAGTATAAAAAAAATGTCTGGCAGTATAGCCCAGAGGTAGAAGGGCTTCCAGGAACCCTAGTACCACCAAAAAAAAAAAAAAAAGGATGTAAAACAAAATTTTAATCTTTATGAAATTATTAAGAATGCATTATTCCCAGACTCCCTTTCTCCAAATTTATTTTTGTAACAGAAAAAAATTGTTTTTCAAATTTTATTATGTCAGTAATGCTATTGAAACGGGGGTTTTCTTGCGAGAAAACCCCTGCGAGTTCTTGTCTACGGAGAGCGAAGAATGACACCCGCAGACCTTAGGAAGGGGAGTAAAAGGTTTATTGGAAGCAGCAGGGAATGGGGCAAGGGTGGCTGAACACCCCCAAAGGGGCTGGAACTCTGGGTCCAGCAGCTTCCTTCAGGACAATACTTGAGAGTAGCCCAAGCCAATTGCCTTCAGGTGCAGGCTGCTTTCTTCCAGAGTCTGCGTGGTCTGCCAGAAGGGAATAGAGAAAAGTGGCCGAACACCCCTAAGGGCTGTCGGGTCTCTGTTGTCCAGTAGCTGCCTTCAGGTCACTACTCGAGTGTCGCCCGAGCCAAGTGCCGTCAATTACAAACTACCTTCTCCCAGAGTCCACGCGATCTGCCAGAAAAGAGGTACAGGTCACCCCTAGGGGCCTGGTCAGCCATGATGTCCAGCAGAGGCCTTCAGGTCACTACTCGAGAGTCGCCCGAGCCACATGCCCTCAGATGCACTCTGCCTTCTCTCAGTGCCAACACGACCTGTGAGAGAGAGAGAGAACAGCTCCCCAGAAGGGGAGGGGGTTCTGAGTGGGAAAGTGACCCACTTTTGCCATCTGACTGGCTGATGCCTGACCGCTTGCAAGTCCGTTTGTGGTTGTGGTGACTCCAAGGAGAATTTGCATAGGACATTTGCAAGTTCTTTGAAGGGTCTCCTTTCAGGAATGCCAGACTTGCTGGGTGGGTTTGTTGATTAGGAAACTCAGGATGGCCTTGTGAAGCTTTGACCTTCTTATCTCTGAGCCTTTGGAGTTTCAGGCATTTGTTGCCCCTCAGGGAACTCAGGAAATTAACTTTTTCTACCAACGCCTTTTCCCTATCTGCCTATTTCCTTTCTATCTCCTCACTATTTTATTGCAGCTGAAATATTCCTGATTAGTAATAGATGGAGGAAGTTAATTGATTTCATTTATAATTTAAGATAGCTTATATTATATGAACATTGATGTCTTAGAGTGGAAAGAAACATTTGCTTTCTCCTTTTTTAATAAAATCAGAAAATTTTAGAAAGGAATCCTACTCCTCTCAGAAGCCACTTTGAAACACCTTCTAGTTTCTTAAAGACATTTCTAATTTATTTATAAACTTAAGGTTATTTATTTTTTCTTTACAAAGACATTGTCTTTTCTTAATAAGTATATGCTTTCTGCAGTCTGATATAATTGCCTATGCATATAATTATCAGCATTTTAATAAAGTAATATTAGGATTACTTAATAGTGATACATATTTGGTGATAAAAGATGATAGCAAAGCATTTGCATAAGGTGTAAGTGAAGCATAAGTCAGACAAAGCTAGAGTGAGTGCCCTAAAGAAATTCAAAAACAAATTTAAAAAAATCATACAAAAACTAAAGTCAGTATTGAATCTGCATAGTGAGAATTCAGGGAGGATTCATCTGAGCTGGCCAGCCTACATATTATGGGGCAAAAAACATCAAGGCAGTATCAAAAACTTTCTACCTTTTGAACCTGTGTCTTGGGGCTGAAATTGAGCCTTGTTGGGGTTCAAGAAAGCCCTCTTCTTACAGGGCTGAGAGAGGTGCATGCCTGATAGTCAAGTTTGACCTCAAGTCTTACAGAACTGGAAAAACACATAGATGACTGATTGCGAACATTTTTTAAACTTTCATTAATATAAAATGCTGAAATTTTATTGTCTATCATGAAAATTAAATTTAGACAACAGTTTTATGCACAAATACTTCTACTTTAGCCACTGTAGTGATTTTAGGCACTTGGCAAGAGATGGCAGAAGACTCTGGTCCTTTAGAGAAAAGAATACACACATTTTCAGCAGCTTCCAATAGGAGTACATTTTTAACCATAATAAAGGAGGGTCAATAGCAAGCAGCCCTGCTGGGTTTTTCATGTGCTTCAGAGCCGGAGTTTAGGGCTCTTGAAATGGCTGGGATTTGTGTGGCAGGTTTTTATAAGTGGTTAGCTATACAAAAGGCAGTCCCAAAAGTTTACATGTGGATTTCCTTGAGGAGCCCAGTTGAGGATATGGCCAAACACATGCAGAGTATGATTCTAATAGGCAGACATTTTAGGATGATCTTCAAGTGCTAAATTTGAGTGGAGAAGTTTCACTATCCCTTTCCAAATATTCGGCTAAGACTGTAAAAGCCACCACTTAGAACTTAAGAACCAAATCCCAAGGGCAGCATCCTGAGGCTAAGGAAAAACTGAAACAGAACATGAGAAAACTGAACATGCTATTTAGGTTATGTGATCATGCAGGAACTGTTATTTACAGTGTTTGGAGTACTTGGTCTTATTTCTTCAAATCTTCACCTACTGATTCAAGTTGAAAATTAGATGTATGTTAATGTTTGTTAAAATATGATTAAATATTCTCCATCAAAATAAGAGCTTAATTTAAAATAACTCCATTTTGTTAAACTACCATTTTGTAACTTTGTAACTGTTTCTTGTGGGTTCCATTTCCTGAAAACTGCAAATGTCAACCCCTCCATGGGCATTCCATCCTGCACAAATTAGCCAATCACGTAAGAATGTGAATTCATGCCCTTTCCAGTAGTAGCACAGTTAAGAAATTTGCTTTAGGGGTAAAGACTAGGTGAACATTCTGCTATTTAGGCTTTCTTTCCAGAGTTTTGCTGGTGACACACCCCTTTCTGCATAAAGTAAAATCGCCTTGCTGAGAAATTTTTGAACAAATGTCTTTTCTCACAACACCATGAAAATTTATCCTAACTGGTTGGTTAAAAGAAATTTGGAAAACAAAACTAAGTGCAAAATAATTTAGTGAAGAAAAAAATTTTGTCTAGCTAATAATTTAACTACCTACCAAAAATAATCGCAATACCATTTAAAGCAGACGTTTACAAACTTTCTGTAAAAGAACAAAGAATAAAAATTTTAGACCTGAGATCTCAAGGTTATGTCACAATTATTCAACTCTTCCATTTCAGACCCATAGAAGTCATAGACCTATTCCATTTCTTTTTCTTTTTTTTGGTGGTACTGGGGGTGGAACCCAGAGGCTTTCTACCTCCTGGCTATACTACCAGACCTATTTATACTTTATTTGGAAACAGGGTCTCACTAAGTTGCTGAGAGCCTCACTAAGTAGCTGAGGCTGGTTTCGAACCTGTGCGACCCTCTTGTCTCAGCCTCCCAAGTGCGGGAATTACAAGCGTGCGCCACCACGCCCGGCCTGACCTATTCCATTTCAGACCCATAAAAGTCATAAATGATGGTTTAAATAGCGAAGAATGGCTGTGTTCTACAGCAAAAAAAGTTATAAAAGAAAGCCGGGCATGGTGGCTCATGCTTGTAAACCTAGCATTTGTGAGGCTGAGACAGGAGGGTCACGGTTCACAGACAGCCTCAGCTACTTAGTGAGGCCCTTTGCAAAACTCAGGGAGACCCTGTTTCAAAATAAAGAATAAAAAGTAGGGCTAGGGATGAAGCTCAGAGGTAGAATGCCCCTGGGTTTCATCCCTAGTACCACAAAATAATTACAAAAGAAGAATTGTTAGGACAGATTTGATCCATGATCATAATTTTATCACCACAATTGTAAAGGAAAACAATATAACCCAGACTCTCTAAGACACAACTACAATATCCATTGTAAACAAATAACATCCTGTAACGCTAGGATTCTCACCTTTTATCTTCCTTGTGGGTCACATGGCAAGAGTCAGTTAGAAAAGGGTATCTAACCTGTGACTACACAACAAAGTGTCATATATTCAGCAGTAATTATTTCATCATTAGTGAACATCCTTATAAAAATACGGATATGAAATAATTTTAAAAGTACTATAATATTAGTAGGATATATGTTTATAGTTGAAATACTGTTAATGATGAATTTATAATAAAATTAATTTTATAATGACTACTCATCTTGCAATTATTACAGAAAGAGCTATTTTAATTATTTCATGATTTTTTTTCTTTTTTTTTTTTGCGGGTTTGGGGATGAAACCCAGTGGCATTGACCTCCGAGCGACACCACCTGCCCAATTGTTTATTCTTTATTTTGAAACAGGGTCTTGCTGAGTTGCAAATGGCCTCACTAAATAGCTGAGGCTGTCCCGAACCATAATCCTCTGGTCTCAGCCTCCCAAATGCTGGGATTACAAGCGTGTGCCACCATGCCTGGCTTATTTCATGGTTTTTTTTTATTGCTATTTTCAGGTATCTCCATTATGTGCCTATATACTGACTTCTAGATTATTAAATTTAGTCCTTATTTATTATACTTTTCCCTGTATATGAAATTTGGGCCCTCCTACACAGATAACATTTACTTTCATTCTTCTTATAGAATTATAGTAATAAATTTATTTTAATAAAGAAACTAATATTTTTATAGTTAACCAAATATTATTAATTACAGAGCCCAGGTTTAGATTTTATTCATATTTTCATCCATATACATTTTTTTATTTCTAGTTTTTTTATTTCTTTTACTTTTATAAGAACTTTTATATTAACAATATGTATAACATCTGACATTTTTTGAGTTTCTCTCAGTGTGTGTATATGTGCATTCCTGAGTTTGAGAGATAGATTTGTTGATCATTTTTACTTGTTATCACCCTGTGTTTATCTAAGGCTTTATTCTCCAGGGTAGACTATTCTTTAGAGCAACTGTATATCACCTTCTTGATTTTCCTTAAGTTCCTTTATGGATTTCTCTTAAGTTATTTCTTTGATGAGTCTGTTAATTCCCATTTTATTTTATTTTATAGAAGATATCCAATAACTTTTTAAAGAAATATCTGATAACTTTTTAAGAAAGTGTTGCTCTAAAAGAATTTTGGGGGATTATGTTACTTAATCAGTTTAAAGTAATCTGTTATTAACATTTCTGAAATCATGATGTATTTTTACAGTTGATGGTACCTTACAATCACTATCAGTGCACAAATTGAACTTACTCTAAAAGCCATAGGTTTATAATTTCTTTCAAGATAAGAATATATGAGCATCAAATGCTTACCTAATAGGTGAAAGTGGTTTTTCATTTTCTCTTGATGTCACAGAGAGCAATACTGTGTAGAAAACCAAAAATATTGATTATTCTGAGACAAAAAATGATTCAGAAAAATAATTTTCTAAATGCAAGGACAGTTTTGAACATTTAAAAAAATTATTGGTGTATTATACTCAAACATCATTATGAGGTACAGGAAGGTAGAGTCATAGATGCATACATCACTCATTTAGCCCTTCCCAAATCCCCATCCCATTCTCTCTCCCCTTTTAGGATTGGTCAGATAATCCTAGAAAAATAATCTTCAAATTAATATAGGTTACTACAATACATTGTTTGCTCATCATTGAATCATTAAGATTCTTTAGGAACTCAGCATTTTATAAAATTAGGAACTCAGATTTTATAAAAATCTTATAATTTTTTCTTTTCTGAATTTAACTCCACAGTCACTATAGAAGTGAAGAAGAGAAAAAACAGAGGACCAAATAGTCATGAGTTTTTAATGCATTAGCAAAAGCAAGAGATCATCATGCAGGGATACTCAAGTATGGACAGTCCAGGGTGTGATGACTTTATTGTGGGGAGATAAAGTGAAGCTACTATTGGTGAACACTATTTATGTCTGTATATAGGCCACTCCCCAATTGTCAAATTTCTATTCACACTGAACAGACCATGACAACATTCCCCAGTGAAGGCAAACCCTAAGTCATATTCAATCTCTACATTAAGATAAAATCCAAGGGTAGTAATACACAAGGATCTTATCTTGTTTGGATACAAGTTATTTTTGATCTTGGGGCCTATGAGATAAAAATTAAACTAAAAACAAAGCAAAAGATTCATTTCATATACTCCATATTCCAAATTTACTTAGAGGCCATATGAAGACAAGATAACCACTGGTCAATACCATTATGGAAACCTATGTATGGATCACCGCTCTCTAGCTCAGTGTTGAACCTGGACAGCAGAGCCGGATAGATGAGAGGACTAAAGTCTTAAAGCAATAGTCAATTTATTTCAGAAATCGTAAGATTTGTGAGGTCATTTCTTAGTGGGAATCAGGAGGTTTTTAGAGGTTACAGACTACCTGACAACACGATGCACGTAGCACAATGGATTTCATTCTCAGAAATAGCCAAGTCAAGGTCTTTTGCAACTAAGTCTTTCTAGTTACAAGAAATATACATATTTCTAGGGCTGTTTGATTAAAACATATTGATTTATCAGGAAATATGAGAACAAAACCAAGACCACATTTGGTCCAATGCACACTGAGTGAAAGACCTTTGTCCTTCTCAGAGCTTTCTCAGGAGACTGAATGTGTTCCTTTATGTTTCTGTTAGTCCATGTTCCAATACCTTTGCACCAAGGCTTTCTATTCTGGTAAGAAAATGTCTCGATTGGGCCCTTAATTTGTTCTATGTAAGTATTCCTTGTTTTCCGCTGGATCTTCTGTTTTTCTACTCTGGAAAAAAAGATTTCATTCTTTCATATTGTCTTTTTATTCCTATGTGAAGTAGATGTTGGGGAATATGTGCCCCTTGGAGATTTTCCCAACTCTCTTAGTCTACTGCCCGCTTTTGAGAGCTATTATTTTAGATATACTGTAGTTAAAATATTTAGTCCAGCTTCATGATTTCCTTGACAGCTGTAGAAGCACTCTCTGATCTAATGTTTTGCTTTGCTGTCTTTCTCCCTTTGCCATGATGGAGGAAACTCTGAAGTTGTTGTGGTTTTAGTGAAGTTAAAGCATTAGTCAGATCCCTGTCCTGAAACTTTGGGTCATATTTAAAGAATTTACTAGGCACAACACCTCTAATCTTTTCTGCATTGTAGGGAGATTTGTTCAGTTTAAAAAGTTTAATTGCATGCTTCATTTTGATGCGCTTTCTCAACTTTATTGTCTTTTGTTTTAGAATGAAAGAGAAACTGCCTTTTCCATTTCTGCACACCCATACAATTCTGGAACTCTTTTTTTTGTTTGTTTTTATCGTATCTTCTTGCAAACTAACACATTCTTTCTTATCTTAATCCATTGTGGTGATACCTCACAAAAATCATGTAAAAAAAAGCTGCAAATATTACTATTTTAATTGAAATGGAATCCATGATTCAAAGTACTGTATTCTTATTGAATGCTTTGATAGTATGTAATATAGATCATCATCTTCCCAGAAATTTATATTGGTGTTTTTATCACTTACTCCCCAGCCATAAATTTTAGGTTTTTTATGTACTTTGCACACTTATACACTAATTTTTCTCATATGCCAGAATTTTAGCTTTTCAATGCAATAAAACTTTATTTTTCATATTTACAATTCTTTTTGCAAGTTTTTCTCACTTTCCTGGGCAAATGTCCACTGGGTAGTGAATCAAACCTATGTCTCTAGTACTGCTGCACTCACAGTTACCAAGGCATGGAAGAAAAAACTGAAAGTAAGTGTACAGTTCTCATTGCTTCAGTGGGAAAATTATATTTTAGTTCTTATATCCACTGTGTTTTTCAGCTTATTGACTTCCCTGTGACATACTACATGATGAGGAGAAGCCCAGTCTTCTGTGTACTAAGAGCTGGGAGAGAAACTAGTGTGAAAGTATGCTTGTGAGATCTTCCACTAAAACTCATAGGTCAGATGTTCTTTTTTCAAAGTATAAGAATCTCTATCCAAAGGAGATTAAGGGAATTATCAGCAGGCATAAATAAATATTCTAAGTGATAATAAAGTTAATGTCAGTTTTCATAGCTGAGTCATTTCTCTCTTAGTGATCCATAAAAAAGTCTCTAATAATAAATGGCATAATAGAGCTAGTGAAATATAGTACAGATAGCTGATAGAGAAAAGCATCTATGGTTTGTTTTATATAAAATTATACATGTATTAAAGTTGTGTTACTGTAAAAGCAGGTAAAAAAGGCAGACACATTTTTTCAATATACACATTATTATATCTTTTTTAAAAATTTCTAAAAACTTTACTTATCAAGTACTTGTCCATAATTATTCAACGTTATTGCAGATATAAATCAATTTATGTATCATTGTTTAAAATATTATTTATTATTCTTTAAAATATAATAAATTAAAGACAAAATGATGTTTTTATACAATAAAGATTTTCAGATACTTCTCTTTAGGGAGATTTTGAGCACTTCAAGCATTTAGGTATATGAAATTCTAATAAGAATTTGCAATGGTAAAATATAAAATTTCAAAATAGAATTTTTTTATAATTTCTATAGAATTTATTGACTATGATGTATGAATCACAAATGTAAGGATACTCGTTTTTACATAATTTTGAAGTAGCTATTAAAATGTGGAAAATAAAATATCGTTACATTAATAAAAGTAATTTACACAATTATCTACAGTTTACTTGTAAAAAGAAATAGAAGTTTGAGTTTTTGTCAATATTACAGGCCCATGATGAGAAAAAATATTCCAGTTTGCCATGATCTATAAATTTATTTATTTATTGGTGGTATTGGGGTTCCTGGAAACCCTTCTACCTCCGGGCTACACTCCCAGACCTATTATATTTTTATTTGGAAACAAGGTCTCTTAAGCCAGCGAACCTGTGCAACCCTCCTGTCCCTGCCTCCCAAGCGCAGGGATTAAAAGCATGCGCAACCACGCCCAACCATGATCTATAAATTAAATACCATGAATGAGTTTGATTTATTTCATGATTTTCATGCCTACTTTTATGTCAAAATTCCTTCGAAAATTTTTATTGAAGTCAAAATCCATGAATTCTATGTCAGAACAATAAAATGAGAATCTCTAGAGCTGGCATATAGATATTTATAATTTTATAAGCTTCGTATAATTCTATCGTGAATCAAAACTGCATCAAGTTATAGTTCTGAATTAACCCCTATGACCAATACTAAAGCTCCATAAACACTACAGAGAAAGGTAAAAAAAAAAAAAAAAAAAAAATTACCCTCTACCTAGAAGCAGTGATGTCATCAGAATGCAGACAACTTTCAAATATTCACATTGGTTATATTTTTCTGTTTTTAGTTTTCTTCTCTTTGATTTTTTTCTTAAACTTACATTTCATTTTTAAAAGTCTGTGGGGTAAGGTAGAGAAGGAAAACAAATTATTTTATTTTATTTTATTTTTGCAGTACTAGGGACGAAACCCAGTGGCTTTCTACCTCAGAGCTACAACCCCTGCCCTATTTTTTATTCTTTATTTTCAAACAGGGTCTCACTAGTTGCAGAGGGCCTCTCTATGTGGCTGAGGCTGTCCTTGAACCCTGATCCTCCTGTCTCAGCTTTTGGAATGCTGAGATTACAAGCCTGGTTCACCAGGCTCAGCTTGATTTTCTAAACAATTACTTTTGCGGCCATACTCTAGAACTTTGTGCTACTATATTTATTATTGGCTAAAATAAATGTACATGTTTAGTAATTAGAACTACTTTCATTACAGTTTCAACTAATAGCACAAGAAAATAAGTCTCATCCCAAAGTCTAGCATGCATACCTCTGGAAAGAAAGCCGCACACGTGGATTATGCTGTCTCTCTTTTTCATAAAACTCTCAAATCTCAGAATACAAATTTTCAGAAGTTAGATTTTAAGTGTGTGTGTGTGTGTGTGTGTGTGTGTGTGTGTGTGTGTGTGTGGTTTTGGGGATTGAATTCAGGGACATTCTACCTATGAGGTATACCCTCAGTTCTATTTGACTTTAATTTTTTTTTTTTTTTTTTTTTTTTTTGGTGGTACTGGGGTCCCTGGAAGCCCTTCTACCTCCGGGCTACACTCCCAGACCTATTTTTTACATTTTCATTTTGGAAACAGGGTCTCCTAAGCCAGCGCGCGCGGCTGGCTTCGAACCTGCGCGATCCTCCTGTCTCCGCCTCCCAAGCGCGGGGATTACAAGCGTGCGCCACCACGCCTGGCTGACTTTAATTTTAAATCAGAGTTTTACTAGCTTAAGTAGAGCCTCACTACTTGTTGAAGCTGGCCTCAAACCTGACATCCTACTGTCTCAGCCTCCCAAGTGCTAGAATTAATTTGAGCAAAGGGTTTTTTTCCTGTAAATCAATTTAATAACAAGTTTTGTGTGGTTTTATTGCCTTCTTTCAGTGTAGAAAGAGAAAATGTGTTATATTGATTCAGGTCAGGAGAACAGAGGACCTGATGAGCTTAGGTGGTCCATGAAGCTTTAGGTGTTCTGCTTTTACTTCACTCTTGAGAAACCAGAACAGTACAAATCGGACTGTTTAGTTTACAGGATGTTGATAAAGGCAGATGGTGTGTAAGGCTGTATATGCCCACAGCTTTTGTTGGGCCAAACAGTATATGCAGGAAATCATGTCCATGGGTGAAAAGTTTTTGCAGGATATATGGATACGCCACCCAGTGGTACCCGCTGAATGGGCTGGATGATCTCACCAGATCCTGTGAGTAGAAAGGCAAATTTTATATTCTACAATATTAGGTATGAATCAAAATAGGAGGAATTCTTGAAGTGAAAGAAAGTTTAAAAAATGCTGATGACCACTAATATATATGACTAACATATATAATATATAATATATATATAATACATGTAGAATGATATATTCTACATTTACCCTTACATAATTCTTTAAATTTACTTTTAAAAATTTTCTTTATTTGTGCATTACAATTATAACATCATATTGAGTTTGGATGTGATTAAAAACATACTTACACAAAGATATCGGTGTGTTTTCTTCTACTTCCTACTTCTCTCCCCTCTTCTCTTTCCACACATGCTAGTGAAGTTGATTTTTTTGAAGAAAAATGGGAAATATTACCTTCAGAATAATGAATTTATACTTTTTACCCTTCTCACACTGAACTCCAGTAGCACCAGTGCCTGGCAGATATAGCATGGGTGCTTCATTAGTAGAAAGATGCACAGATGCCACTATGTTGACTCAGCTGTATAAATACACAGTTTCAAACAAAATATTTGTAGCACTGATGCCAAATTCCTCCTGACATTCATGATCATATTGAATTTGACTCAAGTAAGCAAGTGCAACAATATCTGGAATAAAAGTTTCATCTAGATTTTTATCTAGTTTCATGCTTTCTTCTACTTTTTTTTAACAGTCTTTTTTGGTTTCCAGTTTTAAAATAAAGTATTTGGCCAAGTATTGGTGATTGAAGTTGTACAGCCATTAAATTAAAAAATGCATGCTAGTACTATTCAAAGCCTCTTTTAGCTTCATGCTAAATTGTCCTTGAAATAGTTCTAGTTTAAGCAGGCAAAAATCTTTACAATGTGCTCTGTCACTGTAGAACATTTTTCATGAAGGCTGAAAGTAAATTATAATGACAATATCATCAACAATATATAAATAAAACTTAAAAGCTTAAAGAATGTCTAAAAATATTTCCATATCACTTTATTAATGTTACTTAAACAGTAGGATTTTTTTCAAAATGACAGACTTACTGTAATTGTTTAAAGTAAGCAATACAGCAATATACACTTAAAAACAATTAAAAAGATATTAATAAAAAATACCTTTCTTCTCTTTGTACCTATCTCCTTTAAAACTCTTGGAGAGGCCGGGCATGGTGGCGCATGCTTGTAATCCCCGCACTTGGGAGGCAGAGACAGGAAAATCGTGCTGGTTGGAGCCAACCTCACTGGCTTAAGAGACCCTGTTTTCAAATAAAAAAATATAAAGTAGGTCTGGGAGTGTAGCCCGGAGGTAGAAGGGCTTCCAGGAACCCCAGTACCACACACACAAAAAAAGAAAAACTCTTGGAGAATGGATGACAGTCTGTTGACTCAGGTATCTCTGCAGTGGATATTTGGAATATTCTGATTATTCCTGTCTTTACATTTATGCTTCCTGCTATCTAGAAATGTATGTCAAATTTAGTAAGTTTTTATAAATGTGAAGAGAAGAAAGGCATTGAAGAAAATGGGATGGAAGAGAAGAACAAAGAAGTAACTCAAATAAACATTCTGAGGATGAATTATAGGCATGAGTATTTTCTCCTGGTCATGAAATAGAGGGGTATGTATCTCATGTCCTGGAAGAAAAAAAAAAAAAAAAAACACCACTATATTGTGCTATTGATAAGTGCTTCTTCACAAGATATAAATCTATGACAGGATTTGCCATATTTATACATCCAAATTGAAACTGAAACCTGAAACATGATTGCCCTTTGAGTTGGGGGCTGTGGCAACCTATAATCATTTAGAATGCCTCAGATTTCAACTCCCGGTAACACACATACAATAATAAATAAATAAATAAATAAATAAAATTATTGGAAGTGTAGCTTGAAATAGGGAAAAGCAGAAAGAGGGAGAACGGGGAAGGAGGCAAGGGAGCTATGTAGTCCCCAAGGCCACCACTCCAGTGACCTCCCTTCTCTAGCCACACCCTGCCTGCCTTTAGAGCCAATGAATTCATTAACCCATCAATGGATTGATACTCATGGAACCCTCATGATTCAATCATTTCACCTCTGAATTGCTCTAGAATGTGCTGAAAGCTTTGATGTTTTGATTTTTTAATTTGTTTTTGCCATTGTTTTCCCCCAAACTGACTTATTATTTGCTCAGAAACAACAACAACAAAAAATTCTCAATTGTTAAAAGCTTTACTGTATTTAAGGAAAAATTAGGTCACTTCATAAAAATGTCCTTTCATTCCATCTTTGCTAGGAAAGAAGAAAGAAAGAAAGAAAGAAAGAAAGAAAGAAAGAAAGAAAGAAAGAGAGAAAGAAAGAAAGGAAAGAAGGAAAGAGACTCTGATATTTGACCAAATAACTGAGGATCATTTTCTAGCCCAGTTGACACAAAACTTTAACCATCACATTTAGAATATTGAACAGAATACCATGTAAGATCACTTCTAGTTTTACTATTCTACTTCTCACTTACTGGAAGTTATTTTAATCAGCATTCTCACTGTTGTGACTCAAAATATCTGGGACAAAAACTTATAGATAGAGTGATTTAATGCTCTGGAGGTTTGAGAAGTTTCATTCCCTGTTATCGTGGGTCACATATGTGGACCTCAGGGCATGGCTGTAGAAAGCAGAAAGAGGGAGAAAGGGGAAGGAGGCAAGGGAGCTATGTAGTCCCCAAGGCCACCACCCCAGTGACCTCCCTTCTCCAGCCACACCCTGCCTGCCTTTAGAGCCAATGAATTCATTAACCCATCAATGGATTGATACTCATGGAATCCTCATGATTCAATCATTTCACCTCTGAATTGCTCTAGAATGTGCTGAAAGCTTTGATGTATTGATTTTTTAATTTGGTTTGCCATTGTTCTCCCCCAAACTGACTTATTATTTGCTCAGAAACAACAACAAAAAAAAATTCTCAATTGTTAAAAGCTTTACTGTATTTAAGGAAAAATTAGGTCCACCAATAATAATACTAATCAGCATTAAGTATCTGTAATAAAATTATACTGAGGACACATTCTGCTCATGTTTTTGAATAGGCATACCCTATTGTGTAAAAAATAAAGGGATTCAAACTCAATTTCCAATAGGAAAATTATTTGTCAGGTATACTAATAACCAAAGATAGAAGCTATTCATCATATCCTATGCCATTATATGTAAAAATGTTAGTAAGAAAACATTAAAAATAAAATGTTCCTTTTGGATAAGGAAACATGATTTGAATGGCAATACTTTCAGTGCACTTGAATTTAATGAAACATATTCATTAATTTTGATTGCTATTACTTAAATTGTCTAACATCAATTTCCTGTAGCAGGATCAAATGGCTAATTTCAAACTATAAATGGCATACAACACTAATCTGAGGCTAGAAATATTGTTTAATCAATTTATTTCTGTGCTCTCAGAAGTCAGTGAACTCTACCATCTTATTCCTATTTTCAAATCAAATAAAAATATAAATTTTCTTTCTTCTAATGTGTAAATTTGTTAGTCACAAATTTCTCAGTATGGATACATATTTATGAATAAATAGAAAATACTTTTTATAAGTGTATTGCCTACAGCAGTTTCAGCCAGATTGTTTCATTATACTAATAAAATTGCAAATGTTTTGTGGTCATTCTGTGCTACTTATTAAGGTATATTTGAAATATTTTAATTATTCATTATCTTCTTAGTTCATGTGCTTGTTATGTGACTATTTCTTTTCAAATGCTTTCTCTTCTTGGTTTGCCATTAGCCCATCCCCTTTGTTCTCTAGCCACCGATGGGAGACACTGAGAGAACAGAGGTGAGTTTAGGAAGAAGTAAGGTTATTTTTTCCTTTTTCTTTCTTTCTCTCTCTCTTTTTTTTCCCCAGTTACCTCACTTGGATTATCTGTTCCTTTCCTTCATTCTCCTATGAAAAAACCTTCCCCTCCCAGATCCTGCTGAGGTTTACCCTCTGCTTTGGAGCAGCTCCAGGGCTCCCATTACATCACTTCTTTCAAGGGTGTCTCCAGTCCTGGGAGTGGGAGTGCCTCCTGCAGTTTCTAATCCTTTGCTTACTCCCTCATACACTGTGTTCCTTTGTTCTTCAGTCACCCATGTAACCAATTCCTTGAGTTGAATTTTCTCTGATTGAGACACCTGGAGGGTTTTATGTTTTTCTGCATACAAATAGGTTGTTGCTTCTTTTTCAGGCATAAGGAAATAAAGAGTTAAGAAACTCTTAAGAAACCCTGTTCATGTGAGCAAAAATAATTGATAAGGCAACATTCCCAAGTAGAACTTCTTTAAATAAATATCAAAAAATCATAGGAATTAAAAACATTCATGCTGTATGTTACATATTTTTAAAATTCATGAAAAATATTACTATGTCCCTGCATGACACCTGATTTTTTTTCTCAATGTCTTCAACTAATATACTTCTAGTATTTTTAGCCATTTTTAAAGCACCATTCTATGTACTCGGAATCCAAAGATGTGTAAGACTCTGTCCTCAAAGATGTAGTAAGAGAAAAACATACTTAGACAGAAATTTTAAAAATGTAACAATGAATGGAATTCAGATATGCATACATAATATAAAATATATAAAAATGAAAATCATCCAGAAGAGGTTTCTGGAAAGCCTTATAACACAGACAAGTATAACTTTAAATGTAATATTATTATAAATATTTGTTCTGTAACCTTAATGTCTATGTTTGTGAATGACTTAGAATGCAATTCAAATATACTATTAATAATAAGATATACATGTATATAGATAACATATATACACTATTATATAATATATAAATATATATCTTATTGATCTAATATATGTAAGATATTGGAATACATCTTAAAACCATTGTTAATAATAATATACATATATAAATATGTGCATATGTATTCAAGATATATATATATATATATATATATATAATTTATTTTTTTATCATTGTTGTACACTAGTGAGCAAAAATAACTGTCCATAGCCAATTGTTTGTCTGAAAAGCCACACTTTATTAACAGTTTTGAACCTGGACCCAAGCATCTCTGCTCAGCAGATCATGACAAAGGCCCCGTCTTTTGTTAACCCTCTCCTTATATAGCATCTTGTTACAAGGTCAGTAGTCATTCTATCAGACTGGACATTTTTGATATTTACAACTTGAAAAGCAACCATAAAGCACACACCTGACCTGGGAACAGGGTCCCTCCTCTTATGGTATGTTTACCCAGATGTTGAGGAATGAGATAAAGGGGATGTGTGAGCCGGCTGCTGCTTTTATTTTACCTTCCCCCAAGGACAGCCGGGGTTCCTTGCCCCATTTGCCTTTCTATCTGCCAATTAGATAGAGGAGATGAGGGAGAGCAGGCTTGGGAAGGTATATTTATAACTCCTATGTTTAAATTGCCCGAGAAGCATAGATGTTCAGGGGTAGCAGGGGCTCACAAAAGAGGGTCTCTTATCTATGGAATGTTTGTTCAGAAACAAGGGCAGTGGAGCTGGCTCCGGCTGGCGCTGGTTCTTTAACTGCCTTGGGAATTTTAAGTTATTTCATGCCCTGTGCCTGGATTTAAATCTCAAGAGGAAGTTAAGCTAAAAAACTTAAATTTAAGACTAAAATAAAACTTACAGAATCAAACTCTATTACGATATAATTTCTAAAAACACACTAAATTATTGATCTTACTAATGATTATAACAAATTTTGTATTAGTAAAACAAACTAAGCCTGAATACCTAATTTAAAACAAAACACTTAAAGCAAGGCACAACAATCATTTCACTTTAGTTGCAATGAAACCAGAGACTCATCTAGAGCCTCATAGGTCAACTAATCTATACATTAGTGATCTGATACAAATCCCTATTCTTTCATCTTTCATCTGTCTTCTCTTATCAACAAATTTCTCCATATACTCAATTTTTTTTTTGGCATGGTTTTTATTTCATTGGGCAAGATACTATTTTTTAACTTTTTTTGTGTGTATATAATGGAGTCCCTGATAATTTTACCTTAGTATCAAATTTTCAAATTAATAGAATTTTTATTTTTGGTGGTATTGGGGTTCCTGGAAACCCTTCTACCTCTGGGCTGCACTCCCAGACCTATTTTATATTTTTATTTGGAAACAGGGTCTCTTAAGCCAGTGAGGTTGGCTTTGAACCAGCGCGATTTTCCTGTCTCCACCTCCCAAGAGTGAGGATTACAAGTGTGTGCCACCACACCTGGCCAAATTAATAGACTTTGGAAGGAAGTCTTAGTTTTACAATTTGTAAAAAAGGTTGCCCTATATTCTCATTTTGTTCCTCAGTTTTCCTATTATCACACTTTGAATTTGTCTGGTACATTCATTAAAATGGATGAACCAATATTGATACATTATTATTAACTCATGTCTATAAATTACATTAGGTTTCACATTTTTGTTGTACAGTTCTCTGAATGCACCTTACAACTGTACTTTTGTATAGTTCTTTAAATGTGTAATGCTATGTAGTTATATTACAATACAGAATTTTTTTTTAACTTTAAAACTGACTTTAATGGTTTAGGGTAGCAACTAAAATAAAAGTAATGGAATACAGAATATTTTTAATGCCCTAAAAATCCTGTGTTTCATATAATCCTTCTTCCTCCCAAATCCTTCAACAGCTGACTTTTTTTTCCCTCTGTACAATAAAAATGGGTGGGCTACGAAATACCAAAAAGGTTTGGAGAAATGTAATATTTATATTGCTAAATGAAAGAAGTCAGTCAGAAAAAAATGCTATATGTAATTGTCATTCAACTATACAACACTGTGGAAAATGTGATACTCAATGTTTTTTATAAATTCTTTCCATCATTGCCTCTTAGTGTAGCTTCACTGTTGAGTTCTTCTCACAGCCCATTTCTCTGAAGGCTGTATTTCCCCTATGACATTTCTGTACCCCTTGGAGTCTCGAGCAGGGTGGAATGTCTGCATCTCTTTGTTGTTATCTGAATTCATTGTCCTGACAACTTTCTACTTTCTCTTGTATCTTCTAATTATTTGCTTCTTCTAGAGCAAATGCTCTTTTATTGTAAGCATATGTTCTAATACTTTTTTATTTTAAAATGGTCCCTTCAACACTGTATTGCTTAACTTTACCATTCCATGTCTCTCACTTCTTTCACACACAAGGAAATAGTTGAAGAAACTTTTTATAAGTAACATCCTTGCTTCTCCATCACATGCTTTTCAGTATTTCCTTCTTCACATTTTGCTCCTACAACTCTACTGAGCTTTTACTTTTCAGTGTTGCCCCTGATTTCAATTTTACTGAGTTCAATGTTTGGCTATCTTTTGATATGTTTTTATCTCTCAGACAACTGACAACTTTCTCCTGTTTTTGTCTTCTTTTAACTTATACTCATTGGAATTTTCTATCTCACTGACAATTCTTTTTATAAAAAATTATTTTTGGTTACTCCTCCTCTCTCCTCATCAACAAATATGGATACATTATAGCTTTTCTTCTGTTATTGTATCTATAGGCTTTCTGTGGAGCACTCATCCAAGCTTTTGGATTCAAAACAGCTGTAAACAATAATCAACACAATATATAATTTAAAATACATTACAATCTGTAATTCTGTTGTGTAACCTATAATTATATTCTTATCTTCAGCACTGATTTTTCTGTATAATTGTTTATTTGCATATTCAATTAATCACTATACCTTATCTTAGATGTCTAGTAGACATTTCAAATTTACCATGGATCCAAGAAGCTCATTGATTATTTTTTCTAAAAACTTTAATTCTGACAATGTAAAAATGTTCTGTCTTAGAAAAGTGCATTATCCATACAATTTCTCAAGCCATAAATCCAAGCATTGTTTTAGATAATTTTTTCTCTTATCCTAAGATCAATTAATTAGTAATTTTTTTTGCCTGTAATTCCACAAATTACCTCGGATTCATCCAACAAAATGTATTACCTAGTCCCATTGTGTGGGCTCCAACCCACACAATGTTATAAGTAACATTTATATGTTACTTATTAACATATTAAAATTATGTTACTTATTAAAAGTTACATATTAAAATTATGTTACTTATTAACATATAGAAAATTCCAACCAGTATAAGTTAAAAGAAGACAAAAACAGGAGAAAGTTGTCAGTTGTCTGAGAGATAAAAACATATCAAAAGATAGCCAAACACTGAACTCAGTAAAATTGAAATCAGGGGCAACACTGAAAAATAAAAACTCAGTAGAGTTGTAGGAGCAACATGTGAAGAAGGAAATACTGAAAAGCATGTGATGGAGAAGCAAGGATGTTACTTATAAAATTGTGTAACCATAAAATGTAAGACAATTAATCCTAATTGTTTTACAAAAGTTTATTCACACTGAAAATTAGGGCTACAAAATATAAATTTGGAGGAGTATCATTAATTTTAGTTTATAACAATATAGTACATCTTTTAGCAATAACATACGAATATAATTCAGTAAGCAAATGACCTTTTTGTCTTATATATGTACATGGTTCTTAAATAATTTAATGAGCAATAAAACAAAATTTGAGCATAGAAATATAAATTAGATTTATAAATAAAGGTTTAAGTTGTTGCAATAAATGCATATATTATGTGTTCAAGATATATAATTGAGAGAAAAGAAAAAATTTAAAGAAGTATGTTCAAAGGATACAAAAACCCATGAGTTTGATTATTTAATGATGTAGTAAATTTTATTTTATTTTTTTTATTTTTAGTTTTTATTTATTTTTTTGCATGGTACTGAGGTTCTTGTAAACCCTTCTACCTCCAGCTTACACTCCCAGACCTATTTTATATTTTTATTTGGAAACAGGGTCTCTTAAGCCAGTGCAGCTGGCTTTGAAGCAGCGCAATCCTCCTGTCTCTGCCTCCCAAGTGCAGGGATTGCAAGTGTGCGCCACCACACCCGGCTTGATTTGGGTTTTAAAAAACAAATTTTTATTTTATTTTACTTTTTAAGATTTTTGTCTTTTATAGTCAATTGTGAATTAACAATTTCTTATCAAACAGAAAGAAAACTCAAACCATTTAATAGTCTTCGTATTATTTTAATTTATTTCAATTGGTCTAGTATAAACCAGTTGATAAATTTAGTGTCAATCTTTTGTAGATTATATTTAGTGAGAGAAGAATAGAAAGCAGCATCAATTCAATGGTTTAAGTGTCTGAATTCTGGGTTGAATTTTGGGCATTCAAATCAGTTTCTCAAGATAAAACATGCTCTATTTTTAACTCAAGTTGGTAGGGCAACTTTTCTGTTTGTCCCCTTGATATTGTTTATTGGTTGCTTTTGAAACTTCAGGCTTATAAAAGAGATATGCCCTAAGGGCCTCTCAGCCTTTTTAAGGATCAACTCTTCTCTGCAATGCTACCCAAACGCAGCTGCAAATTGTCTCAGAGAGGAAAACCACACATATATACCATATGAAATCACATATCCTTTTCAAAAGAAAGTCTTATTTTAGATACACACATTTCACAAACATTTTCTGTAAACTAGTGAGCAAACAATTAGAAGATATGTGATTCATAAACTTACTGCTAAAAATAGTGATACATCCAGCAACCAATGAGAACTTACTGTTTTTTGCAGAAGTCCAGGAGTAAGAAGAATGATACCAGTCAGGGGAATGATTTTCCACTTACATTAGCAAAAAGACATGGCTTAACATTGCTAATATTCTACTATTAATATATTCTGTATAAGAAAATACAATAACAGCATTTCCCTATGTGAAGGAAATAATGGGCTCCGAATTAAAATGATTTCTAAGCCAATAATGCAGTGCATTTGCCAATTAACACTGGATATTTTATGACTACAAATACATAATTACTCATGAAATATATACTTATAAATAAGTTTTTAGGTATCAGAAAGTAGAGAGACAAGATTAATATGACATGGTTTGCTTTTGATGAATTCACAGTGGAAATGAGTCTTCCTTACAATGTGAACCAATCACCTCCTGTGTCGGTGTTATTTAAGATATAGTTAAAAATGTGAGTATCTTTATTCCACAAATTGAGGATTTAGTAAATGTGTGACTCTCCAAAATATGTATTTTAATAAATATCCCAGATGATTTGTATATTTGAGCACCACCTCTATTACAGAAAACAAAGTCCCAGAGAGTTGCAAAATAAAGAACTGTGAAATTGATATTAAAATGCATTGACTAATCCAGGCATGGTGGCGTGGCGCATGCTTGTAATCCCTGTGCTTGGGAGGCGGAGACAGGAGGATCATGCAGGTTCAAGACCAGAGGCCCCTGTTTCCAAATAAAAATGTATAAAATAGGTCTGGGAGTGTAGCTCGGAAATAGAAGGGTTTCCAAGAACCCCAGTACCAACCAAAAAAAAAAAAAAATGCATTGACCAAACACCCTCAAAAAGGTTAACACAGTTATCCTGTAGTCAAAGTGGACATCAGATGCTGGTAAATTATAATAACTCCATCTGCTTAGAATTTTCCTCATCCTCATAAAGTTGCATAACCCAAGCTCATTTTTTCTCCCATGGTCAATTAGTGCTCAGTGTCTAGGTGGGGAATGTGAATAATCAGTCCCAAAGTCTTTGAAGAAGCACTCTAGCTCCATGATTTTCTGTTGGGATTGGCTGATGCCCCTTCATTGTTGTATTGCTTCTGCCAAATATTTTCTTTCTTGATTTCTTTTTAATTTTTATAATTTCATTGTTGCATTGGAATTATACATCGTAATGATGTATATAATAAGAATAATATATATGCACAAAACACATGCTGTGTTTTCCTTCGGATCCCCCTCTCTTCCTCCCTTTCCCAATACATATCATTGTGATTGGCATTCATAATTTTGTATATGTACATAGCATTATTTACACTGTTACCTTTATTCCTTGATTGCTTAAATGTGCGTATTCTGCATCTCTCTTCAGTAAAACTTTATTGTCAAATCTTTATCTCTACTTACAGGGAACTTAATAAAAAAAAATAAAACCTAAAAAATAGTGTTTACTTGACTCAGTATTTACTTTCAGTTCAAAGAAGAAAATATAAGCTTTGTGAAAGTTTTAAATAAATTTACAAATATATAAGTATGTTTTAAAAAAAGAGAAGTGCATGGGTTGAAATGTTTAGAGGTGGGGCTTTTAAAGCAATGATTGAATCATGAGAACCCTCACTTAATCAGCAGATTCATCCTTTTTCTTTTTTTTTAAACTAGTGACTGAACCCAGGGTCATGATATCTCAGTGTTACTTATCTAGTCTTATTTTTTTTTTTTTTTTTTGAAACTAGGACTTGCTAAATTACCATCCACTGATGTTCTTGAACCTGAAAGTCTCCTGTCTCAGCCTTCCCAGTACTGGGAATATAGGTGTGCAGGTAATCCATTGACACAAATAAAAAGGCATTTTTCAGCTGGGCATGGTGGCACACACTTGTAATTCCAGCATTTGGGAGGCTGAGACAGGAAGATTGCAGTTCACAGACAGCCTCAGCTACTACTTAGTGAGGCCCTTTGCAATTCAGTGGGACCTTGTTTCAAAATAAAGAATAAAAAATAGAGCTGGGGGGTGTAGCTTGGAGATAGAATACTCCTGGGTTTCATCCCCAGTACTGCAAAAAAGAAAAACAAAGATACATTTGTAATATTTAATAAAGTCTTGTGCTTCTTATATCATGCAATTTAAACATAAAGACATATATATATATATATATATATATATATATATATATATTTAAGGAAAATATGTATGATACTAAAACTGATCAAAATAATTATATGATCAGGAAAAGTAGATTTTTCAAACAGATATTACCATAAATTATAATATTTATCTTATAATGAAGTAGTTTATAAAGTGACATAATTCTGAAATCTAGTACATCCAATATCAGAAATACAAAATAGATTAAGCAACAATAGACTAGTAAGAACATTTTTTAAGACTAGTGAGAGATTTTAGTGCCTTTCAATTATTTATAGAAAAAGCAAGAAAATTCAATAAGAATAAGGGGGATTTTAACATTATCAACAGCAAAACCCATTAACATTTATAGAACACTTTATTCAATAACACCCGAAGTGCAAAAAGAACATTTTCCAAGGTAGAACACACTTCAAGCAATAATATAGGTCTAATAAAATAAAAGTATTCAAATCATACAAAGCATGTTATCTAACTATAATGTGATTAAATTGGAATTGAATAACAGAAAGCTATCTTCAAAGTACGCAAATATTTAGAAACTAAATAATACCTTTATAAATATTCCATGGATAAAAGAATAAATCAAAAGTAAATTTATATTACACATTGAGCTAAATGAAAACAAAAACAGAGCATATCAAAGTTTGTAGAACATCACTAAAACTGCAAATAACGAAGATATTTTAGTACTTTTCTTAAGGTGCTACAAAAACATTATACCATAAAAATTAGTAAAATATAAACATTAGGCATCTGTTTGTCATAATTCTGTGGGCTGGGAAGCCCAAGGTCACAGAACCAACTGATTCAGTGCCTGGTGAAGAATGCTGTCTTTTTCCAGGATGGTGCCCTGTTGCAGTGTCCTTCAAAGACGAAGAATACAGTGCCCTCACCCTATATGTGTATAGTAATTGTTACTTTCTACTCAATAAGCCCAATAAATGTCATGAATATAATACACTAATCTAATGTCTTAGAAATGGAAGTGAAATCAAGGTCCCTCTGAACTAAATTATCACATAAGGCTTGTTGATAAATCCGTGTGGTAGCAGAGGGAAGATGTTTTTCTGACCTTGCCAGCTGAGATCAAACGTTACATATTCTTATGGACAGGGATGAAGAAAAAGACATTTACCAGATCAATAGCTGCATAGCATGTACCAGAGAATGTGATAATTTGCTCAAGCAATGAAACCACATGTGGTGTAGCAGCTGCAATTAGAGTCACCACTGGGATAAGCTTATGGTAATCCACTGTCATTCTCCAGCATCTGTCTTTTGCCCAGGCCAAATAGGAGAGTATAATTGGGATGTACCGGGAATCACCACCTCTGCATTTTTTCAAATTCTCTATGATAAAATTAATCTCTATAATTTGTCCAAAAGTATAATATTGCTTTTATTTAATATTTTTGTAGATAGAGACAATTTCATTGGTGTTTAATGGCCTCTATCAAGATAATAGCCCTCCCTCTGCAGGTAAGGACACTGATGTGAGAATTTTGCCTCTTGCTAAATGTAACTATACTAATTTTAATTTCTAGGACTGTGTAAGTAAATACAGAATGGATTTACAGACCCCGCTACACACACTGTCCGTCAAGTATAAGCTAAAATTCCATTGACAATCTGACCTACAGTAGCTCCTAATCTGAATAATGAACCAAAATAATGTTTTAGGTCTACTAGAATCTATATCAGTTTAGAGCCTGTGTCTGCTGGTCCCCAAAAGTCTGAATATTTCCTTTTGTCTAATGCACACTGTCTCTCTCTAGTAAAAGGCCAAAGTTCCTTTTAGGGAAAGATAGAAGAAAGATAACAATATGTATTATTATTATTATTATTATTATTATTATTATTATTATTATTATTATTTTGGGTGGTACTGGGGTTCCTGGAAACCCTTCTACTTCTGGGCTACACTCCCAGACCTATTTTTTTTTCTTAA
Organism: Muscardinus avellanarius; assembly: GCF_963383645.1. Taxonomy (NCBI): domain Eukaryota; kingdom Metazoa; phylum Chordata; class Mammalia; order Rodentia; family Gliridae; genus Muscardinus; species Muscardinus avellanarius. The sequence continues at coordinate 110,750,372 of NC_137791.1, read as the reverse complement.
TTTGGAAACAGGGTCTCTTAAACCAGCGAGGCTGGCTCCGAACCAGGGAGATCCTCCTGTCTCCACCTCTCAAGCGTGGGGATAACAAGCATGCGCCACCACACCCGGCCAACAATGTGTATTTTTAATAGTATTCTAGGGTGCTTCCTTGAGCAGACCAGGTTTTTCATTCACTCATTGGGGTCTGAATCAGTAAACTGGTACAAGTATTGGGATTGATTAATGAGCTGTTCTGCTCTGGTTTTATACTTTGAGTCATATTTTTGTTCACTTGATTTAGAAGTTTTCTGCTTATATAGATTGAGTACATATTTAGTAGGCTTCCTTTTTATTTCACTTCTAGAAACACCATGATTAAATAGCCAAAGCCATTTGTTTCTGTGTCACATGATGACTTTTTTTTCTCTGCTGCCTATTATGGCAACCCACCATTTCTTTGGTTGTAGCTGCCATTTTGCCCCTTGTCATTCCAGTACCCTATAACTCCATTTTCCTATCTAGTGGCTGTTCCCTCAATATATTCTGGATGTGAGGAATGTGATCACAAATATTTTAAAGAATGCTAGAGCTTCTCTCACAAACTTATTTTTCAATGTATTGTTAGAAGTTATGCCGTCTGGATTGTTCCAGTGTGGGCAAGTAGGTCTTTTATGACAATTGTACTCTAACATTAAAAATTTCCTATTCCTTAGAATAACATTTTGTATGTTAAAGAGACTTTCCAGATCATTCATAGGAGATCATCTTTTGATCCATGTCTCAGACAATAAATTGAATTCATTAGTACCCTTTCTAATCTCCCAACCTACAATATTACATGTATAACCTATGCTTGATGAGCTCACATCTATAAAATTTCCCTGATCCAACTTTATGATCTTTTCATCATTATCCTAGACCTTAAAAATTCATTTTCATACATGTTCTCTGGAGTTCTCTTTTTTATTTTTTCAAAAGTTTTTAATGATTTTATTCAAACTTCCAACAAAATTATAACCTCTAGACTAAAAATTAAGCCAGCTACCACTCCTGTCTTTCATTTTTTTTATATTTTATTTTATTTATATGTGGAACATATTGAAAATGGTATACATGTAGACTGTACTTGGTGCCCTCTACCCCTGCTCAGTTCCCCTTCCCCCCATCCCAACAATAAGTGTCCTTGTTAACCATGCTATATTCATACTTTTATAAATATTCGAATGTAGCTCCTCCATTAATCAACCTCAGCCTTCTTCCTCTCCTATCCTTCCATTCCAGCTTTGCTGAGATTTTCCCTCCATTATCTGGAGTCTCTCTGGTATCCCCAATGCTCTATAGTTTGACATTTTAGAGATAACATATGTCCCCCTTTTTTTTTTGTGCTCGACTGATCTCACTTAACATAATGTTCTCTGAATCTATCCTTCTTCTTGTGAATGCCATGATTTTGTTCTTCTTTATAGCTAAATAGAATTCCATTGTGTGTATTTCCCATAATTTTGCAATCCACTCATTTGTTGATGGAGAACTAAGTTGGTTCACTATTTTGGCTATTATAAATTCTGATGCTGTGAACATGGGTATGCATATGTTACTATAGTTCTCTTATTCAAACCTTTTGGATAGATACACAGGAGTGGGATAGCTGGATCATATGGTGGATCTATTCCATTTTCTAAGGAATCTCCACACTGATCTCCACAGTGGCTGAAGTAGTTTGCACTCCCACCAACAATGTAAAAGAGTTCCTTTTTCCTCACATCCTCGCCAGCATTTGCTGTTATTTGATTTCTTTATGCTTGCCACTCTGATTGGGGTTGGTAGTTTTGATTTGTATCTTCCTGATGGCCAGTGATGTAGAACATTTTTCATGTATCTATTGGCCATTTGTATCTCTTCTTTTGTGAAGTGTTTAGTCAGTTCAGTTGCCCATTTCTTGATTGAGTTTTTTTTATTTTTATTTTTTTGCTAGTGTACAGTCTTTTGAGCTCTTTGTATATTCTGGATATTACCCTCTATCCGAGTAGTGGCTGGTAAAGATCTTCTCCCATTCTTTAGGCTTTCTCTTTAGATTCTTGGTGATTTCCTTTAATGAGAAGAAACTTTTTAGTTTGATGCCATCCCACTTGTTAATTCTTGTTTTAATTTCCTGTGCTTTGGAGGTCTTGTTGAGAAAGTTACTACCTTTGCCTGTATGTTGGAGTGTTGATCCTATGCCCTTCTCTAATAACTTCACAGTCTTTGATCTAATATCTAAGACTTTGATCCATCTCAAGTTGATTCCTGTGCACAGTGAGAGGTAAGAATTTAGTTCCATCTTTCTACAAATGGATAGCCAGTTCTCCTAGCATCATTTGTTGAAAAGTCTGTCTTTTCTCCAGCATATGAGTTTGGTCCCTTTGTCAAAGATTAATTGATTAAAGGTGTGTGGGTTTGTTTCTGTATCTTCTATTCTGTTTGGTCTGTATGCCTGTTATTGTGCCAGTACCATGTTGTTTTTACTACTATTGCTCCATAGTATAATTTGAAGTCCAGGATTCTGATACCTCCTGCATGGTTCTTGTTGCTGAGAATTGTTTTGAATATTCTGGGTCTTTTCTTTCTCCATATAAAATTCATAACTGATTTTTCTGATTTCTCCATTTATAAGTTATGTAATTCAAGTAGTTATTTTGCAGTATAGCAGATTATCTTATAGATCACACTTTTTCCTTCATCTTTAAGAACCTTCTCGTAATTTAATATTGAGAAAATTCCATAATAAAAGGGGATGGTGTAAATAGATTTTTAGAAGTATCTGCCTTGTCTTGAATGTATTGGAAAAAACAACACAATTTTCTCAGGCAATGAAGAGTTAATCCTTTCAGAGGCAGGTAGACAAGCACAATCAGGGTAGAGTAAACTTTGCCTGAGGAATAACAAGACCACTTCTATTGACAAAGAAAATTTATCACAATGTAGGAAATTATTATGTCCAGATTTATCAAGGTCTGCCCACATGTTACCTTTCCAACACACAATATCTCTTTTTTTGTTTTTCCCTAACAAATGTGCTCAACATAAATCTTCCTGCAAGGTAAGGTATTTAACGTGTGTTAAAATTCATTCAATTATAGGATTTTGTTCCACAGTTGATTTTTAACATTTCGGCCCTATGTTTACAGATGGTAAAGCTATTCTACTAGGTATCCCTAGATGCTCATACATCATATATACAGCAGTGGAGTTAAGAATTTGATTCCTTGAGTTTATGCTTTCTTTCAATCACTTTGTTTAGTAATATTAGTAATGATCAACCAATGTTACTTGACTCTTTAGCTTTCTCATATTGTCCACTTGAAAGTATGTAATTTTATTCACCTGAAAGTATGTAATTTTATTCAATTTCTTGCTTCTCATATGCTGTTGATTAAGGATATTTAATGCAGACTTCTTGAGTCATGCCATCCACTAAAAAAGCACCTCTTTCCTCCTGAAAAGAGAGTCATATTGTCTTCAAATTTAATGATACAAGGGAATCAGTTCTAGAAACTCCAGAAATAATTTAGAACACTCATCTCTAACATTCTATTCCCCAGTAGTCCTCTGAGAAACCAATTATGTTTTAGAATTCTTCAGAGGCACAGAATCCAAGGGATACACATAGATATATAGAAAGAGATAATTATTAGAAATTTGTATACGCAATAATGAAAAAATGAGAAATCCCACCATCTGCCATCTGCAAGCTGGATGCTCCAAGAAAACCAGTGATGTGTTCAGTTGAATCAAGAGAAAATTGATGCCCTGAACCAAAGAGCAGAAAAAGTGATTTTGCCTTCCTCAGCCTTTTTGTTACATCTAAACACTTAGTGGACTAGATGATACACATTCACATTGGCGGGGATTATCATTTCTACTCAGTCTATTTTTTGAAATAAAAATCTCTTCTTAAAACACTCCCCAGGCCGGGCGTGATGGAGCACGCTTGTAATCCCCGCGCTTGGGAGGCGGAGACAGGAGGATCGCGCAGGTTCGAAGCCAGCCGCGCTGGCGTAAGAGACCCTGTTTCAAAAATATAAAATAGGTCTGGGAGTGTAGCCGGAGGTAGAAGGGCTTCCAGGAACCCCAGTACCACCAAAAACAAAAAACAAAAAAAAAAAAACAAAAACAAAAACACTCCCCAAAGACATAATATAAAGAAATGTTTACGCATCTATAGACATTCTTTAGTTCGGTCAAGCTGACACGTAGAAATAATAAGCACAGCAGAGAAAGGGTATCTTTGCTATTTGCTTGAGTAGAGACTTCATCTTCTCATATCCATGGTCTTTGGTCCTTATGTTTTGGAACCTTTGTACTTGGAGTGGAATATCACCATGAGATTTCTTCATTCTCACGCATGCAGGATTATATTGTAATAGTACCATTGGCTTTCTTGGGCCTCTAGTTTGCAAATAGCAGATTATAGAACTTCTCAGCCTCCATAGTTACCTGAAACAATCTCTCATAATAAATCTCTTCTTATATGCCTGTGTATATTCTATTAGGGCTGTTAATCTGAACAACCTTAACACCACAGAATCTGCCCTAACTTTGTTGGCTGCCGATTAAAATAAACATGGAAAATTCTTGATAGAGAAGTATATTATTACAAGCAAGATTATAATAGTCTAGAAAACTCTCATTGGGACATTTTAGATGACAGGGAGGATAAATATTATTTTCATGGTGTGATAATTTTTATTAGAATCTTATTGTGCTTCATCTAGAGTCCTCCCCAGGAATCTGAAGATGCAGTCTCTCCTGTTGTTATATAGGTCTAAGTTTCTAAATATGGGACATATATAAAGAAATTAAAAGCTACATGCTATAGTATAAAAATTGCTACTCTGATCTATTTACTCTATATTCTACTTCATGTCACTTCTTTCACTTGTTTGTTCCTCCCTCCCCTCTTTCATGTGAGTAAGTAAACATGTCTAGCAAAGTCCTCGATGTGATCTTTCAGTGTTAATATAATTACACAATAAATTCTCAATTACTTATGGGAAAATTATTTAAATGTTTTTACACATTCTGTTTAACTCATTAAAACACAGAAGCAATGGTTGCTTTATTTTCTGTGAGCTATTAAAAATATCTAGAGTTTCACTTATAATTCCAAGCCTCTTGTTCAGGCACATAATAGTAAGAGAAAATGTTATCTCTTCCACTAAACTGATGCCATGTGGATCAAAGAACAATCTCTCTCTGAATTCTCATTTGTTGCCTCCATGGCTGGAAATCCAACTTTACAACTGAGTAAAAAAATAGATAAATCAATAGTGATCGAGCTTTTAGTAGTCAATATAAAAACAGAATGGGCAATAGAGTATTCTTATTGTCATATCTAGCTCTCTGTCCAGTCATGAGCCTCATGCATACAATAGAATGTCAAGTCATTTATAGCAATAAATGATTCTGTTTCTAAAATGCCCAAAGAAAATTTTTATAAACTTACCCAACAATCCCCTGAATGCATAGAGGGAAATATGAAGATGCAGAACATTTTCTCTTCCCATCTATTTGTCTTACTATAACAATGGCTCTGCCTCAGGAGTGCTGCTAAATATAGTTCAGACATGGAACAGCCAGAGTATGTAGTAGGTGGTGTGAGAAATTTTATCTTTTCTTTTCATTGTCCTGAGATTCTATGGTTATTAAAAAAAATCAACAGGTTTATTTTTGTCTTGCCCATAGTTTTTAAAGCACATAGTACCAGTGATTATAAACTGACAGGAAATATACTTTTTCTATTTAAATTAAAATTTTAATATTTCTGCTTCAACATGAAAGAGTACATGTGCTACTTTGCTACAATTAAACAATAACAGAAATTAAATTATATTGTTTTTCACATTTTCTTTTATATTGCCAATAATTATTTTAATTATTTTTCTTATGCAGTACTGGGGATAAAACCCAGGGGCATTCTACCTCCGAGCTAAACACCCCAGCCTTATTTTTTTTATTCTTAATTTTGAAACAGGTTCTCACCGACTTGCAAAGGGCCTCACTAAAAATCTTTGAACCACTGTCCTCCTGTCTCAGCCTCCCAAATGCTGGGATTACAAGGATGCACCACTCAAACCGGCTTACCAACAATTAATTTTAAATGATCAATCTGAAGCAAATCTCCAAAATAATCAAGGTCAAATTTTTATCATCATATAAGCTAAGTGCTTTAGTAAGAATTATTTCTCTAGTTTCATTGCACAGACACACTGCTAAGTATGGGGAGGTAAGTATTTTGTCCTGGGTTTAAAAAAAAAAAACTAAGAGAATTAATAAAATGGAAATTAAAATGTCTTATATTGCTAATTTGTTAGCTAAAAACCATTCATGATTTCCTAAATTGCTGATAATTATTAAAATGTCATAACAGCTAGCCAGGTGTGGTGGCACATGCTTGTAATCCCCGCGCTTGGGAGGCTGAGACAGGAGGATCGCACAGTTTCGAAGCCAGCCTCAGCTACTTAGTGAGGCTCTCAGCAACTTAGTGAGACCCTGTTTCCAAATAAAATATAAAATAGGTCTGGTGGTATAGCCTGGAGGTAGAAAGTCCCTGGGTTCCACCCACAGTACCATAAAAAATATCATAACAGCTAAAGGCCAAGAGTACTAGTGTAACCTCAAGAAATAAGAGAAAGTAGAAATTGAGCTAAAAATATTCTAGACATACCAATAGTATTAGTGTATCATAAAATGTGACAGTTTCTTAAAAACATATTAAACTAGAGGTTAATTTCATATCAATTCAACTTCATATATATATATATATATATTATATGAGCATATTTAGTTAAAAATCTATTGGAATATTCAATTCTATAATTATGATTTTATGTGAAAAACATTTTAAATAAGGTTGGAAGTTATATCTCTTGAGCTAGTTTATTTACTATTTTTATCTAAACTACCTAATTAGCAAATAATAACATTTTAAATTCTACTACAAAAACAGTAATGTTTATTAGTAATTTTTTCCATACTAAGAATAAAACCCAGGGCCTCATAATGATTGACAATGGTTTTACCAATGAGCTACACTTGTCGCCAAATAGTTATTATTTTTAAACTTCATAACACCCTATGAGCCAGGCAATATAGTGTATCTGTCAGCATACTTGCAAATACAATCTAAAAGACTGATTATGTTACTTAGAGGAAGAGATTTCTTATGACTTCTGGTTCAAGCTGTGTTGGGCCAGGGACCACACATCTCAGGGCATGGTGACAGGAAGCAGAGAGAGGAGAAAAGCACCCGAGTTGTGCTTCCATCATGAAGACTGGAAGCAAGAAAGAGAGCAGGTGCACGCTGAACCAAATAAAATCCCTAAGGTTGTACCCCAAGAAACAAACTTCCAGTCACACTCTACCAGTCCACCAGGTACCACCCAGGTGAACCTATCACCGAGATTACAACCCTCAAGACTCGATTATATCAACTTCAAACACCAATTTATGAGCTCTTCCAGGGTCCATTCTATATCCAGTCATACCATATAGTAACTACATACTTTAGTCCTAAGGAAGTTAAGCAAATTCCCCCAGCTGACATCATAAAATTTGAACCCAGGCTTAATTTTATTCTAGAACCTAGATAATCTCAATAGTAAACAAAATTAGGTGTTTGAAAACGATTAGATGCATTTGGAAAGAGAAATAGAGGATAACAATGAGCAAGTTCTTGATTTCTAAGGCTTATCAGCTATATGGCCTAAAAAATCATGACATTATCATAGAATAAATTTTAAGTATTAGCCTAAGTGCTTCATTCTATAGATAGAAAAACTTAGATTCAGTATATGAAAATTAAATAAATTTTATACTTCCCCAAATCTTCTCAATAATTATGTACATAGCTCAGTTTGCATATCTGTAAAATATTAGAAAATGGCTAACTCTGGCTGGTGCTCCAAAAACGGGAGTGCCTGTTCTGTTTTTCTCTTTTTAGTATTTGAATATTTAAAAGACTATTTAAATAAATTAATGAATATATTTAATGTAAATCAGGTAAATCAATCTTTAGGAATAAAGCTTTAATAAATATTAGGCTTTTAAAAATTATATGTTTCAGTAAAATTAAATGTCATTTATCATCCTGTACTTTCCTTTACTGAGAAAATTTCATCCTCAAAATATTTCCTTCCCTAACACCAAATCAATTTTCTTATCATAAAAGCTTTTATACAAAGAAGACCAGGATTCATTAGAAACTTATTTAACCTGAAAAAATATTTGAGTTTACTTTTTTCATATACCTAGTTGCATACAAATGTGCTATAAAAAGCTGGTAAACAATCAAAGTTTAGCCAGGCATGGTGGCATAGGTTTGTAATCCCAGTACTCCGGAGGCTGAGACAGGATTTCAGTTTACAGCTAGCCTCGGCTACTTAAGCCCTCTGCAACTTAGTGAGACCTTGTTTCAAAAAACAGAATAAAAAATAGGGCTGGGAGTGTAGCTCAGAGGTAGAATGCCCCTGGGTTCAATTCCCAGTATTGCAAAAATAAATAAATAAATAAACAAATAAATAAATAAATAAATAATTGAAAAAACAAAAAAGCAAAACCAAAACAAAAAAAAATAATCAAACTTTAGTAAAATATATTGGAAGTATGGTTGGGCTTTAGACAAAAGAATCTAAGCTTCTAGATAGGTACACACTCAGACTTGAACACGGACGTAAACTGAAATCTACCCTATTTGACTTACCAATTCTGGGTCTAGCATAGTAAATTAGCTAATTATTTGATAACTTTTTGTTCATCTTGCATGACTTTTTTTTTTTTTTTTGCAGGACAGGGATTGGAAACCAGGGCTATTTCTATCTTCAAGTGACACTCCATTCCTATATTTATTCTTTTTTTTGAAACAGGGTGTCACTGATTTGCAAAGGACCTCACTAAGTAGCTGAGGCTGTCTGTGAACCTCTATCCTCCTGTTTTAGCCTTCCAAATGCTGGGATTACAAGAGTGAGCCACCATGCCCGGCTCCTTTGTATGAGGATTTAATGGTATCTATAGTCATAACTATGCAGATAAACTGAATTCTGGCATCATTTTAAACTGGATTCTGGCATCATTTATTGATTCAGACTTTGTATTTTCTATTAACAAGCATATATAGTTCTCTCTTTGTCCTAGAATTTAAAACAATGTCATGAACTCTACTCTCTTAAAAGAAAAGAAGTAAAGAGTACTTAACAGTGATTGAACCATACAGCTTTGTACAAAATCATGGGAAATGTGCATTCTAAAGAGGTAGATAATTGTACCAGCATATTGCGTAGAATACATAAGTGGAGCCCTGGAGGTCAAAAAGTAGAAGCAAACCAATTAAGCTAAGTATCCACTAAATTGTTTTTCATTGTCTAATTGAAAAGTGATCACAAGAAATCAGAAAGGTTTAAATTGAAAGGGCTTTTAGTTTAAATCTGACCTTAAGCCAATGTTATTTAAATATGGTAAATAATGTATTCTGGAAGGATCCTTTTTACAAATTCAAAATTCCACTTGTATACATTTGAATTCTTTCAGGCTTTCTCTCCAAGTTGTTTAAGCATATTTCTCAGCTCTTAGTTAATGAAAGAAGCATACTTATTTACATCAAATGTGAACATTACAAATTTATTCACAACTTTTATTTCCAATATGTTTCCAATGAAATAAATTCATCCATTCACTGCCTTGGGTGGATAATTTAGATCATTTAAGGAAAATGTGAAACATTGGCCTAAATAATTTCATCCATTCATTCTTTCCTTTGGGTGAATAACTGAATTTAAAGAATCATTCCCTCTGCTCAAAAACATCACTAGCAATCTATGCCTCTTATTACTTTGTATTCTTAATGAAACTTCATTCCTCTGTTGATCCTGTTCAGTAATATTAGAGTTTAAGCACTGCTGACATAAAATATGGCCAAAAAAAGGGGAAGGAAGGAAATTATTCTTTCAAGGACCTATTCAGAAGACCAAACCCATATTTTGCCCTTGTGTGCACTATTCTTTTCAGGCACTGGGACAGCCCTTAAAATACCGACAGAAGATCAAGAGGCACCATGCATGGCTTCATCAAAAGCAGCGTGTGTTCAAGCTCAGCTTCTCCCTAGGCTTAAACGAGTTCCCTTTATGAGACTTCAACTTTCAAATCGGCTTTAAAAGGGCTGTTCTGTCTTAGGATAAATAGAATAGGGCAACAAAGAGTAGTTTCTGTTGCTCCACTTCTTTCAGTTCCTGATTCTTTGAAAGCTTGAGAACAGACCAGAGGATGCTGGATTGTTAAGTGTCTGGCTGCAGACAGAAGATGAGCCTCCTAAGCCCCAAGCAATGAACCTCCCATCACATGTACACACCCTACACAGATTGTGCTCTCTCAGTGTTTCTGGAATAATTCCACGAGGCCCTATTAAGAGTTTGCTTAATCAGAGAAAATATCAAAGCATTTAATTGTTTGCAATTCTTCTGAAGTTGCAGAAACCAACAGCCAATTAGTACTCAAACTTCTCTTTTCAGATGGGAAACTAATCTCTTTTTAATAGAAACTTTTTTCTACTTTTTTTTTTCTTGGAAACATACTTTGCAACCCAAATCACATTTAGAATACAATGAAACAGAATATGAAATGATATTTTTCTGCAAACTTTCATCTTTTCTGGTTCATTTTCAAAATCTCTGATATTTACATATGACCTTTCCATTTTTATTAACAGTTTATTGGATTTTTGCATTCCATCCAGCAGAAGAGAAAGGTAATTTACAGAAAGATTTGACAGTTATACACACAGCTATAAACTTCAGTCCATTAACTTATTTCTCATGTAACCTTTAGTCAATTCTACCAAAACATCCATATAAGCATATGGCTTCTTTCCTTTATGTTAAAAATGTTCCATTACAGAGCCCTATTTATAGAATGTCAAATGAAAACAAAAAACATTTTGTCATGTCCTTTTGTGGTATGCAGATGTTTAAGGCTTTTACTTTTTAAGAAAAATAAGTAAATATTATAGGTACTTATGTGTTGTTCAGATTTCTAACAGATGTGGATAGACACATATATGGTATATTTTTCATTTGGTTAATGTATAATTATAGAATAAATAATGGCAATATTAACTTTAAGTAATGGTTTTAAATACCTCCATGAAATGTCACGAAGCAAACCTAATACTATTTTATGCAAGGATAGAAAACATTTTAAAAGTTGTGTTAAGAATGACATTTGAATGATAGTTACTAGATGTGGGGAAGAGAAGAAAAGAGAGATAAAGTGGAAAAGGTTGACTAATGGTTACTAAGTAATAATTAGAAGAATGGTTGGAGTGTTTTCTTACACAGTAAGGTGACTGTAGATATTTTATTTTTTAAAAGCTAGGATAAAGGATTTGTAATATTTTTACCATAAAGAAATGATCAATGTTTGATGTGACAGATGTTTACCTTGTTTTGAAAGACATGTACAAAAACATCACAACATTCCATAGATATATCACTTTCATCAATTAAGAAATAATATTTGAGACTAACTTTTCTATGATCTTTCTTAAAAGATTGTTATTTTGGTAGCTTCTTAACACCCAGATGAGTATATACTTTTGTACCAATATAAGCAAAAATTGAATTAGGAAAAATTTAAATGTATATTCTTTGATTTCATAGAGATAAATGTTTCTAAATAAATACATGGCAGAGCAATCCAAATAGAATTTTATACCACTAATTCAAGATTCTTTTTTTTTTTTTGAAAAAAAATACACCAAAGAGAAGTTGTAACATAAAACAAGGTATCAGAATAAAGAAAAATGTACTTTATATATGAATCACATTTCGCCATTCATAAAACATCAAAACTTAGAGAGCTTTTTCTAATACATAACTGAATGCCAAATACTGAATATTCATATCACTATCATTTTACAAAAATTAAAATTTATGGTCTGAATGTCTATAAGTCATTCTATCTCCATACATCTTGTAGGTATAAAATAGCATGTGAAATGTCTGATGAAACTTGAAAATTAATAAGTAATGAAGCAAGGACCAGTTGAGCTAAATAAGCATGACAATAGGAAAGTACTCATTAAGCCATTGTTGGCAATTCTATCCTGTGGATGGATTTCTACCCATATAGTGACTATGAAGAGCATACAATAATAAATTATATCCCAGAACGTAAGGTAATTTTTGGGGGGACACATGGGGGGAACCTTCCTCCTAATCTATTTCAGTATACTCTACAAAGTTGTAAGGAGGAAGAAAGTTAGACTGGCATATTCCTGTGTTGTGTATATGCCAGCTAACCGTAGGAAATAGAAATGAGAGAAAAATTTACAAAGCGATCATCTTGCACTGTACATCATCTCTTATTTTCTTCTACCTCTTAAGAAAATGAAAAAGTTCCATATTGCCATCTGGTGTCAATTAAAGGAACAGTTTCCTTCAAGCAGTTTCTACTAGAATATTCCTCCAAGGTATTCCTCCAAGCTCAGACTACTATTTTTAAAAGGTAAAATGATTTAAATCTGATTGTGTAATATATTTTATATACTAGATAATTTACATTATCTTTTTCTAGGAAATTAAATTATTATCTTTCTCCAGAGAAGAACATGTATGTGCTTACACTTATACTTGAGGAAATATTGTATATATACAGTGTTTTAAATATAAAACAGAACTGTCAAATTCCTTTTTGGGACATGATCAAGCTTTCTTAAATTACAATTTCAGAATATATTCCTTCACATCTCATACTTTCATTTAAATCGTCATTATTGCAAAGCTAATTTACAAATATGAAATTAATGAGAGTAGCCCAGGTTTTTTTTAGCAAAGTTGGCAATTTGTGTGCTTGTAAGTGTGTGTATGCATGTGAATATTTGAATTGCGAAATCAGATACAAAATTACAAGAAATTCTGTGGCCTTGTGGATATAAGCATTTCTCAATCACATGCCTCATGATTTTTTTAGTTCACCGTGCCATATATTTTAACAGCATGTATCCATTATTATGTAAGTGTATGACTCCATTGAAAATTAATACAATTTTTAATTTCCTAACTTCATATTGTGAAGGACTTTTATTTAATGTCTAATCCTTTACTCATTCTATATTTTGTTTATTATGTAAGATTTTTTGTTCACTTGTTCTCTTTTTGCCTTCTCAGAAATCTAAAGGCCAATATCCTATCTTCTGTCACTCTGGTACTGGATATAATAATGTTCTATATTACTAAATATGGCCAAGACAACTTCAAGAAGAATTTTTAAAAGCTAGAGTGCTGCAGGGCATGGTGGCACACGCTTGTAATCCCAATGCTTGGGAGGCAGAGACAGGAGGATGGTGCAGGTTCGAAGCCAGCCACACTGATTTAAGAGACCCTATTTCCAAATTAAAAAAAAAAAAAGTATAAAAATAGGTCTGGGAGTGTAGGCCAGAGGTAGAAGGATTTCCAGGAACCTCAGTAACACCAAAAAAAAAAAAAAAGCTAGTTTTTATTTTTATAGCACTAGAGTCTCTTTAAATTGTATAAGAGAGGTAATGCCAAGCCATAGTCTTTTTGTTTTGCTGAGACAGGAGGATCAAGCAGGTTCGAAGCTAGCCTCAGCTGGCTTAAGAGACCCTGTTTCTAAATAAAACATAAAATAGGTCTGGAAGTGTAGCCCGGAGGTAGAAGGTCCCTGGGTTCCATCCCCAGTACCACCCCCCAAATGTATACAAATATATATGTATGTATGTATATATATTCATTCACACAAAGCACTTACATTCCTTCAATATCACACTTAAGCCTGGCGTGGTGGCGCACACTTGTAATTCCCGCTTTGGGGAGGCAGAGACAGGAGGATCGCACAGGTTCGAAGCCAGCCACGCTGGCTTAGGAGACCCTGTTTCCAAATAAAAATGTAAAAATAGGTCTGGGAGTATAGCCCGGAGGTAGAAGGGTTTCCAGGAACCCCAGTACCACCAAAAAAAATTTTTTTTTTTTACTTGTTATCTGTCAGATCTATCATTACTATTGGAAAAATATACAGTGCTTAATAATTATCTATAATATATAGTATGTATTTTGTATTTCTAAGAAAAAATTCAAACAAGTCAAAATTGAAACAAGCTCACTTTATGCAAGCATAACATGTTAAGTAGTTAGCTAGACATTAGCAGAAGGGGTTTGCTGGGCAGAGCTGGAAGTTTTCCTGCAGAGCCTTGCTCATTTTTCTCCGGTCCCCTAAGGGAAGGAGAAAGAGAAACAACACGGAGTCACTAAGGTGAGATGTACAAAGTACAGTCAATTACCTCAAATGTAATGCATATTTTAAAAATGTATCCAGAGGGAGTATAAAAAGTCACACATGGAATAATCTAGGCTACTTTTCAGACCTAGAAATGGACACTCCAACTGGGGATGGGCTAAATGAGTGATGTGTGCATGTATGGCTCTACCATCTTGTATCCCATTAAGATGTATGACTGCAATGCACTAATAAAAATACATTTAAAAAATAATAAAAAGAGATGGACCACACCAGACCCTGTCTCTGGATTGCAACTTTTTTTTTTTTTTTTTCTTGCGGTACTGGGGATGGAACTCAGGGGCACCTCCAAGCTACACCCAGAGTCCTTTTTTTATTTTTTGAAAGAAAGTCTTTCTGAGTAGCAAAGGGCCTCACTAAGCATCTGAGGTTGTCTGGGAATTGTGATCCTCTTGTTTTTGCCTCCCAAATGCTGAGATAACAAGTGTGCAACACCATGCTCAGCTAGAGTGCAACTTTTTGTTTCACTGCAGGTTTTCCATCTGCAGAAGTGCTTGATTTCATAGACTTTCCTCTTAAACATAACCCTTCCCCACATTTTTCATGGTCTTTCTTATGTGGTGATTTGACATGGTGTCTAAATAATCCTTTTGTGTTCTCCATTTGTGCTTTCTGTTTAAATAGTTTCCAAGCAGATAAGAAAGGACCGAGGTTGCCTGAAATAACTTTAAGATATCCTATTCACTAGCAAACAAAACTTAAAAACTAATGCTTCTCTCTGAAAAGACTTCTGCCCAGTTGCAGATGATTTGTCTTAGTGGGGCGTGGTGGTGGATGCTTGTAATTCCACCATTTGAGAGGCTGAGATAGAAGGATCATGGTTTGTGGATAGCCTCAGCAACTTAGTGAGGTTCTCGGCAACTTAGTGAGGCACTCTTTAAAATAAAGAATAAAAAATGGGGTGTATGTCAGAGGTAGAATGCCCCTGGGTTACATCCCTAGAACTGCAAAAAAAAAAAAAAAGATGATTTGTCTAGGGTATTAATAATTTTCACCTTTCTACAAATAGAAAAACCACAATGGCTCATTTTGATGACTTTGCTTAGGTACGTTACTTGTGAGGTTGGATGCATAATTGAATGCTTCTTCAAATATTAAACCTTACAGGATATATGTTTCCTCTATTAGCATCATGTAGAAACAATACCATCACAGCCTGATACAACAGTATATACCAAATTAGTCAATAGTATGATCATACAGAAAGATCTAAATTTGATTTGTGTTTTTTCCCAAAATATTCATAGAAAAATAATGTAAAATAATCAGCAAACTCCAAGTAGTAAATACCTAAAAATGAGTAACATAATTATTTGCAATATATACCTAAAAGAAAGACATGGTAGTATCAGTTAAATATTAGTAAAGTGACAATGTAAAGTGTAAGTGACAATGTCAAAAATACTTGAAATACTGATTTTTAAGTTCAGGTTTTGATAAATTATCATGAGTCAATTCAAACTTATTAGGGGTTGGGCAAAATCAAAGCTAAATCCTGAGCTGGGCATAATAGCTCACACCTATATTCCCAATACTTGGGAGACTGAGACAAGAGGATCTCAGGTTTGAGGCTAGCCTCAGCAATTTAGAGGAGAGTCTTAGTAATTTAGTAAGACCTTGTTTGAAAATAAAAAGGGAAAAAAAAAAGGTTGGGGATATAGCTTAGTTTTAGAATGTCTTTGGTTTCATCTTTTCCCCATCCACCACCACACTCCCCCAAAAGCTAATTCCTATAAGTTGAAGTACAGAGAATACTTAGAAAAACTGAGGGGAACAACCCAATGATAGCCCATAGTTAACTCTAGCAGAAGAATGAATGTGCCTTTCTCATTGGAGAAGTAAAATGATACAAAAAGAGAAGTCACCACTTCTCTCTCTCTCTCTTTTTTTTTTTTTTTTTTGGTGGTACTGGGGGTAGAACCCAGGGGCTTTCTACCTCCGGGTCATACTCCCAGACCTAGTTTCTATTTTATTTGGAAACAGGGTCTTACTAAGTTGCTGAGAGCCTCACTAAGTAGCTGAGGCTGGTTTAGAACCAGCCTCCTGTCTCAGCCTCCCAAGCGGGGGGATTACAAGTGTGCGCCACCATGCCCGGCTCACTTCTGCATATTTGAAAGATCTTCTCATTAAGTTCCTTCAGTAACATGAGAATCTGGTTGAAGCCAGTTTGTCACTAAAGCATGTTTGTAATTACGTGTTTCGAAGGCACATGCACTGCACAGAGCTGAGCAGTAACAGGAGAAAAAAACTTGGGTGAGCACTGCCCATGGATGTTTGGTAGGAAGGAGATAAACATCCAGTCTTTTAGTTAAAGCTGCTTTTTATGTGCAACTAGAAGTTAGTTTAAGGAAGCCAATGGATGAGAGTTAGTAGTCACAAGTATGAGAATAGGTCCACATCTGAGATAACTGATCTTTGTTGCCAACCAAAGTTCTAGAGAGTTTACTGAAACCAAGTCATGCCAAAACAAGTCTTAAACAAACAAGCAAACAAACATGTGGAATAGTTCTTTGAGGATGCTTTTTCAGTCATCAATTAAAATATATATTAAAACTCAAATGAGACAATCAGAATAAACATGTTATAAGATTTTATTGAAGATGCATCTTTGAAAAACAACAGTAACTTTTTCAAGTATATTATTAATAATGTTATTTTCTTGATTAAGTTAGATGTAAAATAATTAATTTCTCAGCTCATTCCAATGTTATTTTATCATGAACAATTATTTTGGGGAACAAAGAATTAACAATGATAGAGGGCATTGGTTCAAGGAAAGTTCAGAACATTTACATTTTTATACTAAGATCCAATAATTAGCTTTATATTAATGCAGAAGGTTGCATCATAATTCACTTTAATGTAGAGCACACGTTAAAATATTGTATCCATTCACACAAAATAATGAATAATGAAAATACAAGACTGGTGATGGTATTTGTTGTATATTTTTCACTGTATTCATGAAATGCATGGGTGCAATGTTGGTAGATTAATAATCTGTGGTGATTTGAAAGATAATCATAAGGTAATACAAACTACATGCATATGCATATTAGAAAGTAGAATCAGGTTCTTTGTCTTATGCAGCTGGTAAAATATTTCCCTCAAAGGAAAATGAAATTCAAATATTTTCATGATGAAGTGTTATACTTTCTCTACACTTTTTTTTCTTTATTATTGGAATTGTAAAGGTGACAAGTGACAATTTCTGAATCCTTCAGAGGGTTTCCTGTATGTTTAGAGTGATGGAGGCTCCAGAAAATCCCTAATCGACTTGGAAAGTAAAAGCAGCAGAATGTACTGCAAATTTTTATTATCTATTATCTGAAGAATATGAGTTGAAATGACAGCTGCCTATGGAGGTGGGCGAACTTTAAACTTTTCATCACTCTCTGCTGGTCTATCTTTTCTGAAATAATTCAAGTTGAAGTTAGCCATCCAAGAAATCATTTACATTCTTGGACTCACTCAGTAAATGTTCATGTATAATCAACCTAATTCCTAAGAACATTTTAAAGGCATTATGATGCTGAATATTTAAACTGGATCATACTACTATACTATGTTGCAGCGCTATAGCACCTTTGGAATTAGATTCACGGGTCACTAAAATTCATTATTTAAAGATTAGAAGCCTCTGTCATAGATCAGCATTTTATAGATTGAAATATGCTATCAATCTAGACAAAGCAGCTTACTTAAAATTACAGAACACTGAAAACCAAGAAGGGAAGGGTATTGGTACGTTGAGAAGCAGCATCTATCCTTCAAAATGTGTTTATCTACTAACTTTTCTTCTTCTCAAATAAAAATCTCTTTTTCAAATATATTTACAACTTTTATCAAGAACCACTCCCATCATCCTCATCATCACTGGCTACTCTCTACTCCATAAACCCTCAAGGCTCACCTTGGGAAGTGCATCCTGTTTCTCTCTGTGCCCCAGACTACTGTAGACTTCTCTGTGTTCCTTTATCATGCCCTACATAACCTCTGTTTTGCCTTCTTCCTGGAAAGCCAGCTACAAAATTTTCATTTTATAGGTTAGGTCCTTATTTGTGTATCATTATCATCAAATGCTCTGTCTTGAATACTCCCTAAACTAGACAGCCTCCTGAAATGAACATTTATCACAAACGTCTCCTTTAAAAACATACATCCTCAGATGGGGTCAATTATAATTCCTCTCATCACTGCCTTCAAGAATTAAAGTTTTATTAATGTGAGGGGTAGAAAGGTGTCATAGATAACCAAGATTTTTCAAAGGTCACACAGGGAAAACAGCTATTTTTTAACAAATATTCTTTCTGTGCTGTAGGTTTTGCTTCATACTCATAAACTACAGCAGAAAGGGATTTAAAACTGAGCTGAGTTCTTGGAATTAAAAGATGATTGAGCCTATGTGAAATTTACATAGTTTCTTTAAAATTTAACCTAGCAAGACATCCTTTACCGGTATTTGAGACACCAGTGGGCCCACTGAAGTTGTTGATATTCCATAGGAGTTAGCTGTACGCTAGAAAATGAATCAAGAAAGGTGAAAGGGTACGTTGAAGGTTCAGCAAAGCTGCTAATAAGTAACATCTTTCTTCCCTGCCTGATATTAAAACTATTGATGGAAATTTATAGAATCTAGACAAATAGAGATAAAAAGTATTGCTTTCTTTATTATTAGGGTTCTTTTCTAAATCACGTTTTATATTCCATGAATATGAGGAAATTAATCACCCAAGAAAAGACAAAAAGTCAATTTCAATGCTAACCAGGAGGACAGGGTGGGTATCTGTGAGCCAAACATTTGCCATGGACTGGTGGGAATGTATAATTCTTCTGGAAAGATTTTTCTAGAAAAAGATCTGGGAGTTGTATGTTCCCTATATCTAGTTCTACCAATATCTAGTTCTACCAAACTCTTCAATAAGAATTTATTCCCAAGAAGGACTGAGAAAATAGTATTCTAGAAACCTTTCTTGGAACATTTTATAGTTATAAAATGTCCCCTGAAGATATCATTTATTGGTGTTTAAGTTTATGTAATTGAGTCTTGAGGGGTGTAACCGAGGCTGGTGGGGTATGGCTGGAGAAGGTAGGTCCCTGGAAGTGTGACCTTGGGGACGGTTCTTGTGTCTTTGAATCCCCTTGCTTGTTCTCTCTTGCTCCTGGCCTCCATGATGTCAAGGCAGAGCATTCCATGTGGGCTTTCTCTCTGTTTCTTGCTGCCATCTTGAGCTTTCCACACATGGACTCTCATGAACTGAACCAAGAATTTCTAAGAAACTGACCAAACAAATCTTCCTTCCTCTAAGATGTGTGGTCAGGTTTTTGAATTATAGCACTGAGAATGCTAACAAAGACAGATATCTTTCTCTCTTTATTCAAATGTGAAAAAAAAAGAGTTTCAAGTCCTCTTCCCCCCAAATATCCTTGACAGGTTGTTCAATAAACAGAACACATAATGAATCACATACAACCTTTGCCTCAGCTTGGCCTCTTTTTTGGTTCTATTAATTAAGAACAAAGTTTTCAGAACATTCTGTACACATACTTAAAAGTTTGAAATATTTCACCAAATTCAAACTTCAGGTTTAATTCTTTTGTATTTCTTTCTTTGACTATTGTTTATTTTCCAGCTTCAGACCCAACAGTCTTCTTTGGGTTAATTAATAAATATCTGTCTAACTCTCTTTTCTTACATTTTTGCACTCTTTAGAAATCATTAAATTTCAAAAAAGCAAACTTTCATGATAACCTGTTTACCAAAGAAATATACTAGACATATATACCAAGTCTAATCTTCTACTGTTATACAAAGTATCAAAGTATGTCTTGCATTGTACAAAATCATCAGCTTCAAAGTAATTTTGAACTATAAAATATGTGGTAAAATATTTATAAATCATTTAATATTATTTATCAATTTGAAAATGTGAAAATTGATGCATAGAGGAAGAATCAACTTGTTTCAAAATAGCTTGCATATTTAGTTTCAATATCTAGATTGATATTTATTACTAGATTAACTAAATAACTATCATGTTAGTGTGATTTATTATAATTTTCTTTTTTAATTCTAAATAGACATTCTAAATAATCCATTTCTAAAATGTAATGTTTTACACATCATGTTAAATTCTGTATTTTATTACAAACTCTCTACAAAGTGATCAAAATGAATTCTAAATTGTCCATAGCTTATATGTCAGCTCAGATCTTCTTTTATTTTTATTTCAATATATGAATACTTATCCTTACACAGTTCTTCAAATCACAATGAAATAACATAAAGATTCTTGAGATTCTTTCACCCATCATGACTTAATTGTATTACTTCAGTGTCCTCTGTGACTGCCATATCAGTTTTCCTGCCAATTTGATTATAAAGGCTTCTGTATGATCAGTTGCAGGAAACCCTAAATCTTTCAAATGTTCTGGCCAGTTTTGTTTTTATCTTGTTTCCCACTTGTTTTTTCTAGAGCCAGAGGGTGGAGGGCTTGGAAAAGCATCATTTATCACTAATGATGTCACCTGCAGGGCTTTATGCAATCGTCTCTATATTACTCTACATTACAAACAAGCCGATAAAGAGATGACAATATCATTGTTTGTTTCACAATTTTATATACTAATAACACTTCTGTCACATAGGAAATTATATCTCTCAAGACAAATTTATGCAGACAACAGCTCTAATAAATTCATAAAGATACAGTAAAAATCATCAAAATATATTTAAACAACTGAGAACATAACACTTCTGGCTCTAAAACATGTTTATTTTTTAAACTTTGTGTCTATAGGCACAATACTCTGCATCTCACTTAAATTGCTAGATAGAATTAATGCCAGATAATATGAAGGGAAGGCAAGGCATGGCCACTGCCTGTCATCCTATTAGGTATCAAAGGAGATCTTGCTAGATTAGGACAAAGCACATCATCTGAATTTCACAGGTACTATCCAATTCACAGTTTCTACTCACAACAAAAATTTCTGTAAAGACATGCACTGCACATAGGCATTTTGATCATCAGTGGATCGTGTATTTTCCATATATTACCACATAAATTTACATTGTGCAGTGAGGGTTTAGACATATTAGTTTATGCTACATACACACTAGACTGTTCACACAATGATAAAAATCAGCTAATGATCCATTTATCAGAATATTTCACTGTTATTAAGGGAAACCTGTTGATTGTCGGGGCCCACTCGGCTGGACCGAGATGGCACCCAGGCTTGTTGCCAGCGTGGATTCAAGATGGCGCCTAGGCTTGCAGCCAAGTCATGAGACTCACAAGATGGACGTCTCCTTGAGCATGCGCAGTGTGCCATGCTACGTGCCTGCAGAATGATCAGTGACGCCTACCACCAGCCTGCCTATTAGAAAGTCAGAAATGTGCATGCCCTAACTGTGAAAGCTTGGGGTTGGTAGGGAATAGAAGGAGGGATTATGATGCTGATATATATTGTGTATGCATTGTCAGACATATTAGAATAAGAAGACATAGGAGAAGACATAATAGAACAAGAGAGACATGTTAAGGATCCATTAAAGAAGAATTCATATTTCAGCTGAAAAGGTGTCTGTGTCGTTCTCTAAGCCCCTGCGGGTCGGAGTCTTGGGGGACGATAGTTGATAGCCTAAACTTAAGTGTCTCCAGTTTTGCTCCTGTTTTTTTTCTGGGATTTTCATTGGTGTTCCTCTCAAACACTCCACAGACAATGCTCTTGCCAAATTTATTGATACCATCCATCTTGCTAATTCCAACAGTTATACCCAAGTCCTTGAAGTCTTTATCAGTAGTGTTTGAGACAGCTGATTGCCTCTTTATCCTAGAAACACTTTTTTTATATGGCTTTCAGA
Organism: Muscardinus avellanarius; assembly: GCF_963383645.1. NCBI lineage: Eukaryota > Metazoa > Chordata > Mammalia > Rodentia > Gliridae > Muscardinus > Muscardinus avellanarius. The sequence goes on along the minus strand of NC_137791.1, from coordinate 110,728,180 downwards.
AAACTATACACCTTTTTCTTTCTATTAACTTTTAGTAATGTCCTGGAGCACATCTGAAAGAAAAAGAATGTTGCAAACACAGAGAAGTTTGAAAGGGACAGGTCAAGAGACCTCACTCTTAGCTGAAGACTTCACTGGACACTTGTCCACAAATTTTATTGTCATACTAAAGGGGTAAAGTTGAGGTTTGGATGCTGCTGTATATATGCAAAGAGTCCAGGAGGTAATGTTCAACTAGTAAACTAGTAAGTATGTAGGGAGACTTAAAGGTGATGTCTAACAGGTAAGCATGCAGGAAGTCATTGAGTTTATGATTAACTGGGAAAACTGCAGAGGAGCCCTTAGGGTAAGGGTTAAACTGCAGAAATTATTATTTTTTGTGGTACTGGGGGTTACTCTGGGCTATATTCCCAGACCTATTTTATACTGTTTTTGGAAACAGGGTCTCACTAAGTTGCTGAGAGCCTCACTAAGTATCTGAGGCTGGCTTCAAACCTGTGCGATCCTCCTGTCTAAGTCTCCTAAGCCCTGGGAACTGCAGAAATTATTTGAGATGGTAAATAGCAATATAACCACTGAGGATATGCAGAAATTTTTTGAGACAATGTTTGGCAAGTGAGATATTCAGAGTGAGATATTCAGAGTTGGCTCAGGCAAGAAATAGAAGAACATTTACTTTGGAGAAACAGGCTGCTTTCAGTGAATTCAACAGTTTGGTCAGAGGTTTCCATCACCCTTAGACCTTTCTAAGGCAAATGTTAACCTACTTCTGGCAGTCACATTCTCCACAATTAACCTCTTAGCCCTCCCCATTATCCTTCCTTCTTTCTTCTCAGCTCCTGACTGCTTACTATTAGGGTACCTAGTTTTCAGTACTGGTATATCTTCTTTAATTTTACTTAGTTTCTTGTGAAATCATTCAATAGCATACCTTTAAATATAATTTATGCATTGATGCTTCAAAGTATATCCCCCATAATGGCTTTTCCTTTCATCTCAAGATTCATTACATATTAGCTGATCAATTTGATAAGCAAATATTTATCTCTACATGAATTACTAAAACTTTTCAACAATTTGAACTGTTTAAAACTAATAGAGAACTTATTATTAAAAGAACACAAATACATCCAAACTATTAAAATTATAGAACAAATTTAAGATAGGCAAGGTAGTAAATACCTGTAATCCAAATATTTAGGAGGTTTAAGGCCAGCCTTAGAAACTTAAGACTCTTGACAACTAAGAGAGAGACCCTGTTTTAGAACTTAAAAAACTTTAAAAAGTAGGGGTGTAGACATTCTGAGATAGGATGTCTCTGGGTTCAACTCTCAGTGTGAAAAAAGAAAAAAGAAACTACAAAACACATTTAAGATATATATATACTATATATATTCATAATTATATCTTGCTCAAGTTTTAGAGAAAATGTATTTTTATTCTCTTAAGATTGTATTTTTTATAATTTTATTCTAAAATTATCAATTCTGTTCGAATAATGAAGTCTTTAGAAATAAAAAATGATCAAAATTAAATGTGGAATGAAAATAGTGTTGTTTAAGAGTGACAGAGAATGGAATTACAGAGTAATGCACCACGTTAGCAATTATACAAAATATTTTATATATTATTTAATACAAATTATTTTATTCTGCTTGATTTTTGTTTATTTTTGCAGTACTGGAGATGAAACCCAGGAACATTATACCTCCAAGTTTCACCCCCAGCCCTATTTTTATTCTTTATTTGGAAAGAGGGTCTCACTCAGTTTCAAAGGGCCTCACTAAGTAGCTGAGCATGTCTGTGAACCACAATCTTGCTGTCTCAGCCTCCCAAATGCAGATTATAAGTATGCACCACTGTGCCTTATTGATTTTTTTAATTTTAAAAATAAAAATCATAATTAAAACATTCATATTATTTAATATAATAGGTTGAGAAATTGGGGTTGCATTTAGGAATCTACAAAAGGCAACAGCATTTTCAAAGAAAGACATTCAAAAATTTACCCAAATAATGATGAGCCTCTCGATCAGACATCACCATTATCAATAACATAACATAGAAAATAGAAGGAAGTTAGAGAAGCCCACTTTAATTCATTGCTTTGACACATGCTTATTGAACACTTAGAGTGTGCCAGGTACTTTTTTATGTACTTGGAACATAGCCAGGAATAAAAGAGAACAAAGATCCCAGGCTTAGACATCATGCAGTGAACTGATAAGGGTAAAAGTGATTACAAGAAGAAAGCAATATTTGTAAAGATGGTTGAAAGAAACTAAATACACAGTACATGCATGGCAAGAAATCTGCTGAACAAAACAAATTACACACCACTTCCAGAATGACTCAAGCCTTGGGGAAATACAAAACAGAACACAAAAGAGAGGAAAAAATCACTGAAAACTGAGATCATAACAACTATGAGAGAAAAATGATACCAAGAAGAAGGAACTCAGTATGGTGTAATAGAATCAATCCCATGCAGCACAGAAATTAGATTTTTCCAACAAGTCAGGCAGAAAAAGCCAAATGTCGACAATGAAAATGATAGACCAAGATCCATCATCCTTTTAAAACAGCAGTCCTCTCGTTGTCAAAATAAATGTCTCTAATTGACTCAGTTATATAAAAACAAAGCTAATTATTTAACAAGTGCATGCACGTGTGTGTGCGTGTGCGCGTATGTGTGTGTGTACATATATATATATATATACCATCTGAAAATGTAGACCTTATAATGCATGGTAAATTTAATAGAATAAGGTATTTTATAAAATGATTATAAGTGTTTTTTCTTAAAATGTCATCTTTAATGTACACCTTATAAGACATGCATTTCAACAAAGAATGATACATGATATATGATGGAAGATGAAGCTGTCTTACAAAAACAATAACAGCTACTTTAAAAATTCAACTTAGAAGCCAGGCATAGTTGCAGATGCTTGTAATCTCAGTACTTGGTATGCTGAGATGAGAGGATTGCGCAGGTTTGAAGCCAGCCTCAGCTACTTACTGAATCTCAGCAACTTAATGAGAACTTATTTCCAAATAAAATATGAAATAGCTCTGGGACTGTAGCCCAGAGGTAAAAAGCACCTAGGTTCCATCCCCAATACCACACACACACACACACACACACACACACACACACACACATCAACCTAGATTGTATGTATAGATGACATTTTTCTTTTACATTATTACATGTACTATTTAGCTATACAAATATTGTAAAATTTAAATTCACATTTAATGTAATTTGATTACAATATGTAAACGATGGCATAAAGTATCAGTATGATATTTATCTGAAGCTCAGCTGAGCTGGAGAGAGAACTGAGTTTCAGGTATCTGAGAAACTGAATAAAGCAATTAAAAAAAGGAGCCAAAATGAACAGAAAAATGCAACCTTTATTCTCTTACAGAGAAAGTGTAAGCAAGAGGCCAAATCTAGAGATAGTACAGACTCCTGCATTCAAATTTCCCTCATGGAACCTCACTCTGTTGGTAAGGCTGAGGTTCTGCATAGGTGTGAGGGTTGTCTTGCTGTTGAAGGAAATCTCCAAACAGGGTGCTGCATTTTTATAGACCTTTGTGGAGTGTAGAGGAAAGGGATAAGAAAGGAAGAGTACTGGGTCCTGAGTCGTGTTGGAGAAAGTGTTTACAGGGATCCAGAGGTTAGGACTTCACAGAGGTTCCTCAGGCCAATTTCTAAACAATCTACGTAGATCAAAGAATGAAGTAGGTGCTAGGTATACACATATACAGAAAGCATGAGTGGCCAGAATGCCTGTGTGTGTGACTTCAATCCCTCCAGAGGCCAGATGCACCGCTGAGTATTGGGTTCCAGGAGAGGAAGGCAGTTGTTCAGTACAGATTTAAATTCTCATCACTGGGACTTTAACATGACACAGAAGTCTTTAACCAGACTCCTCACTAATCTTAAGATCAACATAAATTATGAAAGCCCAGAATAAATGTCAACAGCAATGAAATGTGCTTAAAGATAAACTCCAGGAATCTCCTGTTCCCTTATGAATAAACATGGCAAATAATTCACCTTTTGATTAGGAAGAGATGGCTCACATTTTTAAGATGGCATTTGTAGGTTTTGGTAAACTTGGAAGGCAGTAGCTCTATTTGTAGTTTACAAAAGAGAATTGTGCAGTAATCCATAATTTATTATCTCTCAGTGTATATATAGTGAACTCTTTGAAATGTGTATTGGATGACTACAGGCATCTCATATGTAACATGACAAAAAAGGTTTATCATATTCACTTCCTATCTATTCTTTAATTTCTACTACTTAAAATAGTAGAATAGTGACCAAATTTACTTCAGATGCTTGTAGATAAAAGCAAATATTTTGAAAGCCTTTATTTCACAATATTTCATAGTTAGCTCCTGAAAATGTATTGACAAGTTTTCATTTTTTTATACTCCAAAGTCTACCTAGTGTTCACCTTTTTTTCATTTGGCAACACATATGAATTTAACATGCTCTCTCATGGAGACAACCAGAAATATCTACAAAATGATGTCCCAGCATTTGCATCTAAACCGGTATCTGCAAAAGTAAATGTTATGTCATCCTCTATCTTCCAATTGCCTAAATCATGTATAGTAGTTGGGTATGTTTCTAAAAGTAGAAAGGATCCCATACATAATCCTACACATTGCACATCCTTACATAACTCTGTGTAATCATCTTGAGAGTTTTTGTTACGGTTTCCAGACACACCAGTGTTGACCAGTTGCCCAGACTCTCAATGCTACTTTTTATCTCAGGCTCTTGTGCATGTTAATACACTGCCCTGTCTCAAGCTCCCATTTCAGCTCAAGTCAAAAACATAACTACTGTTAAGTAGAATGTGGGATCTTTTTATATTTGGCATCATACATAAATTTATTTATTTAATGACTTTCCCTCATAAAACTGTTATTTTTCAAGTTGGCTCTAACTTTGACCTTTGTGCTATTTATATAGCTGTAGTTCACCAAGAAAAATTATCAGTCAACATTTTAGGAATGAATAAAGTTCATATTTGTGGTGTTTTTTATTGATCCTTCAATGTTTTCTTTTACTGATGGCTTTTACATACAGATTTGAATATTCTCAAATGATTTCTTATATATGACAAAATGGAGGAGAAGCCAAGGGATACAGGACCTAACCAATAGACCAATGTGGGCCATTCTGAAAAAATAAATAAAATGAACAAACAAACAAAAAACCCTTTTCAGCATCCCAGGGTAGACTTTGTTGTATTTTATTAAGAGAACATTTTAAAAAGAACATTTTAAATGTCAGGTCAATGAACCATGTATACTAAAACCATGGCACTAAAAGATATCACTGCTGATATAATTGTAGTCTAAAAGGAATAGTTTAAATATTCTCTCACCAAGTGTTATGAGCACATATGACACTCTTATTATGAACTACATTATGACATAAGACTATCATGTACCAATAAATGTATACAAATAAATAAATTTATATTCCTCTCAGTGACTAGTTACTATGTCACAAAGTAAAATCTTTAAAATATAAATTATATATATATATATATTTGATTATTTTAGTTTTTTTAATAAAGTTTGTTCAAACCTTTTTTCTAGTAGGTATATAAGTCTTAGCAAGGTTCATGGTGTAGTGAATCTCCATTAACACGAAAGATAAACTCCTGAAATCAGATACAATTCACTTGGTAATTGAGAGAAATTTCTATGATTTGTTTTAAAGTATTTAAGGCAACTTCATGATTAATGCAATTAATCATGTTAATGATTTACTTGTTTTAATCATTATATATTGATCTAACTACTTCTAGTCATTGTATATAATCATTACATAATTTGGGGACACATCAAATGCATTTTGGATTTTGTTTCATTTATTCTGTTGGTTTTTATTTGGAAAATTATGATAATTTGGCACTGTACAACACAAAATATAGTTTCATTTATGAATTTTTTTAAAAAAATTACCTCCTAGCCGGGTGTGGTGGTGCACACTTGTTATCCCCGCGCTTGGGAGGCAGAGACAGGAGGATTGCGCAGGTTCAAAACCAGCCGTGCTGGCTTAAGAGACCCTGTTAAAAAAAAAAAAAATAGGTCTGGGAGTGTAGCCTGGATATAGAAGGGCTTCCAGGAACCCCAGTACCACCAAAATTGATTACTTACTTACTTAATTAATTAATTAATTAAAAAAATAAAAATTACCTCCAACATAAGTGCTTGTACAAATCTTTAGCTGTCTTTTCTTACTCAGGAAGTACTGAAAAATACTTATTCACTTGTTCCTTGGAAATGTTATTTATATTCAACTATTCCTCTAGCACGTAATTAAAATTACTTCATGTCATTGAAAATATTTAGATATGAGGCTTCTATGAACTAAAAATCAAATCAAGAAAGATGTTTAAAGATGGACATGGTGGCTCACGCTTGTAATACCAGCATTTGGAGGCTGAGGCAGGAGGATTGCATTTCGCGGAGAGCCTCAGCTACTTAGTGAGGACCTTTGCAACTCAGTGAGACTCTGTTTTAAAATGAAACATAAAAAATAGGGCTGGAGGTGTAGCTCAGAGGTAGAATACCCCTGTGTTCCATCCTCAATACCGCAAAAAAAAAAAAAAAAAAATGTTTATGAACCAAGAATCAAGCTAAAGAATCAACTTTGTTTCAATTTCCTCTCTTTGCATTCGACCTCAGAAAGTTCTTCAGTGATGATATTAAGTTTAAAAATAATAGAAAGAATAAACATGATCATTTTACTGAATAGGTTTTAGTATTATTTGTTTTAAAATGGATGTAATGACACTGGGCGTGGTGGCGCACGCTTGTAATCTCAGCGCTTGGGAAGCTGAGACAGGAGGATTGCACAGGTTCGAAGCCAGCCTCAGCTACTTAGTGAGACCCTGTTTCCAAATAAAATATAAAATAAGTCTTGGAGTGTAGCTTGGGGGTAGAAAGCCCCTGGGTTCCATCCCAGCACCACACACACACAAAAAAAAAAAAGGATGTAATGATCTTTTTATTCATTGTGTGTGTGTGTGTATGCCTTTTTCACGGTCCATTTAAATGTGCCAAATCTCACATTGTAAACTCTTCCTATAGAAAAAAATATCAATTAGTTATGTTTTCTTATCTAGGAAGCACATATTCTTAATTTTAATTGTTTGACAGAAGCAGACAATTAGCTTTTTCATGATTTGTCTAGTAGTAGTCAAAGTTACAGAAATGACAAATATTAAGGAAGAGTTTCTCTTTTTAAATAATACCTTGCTTTATTAAATTAATTATTACTTATGTACTATTAAGATCATTAGCAGAACTGTATAGGCAAAAATAGATAAAGTCACATTCTCAATTTTTAAATACTTGATACTGCTTTTTATTTTTTCACTGTGATTAAGATGAATATTCATGCCTACATGTAAGCATGTATATTTTTAGTTGAAGTCCAATAATTAATTATCCTAGTACATTTTAATAAACAAAAGCATATTTTATAAATTTTTAGCTATGTGTCACTATGATTGAAGTAGTGTTAAAAATAAAATCTTACTATATATATATATATATATATATATATATTTTTTTTTTTTTTTTTTGTGGTACTGGGGGTGGAACCCAAAGGCTTTTCTACCTCTGGGCTATACTCCCAGACCTGAGGTAGCTGAGGCTGGATTCGAACCTGTGCTATCCTGCTGTCTCATCCTCCCAAGCATGGGAATTACAAGAGTGTGCCAAAATGCCCAGCATAATCTTAATATTTTAAGAAATGGTATATTAAAATTGTATTATAGATACAGAAAAAATATGAGGATACTTTATGTAAAGACAAACAATATTCTACTTAAAAAGTTTCAGTTAATATTAAAGAAATATTAACATAAAGAGATTAGATACAGAGAAGGAAGAGATGCTGAAATGCGTCAGAATATTAAAGACTATGGCTTCATATTTGAAAAATATGTATCTTGGATTACTAATCATTTTCATTAATATAGATATTCTAAATTTGGTATTATTTTCACTTTAAAATTTTTTCTTAAATTTACCCTTTTTTTGTTTCAAAACACCCCAAAAGAAGCAAGACAAGTCTTACTAGACCTACCTTTAATGTGAAGAAATGGAAGTTGAGAGCAGTGAATTCTCTCATACATATTTGTAACAAAATGAATGTTATAATAGAGATTCAATACCAAAAAGTAAATCAGCTTCATTGTTTTCTTGAACAAGATTCAGTTTTAAAATAAAATCGTATACAGAGGCACAATATAAAATGTAAGTAACAAGATAAAATTTATCTATGAAAACTCTTAGAAGAAAAAAATGAAGCCTATATAACAGGCATTCTTTTATGTTTGATTTCTACACAATTACTTTTATCAAACCATATTAAAGCTAAGAACAGAAGAAGCAGGCACACACACATATACAACACACTCTCATCATGACAATTACTCATAAGAAAATAATTTGAAAAACCCACCTAATCTTAAATTTTTCACTTGAATTTTAAAGAATTTCTGGTTAAGGAAGATAAAAAATTATAATGTCTTTTAAACCATTCTTTTTTTTTTTTTTTAAATGTGCTTTACTATTCTCTCAAAAATTGAATATATGGCCAGGCATGGTGGCACATGCTTGTAATCCCCGTGCTTGGGAGGCGGAGACAGGAGGATCGTGCAGGTTCGAAGCCAGCCGCTCTGGCTTAGGAGACCCTGTTTCCAAATAAGAAGTATAAAATAGGTCTGGGAGTGTAGCCCGGAGGTAGGAGGGCTTCCAGGAACCCCAGTACCACACAAAAAAAAATTGAATATATGTAATATATGTAAATAAACTATATACTATTGTATCTTTATATATTTTTAAGTTGGCATTCAAAGTACTTGTTAAAAATGTACCTGGTTGCAAATGATGTACTGTTTTTTGAATTTTTAAAAATCTGATTGAATTAAAAGCTGCTACATAATTTCTTAAATGTTTCAACAAAACCTAAATTCCATGGCAATTTGATATATTTAAAAGATTAAAATTTTAATTTTAATTAATAAGAACCCTGATGCACAACCCAGATATACATTCCAAGATAAATGAGGAAATGTGTGACAAGCTCAGAAAAAACACATAGACAAGGACCAGATTCTAAACAACCTTGGTTTTCATGGTAATTTGACTTAGATCTAACTTTATCACCTAATTAAAATAATGTCCCTCTATTACTATTGTTTCTTTATGAAGTAAAACTCAACCTAAGGAAACCACATAAGGATAACCCTAAGGTGAAATATCTAGTGACACACAGTGAAAACTGACATCCAGGTACACCATAGCATATTCATTCTGTATAATATTATACCTATAATTATCATTGTAGAATAATAGGCTCACATATTCTCCATTATTTTCTTCTTACCTTAATAAGCTTTATAATAATTAAGTTGGGTTTTAGTTATTGGAAAGAAATCTTACCCTCACTCTCTACTTTCTTATTGCTTTTATCCCCTATTTTATTCCTTTTTAAAATTACCAACTGTTTGTTAAACACAATAACAAATTTCAATCACTAGCATACAGTTTCCATTTAACACTCTGGTTTTATAAACAGATATACAGTTATCAGTGTGTAAGGTATCCTTGGAATAAAATATCATTTACCTGTTTACCAGTGCTACTGTCTATGTTTCAAACACACTGAAGGATAAAGGTATTTATTTTCGTAGAATTTCCTGATAGTAACAGAAGAGTCTAATGAGAAGAATACAGGTGAGACCAGAGCATGAAATGAGAGATGAGACTACATGATACTGTGATCGCTGGCTGAATTTCACTGCAGTATTGTAGGAGTGAGCATGCTAGTGACTTGAGAAAAAATGATGTTTCTCCATGAATACCTTTCTTAAATCAAAAAATGACATAAAGACCAAAAGGACTACAGTCCCAAAAATGATAAGTTGGAAGACCAATATACGATGTAGTCAATATTTATTACAAGCAGAAAGTACTTTTAGATTGATGTCTACAGCATTGCCCTCAAGGCTTACAGTACCATTTTAACTCACTGTCTTGTGAGCAACATGAGGCTACTTTATGGGTGATCTAAATTATTCTTCATTCTTACCCTGGATGTTCACTGTGGAGGAAGAAGTCAGTTTTCTAAAAGGTAGTTTTTTAGTGCTGTTAACTAAAATTAAAAGAATATCATCTAGATAACAGACTTTCAAATTATCTGTCTTCAATTGTATTGTATTCCAGAATATAATTAAAACCTTTATTTGGAAGAACATGATCCAAACATGAATATTACTAAGGAATGTGCTCAAATTGATTGTATTATTGTTAGAGCAACTGCTTTATTCTTTTGGCTAATAAGAATTAAAACAACAACTATGGTATACTAAACAATTTTGCTTGGAAAATTATGTATGTTTTATTTATACTTGTATAAGATATAATGTGTTAATATGGCATATGGGAAAGTTAAAAATAATATTTTATTTTTAATAATTTTATAACTCAAGCTCAGTTTAAAATCCATATTTTCTTAAATATGATGAGATATATTTTATGTTCACTTTAATATTGTTTTATTAATGAAAAAGTTTGTCTATAAAAATAGAAAAAGCAAAATGAACCAAATGTTTCATAGCAATAAAAATATTGGCGAAGATATTCTATTTTAAAATTTTTTTGTTAATGTTGCTCCTGTTGGCTTGAAACTCCACTTTTTTTTTTTTTTTTTTTTTTTTTTTTGCCTCAGCTTCCCTGGTAGCCAAGATTATAGGCATGCACCAGTATGGCCAGCTTTTACTAAGGTTTTCAATATTTGATATTATTATTATAAACATTATGTTAAAAATGATGCTTTAATGCCAAGTATAAAATTCAAAATATAAATTGTTTAAAAATATAGACACAAATTTTAATTATCTGAAAATTCTATCAGTACTTATTATCCATATTTCAACTAGAGTTGAAATAAATATAAAAGAATATAGAAAGTGACTCAAATATGCAGTATGAAGAAACATTTAAAGAGTATGATTATCAATTTTAAAATATTTTCTGTAAAAATAAATTGAAAGAAAATACAAAGCCGGGAATGGTGACACACGCTTGTAATTCCAGCATTCGGGAGGCTGAGACCTGGAGGATCACGGTTCGCAGACAGCCTCAGCTACTTAGTGAAGCCCTCTGCAACTCAGTGAGACCCAGTTTCAAAATAAAGAATAAAAAATAGGGCAGGGGAGGTAGCTCAGAGGTCAAATGGCCCTGGGTTCCATCCCCAGACACACACACACACACACAAAAAAAAAAAAAAAAAAAAAAAAAAAAAAAAAAAAAAAAGAAAATACAAAAGCTGGTATAGCAGCTACTGAGACAGGAGGATGACAGGTTTTAAACTAGCCTCAACAACTTAGCAAGATCCTGTTTTAAAATAAAAATATAAAAAGGGCTGGAGGTATAGCTCAGAGGTAAAATGTCCCTGGGTTCAATCCTAGTAAAACACACACACACACACATACACACACATACACACACACACACACACACACACACACACACACACACATACACACAAATACAGAAATGCATGATTAGCATTTATACGTATCTGCTGTACTTATAATTGTTTATTAATATAGTTCAATATTTCTCTTTTAGTATTTTATTGAGAATTTTCACATTTACAATAAAAATATTTAACAATTATATAATTATATAATAAAATTTATAATATTTTGATTATCCTACTAAAATATTCTCAGTATAAATAAAATTTATCTAAAATAAACACATTCTTCAGGATTAATGATGAATACTAAAATAGGTATTTGCTTCCATTAAAAGCTTTAACTATAATATAACCATCATTACATCATTATTTTAGTCATCTTTCTATTACTGTAACATGCTAGCTTATAATATGAAGCAGTGCAATCTATTTCAGTTATTCAAAGCATAAGAATTCTTCATGCAGTAAAGTAAGATAACATTTTAAGAATTACAACTTTTAGAAATGTTGTAGAATAATTGCTACAAATTTTAACATGAGACATTTATAAGCATTCTTAATAATGCTTAAAATAATCTATATCTACATGCATAACTAATTTGACCTTCAAGACTATATTCTTAATATGTAATTTAAAGGTAGCAATTTATGTTGATTATCTACTATTATGAATTTAAGTCATATTTTCCTTTTTTTTTTTTTTTTTTTGCGGGTCTGGGGGTGGAACCCAGGGGCATTCGACCTCCGAGCTACACCTCCTGCCCTATTGTTTATTCTTTATTTTGAAACCAGGTCTCACTGAGTTGCAGAGGGCCTCACTAAGTAGCTGAGGCTGTCCGCGAACCATGATCCTCCTGTCTCAGCCTCACGAATGCTGGGATTACAAGCGTGCACCACCAACGCCTGGCTCAAGTCATATTTTCTTATTCAATTACTAGTGTTTTTTGCTATTTGTTCCATCCCCAGTACTGCAAAAAAAAGTTATTGAATATACTATATTCATTAAAAAAAAGTTAATGAATATACTATATTATTCATTAACTTTTTTTTTTTCAGTACTGGGGATGGAACCTCATCCCTTTCTTTTTCATGCTTTACTTTGAAACAGAATCTCACTGAGTTACAAAGGGCCTCACTAAGTAATAGTTAAGGCTGTCCACACACCAGGATTCTCCTGTTTCTGCCTCCCAAATGTTGGGACTACAAGTGTAGGCCAATACGCCCGGCTTATTCATTCAAACTCTGATGATAGTATTATAGTTATTTCTGTTGATAATATCCTTTAATTATCTCTCTTATAATTTTGATATTTATTTTTGTTTCTTTAAGTACTACCTTAATTTTGGAATTAATCCTTAAGAAATATGTGTGGAAATTTTTAATAGTTACTTATTGGTTCTATGAATCTAGACACTACAAATAAAATTCTGTTAAAATTAGTTCTTTATAGTTTAGATATATTTTTTTAATTTTCAAGAAAGAATTTGTTTTCTTTCTTGCAGTGTCCTAGGATTACACCTGTCAAGTTTTGTGACACTTTTGTATCCCTTTCACACCACCACATTTCTTGCTGATTTCCTTTTTACCCTGTTCTTGGATGTGTTTTTAATTCATGCTAAATAGTTTTATTAAAATGTTGCAACATAATAAAATTAACTTTTTGTTTTGTAACTCATTATTTAATACCTGAATATAGTTTTCCTTTTGATATATTTTGGCTATACTTAATTATCCAGTAAATTTAGAAATTTAAATTGTATTAAGCATATACATTTAAAATTTTAGAAACATATTGTTGGTATATTGTAATTATAAATAACAGTAAGATTTTGTTTTACTTATTTGTACATGCACATAGCAAAATTAGGTCAATTTCAGTACATTTTATTGCAAATCATGCCTTTATAAAATATAGGAAAATACATCAATTATATTTCATATAATTCTTTGTTTTCATCTTTATTTAATTTTTCCATAACTATTATTAGTGAAATGCTGGTGACTAAAAATCATACACCTCTTTGTTATTTTCTTTCTGTGGTGCTTGGATTTAACCCAAGGTCTTTTTATACTAAGCACAGGTTTTACAAGTGAGCTAAATTCTCAGCCCATTTTGGGAGTTCATTATTTCTACTTATAAATCAATGAATATAATTTTCAAATCAGTGAAAATGTAATAATGTATCAAAAAGTCTTTCTAGTTTCAGAAAATCAATCTCTATTTAACAATAGAAAATACAATTTGAATAGGCCACTATAAATATTGCTTAGACTACTATTATCTAAAGGGAAGAAATAGCCAAATATTATTGTACACATATATCATAGTTTTGTAATCCATTCATCTGTTGATAGACAGCTTGCCTAGTTCCATCGTTTAGCAATTGTGAATTCTGGGGCTATGAACATAGATATGCCTACAGTAGTTTGGTAGTTTGGTTTCCATTCCTTTGGATAGATACCTAGAAGAAATATTAGTGGATTATAATAGGTTCATTCCCATTATTCTGAGGATCCTCCGTACTGTTTTCCAGAGTAGTTGTACTAATTTTCAAACCCACTAAGAATGCATTAGATTGCCCACTTCTCCATTACCTTTGCCAGCATTTGTTATTGTTTGTGTTTTAAATGATTGCCATTCTAGTTGGAATTAGGTGAAATCTTAGGGTCATTTTGATTTGCACTTCTCTGACTGCTAATGATGTTGAGCATTTTTAATACATTTATTGGCCATTTAAATTTCTTCTTTTGTGATATGCCTACTTAGTTCACTTGCCCATTTTTTGATGGGGTATTTGTTTTCTTAGCTGTGAGTTTCTTGAGTTCTCTGTATACTTTAGATATTACTCATCTATTGAAAAAATAGTTGGCAAAAATTTTTTCCCACTGTGTTGGCTTTCTTTTGAGGTTCTTGATGGTCTCCTTTTTTATAGAGAAGCTCTTCAATTTAATGCAATCCCAAGTATTGATCTGCCTTTTAATTTATTGTGCCTCTGGGGTCTTGATGAGAAAGTTTTTACTTTTACCTGTGTGTTGAAGTGTTGGAACTATGCCCTCTTCAAGCTGCAAGGTCTCTCATCTGATTTCCAAGTCTTTGATCTATTTTAAATTGACTCTTGCGCAGAGTGAGAAAGTGGGGTTTATTTCTATTTTTCTGCATATGGTTAACTAGTTTTGCCAACACCATTTGTTGAACAGGTTATCTTTTTTCCAGTGTATGTTTTTAGCCCCTTTGTAAAAAGTCAATTGGCTGTAAGTGTGTGGATTTGTTTCTGAGTCTTCCATTGGTCTATGTATCTGTTTTTGTGCCACTATCATACTGTATTTACTATTATGGCTTTGCAGTATAGTTTAACATCAGATATTGTGATGCCTCCTGCATGATTCTTGTTGCTGAGAACTATTTTAGCTATTCTGGTTTTTTTGTTGTTCCAAATGAATTTAAGGATTTGTTTTTCAGTGTCTCTGAGTCCTGCACCTTCTTTCCAGTCTAAAATTGAGTAAGGCTCATTTTAGCAGGGATGCTGCATGGCAGACATTCCCTGGAACAGGCGCGCAACATCTCCTGGGGAATAGTATTAGGTATGGGTATTTGGGGATTTTTTTAAATTGGCCTTTTTTCCAAAGAGATACTTGAGACTTATGTTATTAATGGCCCCAAATTGTTTAAAATAATTCAAAATTTACTCCCTTAAGCTTTAACATTTATGTATGGGTTGCACTTAAATTTTCAAATGACTGATCTAACAAGAATTCTATAAAGACTCGGACAATAACAAGCAGAACAAGCCTTAAAGGCATCTGATCCTCTCCAGGCTTTTCCCAAGCAAATATTAACAATAAACCTAAAACAGAGCCAAGACAAGTTATTCCCACCATCATGAGTTCTGGGAAGCTAGCATATGTAATCAGAGGTAGACTATAGTAGAGTGCCTGCTGACTCCCTAGTAACCGTACCCCCTTGGTTGTACAATGGGTATGTGGAGAGCAGCAAAATAGATGGGTACCCAGGCACAGCCTTGGGACATGGGAAGGTATAAAATGTTTCTTCCTTAGTAGTGTTGTATCTAATGATTAAAAAGCAATGATATATATCAATCAGGAAGAGTAATGCTTAGTATAGGATATTATAATATTACATTAGTAGTTAATAATAAACTTCTGATCTTTTCCTTGGTTGCATGTAAGAGGAAATGTTCCCTTAAAAAAGAAATTGGTCATCTGCCACCTTGTCTTGATGTATTAGTTCTTTATATATTTACTGCTATATTAATTCTAAAAAAAAAATTGTAAGAGTAGAATGTAGCCAAAAAGAAAGCATAAAATGCTTGCCAAAACCGAAAGTAGAGAGAGCAAAAATGAAAAATAAAGAGAGCAGCTTCACCCTCCATTGAGTCTGTGTGCTGTTTCTCTGCCGTACTTCATCGATTCCTCACCCCACCGCTCGCAGACCTGACTCTTGCTAGGGCTGGACCCCGGCATATGAGGAATGACCTTTGTGATGTAATGGGTATTGCATTGAATTTGAAGATCATTGGAAGAATAGCCATTTTTATGATATTTATTCTGCCTATCCAAGAACATGAGAGATCTTCACATTTCCTAAGGTATGCAATGATATTTTACTAAGCCATAAAGAGGAAAAAATTATGTAATTTGCTGGAAAATAGACAAAACTAAGTGAGATTAGGCAGTCACAAATTTTTTTTAAATCATATATTTTTTCTAATATGCAAAAGCTATGGAGAAAAAAGAATATGATGGAATCTCTTTTTATACAATGATGACAAAAGCTTCGGTACTCACATAAGGATAACAGGTATCAATGCAACAGAACTGAGAGTATAAAGTTAATATTTATGGGCAATTGATTTTCAACAAGCATGCTTAGAAAATGAATAAATAATGAATAGCTTTTTTAATGAGAGATGGGTTAACTCTATATCCACATGCAAATAAAATAAAATTGGAAATCTATTTTAAACCATATATAAAAATCAGTTCAATATTAATCATATGCTTAAGAGTAAAACAGAAAATATCTACATTTTTAAATTTTTTTTATTGTTGCATTGTAGTCATACATCTTAATGAGATAAAAAACTATGGAGATATACATGAACACAACACCCAATTAGCCCTTACCCAATCTCTAACCCCTTCCTCACCCTCCCGCCTACCTATGCTTGGCTTCCTGGTTGACTTTGTATGTTTAAATACATCATGTGCTTCAATAAGTTTCTGTCTTTCCCTCTCTCATCCTGTGGAGAGCCATTAAGTACTTCCCCATTTCCTTGGTCATTGTGGGAAACCATTAAGGTCTTCTCCTTATCTTTACTAAAAGAGTACTTCTGACTGTCCTTCACCCAGAGTCAACAAAGTTTGGAGTCATAGGTGTTTCAAAGTAATTAAGACTCTCTCAGAACAATTGATGTTATTGTTCTGTCTGCTAGATAAGATTAGGTTTGTGTTGTACCAGGGTATTGTTTGACTTGCCTGTGATGTATGTACTTTGGACTTGTCTTTCTTACATTTTTGTGCAACCCAAAGCTAGAAACTGTATAAAGGGGCCTTGAGAGAATAAACTTGGCACTAGTAGTGACTAGCAGCCCTCCCATGCTTGAATTCTTTAATTCTCACTTCTCTCTTCAGAACCCGTACTTTTGCCAGCTGGTTCCAGCACCATTCCTTATGACACGTCACCTTAATTGCTCCTCTATAGGATCTCTTCTTCCTCTAGAGTTTCTCCTGTTACCCATTTCTTTCCTAGTTTCCACACATTAAGAAAAGCATCTTATTTCTTATTTTTGTGACATTTCACTGTAAATACCATAATTTTGTTCTCCCTTATGTCTGGGCAAAATTTCATTGTATACACTTCCCATAGTTTGGAAATCCACTCATCCTTTGAAGGACATCTTGGTTGGCTCCACAGTTTGGCAATGGTGAACTTTGCAGCTATTAACATGGTGGCTAATGCTTTAGTAGGTATTTTGGTTTTGGTTCTTTTTGGTAGATACCCAGAGGTGGTATTGCTGGATCTTATATATGGTAAGTTTGTTTTCCTTCTTCTGAGGATCTTCCGTACTGTTTTCCAAAGTGGTTGCACAAACATTTAATCCCACCAACAGTGTGTAAGAGCTGTCTTGCCTCTAATTCCACCATTTTCCACTCTCTCTCCTATATTTCAGATAGGAAGTCATAACTGGAAATGTCTCTGTATGTTGTCCCAAACAGCTATTAAACCAAAATCTGCTGTCCAGGGTTTCTCAGAGGGATGCATGTCCTATTCAGCCATTGCCAACTGTCACTACTGCAGCTGTTGTTGCCTCTGCAGTTGTAGCTACCACCATCTTTCTCCCTCTTCAATATTTTTAAATAAAAGAAAACAGTATGAATCTTTTGCAGAGGTTGGGGCATGAGTACTTAGCAGCAATATCTCTGCCAAAAGTGGGGCCCACAGATTCACCACAAAGAGAGGGTCTGCTGCTCCAAGCACATCCCGGGCCCCAGTGCTGTGCAGAGGAGCGCAGCTGCCAGGAGTGCCTTTGTCTCCTGGGACACATGGTGTGCCAGCTGACCCAGCTATGGAGGGATCCCTCTGACATGCCTTGAGCCTCTTTCTTACATAACATGTTGTCCAGAGTCTCTCAGTATGTGGGGCAGGTGCAGTCTTCTTTAAGGGAGATTTTCTCAAAAGTTCAGGGTGGATTAGATTGAATTTGTCTGTCTCTCTGAAATATTGGCTTCGCCACTACCATCTTAGTTCTCCTCCAGAGCATTTTTCTTACATAGTATGTTGTGGTGGCACACGCTTGTAATCCCCGCACTTGGGAGGCTGAGACAGGAGGATCACACAGGTTCAAAGCCAGCCTCAGCTACTTAGGCTCTCAGCAACTTAGTGAGACCCTGTTTCAAAATAAAATATAAAATAGGTCTGGGAGTATAGCCTGGAGGTAGAAAAGCCCCTGGGTTCCACCCCCAGTAACACCAAAACAAAAAAAAAAAAAAAAAAAAAGAATTCCTGACTATGTGGAGCAGAAGCAATCTATTTTGGGGGAGATTTCACCAACAGTTCAAGGCAGGTTGGGTTAGCTCTGTCTTCCTTTCCCAAATACTGGCTGCTGCCACCACCACTGCCATCTTGGTCTGTCTCTTCTCTTTTATATTTTAGGTAGGAATTCATGGCTGGAAATGTCTCTATGTTGTCCCAATCAGATATTAAACCAAAGTCTGTTGTCTGGGGTTTCTTAGAGGAATATATGTCCAATTCAACCTCTGACAGCTGTCACCACTGCAGCTAGGATCGTTGCTGCAGCCAAGGCCCAAACAGAAAATATCTATAAAGAATGAATTTTAAGGTATAAATTGTATCTCCATACATCTGCTTAAAATATTGAAAAGCATTATTATGAAATTATATTAGACAGGTCAATAAAATTGCCCAAATATAAATAAGATAAAATTACTTTTTCTGAATATTTTTATAACTAGAATTCACTCAACATTTTCAGCTGCATTTTTGTCCAATAGGATTCTCTTATGTCTCTTATGCATAGATATTGACTGATATTTAATAAGAAACTAAAATAAAAAATCATATTTAATACTTGCAAAAGAATAATTCCCTTGAATTGGAGTAAGAAAAAATAAATGTGTTTCTGAAATAGGGTCTAATAAAATGATAGTCACTGCAATAATAAAATTTTGTTAGTGGTAGATAATAGTTATTCAAAGTTTAATATAGCCAGGTATGGTGGTGTGCACTTGTAATCACAGCATTTGAAAGGCTGAAACAGGAGTATCTGGGTTCTCGGCCAGCCTCAGCTATAGTGAGACCCTGTTTCAAAACAAAGAATAAAAATGGGGCTGGGGGTGTAGCCCAGAGGTAGAATGCCCCTGGTTCCATCCCCAGTATTGCAAAAAAGTTTAATATTAATAGCCAGGTTTTATGAAGCTTGATACACAAATTTAGAAGCATTACTTTCTTCAGTTCTGACCATAACTTTGTATGGTTGCAATCATTATTTTCTCCATGTTGCAGATACGCACAGGAAAATGAAAAAAATTTTTCCAAGATTATAAAGAAAGCAAGAAGAGGTTTAGAATTCTGGATGGCTGTATACAATTTATACTCTTAATCGTGTGTGTGTGTGTGTGTGTGTGTGTGTGTGTGTGTGTGTGTGGTACTAAAGACTGAAACCAGGAGCATTCTATCTCTGAACTATAACCCAGCCCTTTTTAAAATTTTTTTTGAAACAGCTAAATTGCAAAAGTCTTACTAAGTTGCTGGGGCTGGCCTTAAGCCTGCTGTCTTCCTGCTTCAGCTTCTCAAAGAGTAGGATTGCAGTCATGCATCACTATACCCTGCTAATCATTATACTTTCAATAGCAAAATGCTTAGTTATAAAATCACAAAGACCATAGCTAAAGAGTTGTCCACTATTGAAGACATAACCATTTTATCTTAAGAAAACTAGAGTCAAATCAACAATACAAAAAGGATTGACAACAGTAAGTAAATCTATAAAGTGAAATAAAGTCATGAAAATGATTGGTAGAAAATAAAAAAAAAACAATATATATTATAAAGAAAAACTTGGATCCAAAATATTGAATTATTATTATTTAATTATTTTTGTGGCTTTCACAAGTAGAAGAGCCACAAGTGATTGTGTCATTTTTGAAGAAAAGGAGGACTGTGAAACAACATGGCCCCAAATTTCAGAAACCTAGCCAAGTTAAGGAAAGCCAATCTTGGACAGACTGTAGAGTTAAGTATTATTTCCAAAGATATTGACTTTCTCTTATGTATCTAGAGATTAGGGCAAGTTAATGTGATTAGAAACTTGCTTTCCTTCATGCTTGCCAAATTTCTTTGGGATGCTTTTCCTACAACAGGACAAAGCCAAGCACAGATACGGATGCCATTGTGTCTCTATGCTAGCTTATAAAACCTCACTCACTGTGGAAACTGGTGTGGAACTGAGGGCACTGTAGAGTGGACAAGTGTCACGTATCCAGCCACCTACTACTAGACATCATTGAGATGCAATTATGTGGAGCAACACTATAAGGAATGAAGTAGTTACTAGGCAAAGCTTATGAGGAATAGAGGTGGTCGGTTGTATCTTTCCAATGTTGCCACTGGTCTTTTGCTGTAAGCATTTTTCAATAAACCTTATCTCTAGCATGTCACCTCTGGGTGATTTTATTGGTCTTTAAGCTGCAACATATTTCTCTGCCCTAGTATACCAAGCTATGGACAGTTCAGTGGTTTATATGTTTAGTATTTTACTTCTTCCCCTCAAGAATGCATCTTATTGGCAGCATTGATATAATTAAGTTATTATGTATTCATTTATTATGTTATAAAAAGTAAAAAGCCTTTGTGTTATTTAGGGCAATATTTAAAATATTGTAACTATTCAAAGAATAGAAATTGCTCATCAGTATTGGTAGCTCATCTAATATAAGAAGATGGAAAGAGAGTCTATCATCTGATTTATGTTAGTGATAATTGCACAAAGTAGATTAGAAATAGTTATCTAATTTAAATGATAAATTAGGCAGTATCCTAAAATATGAGAGTAAAATACTCAGACACAATTTCTTATCTCATAGGAAATTGAGTAGCTTCTAATTACAATAGCACTTACTAATTATTATAAAATTCTATGGAGAAATATATACATTTATCAAAGTTAATAGATTATATCTAATCATGATAGGAATATAGTATTCAAGTATACTTATTTTTATTGCTCAACACATCAAGAACCAAAGGTTTATGCAAAGTAGTTGTAAATTATTTAGTTAGATATAGTTTATGAGCACTGAACAATTGTCAGTAAATTCTTCCAGTTGTAAGTAAAGTATCTCAACATTTAAAAAAGTGAAAAAATAGCATTTATATGTAATACTATGATATGCGAGTTTTGAAAAGTATTAATAGATTATGGAGATGCAGAACCATACATATGCTATTAAAATTCATAGAAAATGTATTTATGCTCCATTTATGTTTTATTGTATATTTACATAAATTTATTGTTTATTAAATTGAATTCATTTTTCTAATCATGTATATATGCATTTTACAGGGACATAGCCTATACAGTTTTAGCTCTAATATACTTGTCTTTTCCACCAGTTTGACTTCTATTAATAAATGTAAATTAAACTTTATATCATAAATATGCAGTTTAAGAAATTAGTATATCACTGGTTTAATGGATACATATAGATTTTATACAAATAAAAACTGAAATAATTATGTAGCTACTAGAAATGTATATTCAGTAGCCTGGTGATATTTAAAGGCTCAAATTAAACAATAGAGAGTGTGGAACATCATGATATAAAATTATAGTTGTCAAAAAGAGCAAAGGTTGTAACCATCATTGTTGGCAGTGTGTAGCCAGTAATGATAGGGTATCTGTCACTTAAAATTGAAATGAGAAAATCTTTTATGAAAAGAGTAAATAATATGCAATTTCTCAATGAACTAAATCTATGATAATTTTTTTTGAGCGGCAGGTCCTAACAATACAGAGCAAAGTATAAAATGTCATTTTTTGATAGGATTTAAATTGGCTAATTAGGTCAATACATTTTTTGATGAGATTTTAAGGACTGTCCCAAAAGTAAAGCATTGTAAATAGAGACATTTGTATCTAAGCGAATGGAATTATAGTCAGATGACTTAAAATCCAGTCCTGTTTAACCATTTAGATGGTTATTAATCTGGGTGGGCCAGGTCATTTAATTTTTGGTGTTTATAAAGATGACATTTAGGAATCACAGTTATGCAGTGAGTCCAAAAGTGAAGCTATCATTTTAGTTTCAAAATCATCTTTTCCTACCACATGCTATGTGTGTATGTGTGCATGTATATCCTTGTGTGTGTGTGTGTGTGTGTGTGTGTGTGTGTGTTAGTCTGTGTGTCTGTGTGTCTTTGTCTATACCTGTGTTCATTAGTTTAAAAAATATTCACCAATTCAAGTTGGCTCCAGACTGGGAAACTCAGATATTCATTTATTGATTTTAATCCTTATTAATATTATCTCTCCAATGAAGTTACTTTCCTTCATTTTAATTAAGTAAAATGTATATGAAATTGACATGTGAATTGCATATAAAGTTGTGTGAGAAGACAGAGTTGCTTGCAGCAAGTGGAGTGATTTTCTAGATAATTGACTCTTATGAAGTAGACAGTGTAATTTTGTGCTGAGGTTAAGAAAGGAAGATACAATGTGAAATGTTTGATAAAAAGAGGAGAGTTTTAAAGAGTGCCCTTTGCCAAACATGGTGGCACATTCTTGTAATCCCAGCATTTGGGAGGCTGAGACAGGAGGATCCGGGTTCATGGCCAGCCTCAGCTACTTAATGAGGCCCTCCACAACTTAGTGAGACACTGTTTCAAAATACAGAATAAAAATATAGGGCTAGGGGTGTAGCTTGGAGGTAGAATGCCCCTGAGTTCCAACCCCAGTACTGCAAAAAAAAAAAAGAAATAAAATAAAAATTAAAAATTAAAGAGTGTCCTTGTTTCAGATTGTTGTCTACTATATGTTTATGCTCGATACTATAACAAATTACTAAACATTTATTGGCTCAGAAGAACACACATTTATTATCTTATTGTTCTAGAAGTCATAGTCCAAAAGCATCTCACTAGGTAAAAATCAAGATGCTGGCAGAACATCTGCCTTTCTTCTGGAGGTGCAAGTGTAGAACAGATTTACTTGACATTTAAGAATCTGGAAGCTAACTTCTTTTTCTGGATTATGGTCTCCTTCATAAAACCACAATGCCTGATGAGGGTTCCTGTAGAAACAAGCCCTGCTGACCTTTCTGCTCTCTTTTCCTTTATTGGGGTCTCTGTGGATATATTGTGCCTACACAAATGGTACCATATTCCTATCTTGAAATGTTAATAGCATCTGAAAATTATGTTTAGTCACACAAAACTACATATTCACAAATTCTTTGGGTTAGAACATGGACATATTTGAAAGGAACAGTCATTATTCTGCAAACTGAAGATTTTCTCTTTGCCTCAGAATTCATGTCCCTTCATATACAAAATAAACTCTCCTAAACTTACTAGTCCAGTATACCAATTGTAGCACTAATTTAAATATAAAATCTAATTTTCTGTATTATCACCTGTGAAACTAGAGAAAAGGTCGCCTACTCCCCCAATACAGTGATGGGATAAGTACAGAATAAGAGTTATAGGTATTTTTGTTCAAAAGAGGAGGTACTAAAAAAGAAAAAAAGAATGACATCTAAAAAAGAAGAGAAGGGATTAATTTTAAAATCTAGACAGAAAAACAGGACTAGGTTTCTAAGTTTCCATAATAATCTACGATTCATGGCTGTAGACAGTGAGCTTAAGTTTCTTCAGAATTGCTTTTCATTTTTTCTTAAGGGAAATTCAGACATGAGTATGTTTGGGGGAATATTATTCAGCCACTACTTCTAGGAAAATCAAAAATTTTATTGGCCATATACTGGTTGGAAGCAGAATCTTTAAATTTCTATAGATATCTATCTCCTATTTCACATTTTCTATGTTTCATAATGTGGTTTATGTCCAGAGAAGAAGTCTTGAAAAAAAAGGGCAAAATTTTGTTGTGGATATTTTACAGAAAGTTAGATGTGCAACAGTATAATGATGCAGGTGTATAGAAAAGTATAGTAGCATTAATACATTGTAAAGTCAAATTTGGTTACATACTTTCCACATTCTTGAATATGCAGAATTATTATCATTGAAATGGTCACATTACCAAAGGCAACCTACAGATTCATTAAAATACCAATGACCTACTTTTACAAAATTTTAAATTTTACGTAGAAGAGTAAAAGACAGGAAGCAATCCTGTGCAAAAAGCACAAGGCTAGAGGTATTTTTACACCCAATTTTAAATTATACTACAGAGCTATGTTAACAAGAACATTATGGTACTGGCTTAAAAAGAAATATGAGGACAGATAGAAAAATATAAAAAAACACAAAAACAAACCCATGATGTTAACGTGTTTTTTTATTCTGGACAGCATTTGCATTAGTGATTCTCCAAAATATGAGGTGTTTACATCTCTTTAGCTCTTCTCAAGAAACTTCTACTTGGCTTTTCTCTTGGCTCTCACAGTAGAAAACTTGTCCCACTACTTCATTCCTTGTTGCTCAGCCTTTTGCAGAGAAAAAAATATTTTAAAATGTCTGGATAACATGCATATAAACTTTGTATTACATATTATTAATACATTGCTCCTTCAGTGGATTGCATTTTAATTTAAAATTCTCAAGTATCTTGATATTTCCTCTGTATAACATTGTAAAACTGTTGTGGACTCAGTATATAAGCGTGGCTCATTAGTCTCACTAGAATTTTGCTATTCTCTTTAAATATTATGAAAATGATCTTATTATGTATTTAGTTTCTAGAGCAGTCTATTAAGTTTTGAAATAAATATAATTGAAAAAAGTTGGTAATTATTGATTATACTTCATAATTCTTAAAACATATTTATGTGAATTTTTCATGTTAAAGTTTATTTTATTAAAATGTTGTATGTTCCTTTTAATTTGTTTTTATGGATGCATAGTAGCCATACATCTTAATGGGGTACAAAACGAGAGAGGGGTACATGCACACATCACTTAGCCCTTCCCCAATTTTCACCTCATTGCCTCTCCCCTCACTCTTTCTCATGTTTTGCTTAGTGATTCACTTTAATATGTTCTTGAAGAGATTAGTTTTGTGAAAGCATAGTGAAGATAAAATAGATATTTTGGTTAAGATATGTTGGTTACATAGAAAAAATAGATATCTTACCCTAAAAGAAATAATATTGAAATGACAAGTATAGTATTATAGCATTATACAAATGGAGAGGTAATGATATTATTTAATATGTGGAATAATTTAGATATCTTGTAGAAAATAAAAACTAATTTTAAATATTCTGTCTTCAAATTATCTTAAAGTTTCAGACATTCAAGAAGAAAGTTAATTAAAATGTTTCTTGGTCTGGGAATGTAGCTCCATTGTAAAACAATTAACTAGCATGTTTGTGTCTGGGTTCAAGTCCCAGACTCTCAAGAAAATGTTTCATAGATTAAGCTAAATTCACAATTTAATTGGTGGAATTATTTAGTGTAAAATTTTGTTGTCAGTTTTTCTTAAATTTAAAAAACAAATTACTCTTAAATTTCTATAAAAATTTTTTTTTAATTTGCAATATTTTTTTTTCCGGGTATGGGGATGGAACTCAGGGGCATTTGACCTCCGAGCTACATCCCCTGCCCTATTTTCTATTCACTAAATTGCGGAGGGCCTAAGTACCTGAGACTGTCCACAAACCTTGATCTTCAGGTCTCAGCCTCTCGAATGTTGGGATTACAAGAGTATGCCACCACACCTGGCTTTCAGTATGGTTATTAATGTATCAATATGCCTGTACATTTCCACAGTTACTCTACTTATCAGTTTTCATTTGAGCACAAATTATCACATAATATTTCTGTAATACTGGAAGAAATAGAAAGTAACTGGTAGTGATTTTAAGGAGAAGTACTTTAAACATTCAAAAGAATTGGTCTATTTGCTTTGCAAAATTCAAACAAATCATTTAAGAATGAAAATTGAATGATTCCAAAAGCAATCACTCTTGTGTTTTGTTGCTTGTCCTAAGACACACTTACTATTTATTTATTTATTTATTTATTTATTTATTTATTTATTTATTGAGATACTGGGTATGGAACCCAGAGGCATTCTATCTCTGAGCCACACCTCTTAGCCCTATTTTTTTGTTGTTTATTTTTTGAAACAGGGTTTCCCTGAGATGCAAAGGGCCTTACTAAGTAGCTGAGGCTGCCTGTGACCCGTGATCTTCCTGTCTCAGCCTCCCAAGTACTGGGATTACAGGAGTGTGCCAACATGCTTAGCTCACACTTACATTTAAAATTAATTATTAATGTGCATCTTGCCTGCAATAGGAGAGTTTAAATATTAATGATAAAATAAGCCACCATCTAATCTGACCATGGGAAAGCTTTCATTCAAGACGGTTTTATCATTTGGACACATCACATGTTGCTAAAGAGTAGTGAGTAGATAGGTCTACGATATAGAAGTGTAGTAGGGCATCTATTTATAAATAAGCATTTCATTGCGGTGGGACTGCATAGAATCTGCATCTAAGAATTATCAAAGAAATAATTTTGGAAAAGGGCACATATTTACCTTGAAAATTTGTAAATGAAAATATTCACACTTGAGAAAACGCAAGGCATTTCTACAAGGCAATGTGTGAAAGCAGACTAAAAGAAAAGGTCACTGACTATAATTTGTTGATTAAGGAGAAAAATAACTGAGAAGAAAGATAAATATGTACCTAGCAAAACTTAATTTTCTTCATCTCTGAATTCCCAAGGCCTCGGAATGAAGGTAAAATTGAACATGTAAGGGAAGCATGGAGGGGTGTTAGAAATTAGATTTAAGCGTCCCCCAAAACTTAATGTGATGGAAGCATGTTCTCACTGTGGCAAGGCTCAGAATTTAGACATAGCTGCAGGAGGCTGTTCATGGTGCTGTAGTCTTGGGGGCTGTGTGTCTATGGACCCTTTTTCTTCCTCACTCTGCTCTTGGCTCCATGATATATAACCCTTGTACGGCTATGTCTTTTGCTACTTTTACTGCTACAGACAATTCCTCAGAGCTGGCCCTTTGAACTAAAATTTAGGAGACTCTGAGCCCCAATATGCCTTTCTTTCTTAAAATTTTTCTTGGGGGACATTTTGATCACAGTGCTGGCAAAGCTGACTAAAATAAACATTATTACAAGCAGAAGAATGCTACTATGACTAACTTGACCATGTGGCTTGAAATACTGAAATTTATCTGTGAAATAAGTTGAGAAACATTTGGAGATACAGACTTATGAAACCATAGACTGTTACAAGCAGCACTTAATGAGCAATTCTGGAGGAGGCTCGGAAGGCCAGAATGGTGATAGGAACAGGAAAATAAAAACTGTGATAAGGTTTCAGATGGCAAAGAAGACTCCATAACCCACATGTGTTATAATCTGGCAAATGATTCATATGCATTTTTTCTCATGTTCTAAGACTTTATGGGAGACTGAATTTAATGTCAATGAACAGTAAATAACAGAGAAATAACAGAGAAAAATTTAAACAGCAGAACATTGGAAGACATGCACACTTCTGGCAACTAATAGGCAAGTTTACTATAATGAAAGGGTGCAGAAAGCAGAGGAGACAAATTGTGAAAATTCTTCTTTGACCAGATAAGCTCTTGTAAATTTGGGACCTAGGAAAGTACAGTTTGTAGAGAGATTAAGACAAATAAAGTGAAGTATTATGCACATAAATAATAGGAAAAATGCCTTGAAGATATCCAAGCAATCAGCAAAATCCTATACATCCCAGGCTCAAGAATGTAAAAGATTAATTGAAATAGAGGCCTTAAGGGACTCTTGCTTACATGAAGCCACCTACAAAATTCTTTCCTTAGGAATATTTTTATTGTACTCAGCTTCCCAAATACTCAGATAATGCTCCAAATATGGTCTCCAAATGCTCTACTACTGCTCAAGCCAGCAGCAGACCTTGGTATCCTTTACATGGTAAAGGAAGGACTGAAAGGACAGTCTAGATGCTAGGGTTAGACTCCTTGCAAGTAATCCTTGAGGGAGCAATTTTTGAAGATGTGAGAGTAAAGTCAAGGCTTCAGTAAAGACCATAGGAAATAAGATATGATAGGAGCGTTTTCCATCTACCAAGAGACACTGTGAGCTGCAGACACTGGTGCCAGGCCATGAGAACAGCCATGGCTGCAAATGAAAAGATGACAGGGCCAGTGCTGAAGAAGACCACTGCAGATCACATCTTACCACCATGCTCTGGATTCTGAATGTGGAGAAGTAGGATTCGATGTCTGTTCTGCTGGTCTCTTCTTATATTTTTGTTAAATTTACTTATTATTTATTTATTTATTTTTATGTGGAATATATTGAAAATGGGATACATTCAGGCTATGCTTGTTTCCCTCCACACCCACTTCCCCTCCCCTCCCATGGTTAACCTCCTTCAGGTTAACCATGCTACATTTATATTTTTACACAAATTCAGATGTAGCTCCTTCATTCATCAATCTCAGCCTTCTTCCTCTTCTATCCTTCCATTCTAGCTTTGGTGAGGTTTCTCCTCTATTGTCTGGAGTCCCTCTGGTATCCCTGATTCTCCCTACATCTCTTCTTTTCATATGCCTATTTCTCCCTTTTGAAATGGGAATTGTTCTATGCCATTGTTTGCTGAAATTATGTAAATTTTTATAGGGTCTCACAGCTGAAAGTTTGACTTAAGTCTTAGGGAGGAAGGATTGGATGAGTAAGAGTAACAGGTATAAAGGAGACAAACAGAGAGGAAAAGAGAGATAATCGGTTTCAATCTCATGGTCATCCTTAATTTTACTGTAAAGGTTTGTTTTCCTTTGGACCCAAACATCTAGAAGATCTGGTAATGAAAAGATAAAATAATTGTTGGAGCACTATACACCCAGTTAGTTATGTACTCTTGTATTTTTGACCAGCAGATTGTCATCCCTGCTCTTCACCCCAACCCACCTCCTCACAGAAGTCTCCTATAAAAGAAGGGCTGTGAAACCTCAAATGTGTTTCTCTGTCATCCTGGAGGTGGCCCATGTTCTCTCTTAAATATATATATATATATTTTCCTAAATAATAGGAATTATTTAGAAAATATGTTTCTGACTGGCACGTGCTAATTTTTTTTCTATCATATAAGCCAAGAACCCCACAGATCATCAGCTGAGGACTTAATCCTTCCCCATGAAAAGAGAAGACATTTTAGCAATGCTGAAACTGTTAGACTACATGAGGACTCCTGGAGATGTACTGAAAACATTTTCCTTATGAAATGGCCATCAGCTTTTGAGAGCCAGGGATGATGTATTATAATTTGGATTTAAAATGCCCCTATCCCATGTTGAAAGCATGCCCCAATGTAACAATATTTAAAGGTGGGGCATTATTAGAGAAGATGGGTCATTAAGGTGTGGTCTTAGAGACCACCTATGTCCACAGGCTCCCTCCTGTTCCTTTCTCTGTTTTTACCTCCACCTCCCTCCACCACACACCCTGCCACCTCTGCCACCCTCTTTTCAATAGTTTATGTTGCAGTCATCCCTGTGAGTTCATAAGCCTCAGTAATCCATTTCCCTTTGCCATTCTTTTTGTGGAGTACTTTGGTCACAGTCATGAGAAATATGACTAAAATTGAGAGAGGTGGACCTCAATTATGCTTGCACAGTTAATACGTGATCAAATATTTATGGAGTATGGAGTGGTCTCCCCATACATTCTTCTTTCAGGTACATGACATTGATGATTAAATAAGGAAACACATTTTTTTTTTTTCTCAACTGGCTTCACATGATGACATTAGGGGCAGAAAGAGGGCCCTAGCCCTAGAAATAGTAAGAACTTAACTCTTAAATCTTTGTCAAGGTTTTTCTAATGATATTCGTGAAAACTTATTTCAAATATGATTTTACATTATTGGTTTTTAAATTAAAACCATATATTATTTACCTTAGAATAAGACAATTAAATGGAGATGGATTTTTCTCCTAGGGAACCCACACAACATTTTAGCAGAGTAAACTTCCTCTACAAGAATGAGATAAAAAAAGAATCTAAATGTCTGCAATTTTTGTGTGTGTGTGTGTGGTACTGGGGTTCCTGGAAGCCCTTCTACCTCCGGGCTACACTTCCAGACCTATTTTATACTTTTATTTATTTATTTGGAAACAGGGTCTCTTAAGCCAGCGCGGCTGGCTTTGAACCTGCGTGATCCTCCTGTCTCCACCTCCCAAGCAAGGGGATTACAAGTGTACACCACTCGCCCAGTTTGCAATTATTTTAAATGGGTCCTAAAATAAAAAATAGTAAGTGCCTCAATGAGATTATTCACAGTTGTTAAAAAATAATGTCTTTGTCAACATGATTTACATCATGATGTGAGATGATAATGCACCAATAAAGGCATAAAGATAAAATAAAAAAATAAACTGAAAAGAAAATATGGAATTTCACCCTCTGATATTCTCAGCAAAAATCAAGAGTCTATTATATCTTGAGAGTAGAAGAGGTCAACATAAAAAAGTAAAAGTAATGAGCTTGGGAAAATGATAAATAAAAAATTAATGATTTAAAAATCTAATAAATCCAAGAGTAATAAAAAGAGGACTTCTTTTTTTTTTTTTTTTTTTTTTTTTACAAAAGAAAATGTACTTCTAATATCACAGCTAACTTGGACCAGTTGTCCTCACAGTGGAGATAGGTTATTTAAACCATAAAATGTATCTTTAAAAATACTTTGAAACAATGACAATGTTAAGAGAATTATGAAACAAGAATCAGCTGAGGGATATGATCCATCATGTTTATTTTCTAAGAGTGTTTTTTTTTAATATAAAGCAGACTACGAAGAGATTACATTTTCTTTTTGGTATTTTCTGGTGGCATTATATCCTAACTTTTGAAGTTAATCAAAGTGAGGAGTATGAACATAGATATACATTCATCAGTTTGGTAGTTTAATTTCTATTCTTTCATGTAGATATCCAGAACTGGTATTACTGGAACTTGATAGGTTTATTCTCATTCTCCTGAGGATCTTCCACTGTTTTCCAAAGTGGTTGCACTAATTTGCAATCCCACCAACAATGCATTAAAGCTCCCACCTCTCCACATGCTCGCCAACATTTGTCTTTTGTGTTTTGAATGATAGCCTTATTGCCTTTCTAGTTGGAGTTAGGTGAAATCTCAGGGTAGTTTTGATTTGCATCTCTCTGATTGCTAATGATGTTGAACATTTTTACATATATTTGTTGGCCATTTTAATTTTTTAGTTTGCTTGCCCATTTTTAAAAATAAAACAATATGGCTTACTCCTTTGAGCTGGCAAAACTTTCATAACAAGTCTTATTTGAGGACTCAAAGCCTCAAACAATTTAGGAGAAGCAAGGTAAATTTGCAGGTCAGCAATTTAGAAACTTCTTTTCATCAATGGCACAAGTAAGAGAAAAATTATTTTTTGAAGAAATAGTCAAAATAAAAAAACAAGGATGTCTTACAATATGTAAGAGAAGATGATAAGCATAGAAAAAGTACCTGCTGCCCTTAATTATTGAGAAAATTAAAATAAAATTAAGTATGATTAATATCAAAAAGTCTAGAAATCATGCTGTGATTTTGTAGAAAAACCAATAATTTCATATAATGAAGACGAGAAACAAATTGATTGTCATTATCTATCAAAGTTAAACATAAGTTAATTCATTATTTATTATTTATCTTCTTAGTATATACTGAGCAAACTTTTTAACACTTATAATCCTAAAACATGTAGAAACATGCTCCTTGTGATATTGTTCAAAATAATCCCAAACCAAAGATTCAAATATCTAGTAAAATAGATTGAGAAGAATTTTTGGTACAGTCCTAAAATGGAGCACTGTATACCAGTGGGAATGGGTGATTATTAATATACACAATAAAAATAACTCTCAAAAGGCATTATTGAGCATCAGAAGCATTATATAAAAGAATTATACTCAATTATTTTATTATATCAAGGTAAAAATGATAAAAATACAGTTAAAATCAAGATATTGTTTACCTTTTTGAGAGACTTGAAGCCTGCTTAAAGTGATGATTCTTTCACTTCCTGACATAGATGGTATATGCCCCAGTGGGTTTCTATGTGCTGAACAAGTAATAATCTATAAACTTTTCATTATAATTTTCCCATACGAATGTCTTATCAATAATGGATATGCAAAGTTAATATAGAATATCAATACAATAAAATATCATGCAAATAATTATGACACATTAAAATAATATTTTATGATGAAGAAAGAGATAGTACCTTCTAAAAATTTAATCAGATATTTACCAATATGCAGGAACTCCAAGAATTCTGTCTGTGATGAAAATAATGAACAACTAAGTGGCTAAATATATCCACATTTATCAGTTTATTACCTGTTATTAAAATCTTATGTTGGACTCAATTTTTAAAGAAAAATGTGCGTTGCAATTAATCATTGCAGTAAAATTATTTTATTTTAATAAAATATATAATTAGTTTTATTAAACCATTTTACACATAATATAAACTTATTTTAATCTCTGACATAAATTGTCCCTTTAGTTACTAACTCATTTTATATACAAATTTATAAGATGTGGAAAAATTATATATTATGAAGTAATTTTAATATTTCCAAAAATTGAAGATATTTTGAGAGAGAAAGAAATCCAGAGTACATTGAATGAACTGGTGTAATTCAGTTTTGAATGTCTTAAATAATCTCTAATGTCTGCATGAAGAATGAAATTGAATTAACATAATCCCTGTGGAAGATGTCTATAATAAAAAAAAACAAATGAATCTTATTAGTCATAAAGATAGGTGGATCACACTTTTTAGAATGTGCTCAGCAATAGGGTAAGAGGAATACAACTTATGTCAAAGGGTGAGTCTCTTTATCATGTATATTGAATGAAGAGCAAATTTTAAATAAAATGCACAATATATTGAGTATGCCAATATTTGTGCATTTGCTACTTAATATCAGTAACTGTTTAGTAAAATTTTTTTTTCATCCAAAATATATATGTGTACACCAATATTATTTGCATCATACTTTGAGTCTTGCCATATACTGTTAACTAAATAGATTCGCAAGGACAAGTTTTAATACAGATTTCCATCCAGTGATTAATATCAACTCAACATTCAGTTACTGGTCTCAAATAGTGAATACTCCATCGAGCGCTCATAATTCCTCTGACATCTTTTTTCCCCGATCATCTTTCTATCTTAGTTTTAGCTTATGAAAACATTTTGGACCCAATATGATACCTGAAAAAAAAAATGGTCATAATACAATATTTTTGTATGGCTACCATAAAAACAAAAGAATAAGCTTGAAAGATATTTTGAAGCTTCAAAAGTGTTCTCTGAAAATATGCTTTCAGAAACATGCTAAAATTCAGCAGAATATTTTGAGTTGAAAGTCTTAAGTATGCAATTCTGAAGAACATTTATAAACATCAGTGCTGTCTGGAAGCATTGAATCCCAATTGTATCATGATCACTAAAAGTGTGGTGAAAAATATATCCTGTGAAGATGCAGCGTTAGGAAAGAATCAGATTTCTAACAAAGATTAGACAACATAATCTGCATGTAATAAAAATTCATCTATCAATGTAGTATAGTTGATCATATGTATTGCTATGTTTTATAAATAATGTATATGCAAAAATATAGTGACATTGTGATACAAATAAAACATTTTTCTCTCCATGATTGTATGTATGCTTCTAATGTTTAAATAAATGTTAAAAGTAGAATTATCATTTGAAAACCAGCATTTTGAAGTCAATTTTTCTACTGTACCTTTATTATTTATTAAAAAGAAATATATATTTAAAATATTTATTTAGATTAAAACTCAATTCTGGAGAACAACCAAAATCTATTGCTTCATCATGAATACAATTTACATATAGAGTTTATATTTTTTCTGTATTAACAATATATAATCTAAAGAAGGTAGTACAATATTTGAAAGCTTATTCATTCAACTGCTCCTTCTCTTACTACTTTATAATGTCATTCATGGTACTATTAAAGATTGCAAAATAAATAAAATTTCATTATTGATTAGAATACCTGTTTAAAGGTCAGCTCTAGCTAAGCATTTCAAAACTTGATTAGATTATGCTTGTTATAGTTTCAGTGCACCTTGGAAATTCAAAGTAATTATACCTAAACAATATATTGACAGGAAAATTTATGGTTATATAGCAATCTGTGACATTATTAGGTCAAAACAGACATTTCCAAGCTTATGGCATTTAAAGGTTTCTATAAGTTTAAAAAGAGAACAAACATTAAGTCTATGCTGGTTTAAACTAAAAGTTAGAAATTATATGTCTTTTATCAATCAAGATTTTTATATCTTTAATAACTATAAAGACATTCAGTCATTGAAATCTTCCTTTTTGTAATGGGGACTAAAAAAAGCAGATGAGGGTGCATTAGGCTTCTACTTTTCATTTACACCCTTCATATCTCTCTCTCTCTCTCTCTCTCTCTCTCTCTCTCTCTCCATATATATATATATATATATATATTTTTTTTTTTTTTTTTTTTTTTTTTTTTTTTTTTTCTGGTGGTACCTGGGATGGAACCCAGGGGCATTCTACCTCTGAGCTACAACCCCAATCCTATTTTTTATTCTTTGTTTTGAAACAGGGTCTCACTGAGTTGCCCTGGGCCTCATTAAGTAGTAGCTGAGGCTGTCCATGAACCGCAATCCTCCTATCTCAGCCTCCCAAATGCTACGATTGCAAGCATGCGCTACCATGCCCGGCAGTCCTTTTTATTTTAAAACAGGTTTTCTCCAAGTTGTTGAGGGTCTTACTAAATATTTGAGGTTGGCCTCAAGCCTAGGATCTTTTTATCTCAGCCTCTCCAGTACTGAGATTAAAGACCTACGACACTAGGCCAAGCTAGCTTTGACATCTTAAAGGAAAAAGTACATTAACTATTTTGTCTTTATATAATACTTCACAAACTATCATATATTTTTTCTATTTTCCTAGAAAACTAGGTTCTGAGTAATATTAAATTTCTTGTATTTCAATCTATCAAATTATTCTCCTGTTCTCAAATTACTGTTTGTTATTTGTGTTTTAGTCATTTTTTATAATATGATAATGTAATATAATATATTTCAAAACAATATATTAGATTAAACTTATTTTTAAACAATATTAACTTGTAAATGAAAATTATTAAGATGCCATATTTCAATGATACATTATTAATTATTACTTGCTAGTACTATAAAATTGAATAGCATAAAATTTCTTAAGGATTGCTGTTATTACATGTAATATCTCCTTGAAAAACTATGTAATTTGAATCTGATTCTATAAACTTAATCAGATATTTACTAATATGCAGGAAATCAAAGAATTCAGTCTGTGAGGAAAATAATGAACAAATAAGTGACTAAATGTTTTCAAATAAGTTTATTACCTTTTATAAAGACCCTGTGTTTGACTCAATTTTTTAAAATTGTGCTCTGATAAACACACACAGATTAAAACTTTATCAACAAGACCCTAAAGGCATAAGAAACTAGAAGGTGAATAATACATGGGACTGCATGAAACTGAAGAGCTGTACAGCAAAGGAAACTGTCAAGAACCTCAAGAGCCAACCAAATGGAAGATTTTTGCTACCTATTCCTGCGATAGAGGACTAATATCTAGAATATACAGAGGACTCAAAAAACTCAACATTAAGAAAACAAATAACCCAATTAAAAAATGGGCAAGTGTGGGAATCCAGCCCAACAACAGCAGGGCTTGGGGAGATGATGAGTACTGACGACACGAACACACACAACATGAGCCGGGAGTCAAGTCAAGCAAGATCTCATTTATTTCTCTCCAAGCAATCCTTTATATAGCACCAAACCACGAGGGGAATTCCCATGGGAAATAGCCTAGCCTATCCGGGATAAAGATCACTAGCACTAGTTTACAGCCAATCCCAGGCCAGTACATGAGCCATTCATGTGTGCGGAACCTCCTTTAAAGGGAAAACTGCTCAGTCTCCCCACCCATAATGAATGGGGAAACTACGCCTTCATAGCTTCCTCCAGGCACCATCTTTGCCCCTTTTCTGCTGAATCACTTTACTTAAAGTTTTGCCTTAGGCTGCAGGCCTCTCAGGCCGAGGGAGGCTGTATCTCCTTAGGCGCTGTATGGACACACCCCATCAGGCAAGTGAATGAAATTGAAACTTCACAAAAGAAGAAGTTCAAATGGCCAATAAATGTATTAAAAAATGCTCAACATCATTAGCAATCAGAGAGATGCAAATAAAAACTACCCTGAGATTTCACCTAACTCTAACTAGAATGGCAATCATTCAAAACACAAACAACAACA
The DNA here is from genome assembly GCF_963383645.1 of Muscardinus avellanarius. NCBI lineage: Eukaryota > Metazoa > Chordata > Mammalia > Rodentia > Gliridae > Muscardinus > Muscardinus avellanarius. The sequence goes on along the minus strand of NC_137791.1, from coordinate 110,691,533 downwards.
GATGCTGGTGAGGATGTGGAGAAGTGGGAACTCTAAAACATTGTTGGTGGGATTGCAAATCAGTGCAACCACTTTGGAAAACAGTATGAAGGATCTCAGAAGAATGGTAACAAATTTACAATTTGATCCAGCAATACCACTTCTGCATATCTACCCCAAAAAGGAAGCCGAAGTACCAAACTAATGCATGCGTGTCTATGTTCATAGCTGCACAATTCACCATAGCCATACTATGGAACCAGCCAAGATGTCCATCAACAGATGAATGGGTTACAAAACTGTGGGATATATATGCAATGGAATTTTGCTCAGTCAAAAAGAAAAACACAATTATATCATTTACAGGAAAATGGATGGAACTGGAGAACATTATGCTAAGTGAAATTAGTTAGTCACAAAAAATAAGAAATCGGATGCTTTCCCTAATATGAGAAAGCTAGGGAGAAGTGGGGAACAGGAGGAACTCTAGATGAAGGAGATCCTATAGAGGAGCAAATAAGGCAACCTAACTGAAAGAACAGGATGGGGAAGAGGGAAACTCTCTAAAGCACATGATGTACTTAAACATATCGAAGTCAATCACTAAGCCAAGCATGGGAAGGAGGGGAGAGGAGGGAATGGGGTAGGAATTGGGTAAGAGCTAATTGGATGATTTGTGCAAGTATGTCTCCACAAGTCTTTTATCCCATTAAGATGTATAACTACAATGCACCAAAAAAAAAAACTTTTTTAAATGTCCTTTGATCTTAATCATTGCATCAATATTATTTTAATGAAATATACAATTATTTTAGTAAGCTATTTTACATGTAACATATACTTATTAAAATCTGTGACATAAAAGGTTTCATTAAGTACTAACTCATTTTATATATAGAATTGGAGATGTGGCAAAATAATATATTAAAAAGTGATTTTAATATTTCAAAAAATTCAAAGTATTTTGAGAAAGAAAAAAATACAGACTACATTGAATGAACTGGTGGAATTAAATTTTGCATGTCTTAAATCATCTCTAATATCTGCCTGTAAAGAGAAATACAATTAATTTATTCCCAAGAGATAATGTCTATAAAAAATAATCAAATGAATCTTAGTTAGAAAGATGGTGGATCACACTTTTTAGAACATGATCAACAACATAGAGAAATACAGTTTATATCAATCAGTGATTCTTTTATCATCTTCACTTCCTTTTGTAAGTTAAATATGATCCTCAGATGCTTCTTATGTTTTTAAACATATATAAGAATTGTAATCTATTAAATATATATGACTTAGTCTATGGAATAAAAGCCAGGATTATTTCATTCCTAAGTAGTGCCCTCTAGGCAATATTCTCCCACCTCAGGTGATGAATCCTGCAAAAAAGTTCACTTTATTTTTTATCAAAAAATCATTATCTTTAAGATAAACTTCATTCACACAGTATGAAATATTAAAATATTACCATTGATGAACACAAATCATGAAAAATCAATAGATGTATTAATGAAAATTATGCTAACTTTGTTCAAATATGAAATTAACATCACAATGTTTGGGACAAGAGTCATCTATTCATAAATATATTAGTAGTATTACCAGGAACAACTACCAGGTAACATTTCTACAGACTAAATATAAACTTCTACAAAATTTTGTAGAATAATGTAGTTCTCAACCTAGCATATGTTTTCACAAATACAAAACCAAACTCACTATTGCTAAATTATTTTTAAAGGAGTGATGTGTGCATATATGCTTCTGTCATCCTGTACCCCATTAAGATGTGTGACAATATTTTCAAACATTTATTAAAATAAAACAGAAAAAACTGGTTGTACTATGCATGAAAATTTATTTTCTTTTTTTAGAATAAATTTTACTTGTGTTTATGTAAAAATCTACAGGATGCATTATAATCTCACATTATAATGCAAATTATGTTGACAATGACATATATTCAAATAATACTTGATGATCACCCTCTCTTCCTCCCCATTTCCCCCTTCCCAGTAGAGAGCACTGAGATTGATGTTGCTATATTCACACTAATATATATATATATATATATATATATATATATATATATATATATATATATGGTAATATTGCCATTCATACACACACCAAAACATGACTATCAGAATTCAAATACTAATATCAAATCTATCAAAAAATTACAACTTCACCGGGCGTGGTGGCGCACGCTTGTATTCCCCGCGCTTGGGAGGCAGAGACAGGAGGATCGCGCAGGTTCGAAGCCAGCTGCTCGTGCTGGTTTAGGAGACCCTGTTTCCAAATAAAAATGTGAAAACAGGTCTGGGAGTGTAGCCCAGAGGTAGAAGGGCTTCCAGGAACCCCAGTACCACACACAAAAAAAAATTACAACTTCAAATAGTATCAGAGACAAGATAATTATACTTAATATGTATTAATTAGGCAAAAATGTTTTGAATTTTAAAGACTTTTATAAAAAATGAAACAAATCTTTCCAAAAACAACAAAATAATTACTTGTGGTTGATATGATCATTATTCTGAATTACTTCTGACAATCAGATGAAATCTATAACTGTCAATTGATTGTGTTATTGTGAATAGAGAAGGATTGTTTACTGATAATTTTCACCCAACTAATTAGCAGTACCAGCAAACCTCTAGATTAGCAGGGAGTGATGGTGCACATCTGTAAATTCTATACTTGGGAGGCTAAGACAGGGGAATCACAGGTTTGAAGACAATCTCAAATAGTATTGATCCTTTCATCAACCTAAGGAGAACTCTTTCCAAATAAATAAAATAGGACTGGGACTGTAGCTCCAAGATACAATGCCTCTGTGTTCAATATCCAGTACCACCAAAAAAGAAAACCACAAATTATAAATTATTTGGCTTAATGAGTAGCAAAAAGTAGACATTTAAGAATTAGATTTCTTTGCCTTACTTACTGAGAAACATTGAGGCAGTCACTTGGATCCATGAAACCTTTACTCATTAGTAAAATGGAGATAATTAAATAGTATTTTGTGGGGCTGGGGTTGTAGCTTAGTGGTAAAGTAATTTTCCAGCATGCAGAAAAAAAAAGAAAAGGACAGGAAATTCTGACCCATAATAAATAGTCAAAGATATTGGCTGAAAACTTAAAAACTATTTCATTACTTAGACTACTATTAATCACATATCAGGTTTTCATAAGCCCTTTGTTTCTTCTCCCTTTTTCAGTCTAGTCAAAGCATCAGAGTTCTTCTAATCTGTTAACAATTAATATAGTGTCACAGACATGTATATATGTCATAGAACATATACAGAACCTCCTGAATATCATGTTTAGTATGTCCTTGGGAACATATTCTAATTATTTTTTTTTACAGAAAATACACAGGCCACAGCAGGTGAACTGTACATACTTATCACCTTTGTATAAAATGTTGATTAAATGATTAAATAATATTTTGTTATTAAATGTTACTCTGAGAATTTAGGTTTTAGTTTTAGAGCCTTCAGATGTTTAGGCATGGGTAGTTTTAAAAAGAAACTGTTTCTCTAGGCAGTTTTTGGATCCAGGTAAGGCAGCATTCACACTTTGCTCATTTACCTGACTTCTAGTGGAGACAGGGGTTCAAATAAAAGCTTTGCACCTGCACACACACACACACACAAAGCCCAGAAATGAAACCTAAGTTTCATGGCCAAAGGGACAAGGACTATGTAGGACAATCCTAACTCCTGGGCTCTCCACGTGCTCCACAATAGATTAAATGCTTGAAAAGAAAGAATATGTTTTGGCAGCATTGCTAGATCTATATCCCCCAGGCAAAATTGAAGACATAGTTGCATTCAATACAGACATAGATCTTCAGAAAGATATTTTCATAAGCAAGCATTGCAGGCATTCGGCTGTGCGTGCCAAGAATACCCAAACAGAGTGAGTGCAGGCCTGGAATGAACACATTGGAGTACAGAGGAAACTGTGGAAACAGTAACTGCTTCAGTGACACCCATAGCAGCGGGAGATGACAGCAATGGTCGTATCAGCAGCAAAAAAGGGCTATTTTTCCATTTATACATGCAATTGAACATATGGCTAGCTTAATTAGGACTTTTCTCATTAACTTGGAATAGGCAGTCTCTACTGAAGCACCCTCGATAGAAAATCTGCATGAATAACGATCTATAGGTTTGCAAAAAGGACCATTTAATAAGTTGGAAACCAAGAAGTCAGCTCTGAGCATCTGTGCAACATTTGCTTATTTTTACCAAATTTAGTCACTTTCTGCTGTGTACCAAGAGGCCTCCCACCATATTCTAAACTCCCATTGATAAGAATGGATTGCTTAATGCCACCTTCGTAGATTCTTCCTGCACTTAGTAGTCGAAGTAAACACAAGGAAAATAATCGCAGAACAGTATGCAAAGAATGCATACCTTTGCATATTGTGATTATGTTAATGTTACATGTGATATATAGATGATAAGTTTAGAATTTTCCAATGAGGAACCTAATACTGGCAAAGAACATTATTTTGCCTTCTATACAAATAATGTACTAGTGCCTTTGAAGCTTATTTGAAGAAGAGATTTATCTTTTACTAACAGCATAATTTTTAGGAAGAGTACATTTTATTGTTTTCTTTCTTTGAATATTTAAAGTTGGGGGTTTGGGATGAATGGGAGACAGAAAGCTCAAAAGAGCCAATCTTCAATTCACAACAATCTAGATGGATTTAGAAAAAGAAGCAAGGAGAATAAAGTGTTTTTAGAAATTCAAAGATGCAAATTAATAATTCGTGCAAGAAGTTAGGAAGCAGATTCCAGAATGAACAGACCTGATTTTAAATGTCCATTTTCACCTTAGACAAATTACTTATCCTCAAAGAGCTCATCTTGTAATCAAGAAGATAAATGTGATATCGTTATCTTGCTTTAAGGGGTGGATGTAAGTGGTAAGCATGGAAATGGATTTAAAATATTTAGCACACACCTATCAGAAGACCAGGGCTTAATGAATGTGAGATGTTATGGCTAGGAACACTTAGATTTAATGTTTAAATTATTGGATTTGAGGCTCAACTGCTTTTTTTCCATTAATATAGATGAAGTCATAGACTCTGTTGTTCTGTAACAGAATTTTCCAACTTGTTCTAATTATCACATTCAGCTAGTATTTCTACTAAAAATTTATATTTCTAAAACCTTTGCTAGGACATTTCAACCTTGGGAATGGGGTAGAACGTGGAACTAAACATGTTTTGGAAAAAATAGGCCATATGGCTAGAAATTCAGCACAATCTAAGCTAATATTTCTTAATCACTTTGAGAAAAACCAGTAATAGCTATTTGTATTTCTTCTTTTGAGAGGTGTCTATCCAGTTCGATCACCCATTTTTGTGTGAGTTTTTAAAATTAAGTTCTTTTTATATTCTATATATTAGAAGTAGCTGACAAAGTTTATCTTTCATTATTTTCTAGAAAACACTGGTATGTATACCCAATGGAATTTTACTCATATAAAAGAACATAATTATGTTATTTGTGGGAAAATACATAAAACTAGATAAAATATTATACTAAATGAGATTATCCAGTCTCAGAAAGTGAAAGGGCATATGTTTTCTTATAGATATGGAAGCAAGAAAAAAATGGGTAACAAAAGGGACTTCAAATAATGAGAAGAGATACCAGTGGAATAGTGGAAAGGGATTTCAGGAGGGACATGGAGAGTGGAAAGAGAAGATTTGATGGAGGAAATAGTTCAACTAATTCTATGTACATATATGAAGTTAATAACACCAATCTCAAAAATATATGCTGGGAGGAAAGTGATCATGTGAGGTCCAGAGGGAAACACATAAGGTGCTGCATATATGTCTGTTTCTATAGCTCCATACTTGTGAAATATAATCAAAATACAACAATAAAAGTATATTAAAATAGGTTATAGACTGGAATTTATATATGAGGGCATTTTGTTTCTTCATATTTTTAAATGTTTTAGTAAAAACAAAATGCCTTTTCCCCATAACAAAGAGTAAGCCATTATTTACTTCTGTTAAATGATGAATTTTCATAGGAGAAATGAATATCTAAAATACTTCCCAGGGCAAATCAAGTACAGTTCAATTTCATTAATTAACAGTAGCAACAACAAAAATAACCTGAATAGGGTGCTCATTATATTATTTCATAATATTATGAATAAATATGAAATCCAAGCTCATGTTATTCACTCTAGATTTGCAACAGAAATGTCTACTGAGTTATTTAGAAGTTGTAAGCTGATTACTGTAGCATAATTCTCTTTTGTTTTTGTTATATATAAACCTTTGCTGTTTATTTTCTTCCTAAGAAAGAAACAGACTTTATTAATAAAACTAAAACCCAGAACATCTGAGTTTACTTTAAGTGATAAAATTCTTGGCATTGAATTCATGGAGTTTCTGAGTGCCTCTGAATTGTATTTGTTCATAATAAATTTTATTCTAATTATTTTACATGTTAACTTTTTGTTGATCTAGTACAAGCTGACTCAAAATTCCTTATCTTTTATTTTTTTCTTCATGTAAATAAAACATAATGAGATACTTAAAATTTTTTTTGAAATTCTAAATACATGAAATTTGCCTTACAATTATAAGATCTCAGTAAGGCATAAACAAGTTGCTTTCCAGGGGTTCCCATGTTTTCTTACTCTGTGCTGTCAATCATTATCTTGAAAGAGATGTTCACTTCATGATTGTGGACCAGTTTCTCCAAAGCTGTGAACAGACTAAAAATCTCCTCTGAGATGTGATTTACTAATCCAGACATTATCACATACAAAACTTAAAATAATGAAGTTATTTTAGGTCTTATTTTTGTTATTTTAGGTTTACTTATGTCTTATTTTTGAAATCTATGTTCTAATGTAAATATCATCACTTCAATAGAAAATTTATAACAGAAATTGCTTAACTGTTATCTGTCTTTTTAGATGACAATACTACTAGCTAGTTTTTTAACTTCTCCAATATAAGTGTGTGTGTGTGTGTGTGTGTGTGTGTGTGTGTGTGTGTGGTTGTGTGTGTGAGAGAGAAAGAGAGAGAGAGGGGGAAAGAGAGAGAGAGAGAGAGAGACAGATAGACAGACAGAGACAGAGAGAGAAACAGAGATAGACTATTGTATTTTCGTTTTAAAACTTTGTAATTTATTGAAAGTCACTAAGTAAATTATTGACAAATTACAGAAGCAAATTTAACATAAAAATTCCATTTTGTATATCCAATATTGTATTCTTTATACAAAATAGAGTACAAGTGTGTGGTTGTTAGGGAAACTCTCTTTGGAATTTTCATGTTTTTTCACAATTTGGAGCAGAAATATGGATTCAACTTTGTTCCAGACCATCTGTTCAAGGAGTTTTGATTAGTGAACAGCCTTGATGCAGAGATATTGTATTCCTTCAGCACAAAAGGCAGTAATGCTTTCTGCCACTTTATGCAAGGTTTAGGTTCTGTTATCTCAGGGAACCCAATTCACTATAATGCAACTTGCTGTGTGCACAAGTTGCATGGCTATTTTAAATGGATGGTCAGACAACTTAGCAAAAATGACAACATTTCAGTTATTCCCATTGCTATAATCAATACATTATCATTATTTTATGAGAAGGCATGTGAACTTTCTACCAGTATTCATGAAACTGTGATGTACTAACTTGTTGATTTGAAGTAGGGTAAAATCTAAAGGCCTTCATAGTCTTTGATGAGTAGATATAATTTTTGTGTAAACTGCATGTCAGTTATTCTAACTATAAACTCTGCAAAATGTCCTGAAGGTTTAGTTGATGGTATTTCTTAAATTATGTTGTTAATGAAAAAAGTGTGATTTAAGATGGCTCTTATTTTGTAATGAAGTATGTCCTTCAATTTCTAAATTCAAAGATATTTTTACAAAGAAAGAGTAAGTTAGATGTGCCCATGGGATCTATGATAATATAGAATATTTTTGCAAATGGATTTATATCTTTTTGCTTCTGGTCTCTTTTACGTCCACCTGTGTCTACTTTTGATTCTTATCAGATATAATTGCTCTCAGGGGAAATGTCTTGCTTTCTTTCTATTCAGTCATTTTTTTTACATGTACCCCAAACAAGGAACAATTCTAAGTCATACAACAGATTGCCAAATGATGAACAGTAAGAGATTCAAGTTATAAAAATGTTGAAGAGAGAGAGAGAGAGAGAGAGAGAGAGAGAGAGAGAGAGAGAGAGAGAGAGAGAGAGAGAGAGAGAGGGCGCTTTTGAATACATGGTGATTTTCAAAGATGTGCAGTAATCTAATCACTTTCAGAACAAAAGGAATAGTGGAAATTATGGCTCAAAGATAAAAATTAGTTTGAGAAATATCAGCAAGGGAGAGAATATCTGAACTCTCATATGCCAATAATATGACTGGAACTTTCTCACCTTTATTTGGTTTGTTTTCAATAGCCTATAAAGCTCTCTATGATTACTTTTTGAATTTTTTATATATCTCATTTTCTATATTTGATATATTTGATATATTTTATGGCTTAATTCTTCTATAAGTACTCTGTAACTATGATCAAAATTTTACCCTGCTTAAACATACCTTCAATTAATGAGGAAACGTCAAGCCGGGTGTGGTGGCACACACTTGTAATGTCAGTACTTGGGAGGCTGAGACAGGAGGATTGCAGGGTCTCTATAAGCCTCAGGGATTTAGTGACTCCATCTGCAACTTTGTGAAACACTGCTTCAAAATAAAAGAATAAGAAAGGGCTGGGATTTTAGCTAAGAAGTAGAATGTCCCTGAGTTCCATAGTTCATCCCTAGTAACACACATACACACACACACACACATACACACACAAAATTAAGAGTCATTTCAACTCATCTTTTCCATCTCTCAAATAGTATTTTCTTGTATAATTATATAATATAATTTAATTATATATTATAAATAATATAATTTATTTTTCCTTCGATTATAGATTCTGGTTAATGTGTCTCGTCTTCTTTGTAATTATGAATATAGCCTACAAATTTTCCTTGTCTCTGATTTGTTACTAGACACAAAGTTATAGTGGCAGCAATCGTTTATAATTTCTATGAACCCTGTTTCAGAATACACTGTTAAATGCTGATGCTAACTTCTCACCTTAATTCTCTATTTATTTCCGTCTCCCTTCTGATAGTCTTAATCGCTAAATCCTGAAACCAACTGAAAATATATTAGTCACATTTCTTTTTATTTAATTGGGTTCTTTCAATTATTTTTGTCATTATCACTAAAAGTATTTTCCGTCCAAGAAGGAAGGAGATACATGGAGTTGTGACATTTTACCTTAACAGTATTAGGCAGTGTTTTCAAATCTAAAATCTACAGAGTTTGTGCCAGGAACTGTTAGCATAGAGCTCAATATTATCCTTGAGGGGAAGAAAGCCAAGAAATTGTGTGGCTTGCCAAAACTCTGTAACCTTTTAATGTGAGCCCTGTAATTTGGCTTATTTGTTATATTTTGCAGGGAAAAATAACCAAAATTAACTTACTTTTAAAAATAGACTGCCTCTTACAATTAAGTTGGGGTATTAAGAAATAAACAGAAAAAAACTTAATTTGAAGTCTTGAACTACCTATTATATTTTATATTACTTAAAATAATTTAATATAATTTATTCAATAGGTTGATAACTAAATTAGGCTAAATAACAACAAAACCAGTGTTGCTCTACACTCTGTTCACTTTGCTTTCAAAATCTATGCTAAGTAATAAATTTCATAGATTTATATTGTCTATTGTGGGAAATTTGTACTACAGAAATCAGCAAATACTCCCTTTGAACTTTAAGTTTTATTTTTCCTGCTGTGCTGGTTTAGTGTGATACAGATATTTGGAACTAAACATACAGGCATAAAATCATAGACTATTATTAAATTAAAATGTAAAATCTATTATCTAGCTGGGCTTGCTGGAGCAGGCGTGTAATCCCCGCCTTGAGAGGCAGAGACAGGAGGATCACGCAGGTTTGAATCCAGCCACGCTGGCTTAAGAAACCCTGTTTCCAAATAAAAGTATAATATTGGTCTGGGAGAGTAGCCCGGAGGTAGAAGGGTTTCCAGGAAACCCAGTACCACCAAAAAAAAAAAAAAAAAAAAAAAAAAATCTATTATCCATACTCACTTTCATGCACAATTTTACAGAAGTCTATAGTATGGAATACTGGGACTGAAGGTGTTCCTCAATTGAAAAGTGTTATTGACATATTTAATGCACTGGGTTGTATCCCTTGCAACACACACACACACACAGAAACCAACAAAAACAAGGGAAGTACAAATAGTGAGTTAAGTGAAGATATCAAATAGTGGTCAACATTTCTTGGTCTAAAATTTGTTACCCCAATTATAACTAATTAATATGATAAAGGAAATAAGTTTACCATAATTATACATAAAATTCTGTTATATACATAAATTAGAAATATACTCAACAGACTCAAAAACTTTTAACATTATTTTTCATATTTTTATTCGTTTAAACTATTTGTAGATGGATGTAATGGAGCATGCTGGTAATCCCAGTACTTGAGAGGCTGATACAGGAGGATAGCAGTTTCTTGGCCAGCCTCATATATTTAGTGAGGCTCTCCACATCTTAGTGAGACCCTGTTTCAAAATAAAGAATAAAAAACAGGGCAGGAGGTGTAGCTCAGAGGAAGAATGCCCCAGATCCAAACCCCAGTACTGCCTAAATAAATAAGTAAAGAAATAAGTAATAAAAGTAACCATTTGATTTGAATGATGACATCATTTTCAGTGATCATTTGCAAAAATATGTTGCTTTGTAGTGAGGACCTATGAATATAGCTGTAATACAATTCGTTGGGAAGCTAAATCAGGAGAATTGCTGGTTCAAAGAGCCTCATAAACTTTAGCAAGGCCTTCATCAATTAGTGAGATCCTATTTCAAAGTAAAACAATAAAAAATCTAGGGCGTATTTTAGAGGTAGAGTCACCCTAGGTTGAATCCAGGGTACAAAAATAATGGTATAAGTATATACTTTTAAAATTATAAGCTGAATACTGCAATTTTTTAAACATTTTAGGGCCATAAAGTTTTCTTAGTATAACTTATTAAAGTACCAATTAATTTGGCAAAAATATACTATCCAACATTTTAAAATTTATAAAGATTAATGCTTACTATCCTTTCCTCTGTAGTGAGTATATTAGTTTATAATAATATGTTTGTGTAGTTACTAGTCAATATTTTTCTCTCTGAGGGTGCTTTAATTATATTTTGCTTCTGTTATATCTTAAAGACTGATATAATACCTAAAAATAAATATTTTGAAAGAATGAATAAATGATCAGAATGCTAAGTGAATATCTTTAATATAGTCTTTGAAGATTTCTTCCTCTCCAAAATTTGCCCTAATTAGAACAATTGTTTTATTCCCACATTAACCTTTAAATTTATAATTTCTCTGCATTTAAACATTTCCTTGTCTATATTTGCAATGTTATCCTCTCCTCTGCTTAGATAATCAACCTGGTAGATGACACTCATTTTTAAGTGTTAGTTCTTTGATACCTTTCTTGATGAAGCATATCAAAGCAATGTTTATCCCCTTTTCATTTATTTAATGAGACCCTATTGCAAAAACGTAAAAAAAAAGATTAAATTAACTTAAGAATATTCAGGAGCACACAAGTGGAGTCATGTATAATGTTTTTGGGCTTATTTTTTTGCATGTGTCTTTTACTATTTTAATTAACAACTTAAAATTGGATTGAGTTACCATGTCCTTCTATTTTCTGGCCTGTTTTCTCAGTGTTGTAGCTAGTTTAATTATTGCTGATCACTGACCTGAAGCAAAGAAGCAATTTTCTTGTAAAAGTACTAATTACCAACTAAGTGCTTGGTATTTAGGGCATAGAAAGAAAAAAAGAAGAGGAAGAGTTAAGATGCTAATAAAGAGTGCTTAAATTCATATGCATTTCCACTCCCAGAGTAAAGAGACCATTTTATCCTGTTGAGTTTCATTAAGAATCATTATTTACTTTAAATATTCTACTCCCCAAATAGTATAATATATTACTATCATAATTTATATTTTAAATCTTAGAAAAATATACAATAAAAACATTTACATATTAGGTACTATAGGCATTAGTGCTGAGGAGTAAAATTAATGAAGGAAAGAAATTATAATTATGATATAAGAATTATAATTATGATATAAGAAAGCATTAAAAATATTTATTTTAGTCTAATAATTTGATACATTTTCAGACTTTATTATATTATTCTAATGAATAAAACCCAAATGACACAATCTGATGAAAGATAAAAATTTCATTGAATTTCTACACAATCAGGATATATAAAAGATGCAATTTTAACATGTTTATTATTAAATACTTATCAAATAAAAATTTAGTATAAAATAAATAACACTTTAGCAACATCTAGTCCTAAACAAAAGAACTTTAAACAAAATAAGGCTACAATAAATATGCATGATTTTTATTGTTTAATTTCATTTTAAAATGTAAGTTCTCATCTTACATAATCAATTTCACTGCTTCTTTGAAAATATATTCCTGTTTACTTTTCAAACTTTGTATAATGTCTAGCTCCTATTTTTGGAACAGAAAATTGTTCTTATCTCCTAAAAGGCATCACATTTATGTTGTTAAAGCCTAGGTGTTTAGATATAAATGTCCCATAAAGTGTTCACTTATTAATATTCAGTGTTGACATAATTGAATCATGAGGGTTCTATTGTAATACATTTATCTGGGTGCTAATATAGGGCTTGGATCAATGGGAATGCAGCCTTGAGGATTTTATATAGTTCCTTCTCTCTCTGCTCATGTTCTCTTTCTTCTCTCCTCTCTCTCTCTCTCTCTCTCTCTCTCTCTCTCTCTCTCTCTCTCTCTCTCTCTCTTTCTCTCCCAGACTCTATGATTTGAGGAACACAGCCTATAAATTCCCATTCTCTGTGCCTCCTGCCATGCCATCATGCCCTCAGATCTGTGGTTCCTGGCCTCACATTGAAAACCAAACCATAAGAAAATGATCTTTCCTCTAAGTTACATGGTAAAGTCTTTAGGTTATAGCTGTACGTACGCTAATTGGAAAATACTACTAGGCATTCAAGGAGTATCAAGCATAATAAGCCTCTACTGTGATATAATTAGATCTATTCATTTGATATAAGAAGATACTTCAGAAACCATGATATCTTAGTCTATTTCCTGTTTCTGTTAAAACAATTTCAAAAACTAAAAAAAAGCTTATGAAGAAAAAAATCTTTTAGGTCAAGTCTAACATCTAGGGGCTGTATCTGTTGACTGTTTTTGCTGGTGAGGTATTCAATTGAGAGATGAATAATGCACTGGAGAACTAGCAAATTAGATTTGGCATATCCACTCTTCAAACAATGCATTAACCCACTAACCCATTAATGTATTAATCACACGAATAGACTAACTTATTCACGAATACCCAGCCCTACTTATCTCTTCCAGGTTCTACCTTTTAATATTTCACAATGGAGATTAAATTATAGCATGAACTTTGAAGGTGGAAAACCACATTCATAGCATGGCATATAGATTGCTGCCAGAGTAGGAGGGGAGCATCTTTCTGAAATAGTCTGGAATTGTGTGAATAGACTCCAAGAAGGGTCGAAGAGAAACAATCTAGACTAGATTCATTCTCTGAGGTGGAATCAAAAGAGGTTATAACTATAAAAGTGGGTGGTTTCATGAGTTTTGGACACTTTAGTCATTGGGTATGTATACTAGTGACCAAAAAAAAAGCTGCAGAAGTAATATAATCAGCAAAATTAATGAACAAAAGAAACAAATAGACATTTCTCTAGTGGATAAATTCAAATGGCCAACAAATTTATGAAAAAATGCTCAAGTTCATTAGTCATCAGGGAAGTGCAAATCAAAGCCATGAAAAAGTATCATCTTGCTCTAGTTAGAATGGCTGCTAACAAAGAGACTAAAATAACACAGACTGATGAAAATATGGAGAAAAAGAAATTCCACTGTTGGTGGGAAAAATTAGTGTAATAATTATGAAATAGAGTATGAAGTTTCTCAGGAAAATTAAAATAGATTTAATGTATGATTCAGCAGCTCTACTTATTAGTAAAAGCCAAAGAAAATTTTATCAGTACATCAAAGAGAAATCCACATGCTTGTTTCTTTTCACACTGTACACAATAGATAAGGCATTGAATCAGCCTAGATGTCCATTGAAGAATGAATGGTATATATAAATAATGGAATATTATTTAATCTCAAAATTGATGGTATACTATCGTTTGTTCCAAAGTATAACTGAGACAGATATTTTAAAGGAAATAAGTTAGATGCAAAAAGACAAGTACCACGTGTTTTTTCTCACATATAGATATTTTAAAAAGTCAACTGAAGTGTTCACTACTGGATATTACAGGATGGGGAGGATTGGGGTGTGAGTAGAAAAGGAAAATCGAGGATCAATCTCCAAACAAAGAATAAATTGGGATTAATGTTCTACAGAACAATGGAATGCCTGTTGTGATTATATAATAATCTACTGTAGCTCACAATAGATTATTATATATCTTATGATTTACTAGAATGCAGAAGCTGAGAGTCTATAATACAAAGCAATGGAAAGATAGAAAAGTAATCAGAAATATTGCACACATGTATTGAAATATCAAACTGTAACATGTTATTGTGAATATGTACAATTAGTATGTATTAATCAGAAATTAAACTATTTTAAGAGATGAAAATGTTAACCACACTTAATCACCACATATTATCATATAGTATGCATTGAATTATTATATTGTATTTGCACTTACATAATTAGTAACTTAAAAGATGTTAATAGTTGTTAAATCTAAATGAAAAGTATATGGGTGTCCTGCTTTTCTATGTGTGTGAAATTTTCCACATGAAATTTTTACTAAACTGAAACTGGTGGCATACTTCTATAATCTTAGGAGTTGAGAGACTGATGCAGGAGGATGACAGATTCTAAGCCAGCCTTGGCAATGTAGCAAGCCCCTCAGCAACTTAGTGAGACCTTGTTCCAAAATAGAAGAGCACTGGTGTGTTACTCCATATACCCTTTGGTTCAATACCCTGCATCAATAAATACATAATATAGCCGGGCATGGTGGTGCATGCTTGTAATCCCCGCACTTGGGAGGTGGAGACAGGAGGATCGCGCAGGTTCGAAGCCAGCCACGCTGGCTTAAGAGACCCTGTTTTGAAGTGAAAATATAAAATGGGTTTGGGAATGTAACCCAGAGATAGAAGGGTTACCAGGAACCCCAGTACTAAAAAAAAAAAAAAAAAATATATATATATATATATATATATATATATATATATATACACACACACACACACACACACACACACACACACACACACACACACACTTGGAAAAAAGAAAATGAACGAATGCCAAGTACTTGGGAAATTATAGAACATTTTCATGCAATATTCTAAAAATTATATACACTTATGTGATATGCATCCCAATATAAAATTGTGATTTATATTAATTCAATAAGTTTATTTACAAAAATTGAGTGAAGGAACTAAGTAAACAAACCTTTTTTCCCCTAATATCTTCACCTCTAAGAAAAAAGTGATAAGTACACATTTTCTTTGATTGAACAATTAACCTTGTTTGTTTAAAGCTAAAAACATCAATATTAAAGCCATTTTAATTGCACATAAACTTGGTAAATTGTATGCTAAAATTAAGTAAAAAACAAAAATATCTAATACAAAAAATGCAAACTATAAAATAAGAGTTAATCTTATTTTACCATTCATATATTAGTCAGAGAACTACAGTAATATGTGCATAATCATGCTCATAGCAGCACAATTCATAATAGACAAAATAGGGAACCAACCTAGGCCTCCAATAACAGATAAATGGATTGCAAAATTATGGGAAATACACACAATGGAATTCTACTCAGCAATAAAGGACAATATTTTGTCATTTGCAAGAAGATAGAAATATGTGAAGAACAATATGTTAGGTAAGATCAGCCAAGCACAGAAATAGAAGGAACATAGTTTTTCTCTAATATGCCCAAGCTAGGGAGTATTAGAGGTACCAGAGGGACTCCAGATAATGGAAGAGAAAACTCAGCAAAGCTAGAAAGGAAGGGTAGGAGAAGAAGGCAGAGGTTGATTGACTAGAGAAGCTATATTTGAATATGTGTATAAGTGTGATATGTGTATAAGTGTGAATATAGCATGGTCAACCTGGACACTCATTGTTGGGAAGGGGGGAAAGGGGAAACAGTGGGAGTTTCAATCATGGTTTGAATGTATGCCTTTTTCAATATGATCCAACTAAATATACAGACACACAATTATGTATATATATATATATATTTAACATATATAAATATATTATATATAATACATATGTAATATATAAATATATAATATGTATTATATAATATAAATATGTAATATATAAATATATTATATATAATATACTATAAACATATATATCTTATTTTATATATGTATATAAATGTAAAATTTTTTTAAATGAAGTAAACAGAAACTTCACAATAGGAGAAATTTATATGGTCAACAAATACGTAAGAAATTGTTCAACATCATTAGTAATCAAAGAGATGCAAATCAAAACTATCCTATTCAACAAATGGGGATAAAAATAATTACTGGCTCATAAAAATGGAATTAAATCTCATCCTCTCATCCTGCAAAGGACTCAACTCAAGATAGATCAAAGGCCTTTAACTTAAATCAAAGTCTGTAAATACTGCAGGAGGGTATAGGAACCATACTCCAACATCTAGGCACTGGTAGAAACTTCTTCAACAAAATCCTCAAAAACTCAGAAATTAAAATAAGAATAAATAAATGAAATTACATTAAATTAAGAGTTTTATGTTCATCCAATAAAATAATCAAGAGTTAAAATAAAGACGCTAAAGGATGGTAGAAGTCCTTTGCCAGCTAGTCCTTGGATAGAAGATTATTGTCCAGAATATACAAGAACTTAAGACAACACCAAAAATTATAAAAAAATAAATGATGCAATCAAGAAATGATCAAGAAATGGGCAATATAACTAGATATTTCACGAAAGAAGAAATACAAATGACTATTAAATATATGAGAAAAATATTGAACATCTTTAGTAATCTAGAAGACTCAAATCAAAACAACATTGAGATTTATTTAACCCCAGTTAGAATGGCAATCATCAGGAATAAAAACATCAATAAATGCTGGCAAGGATAGAAAAAAATATGAACCCTTATATGCTGTTGGTGGGATTACAAATTAGTTCAGCTTCTATGAAAATCACTGTGGAGATTCCTCAGAAAACTAGAAATGAATGCAGAATATGATTCAACTCTAACCACTCCTGGGTATCTTTCCAAAGGGATTGAAATCAGAGTATTATAGTCCTATATGAATATCCATGTTTATAGCAGTACAATTTGCAATAGCAAAATTAGTGAAACAACCTAGGTGTCCATTAATTGGTTGGGCATTTGGAATGGATTATAAAATTGTAGGATATACACACAATGGAAATCTACTTAGCAATAAAAAAAGAACAAAATTGTTCCATTTGCAAGAAAATGGATGTATTGGAAACCATTGTTAAGTGAAATTAGCCAATCACAGAATGTGAAGGGTCCTATTTTTTCTTTCATACATGGAAGATAAGATGGAATCAGTATACAAGAGGGACTTTACATAATGGAGGGAAAAACCTAATGGAATGATGGAGGAACCCTACTGGAGGCTGGTGTTGAGGAAGAAAGGAAGAATCAATGAAGAAAACACTGTCACTGAAGGTAAGTACATTTGTGAGAACACCAATCCTAATTTCAATATTATGTATGGAAAAGAGAAGAGAGTGAGAAAGGAGCTGAGGAAGCTCACTAACCATTTTGTGCATGCATGTCCCTATTACACTGAACTACAAAATGATGTTAAATTGCAATACACCAATAAAAGTATTTAATATAAATGAATAAATAAATAAATAAATGTGTGTTTCTGTTGTTAAAAGTATATTTAAAATTTGTATTGAATTGTGATGTTTTTTGACTGCTTATAAATTTTTTTTAAAAAATAATGATATTTACTACTTTATAAATAGCTAAAGCATGGATATTCTTAAATTAACTATTTTTAAAAATAAATAATTTTGAGAGATAATTACCACATTCAACATCTAATTAGTGATAGGGTCATAACTAGAAGTTTATATTTTTAATCTATCTTCAGTGATATAAAATATACCTTGCATTATAATGTCCTTATGCACTGCCAACAATGTAGAAAATAGTTTATAAATTCAATAAACCAAAGCTTCAAAAGCACTATCACAATAGGTTTGCATAAATCCAACAGTATATGCCTATTCAATGATGACTTAAAATTATTAAAATTACTTTTAAGAGATCTCATCTTGTTAATAAATAACTAAAAAATTACTCAGAAGTTACATCTTTTTCTTATTTCAAGAAGAGCAAATAATTTTGACAAAATAATCATCTACCGGGAATGGTGGCGCACGCTTGTAATCCCTATGCTTGGGAGGCAGAGACAGAAGGAGAATCCCGCAGGTTTGAAGCCAGCAGTGCTGGCTTAAGAGACCCTGTTTCCAAATAAAAAAAGTATAAAATAGGTGTGGGAGTGTAGCCCTTAGGTAGAAGGGTTTCCAGGAACCCCATTACCAGCAAAAACAACAACAAAAAAAATCATCTATTTTAAAGTTATCATTTTCTTAAGCCAATTCTACCACCATAGGGCATGGTGTTTTTTATTTAATAAAACAATTTTCATATATTGCGAAACACTGCTGAGGAAGAACTACACATATTATTGAAGCCTGAGAGAGTAACTTTACTTTGCAAGCAAAATGTTTTCTCAATAGCTTTTGCTTTCAGTTTCTAAAATATATCATTTGTGCCATATTATAGCTGCTTATTTTACTTTTAAAACAATTTTATATTCTTTTTTTTTTTTTTTTTTTTTTTTTTTTTTGGTGGTACTGGGGTTCCTGGAAGCCCTTCTTCCTCGGCTACACTCCCAGACCTATTTTTATTTTTGGAAACAGGGACTCTTACGCCAGCACGGCTGGCTTCGAACCTGCGTGATCCTCCTGTCTCTGCCTCCCAAGCGCGGGGATTACAAGCGTGCTCCACCACGCCCGGCCAAATTTTATATTCTTAACCATCATGAGTATCTTGTTATGTCATAAATAGTGGCCTACTGAATATATACATTTCAAAACAAAAAATTAAAATTTTTTTGAAATTTAATTTTTAAAATATATAATTTCGAAACAAAAAAAATTAGTCATGACACTGTAAAGCAGGTCAGAAATTGTTTTCTTCCAATATTACACAAGGCATCTCTAGTCTTTTACTAAACATGAAGTCACATTGATAATAATACATAAATAACACTGAAATTGTAATGTACATGTAATATAAAGTCACACCCCCAATATATCTATTTGTATGTCTAGAGATTTTAAGTTATTTTTGTTATATATGAGAAAAAAATGTATTGCTTAAAATATTTTTTGTGTGTGACACTTGGGATTGAACCCAGAGGTATTTTACCTCTGAGTTAAACCCCAGGCCTGATTTTATTTATTTGAAAACAGGGTCTCCCTAAGTTGCAAAGGATCTTGCAATCCTCCTGTCTCAACCTCACAAGTGCTGGGATTATAAGCATGTGCCACCATACTCAGCTTGTTTTTAATCTTCTGATCAATATTTTTTCAATATATGTTCTACCTATAAATCATTTGAAAATATTTCATTTCCTCCTTTCTCTTTTGCTGTGTAATTTATTATTATTATTATTATTATTATTATTATTATTATTATTACTAGTAGTAGTAGTAGTAGTAGTAGTAGTATTTTGGTGGCAGTGGATATTGAACCCATGAGCATCTAACTCTGTGCTACACTCTTAGCCTTATTTATTTATTTATTTATTTATTTATTTATAGCACTGGAAATTGAAGAAAGGTGCATCCTACTTCTGAGCTACACCCCCAGGCCTATTTTTTATACTTTATTTTGAAACAGGGTCTCAATTAGTTTCAGGGCATTACTAAGCAGCTGAGGCTGGCCATGAATTTGTGATCCTCCTGTCTCTACCTCTCAAAAACTGGAATTATAAGTGTGCGCCACCATGCTCTGCTTTATTATTTATTTATTTTTTACTTTGAAACAGGACATTGCTAAGTTGCTAAGGGCTTTGCTAAGCAACTCATTGCTAAGCAAATCTCATTGAGATTTTCTAAAGCTTCTGGTTAAATAATTAAAAAAAAAATCTAGTGTAGTGATAGGGTGTTCAGGACTTCATGTCTTTCCAAACTATGTTTTTCTTAAACTAGAAATTATATATCTACACCAAAAGAGTGTGATAACAAATTGAATTTAAAAATGTTCATGATTAAAAACTGCACTGTCAAAAAATTCAGGAAATAATTCATGATTTTAAATACATAGTTCTTTCCTCAGGAACCCAAGAATTGTAGGCATTTCACGCTCTAAATCTTATGAGAACAGCCTTTCTCAGTGTACATCCACAAATGAATTTAAGGACCATAATTCAGGAAAAGTCACTTGTAATAAGCTCTCACAGAAAATGCTTTATTGGCTGGAGAATGGGGACAATGATTCTTTCTGGGTAAAATGCAGAGCTTTTTGCTCTGGTATGCTGTCTTAAAAAAAAAAAAAAAGAAAAGAAAAACTATGTATAACCTGGTTTGAATTTTCACTGTACTTTTGACTCACTGAGCCAAAGTTTCCATGCCAGATTTTAGTTCCTTTCAGAAGAGGAAATAATTAAATAATGAAGATATTGATTCAAGTTGGATAACTAATTTTGTAGGAAGAAAAGATTTGTAGAAAGAGTATATTTTCACCAGAGGAAATAATACTGCAAAGGAATCATGGTAGCCTGCTTGAGAATGGTCGAACTTCCCAAGGATATGGTGAATTTTTATATCTCCCATGTACACAGACCAGTCAGGATACTGTAAACCAGGTTTAATTACAAGTAAGTGAGTCATGGAAGTAGGAAGTAGGCCAGTGGGATATGAATTGGAAAACTGCATATTTCCTGTCTACAGTCTCTCTCTCTCTCTCTCTCTCTCTCTCTCTCTCTCTCTCTCTCTCTCTCTCTCTCTCTCTCTCTCTTTCTCTCTCTCTCTCTCTCGCTCACTCTCCCACCACTTGTCATGAGCTGAGCAGCTTTCTTCCTTCACACCTTTCCATCATGATGTTTCTGCCTTGTAACCAGCTAACCATGCACTAAAGCTTCTGAAACCATGAGGCAAAATATGAATTCTTTAAGTTTTTTTTCCCCTCAGGTTTTGTTGCAGCAATAGAAACCTCTTAAGCTGGGGTTGTTGACTCACACTTGTAATTTCACTACTGGTGAGGCTGACAGGAGAAGTGAATGTTTGTGGCCAGCCTCAGATTCTTAGGCCCTTCACAACTTAGTGAGACACTGTTTCAAAATAAAGAATAAAAAAATAGTGGGGGAAAAGGAGCTAAGAGGTAGATTGCCCCTATATTTCATCCCTAGAACCATTAAGTAAATAAATAAATAAATAAATAAATAAATATCTAATAAATAAAAAGCTCCCCAACACAGAAGCTAAAATTATCTTATCTGGACTTAGGGTGTTAGTTGTAAAATGGGAAATTTATGATACCTATTTTTGCCAGTGGTTAAAATGAATAAGAATCAAAAATCTTTGAAGGGTTTCCCAGATTTACCATTCTGAATAGCTGCCAATATTTCAACTTTAGATTTAAAATCACTTTTGGTAAAATCAACATTCTACTGTGATAAGAAAAATATTCATAGCTGTATATCAAAATATGTGTTCCTATTTGTAGAAGTGTGTCTTTGTGAGAATAAGACTTCTCCTTGAAAAGTATGTTCTCACTCCTCCCAGCCAGATCTGGTGCTGTGGGATTGTAGTCTACCTCTTCAAATCAGGGCATCTCTTGAGAAAGTAGTTGTTTCTTTCATGTAAACAGTTCAAAAACAGGGAAAGTGGAGCAACTTCTCCCCAAGAACAGGGCACTACAGACATCATTCAGAATGATGCTAATTTCTCTAGAGTGATGCATTGAAGTGCTAATGAGGCAGTCTCATTGCCTCTGGCCCAAATGTTCTGAACTTTGCTTCCTTTTTCAGAACTACACTCATTACCTTTACACAGCAAAAAGAAAACTATAGCTGCCCTTTCTTCTAAGTGGTATTCATTTTTTTCACAAGACAATTTAATGCAGGAAATTATAGCAAAAAAAAAAATCTTCTGCAATGCATATGTACCTATAATGATTACCTTTCTGAAAACACTACCAGAAAAAAATTGTCTACAAGTTCTTAGATTTAATAATATCTCAAAAATTAATACTCCTAAGGTTAATAATATAAGATTTTACCCTCAATGGTAATTTTTGAATATGGGTAAGTTGTTTCAGGTATTTAAAGAATGAGTATTCAATTTATGAAAATTGTAGTTTTATTTATTTATTTATATATTTATTTATTTATTTATTTTATTGGTGGTACTAGGGTCCCTGGGAACCCTTCTACCTCCGGGCTACACTCCCAAACCTATTTTATACTTTTTTTTTTTAATTTGGAAACAGGGTCTTTAAGCCAGCACTGCTGGCTTCGAACCTGCTCCATCCTCCTGTCTCCACCTCCCAAGCATGGAGATTACAAGCTTGCACCACCATGCCCAGGGAAAGTTGTAGTTTTAAACCTTGATCTAGCTGGGCTTGCTTAGGCATGCTTGAAATCACTGAGCTTGGGAGGTGGAGACAGGAGGGTATCATAAGTTCGAAGCCAGCTGTGCTGGTTTCAGAGACCCTGTTTCCAAATTAAAAAAAAAAAAAAAAAAAGGATAAAATAGGTCTGGGAATGTAGCCTGGAGGTAGAAGGGTTTGCAGGAACCCCAGTACCATCACCACCAAAAAAACAAATAAACAAACAAAAACTTGATTTCTCTTTTCAGCTTTTAAATTTATTTTGTAAACTTATTAAATTATGCATGATATAGCATATTTAAAAAATTTTTGATATTGAGTAATTTTGTTTTTATCTATAAACCAAATTTAAATTTTCTAAATAAAATTTGTACACTTAATATTTTTAAATGTTGAAATTTAATTTTCAGTGTTAGAATATTATGTTATGTTTTTTAAAAAAAATACATGAATGGAATTTACAAATATACATAAAATTTTTTGTATGTTGAAAAACCATGAATATATTTAGTAAGATTTTCAAATTACATGATGCATCATATCAAATCAATTAAACATATCAAACCCAATCACTAAGCAAACATGAAAAGGAGGAAGGGGGAAGGAAATGGGTGGGAAATGAGGAAGAGATAAAAGTGTGGTATGTGCATGTATGCCTCTAACATCTTGTATCCCATATATATATATATATATATATATATATATATATATATATATATATATCCCATATATATATATATGACTACAATGCAGCAATAAAAAAATAAATTGCTCACTTACATATTTTAAATTTGAGGTACCAGGCTGTGAGAACATGGACTAATAGAAACAACTTATGAAAGAACACACTGAGTCTTGTGAAAAAGTTCTGAGAAGGACTTTCACTCAGTTTGCCTTCGACCAAGATATGCTATGTTCTCATACTTCGTGCTAAATCAGTATGTTTTAATCAGACAGTCCTAAAAAAGTGTATATTCCTTGTAACCAAACAGACTTTGTTACAGAAGACCTTGACAATCCAAAAACTCAACCAAAAGACTACTAGAGCTGATAACCAATTCAGCAATTTTGAAGGATACAAAATCAACCTAAAGAAAACAATTGCCTTTCCTTATGCCAACAATGAATCCACAATAAAAGAAATAAAGAAAATAATTCCATTCACTATAACTTCAAAACCAATAAAATACCTAGGAATAAACCTAACCAAAGACAGAAAATAATTCTATAATAAAAACTATAAAATATTAAAGAAAAATTGAAGAGGATGTCAGAAGATGAAAAACTCTCCCTTTCTCATGGATAGGCAGAATGAATATCATCAATATGGCCATTCTGCCAAAAGTGATCTATAGATGCAATGAAATTCCTATCAGAATACCAATGACATTCTTTACAGACCTATAAAAATCATTCATGAATTTTATATGGAGAAAGAAAAGACCCAGAATAGCCAAAGCAATTCTCAGAAAAAAAAAAAAGAAAAAAAAAAAGAATTGTACAGAAGGAATCACAATCCCTGACTTCAAATTATACTACAGAGCAATAGTAGTAAAAACAGCATAGTATTGGCACAAAAACAGGGAGACAGACCAATGGAGCAGAATAGAAGATACAGAAACAAATACATACACTTTAGTCAATTGACCTTTGACAAAGGGGCCAAACTAACATGCTAGAGAAAAGACAGCCTTTTCAACAAATGGTGCTGAAAGAAGTGGCTATTCATTTGTAGAAAGGCAGAACAAAATCTTTATCTCTTACCATGCACAGGAATCAACTCAAAATGGATCAGACTTGGAAATTAGACCAGAGATTGCAAAGCTATTAGAGGAGAGCATAGGCTCAACACTGCAACAAAAGGCACACCATTTAGATTACTTTATCCACAAGACCTCCAAAGTGCAGAAAATTAAAGCAAAAATTAACAAATGGGATGACATCAAACTAAAAAGTTTCTGTTCATCAAAGGAAAGCATCAAAAAAAAACCTAAAGAGAAATCCTACAGAATGGGAGAAGATCTTTACCAGCCACCACTCTGATAGAGGGCTAGTATCCAGAATATACAAAGAGCTCAAAAGACTCTATACTAGTAAAACAAACAATCCAATAAAAAAATGGGCAACTGAATTGTACAGACACTTCACAAAAGAAGAGATACAAATGGACAATAGATACATGAAAAGATGTTCAGTATCATTAGCCATCAGAGTGATGCAAATCAAAACTACGCTGAGATTCCATCTAACACCAGAGTGGCAAGCATAAAGAAATCAAACAAAAAATGCTGGCAAGGATGTGGGGAAAGAGGAACACATTTACACTGTTGGTGGGCGTGCAAACTACTTCAGCTGCTATAGAGATTTGTGTGGAGATTCCTTAGAAAACTAGGAATAGATACACATATGATCCAGCTATACCACTCCTGAGTATCTTTCCAAAGGTGTTGAAATCAGAGAACTACAGTAACATATGAGTACCCATGTTTATAGCAGTACAATTTTTTTGTTGTTTTTTTTGTTTTTGTTTTTGTTTTGGTGGTACTGGGGTTCCTGAAAACCCTTCTACCTCTGGGCTACTCTCCCAGACCTATTTTTATATTTTTATTTGGAAACAGTGTCTCTTAAGCAGAGCATGGCTGTCTTCGAACCTCCATGATCCTCCTGTCTCCATCTCCCAAGAGCAGAGAGTACACGTGTGCACCACCACACCCGGCTTAGCAGCACAATTTGTAATAGCCAAAATATGGAAACAACCTATGTTTCCATTAACAGAAAAATGAATTGCAAAATTATGGGAAATACACACAATGGAATTCTACTCAGCAATAAAGAAGAACAAAGTCATGTCATTTACAAGAAAATGGAAATACCTGAAGAACATTATATTAAGTGAAATCAGCCATGCACAGAAAAAAGAAGGGACATATGTTTTCTCTAATATGCCCAAATGAGGGGGCATTAGAGGTACCAGAAAGACTCCAGATAATGCTGGGAAACCACAGCAAATGTAGAAAGAAAGAGTAGGAGAAGAAGACGGCTAAGATCGATTAACTGGAGGAGCTACATTCTTTTTTGTGTGTGTGTCTCTTTTTTTAAAAATTTTGATACTTGTTTATACTGTATGATGAAAAGCTATCTTAACTTATCCATAAACTTACAGTTTTAGTTGAAATTAGCTCTATTAAATTTGTACACAAGAAAATTAGGGGTATTGAAGTACTTGGTTGCAAATAATTTGCCATCTAGTGTTGGCTCAGAAAATGTAATTTTATTAGTGCTAAGTAAACAGCCAAACATGAAACAATCCTGACAGTGTCTACCAGTCTCCTTGCAATGCACTTCCTTCTCTACAGTCTAAATACCCAGATTCTACTCATCCCACAGACCGCAGGCTCAGCCACATCTGAACATTGCCAAACTCTGGGACATTCCTTAAGGCTTGAGGATTCTGGGGTATTTGGTTCTGATAGGAGATGAAAAGCCTGTTTGATGGGCTCTGTAATAAAATAACCAATTATTTTCTTTTAATCTATAAAGAGAAGTGTTGGTTTTCTTTTGTCATTTAGGAACAATTTGCTGGAAGCCTAATTCATGATCAACAAGTTCTTGGACGTCTTCTACCTTTCTGAGAGCATAACTTGGATCAAGTGGCAGAATCAACAAGATCTTCCCATCCCAAAACTCTGCTACAACCAGATCCTTTTCCAATCCTGTGTATCTGATTCCCTCCAGAAATCTGTGGTGATGCTAGACATATTACATCTTATCTTCAGGATTGGAGGCAGTATAAATCATGCCACAAGATTTATACAGTAAAACCAAAACATTTCTGACCTGCATCGATGATGAGTTGGTCACTGCTTTCTTTATTTGTATCTCTGGTATTCAAATTTTTCTGGGCATTCATCTCTTTAAAGATGTTAGTACAGATGATGGAACCCAGAAAAGACTGTTCTTCAGCTAGAGATCTGAAGATGTGATAAACAATATATTCAGGAGACATATTTTTCTCATCAAGAAAATCCTCAAGAGGAAAATGCTTATTTTTATCAAGTTGAGTTATTCCTTTGGAGAAACAACTGGACCTAATAAATCCCATCATAGTTGAAGGAAGGCTGCTTCCTCTTCCTTGGAGTAAAAGTTGTGATCTTAATTGGATACCTGCACCGGAGACCCAGGAGACATCTCCTCGGCCAAGAAGAAGCTCCAACAAAAAACTACATTCTAATAGGTGTATAAGTGTGGATATAGCATGGTCAACCTGGACACTTATTATTGAGAGGGGGGAAAAGAAAAGTGGGAGGGTACGAAGAACTGTATTAATGTTTTTCATTTTTAATATAACCCACATAAAATAATTAAAAAAGAAAAAAATGACGAATACCTGTAGAAAAATATACAAATTTATTAGAGATGTTTTAGTGCCTTTCATGATCTGGTCCATGGATACATTTTTACTTTTCATTCTATTTTTTCTTATTTTTTGGTGGTACTGGGGTTGCTGGAAGCCCTTCCACTTCTGGGCTACACTCCCAGAACTATTTTTATATTTTTTTATTTGGAAACAGGGTCTCTTAAGCCAGCACAGCTGGCTTCAAACCTGCGAAATCCTCATATCTCCACCTCCCAAGCATGGGGATTGCAAGCGTGCACCACCATGCCCAGCTACTTTTCATTCTTATTACATCTTAAAATGACCTTATATGAAACCATCTAGGGTTTGTAATAAACCATCTATGGCTTTTTCTCTCCCCAAAGACAATTTTAATTCCATTTTAATTCTATAACAGTCATTTTTTACAGAAATCCCTTTATATTTCCCTTTCTATCTTTCTTCTTTATGAAATATATATATTTAATATTTGAATAAAGGATTTGATGCTCATATTTAGCTTTCCATGATAGTATAAGATACTAAGAGAAATATCTTTGTCACTTATCTCTGTATTGCCTAATTCTTTGCACAGTCTCTCATATAACCACCCTGTTTTTTTCTTAACTATACACATATCTAGTCTGCTAGTAGAAATATTAAAGGTCAGTTCAAATCTTAACTGATAACTCTCAAAATTGAAACTAATGAATTCTTATAGACTTATAGGTCTAGAAGACTCTTTCAGATACACATCGCTGCAGAACTTAGTCAAATACATAGTTTCAATTTGACTATTTTTCTTGATTTTGTGTGCCATTGTCAAGTAAAAGGCTTACTTGGCTGTAACATCCAAAATGGCTCATTCACACACTTAGCCATTGATGCAGTCAATCAGATGGGGCCACAGATAGACTTTTCAAATCAGACACCTTTGTCTTTAACTTGGCCTCTGTGTGCCACCTTAGCATTTCCCAGAGGCGTGGCTGACTTCTAAGAGCTATGAAGTGAAAATTGGCTGCCATTTCAATCCTGGATTTGAAAGTTTTGTAATATTACTTCTGACTTCACATTCCTTGTCTTCACTTTGTGAGAAATGGTATGGCAGCACGGGGAGGAGGGACTTGCTGGTGGTCTTCACTTGTGACAAGCCACCACAAGGAAATGGAGAAGTTACATACTATAATTTTTAATGTAATTTTTTTCTATTTTTTGAAGGTGGCAGATAAGAAGTTAGAGTGTAGAATAACTCAGGACTTGGAATGTTCATGGTTTACTTCAAACTTTCTTCCTGTTGTGGTTATTACAGCATCACTTTCTCTCTAGTTGAAGCATTTTTCTCTTTTGAGGGTAACAAAATCTGATTAAACTTCATATCTTCAGATGTTATTGCAGGTATCTACCAGTGAAGTGATTTTTTTCCCATTAAATCTTGTTAACCATCATTTATTCTAATCTCATAATTTTTTTTTTGCAATATTGGGGATGGAATCTAGGGGCCGTTGTACCTCTGAGGTACACTCCCAGCCCTATTAATTTTTAGTCTTTTTTATTTTAAAACAGGGTCTCACTGAGTTGTGAAGGGCCTTGCTAGGTAGCTAAAGTTGTCTGCGAACTGCTATCCTAGAGTTTCTGCCTTCCAAATGCTGGGATTATAAGCATGTGCCACCATGCCTGGCTATTAATCTCATAATTTTTAAGAGTGGTATTTGCCATTTTTTAATCACAAGGAAGAACTTTACCAAGAGTTATCAAAATAAACAGACCCTTTTAGGTGTGGTGGCTCATAATTGTAATCCCAGCATTTGGGAGGCTGAGACCAGAGGATCACCATTTGTAGACAGCCTCAGCTACTTAATGAGTCCCTCCACAACTTAGTGAGACCCTGTTTCAAAATAAATAATAAAAAATAGGGCTGGAAGTATAGCATGGGGGTAGAATGCCCCTGGGTTCCATTTCTAGTATTACCAAAGGAAAAAAAAATAAAATAAAAAGACTCTAATATAATAATCACAGTTTCATAATTTTTCCTGTAACTTTTAAATTATTATCATGAATGTGTATTAATAGTAAAAATTTATGGGTTTTACAGTAACACTTCCACAAATGCATACATCAAGCTTTAAAAATGTCCACCATCTCTTCTGTCCTCTCATGTCCTCCCTTGTCTTCCACCTCCCTCGGTCTACTTCCCCTGCACTAGTAGTCCCTCTTCTACTTTCAGGGTATCTTTTCCATTTTTTCTTTTTTGTTTCCACATACAAAGGAAGAAACATGATTCTCAACTTTCCATGTCTGGTTTACTTTGCTTAATACGATATTATCTAGTTTTATCTATTTTTCTGCAAATAATAAAATGTCATTCTTTTTAGAAATGAATTATACTGCAATATAGTATAGAATTCTTTAAATCTGTTGATAGAAGCCTAGGCTAATTCCATATCTTGGCTATTGTCAGTAGTGACACAGTAAACATGGGTATGCAGGTGCCTCTTTTGTATTCTGACTTCATTTCCTTCACATAAATACCCAGGAGTGGGATGCCTATAATTTTTGTTACTTCCATTTTTAAGTTTTTGGAGACATCTTGATGCCATTTCCTATAGTGGCTGAACTATTTTAAGTTACCACCAATAACGTATATGTTTTCCCCATGATCATTTGTTGTTTTTGTTATTTTTATAATAAGCATGCCAGATCCATTTGTAAAATTTCTTTAAAATAGTTTAATGTATATATGGGTAAAATATTATTGGTACCTTCTAGATAAAAATTTCTTCAAATGATATGTGATCATATTTCTATCTAGAATAGATAAGTCACTACTTCATATGTATATGTGTATATAAATGTATATATACACACACACATATATACACAGAGACATTTTTATAAGGAGAATTATATTTTATTCCTTAAATTGGTGGGGTTTTTTTTCTGATGCCTGGGAAAACATGAAAATCAATCAGGCTCACCAAATAAAGATGCACATTTAAATAAAGTGGAATGTCTTCAAGCCAGATTTTATAAAAGCAAACCAAATGTGACCTTAAAATTATGTAGATTTATTATCCCATACTTAAAATATGGTAAGAAAACTCTAAATTTTCTCATATTATGTTAATAGATTTATTAACTGTACAAATTTTATACTTCTGCTGTTGAGTCCACTCATGTAGGTTTGTCCATTCTTTTAGTTCCCATTAAAATCACAATAATGCATTTTTAATTTGTGACATCCACATTAAAGTTGTAACAAACAAAAGAAAAATAGGATATCTGTCATAAATGTGTTTCTTTTATAAGAAAGTGTATTTTTCTGAGCTATCACACAGTAGACAACTTATGGCTCAAAATGGATCAAATTATGGCACAAAGAACAATTATCTTTAACAGAAATTTTATTGATTTAGCCTATTCAAATATGTATTACATCTGGTGGGTAGTTACTATTATGTATATGTAAATTATATTCATATGCATGCTATTAAGTTTTAGATCTAGCAAATTTAGGGATTTGTCAGATATTTTCATCTAAAACAATTATCCAAATATTGGTCTATTTTTCACAGTGTAGCTGTATTTGTCACTGAACTCTCCTCAATATATTATTAAATAATCAAATAGAAAATAAAAAATATTTTATAGAATAAATTGACAATTTGTTAATTTATAAAGATGATTTTAGAAATAAATGTAATCATAAGAATAGTGAATTGGTTAAAAATGTGTGGATCAGCTAAGATATAGTATAGACACTTAGACATCCACATGATGGATAAGCCTAAGGATCTAGTAATCTCTCCACCTTACCATTCAAAATACAGTCCAAGGTTACTTCAGAAATATTTTTATGTCTTTCCCCTGGATACAGAAAATTGCAGCTGTCTTGTACCTTTTTCAGATAAACTACTCAAATTCATGTTACGTGAGTTTAATGTTTGGTTTGGTGAAATCCTTTCTCAATCTATTGAAATCCTTTCTCAATCTATTGAACTGGTTATTATACATTATTGATTTAAAGAAGTAATTCAGAGAGGGGATACAACAGAAAGTTAACAACTGATTATGACTAGTGTGGTTATATGTCTGTTAACGTACGATCTATACATACTTTTAACAATTTTCAAGGACATAAGAAAGATAAATATAGCTTCTTAATATACCCTAAACTTAATAGCTTTTTATATGTAAAAACAAAGAAAAAACAACAACAAAAATAAACAAAGCAAAGACTAGAATCATGAACAATTAAACTATCTTGAAAGTTCATAATTTACTTCATTTGAGCCATAAATTAACTTGATTCTGTTGACTAAAAAGAAGAAAAAAAACATGGTTTGAATAGGTAACCTAACTGCTTTCAACACAATTTCAAATTCACTCTGTGTCCTTTTATGTCTCTGTAGTCATGTCAGTCTGTCTGTCCATCTATAGATGTAGAGATACACACACATACGCAAATGCTAATAAGACAACTATTTCTGTACAATGCACACCAATTCTCATCTTTTCTCACTCTACAGGATGCAGTTTGGCTGGGTGTTGGCTAACCTGTACTGTATCTGTCTAAACTTTTCTACACAAACTGAAATACTTTGTGGACTTGGTATCTCAACTTGAATTGCAGTTAGAACAGTACAATGTGAATCAATTCTGTATTCTAGACTGAAGTACAGTCAACTAACGCAGTGAGGCTACCCTTACGTGATCTTAGTTTTTGAGGGGCCAACTGCAAGTTAGCATTTGAAAACACTTTGACTCTAAATCACCCACAATTCAAAGTATGCCGCAGAGTCAGGTCCAAAGTCAAAGAATAGGAAATTTAATTGTTCCATAAAGTCAAAGTAAGTCATAAACCTCAAACTAATATTAAATAAAAGTAAATTTACAAAATTTATAACTTTTATAAAAAGTTATTTTATAAAAATAAATTATACAACCTGTCATACTCTGACTGAATCTGTCTACTCTGACTCAACAATTTTGACTACTCTAAATACCACATATAAGTGGAATCACATTAATTTTCTCTCATACATTGTATATTATAATCAGGTCAATCCCTGTATGGCACATGTCAGAATACTACCTTTTGTTCATTTCTTCACCTGTAGGGAGATACATGGGTTGCTTCCATGTTTTAACTATTGCAAATAATGCTGGTATAAACATGAGTGTACATATCCCTTTTAGAAACCCTTCAGGTTTTTGTTTGTTTGTTTTTGGGCATAAGTCCCAAAGTGAGATGGCTGCATAAAATGGTAGGTTTATTTTTATTTTTTTAGAAACCATAAAATGGTTTCTATTTGTTTGTTTGTTTGTTTGTTTTGTGTGTGTGTGTGTTGGTACTGGGATTGAATGCAAGGGCATTCTACCTTGAAACTATTGCTCCAGTCTTTTAATTAATTTATTTATTTTATTGCTGAAGGACTCACTAAATCCCTGAGGGTTGCTTTAACCTATCATCCAAACGACTGGTATTACAAGCACTCACCAACAGACATGGCTATTCTGTATTTGTTTTTAATACCAACTTTTATAATGTGTGAAAAGTAATGGTTCCTTTGATTTTATTTTTTCCTAATTATTAAGTGTATTTCTAATTTCCTTCATCTTACAGTTGTTTTTAATATCATAGTTTTTAAATCCTCTCCCTCTCCCCAAGGGAAAAAGGGAAAAATAAAGGGGAAAAAAAGGAAAAATAAAGTGGGTGCTTTCAATGTTTCACTCAGTGGCTGGTTGGTTTCCTTTAGGGATTGTACTAGGTGAAGCTGAACATTTACCTTCTTCATGGGAAGACAGTATTATCCAGGAGCAGTAACTCTAGAGTCTGTGTTTAGTCTTTGAGTCTTCCATCGTAACTGATTGGTTTATATACACAGTGAATGATCTAACAATCTCATGGTTTTGGGCTGTCCATAGGCTTCAATATTTCTATGATATGAGCATAATCTGAGAATCCTGTATATTCTACCCAATGAATATATATTCATTTTCTCTTTAGAAATCCATATTCTCATGTTATTTTCTATGTGGCACTATGAGTAAAAGAAATATCAATAGTATCGCCAAATATCCTGACCACACCAAAAAAGTGAGTATTCAAGCCTTTCTATTTAGTGTTGTGAATCAAGCCAATAATTAAATACTGATGATACACAATGTGTGGAACTCCAGGCTGTATCATACAAAAGAAAAAAAAATATATGTTTTATCCTATAAACCTCACTCTCTTGGTTTGTTTTTATACCTGTTCTTCTACTTCTTTTTTTTCTTCTCAGAATAAGCAAATTTAACCATATTAGTAAATTTTGAATCCAGATAGTTGAAAGTATCATTAAGAAGTGAAAAATGAACTAAAGGACAACTTTGTAAACACATGCCTAACTGACTGTCTTTCCTGATTGGCTTCTCCTGAGTAGAGAGCATGTTTTGAGTGATATATATGTGAAGTATTATTCTTCAAGAATAGAAAATAATTTTTACTGTTAAATAAATTAAGCCAATCTTCTACTTGGTGAAAATTAGCATATTACTATGAAGTCATATGGTGCAAAAGTAATTTTATATACATTAAGATTTTTTAAAAAAAACATTTTATTGGTGCATACATCATATTCGGGTAAAAAACTTGTGTATACATACAGGTGCACATCACTGATTTAACCCCTACCCAATTCCCACGCCATTCCCTCCCGTCCCTCCTTCCCTTGCTTGGCTTAGTGGTTGACTTCGATATGTTTAAGTACATTATGTGTTTTAGAGATTTTCCTTCTTCCCCCCTCCTTTCTCCTCCTTTAGGTTGTCTTGTTTGCGGCTCTAGGATTTCCTTTTTCATCTAGAATTCCTCCTATGACCCATTTCTCCTTTTGGTGGTGATGCTGGGGGTGGAACCCAGGGGCTTTTCTACCTCCCAACTATACTCCCAGACCCATTTTATACTTTATTTAGAAATACGGTCTCACTAAGTTGCTGAGAGCCTCACTAAGTAACTGAGGCTGGTTTTGAACCTGTGCATTCCTCCTGTCTCAGCCTTCCAAGGACTGGGATTACAAGCATGCACCACCATGCCTGGCTTACCCAAAGCTTTTTAAAATTGGATTTTATTTTATTTTATTTTAGTACTATGAATTGAAAACAGGGACATTATACCTCTGAGATAAAAACTTCCATTCTTTTTTTTTTTTTTTTAATCAGTCTTGCTTAAGTTGCTGAGGCTTGATTCTAACTGTGATCTTCCTGTATCATTTTTTCAGGTATTGAGTTACAGGAATGGGCCATTGCTTTTGTTTAAAAAATGTAAATAATATAAAATCTATTTAAATATTTAAATGAAAAAATTTTCTATCAATTAGCCTGTGAAGAAATTATACACATGGTCTAAGAGCAAAATTTGCAACAGCAAAGAATACCGTTTTCTTATTTCTTTATTTGTTCATTTCTGTATGCTGAGCACAACTTACAAAATTGATATATCTGTGCTGTCTTGAAATAATCACTAACATATGTAAGTTTTTATTCTTTTTGACTAACAAATTTGCATGTTCACTCAGAGAAATGATCTAACTAGACACACTTAGATTGCATGCTTTCCAATGAAGTGATTGCTGATGCCAGTAGTACTTAGTTTGGTCCAGCAGTGGCTGCATGGCTGGCTGCTTCAGGAAATAAGAGAGAAATGTCCTAAAGGAAATAGGGGAACTAAAATATTTCTTCTATATATTTCTATTTTACATTCACAAACTTCGTTAGAACATAAAA
This sequence comes from Muscardinus avellanarius, assembly GCF_963383645.1. Taxonomy (NCBI): domain Eukaryota; kingdom Metazoa; phylum Chordata; class Mammalia; order Rodentia; family Gliridae; genus Muscardinus; species Muscardinus avellanarius. The sequence goes on along the minus strand of NC_137791.1, from coordinate 110,656,546 downwards.
TTTTGTTCTCAGAAACATTTAAGAAAATACTTTTAGAAAGCCCAACCACTCAGCTATTGGAATATTTTAGTTGTCTACAATTCAACTCACAGAAATACAACTATCAACCAGTAATTAAAATAGTGCTTTTCCAATTATTATAAATATATGTGTGTGTGTGTGTGTATATATATATATATATATATATATATATATATATATATATTGAATCAGGATCTGTGCAAATACTGGGGTTATATCTTTAAAAATAAAAAAATAAAAGTGATTTTCTAGGCATTAGTAAACATATTTTTAAAGCCACACTATGTTATGTAATATATTGGTAGATTATAGGACTTAAAAGACTCATTTAACACAAAAATGAAGCCTGAAAAATCTAGGTAAGAACACTGACCAAGCAGTGCTTTGATGCTTAGCTATATAATCAAACAATGTGACAATGTGAAGTAAGATGGTAAAATGAAAAAAAAAGTGGTGACAAATGGGCATTGATTTCAGGTCACTGAAGTATGTCTCAACCAATAAAATAGCCATCTAAAGTTGTTAAGAATTCTACAGCCCATAGAAAACATAATGGATTGTAATACTGATATGTGAAAAGTAGCAAAATCCTTTTTTCTTAAAATTTGTAAAAAAACATCAAATTCAAAATATTAATATAAAACCTATAAAATATTGTATTTTATTTTTAAATTTGTCCATATATTCCTACTTAATATTTCATAAAAGCTTGTTTAACATGTGAAATAAATACTATTACTAAAAATTAAAAATTGTTTGAAAGCATAAATCAAAATTTTAGTGAGTGAATATTAGAGAATTTGTTAATTTAAATTATAGTAAGCAATTGAAAACTAAAATAATTTGAAATAATGCAGATTTCATGGTTCATTGACTTATCTATCCAAAAATATCTTTCGGGAATCCGGCCCGACAGCTGACGGGGCTTGGTGAGATGATGAGTACCGACGACTCGAACACAAACCCACGAGCCGGGAGTCAAGTCAAGCGAGATCTCATTTATTTCTCTCCAAGCAGTCCTTTATATAGCACCAAGCCACGAGGGGAATTTCCATGAGAAATAGCCTAGCCTATCCGGGATAAAGATCACTAGCACGTAGTTTACAGCCAATCCCAGGCCAGTACATGAGCCATTCATGTGTGCGGAAAGCTCCTTTAAAGGTAGAAAGGGAAAAACCGCTCAGTCTCCCCACCCATAGTGAATGGGGAAACCACGCCTTCCTAGCTTCCTCCAGGTGCCATCTTTGCCCCTTTTTTGCTGAATCACTTTACTTAAAGTTTTGCCTTAGGCCGTAGGCCGCTCAGGCCGAATCTCCTTAGACGCTGTATAGACACGCCCCATCAAATATCCAGGTACTTTCCATGAATTTTCTAACAATTTCTCTCTCTCAACTCTCCCATATTTGTTATGGGCTTAATCATCTACCTAGTAATCATTTAATATTTATATTCCGATATAGTAACATTCTTTTTAAAATAGAGGCTATATTTTTCTGTGATTTTCCTTTAGGTTCCAGACATTTTTCTTCAGATGGTCACATATACATTGTTTTTACACCTGTGCTTGGTTACAACTGAGTATTCTGATTATTTCAGAACCAGTAACCAGCAAGAAAAATGTATTTACCTCCAGAATAATAAGTTCACCTTCAAAGGTATAGGCAGTGCAAATGATACTCAGAATTATATTTGGGAAAGAATGAAACTGAACACAATTGGACATTAACTAAACAGATAGAAGGAAATATATGCTATTTATTTTTTTCTATGATTTTGCTAGAGAGGATATGGTAATTTAAAGCACCATTTAAAAGATAAATCAGAAATTATCTTCTTAAAACAATCTTTTCTAATTTACTTTACCCACATGCCTAGGTAAAAGGCGCTTTTCTTCAGAGGATCTACTCATCTATTTTGCCTATCATTTATTTAGTATTAAGGTTTTTCTCATAATTGTTTCTTCCACAAATGTGTGATTTCTATGAGGTCATAAATAATTGTATTTATTTTGCTGAACTCATTGTCATATTTAAACAATATTTTTTATTGGTGCACTGTATTCATACATCATAATGGGATAAAAAACTTTTGTATACATACATGCACACATCTCCCAGTTAGCCCCTACCCGAATCCCACCCTGTTCCCTCCCCATCCCTCATGAGTTAGTGAAGACACTATTACAAATTACATTATTACTAAAACTATTTCTAGTACAATCATTTCTTTTGAATATGTTACTGAGAACCTAGCAGTTTTCAAAATTAATAGTTGAAATTTATGTTAAAATATTCTGTTTTTTAGTCCACCCAAAAGAATATTAGGATTCTAAGATTAAAAGTAGAGTTTTTCATATAGGTTAGAAATATTTAGCATATTTTGTTATAGTCAAATATTTAATTAGGAAAGATGTGCCAACTGATTTATTTGCCATCATTTCCCCAGTATATAGAAAGTACATCACATAGATATTTGACAACTTCACATAATTAAATAAACATATTAAGAATATTTGCATTTTACTTGCTATACCATATAACATTGTATTCATCTCTTAATGTGTGTGTGTGTGTGTGTGTGTGTGTGTGTGTGTGTATTCAAGAGCATGCATTAGTAAATACCACCTACTCCTTAAGAGGATAGCTCAAATAAATAAATACTGTACATATTGGCAGAAAAAAATATGGTAATGAAAAAGCCTAAATCTTGTCAATTGCTTTTAAAACTCAATTGCCATAAATCCACAGATGGCTTCCTCTTCTCCATAGAGTAGATAAAAAATAATGATGTCAGGAGATCTCTACCATCAAAATGGAGAGACTCTCTTAGAGAAAGATACTTGTTTTGGCAGTCTTTCTGTCTGTCAGTGTGAGCCATGTGGGGCCTTCTCAACATTGACTATTACTGGCCAGGCTCCGTATTTCTCTTTACTCTCCAACATTATTTGTTCACCATTACTGTGCCTGGATAACATGAGGTATTGTCTCTTTATACCTCCATCACTAGCTACAAAAATCTTTTGCTTTCCCAGGTCAATATTATGCCTGGGATTTTAATTTCTTTAGGTTTCTGTATATTGAGGTTTTTTTTTTTACTCCTTACCTTACCGTTCACCAAGTATTTAAATGTTGGCTCTAAATCATGTTAGAGTGAGTCATGTGCAAAATTTATTATTTCTTGTATCTATTCTTTGAGAATATTTTAATCTAGTTTCCCCCTGAAATCATTCTCTGCTTTTAAGAGTCCATCTCAAAGAAAATATCAGGGTTTTTTCACTCTACATGTTTTATTTTACTGAAAACTTAGATAGGATTGTTTTTTCTTTTTATTATTATTTTTCCAAATTGCTCTTTCTCTCTCTCCAAAATCAGTCAGCTCTAACATCAGATTTCAAAATCAGTGTATTCTGGTGATCATCACCTGCTGATACTTGTGTCATTTCCCATCATGATTTAAAAACTGTGCATCCTCCTACAATGATATTTTCTCCAACTTGACTGCTGTTGTAAATTTTGGTTATTTGTTTGTTTTTGTTTGTTTTTTGGTGGTACTGGGGTTCCTGGAAGCCCTTCTACCTCCGGGCTACACTCCCAGACCTATTTTTACATTTTTATTTGGAAATAGAGTCTCCTAAACCAGCGCGCGTGGCTGTCTTCGAACCTGCGCGATCCTCCTGTCTCTGCCTCCCAAGCGCGGGGATTACAAGCGTGCGCCATCACGCCCGGCAAAATTTTGGTTATTTAAACTAAGTCTATGTGCTGTAATTCTTGCACTTGGGAGGCAGAGACAGGAGGATAGCGCTGGTTCAAAGTCAACCTTGCTGGATTAAGAGACCTTGTTTCCAAATAAAAATATAGAAATAGGTCTGGGTGTGTACTACAAAAAATTAATAATAATAATAAACCAAGTCCACCTGAATCACTTTTCTGAGTCCACCTGAATGACTCTCCTGGTGCATTCCTTTTTGTTTCTTTGATCTTATGTTTTCCACTTATCAGGTCTCCAAGCAAATTTCATTTGCATAAAAAAATCATATCCTATATATTGTCATTTGTAATAACTCCACGTATTATATTAACTCTATTTTTGGCACCAAAGTCTAGCCACTGTGTTATATTTTCTAATTTTCTTCACCAGATATGCTTTCAAGTTTACTGGGTGATACAGTGGATTTATTCTACTAATATCTCTCTTCTTTCTACCCTCTTATCTCTGCTTACAGCTTTAATTATATGTTCAATTATCATCATCAGTTGTCCCTGTCTTTTATTTTGTTATATTGTATTTAAGTTATTAAAGTACAATCCTGGATAAATCAAATGTCTACCTACATGACACTCGTATTCACAGTAAGGGGCATGAAAGAGCACAATACACAACCATTGTGACTGTCACATAAATTTTTCTGTCACATAAATTTTTCAAGCTAAATTTATGATCACTTACCTTGATGTTGATGGGAAATATTATTATTATTTTTAGGTTTTTCATTTCTCTCACTTTCCAAGGGAATCTTTTCAATACTTTTCCTTTTATTTTAGTGGTACTGGGGGTGGAACCCAGAGGCTTTTTAACTTCGGGCTATACTCCCAGACCTTTTTTTTTTTTTTTTTTTTTTTTTTGGAAACAGGGTCTCACTAAGTTGCTGAGTGCCTCACTAAGTAGCTGAGGCTGGCTTCAAACCCCTGCGATCCTCCTGTCTCAGCCTCCCAAGCGCGGGGATTACAAGCGTGTGCCACCACACCCGGCTTTCCTTTTATTTTAGTTCCATCTCTTTCTTTATTTTCATCCTGCGACTATGATTCCCTCAAATACTCCAAAAATAATTACAAGAGAAAACCCCAAAACCCTCTTCCTGAATTACTCACTTAACCTATACCTGAATGTGCTGCCTTTTTGATGACATAATTAAGTCTGTCCTGACAGGAAGAAACTGCTCACCTAACACTAAACCTCATTCATTCTTAGTTATGGTGAGAGCAGAGGACTATTTCTCTCACAACCCTACTGCCTCATTCCTAGAATATCATTCTCCTAGCTACAGGATCATTCTCAGCAGCATAAAGACCAAGTGTTGTTTTCTCGGCATAAGTAAGCCTTCTTTTTAATTTTTTTAATTGTTGCATTATAGTCATACATCTTAATGGGGTACAAAATGGTAAAGGCATACATGCATACATCACTTATTTAGCCCTTCCCCAAATCTCACACCATTCCCTACTTCCTCATTCTTAAACAAAATTGTCATGTCAATTTTCCTTTATAATTACTGTAAAACTTATTAGAGGACTATTCCATAATTCTACACCCTTTCTTCAGCCTTATCCTTTCATCCTAATTCCTGAATTTTATTATAACAGCCATTTTCAACTAAGTTTAACTGTCATTCAACATGGTTGGTTATAATATGTATATACACACAAAGCACACGCACATACACATTATTATTAACACTTTTTTGTTTTCTTCTTTTTCTAACCACTGTCTTCTCCAAACTGGATTATTGTAATAACTTCCCAACTATTTTAATTACTGATGCTTCTTTCCTTTTCTACAAAGGAGTCAGGGTGACTTCTGCTCAGCACAAAATACTTCACGACACTTTCTTTTTCAAAACTCTTAAATTTTTTTTCCATCTCACTTCATAAGAACTTTTATAGTTATTAAAGTAATTCTTGCACCAAAGTTAAACAAACACAAAAGATTTTGTTCAAGGCTATTTCAACAAAAAATAGAGAACTACCAGGCAATCTCCTTAATACGTTAGATATTTTATCTTCTTTATTTTCATCCTTTGTAATAGTATTATCATAGTCACCACTTTACCAAGAAAATTGAGGCATAATGATATATGATTGTGGCCACATAGCTAGTAAAAAGCAAAGACTTGATTTGATACTAGTCTGGCTGTAAAGCACATGCTAAGTGATGGCTATATGAAATTAGGTGTTAGCTAGATTTGATTATTTATTTTTAAGAAGATTATTATACTTTATTTGATATTATTAATCTGAAAATCATTGAAAATGCAGTTAAATATGTAATATAGATATATATTATCAAGTATAGGTAACATTGTGGTACAGGTAACTAATATATATACATATATTATATAAATACATGTATATATATTATATAAATATGTATATAATATGTGTATAATATATTATATATATGCACACACACATATTTGGTTCTGCTGTAGTTTCTCTTAATACCTCTAGGTCTATGAACATTGATTAAGTCCCCAATGGTCCACTCTTGTGTAATTTTTTTCTCCTGTGTGTAGGAGGGATTTATAACTTACCAGTAATCAATGCAATATGGTGAAGTTTACACAGTTGTACAGATGTATTGAAGTTTCTCCCCATCAGCTGAGTTCATCAAAAGGTGGTCCTAACCAGGTGAGCTTTCTTAACCAAGTTCAAACTTTCCCTGGAATCAGAATCACTAAACAACAGAAATTTTCATATTTCTTGTTTTGAAAATACAGCTGCAAGAGACCATATTTGATCAACAACTCTAAGCTTGGTATCAAAGCTTTCTCACCAGAGCTTCCAGATAAAAGCTAAACAAAACAAAATAAAAACAAACATGCTAATCCTTTTATTTTAGCCTGCTAGGACATTGAGAAAAAATATAGGTTAGGCTGTGCTAGATATTATGACCTTACAAAAACTGATATTAAATTGGATTTTGTTTTAATCCACCAATTTGTTATACACAATAGAAAATTTGCAGGCATAGGTACTGGTATTTTTGAATAATTTCATTGACATGTCTAAGACACATAAACATTTTTAAAACATTGGGCTAAAGATGCTAGATATAAATAAAAGATGCAGCTGGGGATGGTGGCCCACACTTGTTTTATTAATTTTTTTTCAACCTCCGGTCTACATTCCCATACCTATTTTTATATTTTTTCTTTGGAAACAGGGTCTCTTCAAACCTGCGCTATCCTCATGTCTCCAACTCCCAAGCGCAGGGATTACAAGCGTTGGCCACCACGCCCAGCTGTGGCACACACTTGTAATCCCAGCATTTGGAATGCTGAGACCAGAGAATTGCAGACAGCCTCAGCTACTTAGTGAGGCCCTCTGCAACTTAGTGAGACCCTGTTTCAAAATAAAGAATAAAAAAATAGGGCAGAGGGTGTAGTTTGGAGGTCAAATATCCTTGGTTTCATCCCCAGACCATAAATAAATAAATAAATAAATAAATAAATAAATAAATAAATAAAGCAAGGTTTTGATCTACAGTTTCAATAACTAAATTTGTGACTAATATGATACCATCATTACCCAGTGTCATTATGCAAAGTAGCCAAATGTCACTGATCAATATAGAAGAATTTGGCAATAATATTCCGTAAGATCTTTGTACTTTTCACGAGGTTAAAAAAATATGAGAAAAGTTATGAACAGTAATGAATCTCCAGCGATGACCCATAAATTTCATGATTCCTGATATATTTTATTGGTGACTTTTTACCTATAAAATTTTACCTAGAGAAAACTGTGCATTTCTTTTGATTAAAAAGCTCTCTCCATGCAAGTTTTATAATAGTAACACATCAAACACAGGTAATTATTTCTAACATCTCTTTGTACAAGGTGAAAGAACAAATCCTTGTAATTTTCAAGGGCCCCTATGGAAAAATCTCAAAGATAGTTTTAGATATAAAAGATATTCTGAATTTTTTTCTTTCTTCTTTTCTTTGCCTTTTAAATTTAGTCTGATTTTAAGAAGGCTATAAAACTCAAAATGTTGTAAGAAAAGTTTGGATACTTAAGATAAGTTAAGATGGTTGCCTGTAACACAACACTTGGTTACCTACTTTATCAAAAATTGAAAAAAATAAAAAATAAGTCTGTAATAAAACTTTTGTTCTTTCATAGATGAGAACTCTTAAATAATCAAGGGCATAATAAAGTCAACATAAAAATTATTCTGGTAAAAAAAGCAGAATCTTTTCAATTTGAGAAAACAAACAAAGTAAACAATGACTTCAGATACAGGGACAGACAATCAGAAAACTAAAGAAGCAAAATTGAGTGAACATCTTTTATGATTTCAAAATAATTTTTTAGACCTAGAACTATAAATAAAATGCAATTCACTTCATTTTGTAATTCATTAAACTTCTTTACATTTTGAAATATTCTGATATTTAAGGATAGTGGTTTTCTCTTAGCGAATCTATAAAGTTAAAAATATGTACAAACTAATACTAAAAAAGCCATTATATTAACATATAATTTATTCATCTATATTATCTTAAATCATATTTTTAAGAATTTCTTTATTTCTAATTGATAAATATCGATAATTAAAACACATGATAGTCTTTGATAGTCTTAATAAGCACAAAGAGTATAAAGGAACTTGAACAACAAAACTATTGGTAATCACCAATTTACAATGACAATTTTTTTTTAATTAAAATTGGCCAGGCGTAGTGGCACATACTTGTAATCCCCGCACTTGGGAGGAGGAGACAGGATAATCATGCAGGTTCAAAGCCAGCCTCACTGGCTTAAGAGACCCAATTTCCAATAAAAAAATATAAAATAGGTCTGGGAGTGTAACTCAGAGGTAGAAGGATTTCTAGGAAACCCAGTACCACCAAAGAAATAAACAAATAAAATTGTATGGTTGTATTCCTGTCACTATTAGAATTATATGAATGTCAATTTTAAAGAGTTAATGGCTTATAATCAACACAACTGACTTTTACTTCACAGATAATCTGGCAAAACTAAATAACTAAAAATTGTTTGTCTTCTATGAGCATTTTATCAGGTTAGTAAAGCTCATAAATCCACAATAAAGTTCCACAGAAGCTCTATTTACACTGTTTTAAGGAGAAAACTGTATTACCATTACTCAAAATTTAGCCTATGTTATACACATGTAAGAATTTCCACTACAGTCAGGAACAAGACAAGGATGCCCACTATCACCACTCCTTTTCAATATAGTCCTTGAGACTCTCGCTGCAGCAATCAGCCAAGAGAAGGAAATCAAAGGAATTCACATAGGAAGAGAGGAATTAAAATTATTCTTATTCGCAGATGACATGATCCTTTATCTGGAAGACCAAAAGCACTCAACCAAAAGACTTCTGGAACTGATTGAAAAATTCAGCAAAGTCACAGGTAACAAAATCAACCTAAAGAAATCAGTGGCTTTTCTTTATGCCAACAACGAATCCACAATGAAAGAAACAAAAACAATTCCATTCACTATAACCTCAAAACCAATAAAATACCTAGGAATAAACCTAACCCAAGATGTAAAAGACCTCTACTACAAAAACTATAAAACATTAAAGAAAGAAATTGAAGAAGACCTTGGAAGATGGAAAGATCTCCCGTGCTCATGGATAGGCAGAATAAATATCGTCAAAATGGCCATTCTGCCAAAACTGATCTATAGATTCAATGCAATTCCCATTAAAATACCAGTGACATTCTTCAGAGACCTAGAAAAATCAATCATGAACTTCATATGGAGAAAGAAAAGACCTAGAATAGCCAAAGCAATTCTCAATAATAAGAAACATGCAGGAGGCATTACAATCCCAGACTTCAAACTATACTATACAGCAATAGTAGTAAAAACAGCATGGTACTGGCACAAAAACAGATATACTGACCAGTGGATTAGAATAGAAGATACAGAAACAAACCCACACATCTTTAGTCAATTAATCTTTGACAAAGGGGCCAAACACATACGCTGGAGAAAAGACAGCCTTTTCAATAAATGGTGCTGGGAGAACTGGCTAACCATTTGTAAAAAGATGAATCTAAACCCCTATATCTCACCAAACACAGGAATCAACTCAAGATGGATCAAAGACTTAGAAATTAGACCTGAGACTATGAAGTTAGTTGAGGAGAACATAGGTTCAACACTACAACATATTGGCACAGGCAGTAACTTTCTCAACAAAACCCCCAAAGCTCAGGAAATTAAAGCAAGAATAAACAAGTGGGATAACATCAAACTAAAAAGTTTCTTCTCATCAAAGGAAACTATCAATAACCTAAAGAGGAAGCCTACAGAATGGGAAAGGATCTTTACCAGCCGCCATTCTGATAGGAGGCTAATATTCAGAATATACAAAGAGCTCAAAAGACTCTACACTAGCAAAACAAACAACCCAATCAAGAAATGGGCAAATGAACTAAATAGAAACTTCACAAAAGAAGAGATACAAAGGGCCAATAGATACATGAAAAGATGTTCTTCATCACTGGCCATCAGGGAGATGTAAATCAAAACTACACTGAGATTCCATCTAACCCCAGTCAGAGTGGCAAGCATAAAGAAATCAAATAACAACAAATGCTGGAGAGGATGTGGGGAAAGAGGAACTCTTTTACACTGTTGGTGGGAATGCAAACTAGTTCAACCACTATGGTGATCTGTGTGGAGATTCCTAAGAAAGGTGGGAATAGATCCACCATATGATCCAGCTATACCACTCCTGGGTATCTTTCCAAAGGGGCTGAATTCAGAGAAATACAGCAACATATGCATACTTATGTTCATAGCAGCACAATTTGTAATAGCCAAAATATGGAACCAACCCAGATCACCATCAACAGATGAATGGATAGCAAAACTGTGGGAAATACACACAATGGAATTCTATTCAGCCATAAAGAAGAACAAAATTATATCATTTGCAAGAAGATGGAAAGCCCTGGAGAACATTATGTTAAGTGAGATCAGCCAAGCACAGAAGGAGAAGATACATATGTTTCCTCTAATATGCCCAAACTAGGAAACACAAAGGATACCAGCTTGACTCCAGATATTGGAGGGGAAATACTAGCTAAGTTTGAATGGTAAGATAGGAGAGGAGGAAGGCCGATCTTGATTAATGAGGGTCTATACCTGAACATGTGTAAAATTATGAATAAGACATGTTTAACCTGGACAACCATTGGTGGGAGGGGGGAAGGGAAAACGGGGGCGGGGGGAAGAGGGCACCAAATATAGTTTAAATGTATACTATTTATGTTCAATAAAAAATTGTTAAAAGAAAAAAAATTAATAAACAGAATAAAAAAATTAATATGTGTTTTTATTAATTGATGTATTTTGTTTAATTGATATGAAAGCTGATTTGTTAAGCAATATTCAGTCTGGAAAATCTATTTATATCAAAATCAAACATTAAAATAAAGAGATGGTAAAAAAATGTTTATACTAATGTAGAGTAACCAAAAATAGGTATATTAATTTCAAATAAAAAATATTTTAGAGCAAAATAAATTATAATTTAGTAAAGACAATGGAATAAAATCTAGAGAAGTTTAAGTATAAATCATATTTTATTATGTCAGAGTTCAATTATATCTGAGAAAAAGGAAATTATTGTGATTAACTTAGTGAAGTTAGTTCAGTAAATAATTTTCAGACATTTTGAAAATAAGTAGGAAAGGAATTGATAATAATACTGATAATAATTATTATCTTGTCTTTATTTTTATTTTTATGCTAAACATTCTTGCTTATTAACATTATTCTCAAAACTGACCATTTTCTTGTATGACCCGCTGCTCTGAAGTCCACTTACTGCATGTTGACTTGTGACATACTTCCTTTGGAGCGTGTAATTCTAACTCCACTGTATGTTTCATTAGGATTTGTGTTCTCTTTCATGAAAACCTATTTTATGGATATCTCTCCCTATTTTCTTATTTACTTCAATCCTCTAAATTTTGGTATTTGATGGTATCTATATAAATTCTAAAATTATTGTTCCTTGTCACTTATTTATTTAAAATATTTTTATTGGTATACTATAGTCACACATCTTAATGGAGTGCAAGCTGGTAGAGGCATATATGCACACATCACTCATTTAACCCTTGCCCAATTTCTACCCAATTCCCTTCCCCCTTCCTCCTTCTCCTGTTTGATGCATATCTAGTTCATAGGCCCACAATTCATAATTGCCAAGCCATGAAACTATACACGATGTCCATCAACAGATGAAAAGCTTACAAAACTATCTGAATGTACACAGTGGAATTTTACTCCATTATAAAGAAAATCAAAATTATGTGTCGTTTATAGGAAAATGGAAGAAACCAGAGAATATTATGCTCAGTGAGATTAGTCAGTCACAAAAAGTCACTTACCTAAAACTTGGATTTGGTCTGATTAATTTGCTAAAGAAATATATATGTCACCTCTTCATAGAGAATGCACTAACCTCAAGGCTGTATGTAATATTTCTCCAATGTGTAGATGTTGGGCCTAGATGCTATCCCTAAACATAATGTTAGAATTATATTGGTTCAGGTTTGGGTGTAACAACACACTAGGCTGTAATTGAGGAATAATATGTTTATACATTTTCACTTTGGTATTTGAGGTATTCTTCCCTTGACCAAGAATAATCCAAAACTTCTATCATAGACTTGGATGTTATGCTTCAGTTTAAGAAAAGAATCAATATTTTATGCTAGCATGTTTATATGTCTATATTTGGATCTATAAGCCTAATATTAGTTATATATTTATATCCATTGAATTATCTGGAAGTCTTTTTTTTTCTACAGAGGATTTAGCCCAGGGATGTTCTACTCTGAACTATACTCTTTTTTTATTTTAAAACAGGCTCTCACTAAGTTCTGAAGGGCCTTACTGCTATGTTGCTGAAGCTGGCTTTGAACCTACAGACCTCCTGGTTTAGCCTCCCAAGTATTGGGATTACATATGTGTACCACCACACATGGACCTTAGCAGTTAGTTTTGAATTTTGATTTTATCTGTTCAATTTTGTCTATAAATTCTGATTATAGTAACTGGTTCTTTTGCCTTAAGTTATATATTTAGTTCTAAAATTACTGGCTTCAACAGAGATTAGTCAATGTTTTAATACCCCAAATATTTTGTAGTGGTATTTGGCATAGAACCTTATAGTTTAAGCTTTATGAATTAAGTAGAGTAAATATTATTTTCATTGATATTATTATATTGTATTTTAATAATATATAGAATAATTATATCAATCTATTATTTTTAAAATAGATTATCAGGGTGATATGATAGAATAATGAATTAATACATTTAAGTAAAGTTTTTCTGTCTCTGAGGAGAGACTGATTGAAAACACAATCTTTGAAGAAAAGCCTGAACAGAACAAGGAGATTAAGAAACCATTAACACAAAGATGTTTTGAATCTTTGAAAATAAAATTGCTTCAAAAAAAGAGTAAAACAATTAGAAGAGCTAATGATAAATGAAAGTGACTTTAAAGGCATGTTGTATTTTGTATCCCCAAAGAAGTATATTGTTTAGGGCTATAATTATATGCTTTTACTTCTAACATATCATGTAATAGTATCATTTTTTGGAAATGGGCTTATACAAAGAGAAAACTGAACATCCCCAAGACATCATATAAGTATACATTACAAACAGCAAACAATATTGTGATTCTTTTTTTTCTGGTTCATTCTTTATGGCCTAAATCTAAGTAAAATTAAATAATGTTCTAAAGATGTAATTGCAACTGGCCCAAATTTACTGGAATATTTTTAAATTACTGTTTATTATAGGAAGTAAATTTTTGTAAGAAAATAATGAAATTCCTAGGGAGTAGTTGATGTCTTACTAATGAGTGAAGATAATCATAATCACAGAATGATGCACTGCTTTCATCTCTATTATTGTTCATAATATTAAACTCAGCATCTGAAAAGAAATAGCATATTGTAAAATGTTTCTCCTAATGTTATACTGAAGAAATGAAAATGTATTTATCCAGATGAGTTGGAATTGGATCTGAAGTGCTAAACAGTTAATTATAATAACACCTTACTCACATGAATGTATAAGAACTTATCCTTGATACTGAATATTTGAATTAGTTTGTTTATAAAGTCACATTATTTTTTAATTTTTCAAATCATCTGTTTGCATCAATAATTTCTGAGGTAATCATTTTCTTCTAAACATTATTAAGCAAAATGCAAAAATAGAGAATAATTATTGAAGGTTAGGTCTAAATAAGGTTATCTTAATAAGTCTCTCTCCTCTCTTCCCCCCCCCTCTCTCTCTTCTCTCCTCCTCCTCCTCCTCCTTCTTCTTCTTCTTTTCTTTTTCTTCTTCTTCTTCTTCTTCTTCTTCTTCTTCTTCTTCTTCTTCTTCTTCTTCTTCTTCTTCTTCTTCTTCTTCTTCTCTCTCTCTCTCTCTCTCTCTCTCTCTCTCTCTCTCTCTCTCTCTCTCTCTCTCTCTCTCTCTCTCTCTCTCCCCCCTCCCCTCTCTCTCTCTCTGGGGGAGTAGGTGCTAAGGTTTAAACCCAGAACATTATACCTCTAAGCTATGACTCCAGCCCAATTTCTTATTCTTTATTTTGAAACAGTGCCTCACTAAGTTGAAGTAGCTGAGGCTGGTCACAAACCCTAACACTCCTATCTCAGCCTCCCAAGTACTGGGATTACAAGCATGTGCCACTATGCCTGGCTTGACAATTCTTAAATAAATAAATAAATAAATAAATAAATAAATAAATATCAATCCAGAATATGTCAATACACAAATACATTAAGCTTTTTATATCCTGAGGCAGAGATAAAGACCAATCATCAACCACTATTTAAAAAAATTAATTTGATCAATTTGCAGATGTTTTATCAATTAGTTAATTAATTTAGTTCCCAGTGGAGATGAAGACTTGGGTAAATTGACTTGATGAAAAGAGTATTTTAAACTGTCTGTTTGGTATACATATAGGCAAATACAAAAAACCTCTTTTGCCTTCTTATCAATTATGCTTTAGAAATGAATATACAAGATACATGCATTAAAGATTATACATATGACAGTTAAATTGGGATTGTGTTTCAATTAAAATTTTTGAAGTTGGTTTTTGCTCTGCTTCCCCAGCCTGCTTTGAAACTCCTGGTCTCCTGCCATGCTCCTGTCTCAGCCTTCCTAATACATGAAGAGGTATTCGGAGAAGGATTTTCTCAAAAATGCTTTCAACAATTATCTGCATGATTAATTTAAAATGTTTCATATAAAATGTATTTTCTGTGAAAAATATTAAGTGTTATGTTTTTTAAAAATGTCTTTATCTAATAAGATATGGTTGCATTTTTATTTAAATATTTTATCACACAAAGATTCAAAGCTGATAAGAAATTCATATGACATATACATATTTATATAAAAACTGTGTGTGTGGCCAAAGAGGGTTGTATTCTAATTACTCTTTGTCATGGACTTTCTAGGTTTCACCAAATAAAGAATTGAAGAGTTTAATAGTAAATGTTTTTATTTCTTTTTGCATATGGTTTATGCATATTAAACAATCAACCATGGTTAACCTGGACAACCATTGGTGGGGGGGGGGAGAGAAAACGGGGGTGGGGGGGGAGAGGGCACCAAATATAGTGTAAATGTATACTATTTATGTTCAATAAAAAATTGTTAAAAAAATAAAAAATAAAAAAAATAAAAACAAATAAACAATCAACCATTTTTTTCTTCTTGTTCCTTTGCTTTGATTGAAGCTGAGAATAACTAACATTCCCAATTTAAATTCTATAGTATTAAATAATGTTGAGTTAACCAATAAGTGACAATTATAGTTTCTCACAATAAAAAAGAATATATCACATACATTTTCTCTTGTGAATTTCATTTTTCTTTGTTACTATTTGATCTTCTTTGTTCTTGGATCTTTGCATTTTAAAAGCAATTACAATACTTAACCTAGTAATAGTGATGATTCACTGTTCTTTAGTCAAACACTGGGTCATTTTACTGGTAAGGGCAATACTTTGATGGGTTTTGGGGAAGATTTAGAGTCAAATCATAGTGCAAGAAAATATAAAACTTTTTGATAAGCTGGAATATCTGTCTTGCAGTGCTCTCTAGCTTGTGCTGTATTAAAATTACGTTCCTGTGACACAGATACCCATTATTGCAGTAGCTTTCCTTGAAAAGAATATTTTTATTTTTTGTTTGTTTGGTTGGTTTTGCTCCTCTGTGGTACAATCTCTGTATTTTATTAGCGTCCAAAAGGCAAGTATTTTGTTATGAGTCTTGTTTTTTATTTCATAGGTTTGATAATTCATGTGATCACAAAGTCTACACTGAGTGCCCTAAAATGTTTGCTGTGTAATTATGCTTTGGTAAATGATGAAATTAGCCAGGCGTAGTGGGCACGCTTGTAATCCCCACACTTGGGAGGTGGAGACAGAAGGATCGCACAGGTTCGAAGCTAGCCATGCCTGTTTAAGAGACCCTGTTTCCAAGTAAAAATATAAATTGGTCTGGGAGTGTATCCCGGAGGTAGAGGGCTTCCAAAAACCCCAGTACCACACAAAAATAAATAAAGTAAAATAAATGATGAAATTAATATGTGACTATGGTTGTTACATATAAGTGTGTAATATACTGTCAAAGTTTGAGTACATGCTATGATATTTTCAAAATGATAAAACTAGCTAACAATGCCTTTTTCAGAAAGTATTTCCACTGTGAAGTGAAGCATGATTGTACATATAACATATATAAGTTGCAATAATATAATATAAAATATATAATATATTTTAATATAAATATACATGTTTATATTTATATTAAAATATATTAAAATATAAAATATATATACTCCTTAAAATTTATATTAAATATATTAAAATATTATATATATATATATATATATATATATATATACTCCTTAAAATTTTCAACCTATTGTAATCATTAGGGCATTGATGTATAACAGACATATATAATATGCATTAATACTGTTTGTCATAAGTTAGAAGAGCCTTTTAAAAAGTTGTCTCCTCATTTCCTATCAAGTCTCAAAACATTTGATCAAATTTGAATATATAAATTAATACAGGTACAAAGTTATTTATAAATAACACATTATTAAATTTGGCACATAGTTAAACATCTTAAGTATTAATGTAGAAACTGCTGTTTTTACTCTCCATGTCATCAAATTATTTTTTTTTAAATCATGCGTAGACATGATGATTCTGTTGTTAACCAAGACACTTTTAGGAGTAATCTTAGTTAATATAGTATATCATTTTTATATGATTGTAAACAAAGATAGAACACTGGCTGAAATTGTGCATTTTTTTAAAATTAAAGATATTTTAAAGTTAGGCATGGTGACCCCACACCTGTAATCCCAGTACTTGTGAAGTTGAAAGAAGAGGATTGTATGTTCTTGGCCAGAGTCAGGCAACTTAGTAAGGATCTCCACAATTTAGTGAGTACCTGTTTCAAAATAAAAAATAAAATAGGGCTGGAGATGTAGCTCAGAGGTAGAATGCCCCTGGGATCAATTCTAAAACACACACACACACACACACACACACACACACACACACACACACACAATGTTTGAACTCCATCATTGTCTAGTAATAGTGTATTTGCCTTTTTTTATTCCTACCATTTTTATAAAATTATTCTTATCTATTCATAAAGAATTATGGGAAATACACACTTCTACTCAGCAATAAAGAACAAAATCATGTCATTTACAATAAGACAGAAAAACTTAGAAAACATTATGTTAAGTGAGGTCAGCCAGGCACTGAAAGAGAAGGGACATATGTTTTCTCTAATATGCCCAAACTGGGGAGTATTAAGGATACCAGAGGAACTCCAGATAATAGAGGGGAAATCTCAGCAAAGCTAGAATGGAAGGATAGAAGAGAAAGAAAGCTGAGGTTGATTAATGGAGGAGCTACATCCGAATATGTGTAAAAGTATGAATATATAGCGTGGTTTAACTAGATACTAATTCTTAGGAGGGGAAAAAGTGGGGGGGGGAGCACCAAGCACTGTGTGAATGTATACCATTATCAATATGATCCACATAAAAAACCTAAAGTAAAAACAAAATATTTTTAATAAATTTGAGCATTCAAATTAAAAAAAATAAATAGCTAGATAATCAGTATTGCCATGACCATTTGTTGAAAAGGCAAATCTTTCTCCAATAAATGTATTTAGCATCTTTTTAAAAAATCATTTGAATAAAACTGGGCATGGTGGCACATGCTTTTAATACCAGCATTCGGGAGGCTGAGACAGGAGGATCTTTGCTCATGGATAACTTCAGCTACTTAGTGAAGCCTTTTGCAGCATAGTGAGCCCTGTTTCAAAAATAAAGAATGCAAAATAGGGCTGGGATGTATTTCTGAGGAAGAATGGCCCTAGGTTCCATCCCCAGTAGAAAAAAAAAAAAAAAATCAATTGGCTACAAATGTGTGGCTTTGTGTCTCTAGCTTCCATTCTGCTCCATTGGTCTATATGTCTATTTTTGCCAGCATCATGCTAAGCTTATTACTATAGCTCTGTACTATAATTTGAAGTCAGTTATTATGATACCTCTTGCATGGTTCATATATCTATAAATTTTATTGGATCTTCTGAGTTTTTTGTTCTGAAGTTAAATGTTAGGACTGATTTTTCTTGATCTGTGAAGAATGACATTGATATTTTGATAAGGATTACATTGACTAGATATATCTCCTTTGGAAGAATAGCCACTTTGACAGTATTTATTCTGTCTATCCAAGAACATGGAAGATCCTTCCATCTTCTAAACTGGAAATATTTTCTTTGTTAAAGTGGATTTACTGGTGTTCCTGGAAGCCCTTCTACCTCAGGACTACACTTTCAGACCTATTTTATACTTTTTTAGTTTTGGAAACAGGGTCTCTTAAGCCAGCGCAACTGGCTTTGAACCTGCCCGATCCTCCTGTCTCCGCCTCCCAAGCGCGGGGATTACAAGCATGTGCCACCATGGCTGGCTTACTAATTTTTTAAAATTGATTTTGTGTCCCACTATATCACTGAATTTGTTAAACAGCTCTATTTCTTTCAGTAGTATATAAAAATATCTTTACAAAAATGGTGGGCCTAGTGTTTCAATATTCATTTTACTACCCTAAAATAAACTTCATTTAATGTTTTTCTCATGCATTGAAATCACCTTATATTAGTATAATTTAATTATTACTTTGTATCCTATATGTATTGATTTTACTTATGTAGAGCTACAGTCACCAGTATGTTACAATTTATGTGTGTGTATATATATACACACACACACATTTATATATTATTTTACTCGAGTTCAATTAAGAATAAAAAAATTTTGAAGAACAAGTATTTTAATTTTTGATGGTCAAATCATAACCATATATTTATGAAATACAGTGTGATATTTTAATGTCTTATATAATATAACATGACAAAACCAAGGACATTAACATACCATTCACTTATTTATTCTTTTCTTAAGGTCAAGTATATGAAATCTACTCTTCTGGTTCTTGTGTAGCATATAAAACATTTACTTTTTAGTATAATCCCACTACCGTAAAATAGTATATGGTTATGATTTGACTGTCAAAAATTAAAGATATTCTTCAAAAAAATTTTTTATTCATAGTTGAACTCAAGGAAAATAATATACAAATGTGTGTATATATATATATATTTATTTATTTATCCATAGATTAATTTATAAAGAAAATAAATCAAACATACACAATAGAATACTTTCCAACCTTATAAAAAGAGAGATCTTGTGGTTTGAGACAAATATAAATTTGCAGGTCATTGTGCTAAGTGAAATTTATCAGGTATCAAAAAGATACCACACGCAGGTCATGGTGGCGCACGCTTGTAATTAACTACTTGGGAGGCTGAGACAGGAGGATTGCTCATGTTCGAAGCCAGCCTCAGCTACTTAGTGAGGCTCTCAGCAACTTAGTGAGACCCTGTTTCCAAATAAAATATAAAATAGTCTGGAAGTGTAGCCTGAAGGTAGAAGGCCTCTATGTTCCATCCCCAGTACAACAACAACAACAAAGATACCAAATGAACTTACTTTATAAGTTCAACTCGAAGTAGAATCAGAATACTGTTTCTAAGGGCTGGAGGGTACAAGGGCAGAGGGAATGAAGAGTTACTGATTAAAAGCACACACTTTAGATAGACTAGCAAATAGGTCTTTAAAAGGTGCAATAGTGTTTTTAAGGTAAAAATTAAAGTAAGAGTTATTATTCTTCCATCATCAACAGCAGAGGCAGGGTTACAGGTCAAACCATGATCCTGGATTTGATTTGAATAACATTTCACATCCTATAGCATTTCAGGTAGTACTCCATAACAACCGACCCGGAGCTAACATAACCTTATCTTTCATGATTAGAACACACATAGGATATTTTATTCTACTAACTTTCAGATTGATATATAGCTAAGAACCAAATATTAATACCATATTTTAGATAAAAAGAAAATAAATGGGAAATATGATCAGGCAGTCTAAGTCAGTGCAAAAACTCGAATAATTAGACTTCTGGAGCACAGTGTGAATGGGGGTGTGAGAAGGAAAAAAGGGGGTAAAAGTAAGAGATGTGATTGGTTTGATATTATTTCATTAGACTTTGGAATGACTTGTGCTGAATGCTGCAGAGCTGAGATTCAGTCATAATTTTTATCCTTTTTATGTTTTTATTGCTTCATTGTAGTCATACATCTTAATGGAATACAAGATGGTAGAGGCATGCATGCACACATCACTCAATTACCCCAATTCTTACCACATTTTCTCCCCATTCCCGCCTTCTAATGTCAATCAATGATTGACTTTGATGTTTCTAAATGTACATCATATACAGTAGGAAATTTCCCCCTTTCCCCCTCCACCACATCCTCTTAAATAGTTCAGGGCAATTTTGATTTGAACATCTCTCATTGCTAATGATGTTCAACCTTTTTTTTTAATATTGATTAGCCATTTGAATTTCTTTTGAGAAGTGCCTATGTAGTTCATTTGCCCATTTTTTGATTGAAATAATATATTTGGTCTTACACTCATTTTTTCTAGTTAGTTCTTTATGTAGATTTGAGTTTCTGATTTACTTTATATTCCTTATCTCTGAATTGTTTTTAATAAAGATATCTTGGAGGGAAAATTTGCTGGTAAAATTTATTGCAGTTTTGTCTAAAAATATTTATTTTTCTTCACTCATAATGGTATTTTACTGTATAGAGAAGTTCAGTTTATTATTTTTATTCTTCATTATAAATTTATTACCCAGATTTTATTTTTATATGGTTTCAGAAAAGAAATTCATCATAAACCTGACATTTTTTCTTTTAT
Source organism: Muscardinus avellanarius (assembly GCF_963383645.1). Classification (NCBI taxonomy): domain Eukaryota; kingdom Metazoa; phylum Chordata; class Mammalia; order Rodentia; family Gliridae; genus Muscardinus; species Muscardinus avellanarius. The sequence continues at coordinate 110,635,332 of NC_137791.1, read as the reverse complement.
AGACAAGTTTTTTCTTTTTCTTAAATTTCTTCAATAATTTCTCTTTGCCTTTGATTTTCTATATTTGATTAAGTTATGCATAGGTGTACATTTTTTATTTATCTTTCTTCGTATTATCTGAATTTCCTGCATGCATGGTTTTGGATGCCACTAAATTTGGAAAATTCTCATTATGGCTTCTCCTACTTTCAGGATCTTTACTTGTCTGAGAACAAACTGAAAGTCTACACAAGATAATTATGATTCTAATAAATCACAGTTAGCCCATGACAAAATCCTTAATGATTTTTTCTTTACCTCATTACACTACAACAAGAGAAATTAATTTGTTAGACCTAGTTATAAAATTAGGCTTTTGGATATAGAAAAATAATGGTGAGATTTAAAAGTTCAGCTCAGTATATTTAAGCACAATTTTATCTTATGATGAAATCAAATAAGAGCTACTCACAACCCTATCTTCACCACAAATTTCAATTTAGTACTATAATAACAAAATATGAAATATATTTTGTTTTAATTGTTTATTTTTCTGTTTCAGTATTTCTTCTGTTTTATTTCAATGAAATTGATCAAATAATTTTTGTCTTACCAATGCAGTTTTAATTAAGTATGGGTCCACTAATGGCATATTTTATTTTTAATATAATAAAGAGTTACAGAATTCATTAAATTTAGTGATTTCACTTACTTCACTTACTTTTATAGAAGGTAAATTAGAAAAATAAACTACAAAACAATTTAGCCAGAGGATCTGTTTTCTCTTTGTTTGCTGACTTAGGAGTATATCATTAGCAAATAAAGCCATATTAAAATTAAAACTGATTTATATGCACAATTTTTATGCTTTTGATTAAAGAAAGTCTGAATAGTTTCCTGGTTATTGAGTTTAATTTAAAGAATCAGTATGTGTCACTAGAAATGTTATTGTATAGTCTGCTTTTTTAAATAGATGGCCCAGCCTAGTTCTCTTTTTCTTTCTCTTTTTCTCTAATAAGAGCGAATATAAGCGTTCTGACTTGGTAAATTTATTTTGGCAAGTACTTTTTGATACATGGGTGGACATAGTAAATGTATCCTCGCTCAACAAAATCAATTTTATCTAATACCAAGCCACTTTAATATCTAAAAAGCATTAAAAAGTAGACATTGACTGTTTTCTTTAAAGATAAATGTTTGTGTTTAAAGTTACAATACCTGAAGTGCACACGTTCCAGAAGAAAGAATTAAGAACAAAATTAAATCACTATTAAACATAAAATCACAATTTCTTTTGTTTGAGAAGTTTCATTCCTTAGACATCAATTATTTATATCATTGTCATTATTATTTGTATATGTGACTGACAATATTCTCTGTATGGCATCCATTCACCTGAACAGCTATTTTTCAAAAATTATGAAGAGCTAAAATTTAATGTATTTTGTTTAAGAATACCTACCTCTTTCAACAGTTAAATGTTTATTCTTTTGTCGTAATTAGTACATAATGTTTAAAAAAGAAAGAATTATGGTTTCTAGAAAATTTATTCTGGAAAATATTTATTGTCCTCAATTTTACTTAAAACTGATTCAAAAATTAAAGGTATTGCCAAGCGTAGTGGCGCATGCTTGTAATACCAGTGCTTGGGAGGCTGAGACAGAAGGATCACACAGATTCAAAGCCAGCCTCAGCTACTTAGAGAGGCCCTGTTTCCAAATAAAGTATAAAATAGGTCTGGGAATATAGCCCAGAGGTAGAAAAGCCCCTGGGTTCCACCCCCAGTACCATCAAAATAATAATAATAATAATAATAATAATAATAATAATAATAATATTTAATAATAATATTTAATTTAATATTATTATTATTATTATTAAGAAAATAAAGCACAAGTTACAAAACTGACTAAAATTTTTTGTCCTATAAAAATTATTTTTTCTAAGTCAGACCAGTATTCAGTCTTCTAATAATGTCTAACTCTTCCAGAAAATTTGTTAAATTTTAATATTCTATCTATCTATCTATCTATCTATCTATCTATCTATCTATCTCTCTGTCCTGATGTATAAAGACTATTTATTTTTCAGATTAATTTATTATTATATTGTTAAGTTGACTTGAATAGCAGAATAGCAATGTATGAGTACAAGACAGAAAGAAAACTAACACTCTACCCAGTAAATGTAAAAAAAAAAAGGCATGTGTTTCAATATTACCATTCTTATAGAAAAAAAGAGGAGTATTTGTATATAATTCACTTTAATATTTCTAATCTCATATATAAAATAACATGAAAAATGCAGAAACTTAAGAAATCAAATCTTCAAAATATAAGCAGAATAATTATGTTAGTTCAATTTTTAATTTTTAACTTTTATAAGTGCATGGTAGTTATACATCACAGTGAGATCAAATGTGATACATATGCTTTCCTCAGGATTACACCCTGCTTCCTCTTTCTTTGTTTTGTACATGTTAGTGATAATACATTATCTACATTTACATAAGACATGAAATATTTGAAAATTTCTGTGAAGCTATTTTAGTCAATGTGCTATAATAATTTAACAATAATGGAAAAATAAATGTGTTCAACTGAAGTGAGGATAAATAAGTATGTGCTATATAGGAGCATTTATTTTTTATTCTTTTAGAGGAGCATTTAAAATCTGACACATATTTCAGTGCCACAATGAGCTTATTTTTTGACATACTGGTAATTGAACCCAGAAGTACTCTATCTCTGAGTCATGCCCCAAGATCTATTTTATTTTATTTTTGAAACAGGGTCTTGCTAGGTTGATAAGGGTCTTACTACTTCCTGAGGCAGTCCTTGAACCTGTAATCCTTCTGTCTCAGTCTCACAAGTACTGGGAGTACAGAAATGCCCCACCAAGCCTGGCTCAATGAAGCATAGTTTAACAAAAAGTACCACAGTATGTTAAATAATGCATGGCCATGTTAATAGAAGAAAAATAATAAAATATTTTTCAATAAGAGAAATATTAATAATAAATTTGATATACAAAATAAGTTATGAAAGTAAAAAAGAGATAAAATATATAAGAAGGTATCTACATAGATTTTAAAATAAAAAAAAGTTTCTGCTCTTTTTATGTGGGTACTCAGTGGTATGAATTTTTCTCTTACTACTGCCTTCAAGGTATCCCGGAGGTTTTAATTTGTTGTATCTTTATTTTCATTTGTTTTGCTCTGCATCATTAGCAATCAGAGAAATGAAAATCAAAACTAACCTGAGATTTTACATAACTCCAACTAGATTACAATCATTCAAAACACAACAGCAAATGCTGGCAAGAATGTGGAGACGTGAGAACTCTAATACATTGTTGGTTGGATTTCAAATTCATGCAACCAATTTGAAAAACAGTATGGAGGATCCTCAGGAAATTGGAAATAAACCTACCATATGATTCAACAATACCACTTTTGGGTATCTACCAAATTAGTTTAGCTTACTAAATTAATGCATGCATATCTACATTCTAAGCTGCACAGTTCAAAACTGCCAAACTATAAAACCAGCCAAGGCCGGCCGTGGTGGTGCACACTTGTAATCCCTGTGCTTGCGATGTGTGAAGTTCATAGATCCTCCTTCTTCTGAAACTCATAGCTATTACAAAGTTACACTTTGATATGCCACTGTGTAATAATTTGTTCTATAATACTAAAAATGTCCAATTTTTAAGCTAAAACCATCTTTATGGCTTCATACTAAAGTGACATATTCTAGACTTGTGTAAATATATATAACACATATAATATATATTTACATGAGCAAACATATATATGCCTAGTGCATTTTATTTGTATATATATATTAAATCAAAGATACTGTGAGTGACAATGTAATTATTATGGACATTTCTGCTTCATAGCATACATATATAAGTTAAGATTCCTACAGAAGTTCACTGAGCAAGCCAGGACTCAGACCCTACTCATTTTAGCAGCTATCCTTTCAATTAACTGTTTGACCCATACAAAAGTATTTAACACATATATAACACATTATCTACATAGCTAAAAACAAACTATAGGATCTAAACATCACTTCTGTCTTTGATATTGCATCACCTAAGACACTGGTAAAGATAGTATCAGATACCTCACAACTTTGTTCCTGTTTAAAAACAAATCACACATATTGTTCCATATGAGATTCTTCCTGTTTTAAACCTGGTTGATATTTTTTTAAAGTGGAATTTTACAAATTCTTCTTATAGCAACAATGCTCCCAGGATTTAACACATATTCTTATGTTTACTGATAAAAAAGTCAAAATAATGAGTGTTATATATCTTAAGATATTTATAAGTAATAAAAAATTACTTTCATTGAAAACTTGGGAAAGGTAAATGTTTTGTGGACTTAAATTCCTCTAAAGGATTTAAAAAGCTTAAATTGCAAAACATTATCTTTGTCTACTGTATACACAGCCAAAATTTGCTTATTGGTACAACAATGATTAAAACAATTTTCAAGTGAATTTCTGAATCCAGCATTTTTTGTACTATATTAAAAAAGACTAGATAAAAAACATTTTTGCCAGAAGATTTCCTCTTATTTCTATAATAATCTTTTAAGTCAAGGTAAATATCTTTCCAGGTCTTTTATTGATTTGCCAGCTATATATTGAAATGTAGCCTGTAATTATAATCAAGCTTTGATGTAATTGGAAGTAAGTAGATTCCTAAAGGGAGGTGACTGAAAAATAGCATCAGAGAAATATTGGATAGTTTTAAAAGGTATAAGGAATATCATCCAGTAGAAAGCTTTCTTTCAAATCCAAAATCATTAAAAGGTTGCCTAAGGCCATGTGTCTAATTTCACAGTTTGAAACAAAAGCTTGTACTAGTTAAACTATTTTAAAACTATAAAAACTATTGTTTAAAATATGGTAGTGGAAGAGAAACTAATATGTGAACTTTGAGTGTCAAAAATGTGTTACAAAATCAGAATTTTATAAATATATTAAGGAATACCTCTCTGGTTGCTTCAATCAATGCTGACTGAAGCAACACACAATTTACAGAAAAAAATATTTATTTGCACACTTTTTAAGATTTAAGGGATTCAGTCCATTGAATGTTGGTTTTATTGGCAGAGCTCAGGGCATGGCAGCAGGAGGCAGAGAAGGAGAGAGAGAGCAAGTTCTGTGCTCTCACTTCATAGAGGATCAAAAACAAGACAAGAAGCATGGGAATAAGCATCATATTTAAGGACACACATACCTAGGAACCTACTTCCTCCAGCCTTATCCCACCTGCCTAATTTAGGACCCACTAATCTATTGCGATGGATTTATCCATTGATAGGATTACAACTCACATGACTTAATTTTATCAACTTTGAACATTAATACATGAGCTCTGCAGGGGACATTCTATATCTAAACCATAATATGTGATACTCTGAATCCACATACAATTGAATGATATCACAAGGATACTGACGTCAGAAAAGTAAATTTTATATCTATCTATCTATATCTATATATATTATAGAAATTATAAATAGAAATTATATATAGAAATTATATATATATGTATATATATATATTCACCTACCTATCAAATAGTAAGCAAATCTGTTCAAAATAGATTAGTACTCCAAACTTTGAAATAAATTTTGAGAGAAGACAAGGCATCTCTTCCATGAGTTAATTAGTATTAAACTCAAAATGCTAAAGTAGTTTATAATTTGAGAAAACTCACAGAATAAATTTTAAATAAACGTGTCTTTGGAAGTATTAGACCTTTTCACTCATCAAAACAGAAGCAGCCACATTGATCAAAAGAGGAGAAACACTAAATGCTTTATTGAAGGGTATAAAAGATATATCAGAGGTAAATAGAAAGAACAGACTTGATTTTTACAGACAAAGCATAATAACTTGGCACAGTTAATGGCAAAGAGTAATAAAGTATATACTGCTCCTATTCAAGGTGAATTAATGAACTCAACTGACCATAAGAGAAAATAAATAAATAAACAAATAAATAAATAAATTTCAAAAGGTAATAGCATTATGAAAAAAAACAAGCCCATAAGAAAAAAAAATAGTGCTTCCAAAAGTAGTTGATCAGGAAATGCCTGTCTGCTGAGGTAGTGAAGTAATATAAAGGAGCCAAAGGGCTGGTTCTTATTGATACCTAGGAAGAAAGTATTCTGCAGAGACACTGCACCAACTGAAAGATTCTTAAGTTCTGGCATCATATAGTGCCATCTGCTGTGTTCCAATCAGCATTCTTGAAACTATAATCTAAAAATTTAAAATAAATCTTAGAGGAAAGATCATTTATTTTCTTATAGTTAAGTCCATGTGAGGCCTGGGATCACAGATCTCAGAGCATGGCTGCAGGAAATAGAGCAAGAGCACTGGCTGTGCTCTTCAAATCGCAGAGTTTAGAAGCAAGAGAGTGAGCAGGAGAGGGAGAAACCATTTATAAAATTCCCCAAAGAAAAGCCCAGGGACCTCCTCCTGCAGCCACACCTTAAAACCTACCAGGTACCACCCAGATAAATTTATTACAGTGGATTTTCCACTTTTGAAATTATAACCCTTATGACTCAATTCAATCAGCTCCAAACATTAATAAATAAACTAGGGGATATTTTACATCTAACTATAACAGTCTACTCTCATTTACTAAAGAATTCTTGCGCTACTTAGTGAGGCCTCAGTGAGACCCGGTTTCAAAAATAAAAGAATAAAAAAATAGGGCAGGGAGTGTAGCTTGGAGGTCAAATGCCCCTGGGTTCCATCCCCAGACCCGCAAAAAAAAAAAAAAAAAAAAAAAAAAAAGAATTCTTGCCCAGCTGTCTTTTTCAAGAGTCAAGAGTTTATTTACAAAGTCTTAAAAGATTCAGGATTCCTGAAAAGTCCCAAAGTCTAAAGTCTCCTCTGAAACTTAAACTCTTCTGTGAGCTCCTATAAGAGATAATGAAGATAAAAATAAAAAGTAAGTTGAATGAATTCAATATACAACAGCAAGGAGTAAATATTCACTTTCTCAAAGGGAGGAGTAGGGTCATAGAAAAAAGAAATGGACCCAAACAGTAACAAAATCTGGCAGGACAAGTATTTGATCTTGCAGCTCTCCTTCCTGCATCCAGAGATAAAGCAGTGAAAAGTGATCTTTAAGTGATCTTGGAAGTCCTGCTCCTGTGGCCTGGCTAATTGCAAAGGGCAGTTTACTTCCTTTTCTTGCTTGATTCTATGAATCACATAGCAGCTTTTCCTAAAAATCGTTCCATGTTTCCTGCATTTCTAAATCTCGGGGCAGTTTTTTGAAACCTTGGCTTTTCTCGCACAGTTTTCAAAGTGCCAGATTTGAGACAACTTGCAGGAATTCTGACACTGCCATTCATTTCTGGATTTTCAGACCTTTGTTTGAAATCTGAAGACTCAATTAAATTCCTCTTCTGGAGAGAAGACTCTGTGGCCTCTTTTTCTAGCAAAGCCAGTATTATTTGGGCTCTGAGATGGGCTCCCAACAAAAAAGGTAACTCTGCCCTCTTTAATCATTGTTGGTCTTTTTTTTTTTTTTAAACCCTTCTACCTCTGGGATACACCCCCAGAACTATTGTTATATTTTTATTTGGAAACAGGGTCTCCTAAGCCAGCGAGGCTGGAGGCTGGCTTGGAACCTGTGTGATCCTCCTGTCTCTGCCTCCCAAGCCCGGGGATGACATGGGAGCACCACCATGCCCGGCTTTTTTTTTTTTTTTTAATTACAGATTATGACCTGTTCCATTCAGGCTTCCACTAGCCCCCAAACCAGCTGGGATGCTCTGATCCCAACTTTATCTGGGCTGTCTCTGGTCCCAACTCCATCTGCTGCTTCCATCATGGCCATCACTGCCTATCTCCATCATATTCACTGCAACTGTCTTTATTTCATTAATCTTCCTTTCTTTCTTCTATACCACCATTTCTATTGGCCACAGTTTACACATGCTTTTCCAAACAAACTGAAAATCTTTAAAGTCTCATAGATTTACTTTCCACTTCCAAAATTGAATGAACACTTTAATGAACAATGATAGAAATATCCACAGTGAAGTTTGGATATTTTCTGCTTTGAGATTTTCTTTACCAATTTAATCAGCCTATCATTTTAAAATTTGACCTCACAGAAAGTTTAAATTCTTAAATTCATTTAGAACAACAACAACAACAAGAAAACAGAATAGCCAAGAGTTCTCAACAACAAGAACCATGCAGGAATTATCACAATACCTGTATTCAAACTACACTGCAAGGCCACGATAATAAAAACAGCATGAAATTGGCACAAAAACAAAGACAAATGAAGCAGAATAGAAGACTCAGAAACAAGTATGCACTTACAGCTAATTGATTTATGACAAAGGGGCCAAAAACATACAGTGGGGAAAAAAAAAGACAGCCTTTTCAATAAATGATGTTGGCAAGACTGGTTAATCATATGCAGAAAAATAGAAATAAACCCTACTTTCTCAGCCTGAATAACAGTCAATTCAAAATGGATCAAAGACTCCAAAATTATACCAAAGACTTTGAGGCTCCTTGAAGAGGGCATAAGTCCAACATTGCTACACATAGGTGAAACTTTTTCCACAAGGCCACCAAGACACATAAAAATAAAAAGGAGGGCCAATACATGGAATTGCATTAAACTGAAGAGCTTCTGTGCACAAAAGTTCTCTGCTCTCATCTATCATGAACCTCAAAAGAGAGCCAAACAAAATGGGAGATTATTTTTGCTAACTAATCCTCTGATAGAGGACAAATATCTAGAGTACCCAGAGAACTCAAGAAACTCAACACTAAGAAAACAAATAACCCAATCCAAAAATGGTCAAGTGAACTAAACAGACACCTCACGAATGAAGAAACTCAAATGTGTAAAATGCATGTATAAAAATGCTCAACATCATTAGCAATCAGAAGGATGAAAATCAAGACTATCACAAGATTTCACTTAATTAGAATGGCATCATTAAAAACACAGAAAACAAACAGGATGGCAAGGATGTGGAGAAGTGGGAAACTTCTAATATGGAAATCAATTAAATCACTCATCTTAGAACTCTATATGAAAGAAGTGGGAACTTTAATATGTTGGTGGTGGGATTGCAAATTAGCGCAACCACTTTGGAAAACAGTATTGAGGATCCTCAGAAGAATGAGAGTAAACCAACCATATGATCAAGCAATATTACTAGGTGTCTATCCAAAATAATGGAAACGAAACAACCAAACTACCAAACTAATGCATACATAACTATGTTTATAGCTTTTCAAGTCACAATTGCCAGATTATGAAACCAGCCAAGATGTTCATCAACAGATAAATGGATCACAAAGCTATGGGATATGTACACTATGGTATATGTACACAAATATATACAAAAAAATAGGATATGTATAATATTTTACTAAACCATAAAGAAGGACAAAATTATGACATTTTCAGAGAAATGAGTGGAATTAAAGAACATTATTTTAAATGACTTTAGTAAGTTACCAAAAAAAAATCAATTTTTTTCCCTAATATGCAAAAGCTATGGAAAAAAAATGGGTCATAGGAAGAACTCTAGATGAAGAAGAAGAAAACTTAGATGAGCAAATAAACTGACCTAACTGAAGGGCATCAGAGGAGGGAATAGGGAAATTTTCCATTGCACATGATGTACATTCACAAACATATCAAAGTCAATCACTAAGCAAATATGAGAAGTAGAGAGAAGGAAGAAAATGAGGTGAAAAGTGAGGAAGGACTAGATGACTAAGTAAGTGATGTGTGCATGTATGCCAATGTGTGCATGTACACTTCTACCATATTGTACCCCATTAATATGTATATCTACAATGCATCAATTTAAAAATATTAAAAAACTATGGACATGGGAAAAGTACAGAAAATTTTTTTGCTAAAGTTTAACACAAGTGGTCTCTATTTTATTTCCATATAGAGTCATATTTGCCCTCGATAATTTCCTGAGCACAGTCTCTATTTTCCAACTTTCTAATCATATTCTGACCCTTCCATTTTTTTCTTTCAAGCCAATTCCAAACAGTCACAGTCCACAGAGTGAGACTTAGTTATAGAGCCAATTTATCTTTTCTGGTACCAGTTTTTTATGTTTACAAGAATTCTTGAAGCTATGATCTGACCATGTAACTAAGATGAAAGATTTATTTCTTGTAATTTTGTGTTCAGTCCATGTGAGACCGGCGACTGCAGATCTCAGGGCATGGCGGCAGAAGGTAGAAAGAAAGAGCACAGGGGCTGTTTTCACAGTACTGAAGCCAGAGCAAGAGAGAGAGAGAGAGAGAGGGAGAAAGAGAGGGAGGGAGGGAGAGAGAGAGAGAGAGAGAGAGATCGGAGATCGGGGAAGAAAACACTTTTTATATAATATACAATGCTATACCCCCAGGGACCATCTCCATCAGCCATACCCAACTGGTTATCAGGACCATCCATGTATAATCCATTACAATGAAGTCATTTGCTTCTGAGATTGCAACCCTTATGACCCTTAAGAACCTGAGAAAGAAATTGACTTTAGCTAAATTTAATTCATAACTCAAACATAAATTACATATAAATATATTAACATGATGTTATGAGCAATGGTGCCATACAATTCTAAGACCAACGAGTTACATCATACACAATTTGTGTAATTCCACAATGTTAGAAGGTTTATTCAACACTCAAAGGTTAAGACACACAGGAACTTATCAAGAAATTAAGTAAAGTTAAGCTAAATTCAAAAGCTGGTGCCTGTTTTGCCAAAGCCAATTAGCAATGAATGAATATCAAACAATATACTTCACAGTAGAGAATCTAGTAATTTATGTTGAATAAATGTTCTAGACAACACATACATTCTAGAATTTAAAGCACTTTAATTAATTAGAAAAAATACAACACAACAGGCATGGAGTAGAGAATAATGAACCAAGTCCAGAGATGGAAAAGGAGATTCAAGAGTTGATCTGCACATAGGGAATTTTCAAGTCACACTGCCTCAGTAAAAAGAGCAGGATTGGAGCAAGATGCTGGATCAGAGTCATACACATGGGGAGACTATTCTGGCATAAGCAAAGCTAAGCATGCTGCTTGTAGGAAGTCCAATGTCTTTATAGTACTTTCTGGGAATTTTTAGTGTCTTTGCCAAGCTCATTCAGGCTTATCGAACCTGCCAGATTCCTGTTAACATTCCAAGTACACTAATGATGTAAGTCCACCAGAAATAAGAAAGCATTGTATGATCCAAGTGTCTGTTATCAACTGCAGCACAAATGTGCTAGTCTAAATCATACAAGTTTCTGTACTTTATATGTTTGCATACCTAAATAAGTTGTTTGAGTTTCTGAAAATTGTTTTAAATCTTATGCTATACTCAATGATATTTTACAAAATCATTATACAAATCATAGTTATCAATTCTGACATAATATTAATGATGATAGATAAATATTCAAGTACCAGACAATTCACATATAGTCTAGAAAAATTATTTATATAGCATACACTACACAATTCAATTATTTAACTGCTTATTTCTCTGAGTTGCTCTAATTTAACCTTCTCACTCATATAGATACACAAATTATCCTCAGCTTGTAGTAAGACTAACAAAAAGCAAGTATTTAATAAGTATTTGTCAAATGATCAGTTATAGCTGGGTGTGGTGACACACACTTGTAATCCCAGTTAGTTTTGAGGCTGAGACAGGAGGATCATGTAGGTTCAAAGCCAGCCTCAGCTACTTAATGAAGTTCTCAGCAACTTAGTGAGACCTTGTTTCCAAATAAATTAGAAAACAGTCTAGGAGTGTATCCTGGAGGTATAAAGCCCCTGAGTTCCATCTCTAATAACACACACACACACACACACACACACACACACACACACACACAGTCCAGTTATATAAGCAAATAAATTAATACACATATTCATGAATGAAGGAAAGCAATAACTAATGATCAGGAACGGCATGACTATCATTTCAGAAACAAAGCTGCACGTGGGTATACTTTGTGTTCTGAAAAACTCAACTATGATAGAGTACCTAGAATGACTTGCCTAATAATACTTGTTTTACAGACCACTCTGTAAAGAACATTGTACTTTATATTGGTGTAATATTAGAAAAAACATTTTTCAAAGTTTGGCATTAAAGATAATAGAAAACTGAAACACTAAATCTATAATGTATATATGAGAAAAATGGTGAATTAGAAATCTAAAAATATCTCCTTTATAAAACCAACAAAAATACTACTTGAATTGTTACAACCCACTTTATCAGAGCTGTGGATATTAGCCAGAGGCTTGCAGCCATTCAGGATTATTTATTCAAGAAACATAACTAAATCTTGATAAGTGAGGTTTATTCCATTTTAACTTGCCCTGGTTCCATTTCCCCCTCCTAAACTGCAGAGGAGCTTCAAAATTTTTTAATAATCCATAATCATGGTAGAAATCAGCAGCCTGACAGGCGCTGTGGGGAAGAAGATGAGTCTGGAGCTTTTTTAAAGCTCATTTGATGAGAATTATCATTATTTTACCTGATGAGTGGTTCCTTGGAAGACCCTGTCTTCAAGGCTGTGAGTATTAGACCTGTGAGTGTAAAAAATGCCTTCTCTCAGAGACATTCATGAAAAAACAAAAATGGGCAATTTTTACTAAACTTCATAGCCTGAAACATTGAATAAGGGTTGGGGAAAATAAATTACAAACCAGAAACCTTTAAAGAAAAATCTGAATAATAAATGCTGTCAGGGCTCTCTACATTTATTCCTGGAGAGTAAAAGAACAGAAATATATGGAGGACTTGTCCATGACCAGGATTGTGAACTTATTCAGAATGACCTGAGAAGGCTGTAATGTTTTTCATTTTGTTCACACTAGAATATACATAAATAGAAAGTGAAGTTTATGGTAGGATTTTCAACTGTCACACAAAATATTGAAGGCAGACTCTTTGTACACATATAATTTGTACAATGATAGTGGGCAGCTCATTGACTCCAAGCAGGTATAGGACTTCTTGCCAAATCATTGGTGAGTAGAAGTTTTAGTAGAAACATAATGAAAAATACCAACCTGGCATAATTATTACAGAAAAGTCACTAAAGCAAATACAAAACTATACACAAAAATAAAAATCTTGGGAAGTTCTGATATCAAGGATATCTGCTTTATCTTATTTTAAAAGTCGAGTTTGAAGGCGTAAAATATAAGACAAATAAAACAAAAATTAAAAAAAGTTGAGAAAGAAGCTGTGGTCTACACAGAGAGAAAAGGCATTCAATCAAAAGGCAGTCCCTGAGCCAGACCAGACATTTAACTTACAAAACAAAGATGTTGAATCAATTATTTCAAATATATTCAAGCAAATAACAAACAGAAACTTTGTATATTAATCTGAAAGAAAATAGGAGAACTGTATCTCAACAAAGAGACAATAGCAGTAGTGAAGTAAAATTTATTTTTAAAAGTAACAAAATAGAAAGTTTAAGATAAAAAGTTCAACAGCTGTGATAAAATGTTTATGAAAGCAATTTAATGGGATATATGCACAGAAAGAATGTAAGATCAGTGAACTTGAAACAAGCCAACATAACTTATTTATTCTGAGAAATAGAACATTATCTGAAGAAGTACATAAATAAGAACTAATGAAATTGACTTTGCAAATTTGTAAGATATATAATAAGTATATTAAAATTAGTTTCATTTCACGAGGCATGATGGTGCATGCCTGCAATCCCAGCTACTTCAAAAGCTGAAGCAAGAATATCACAAGTTTAAGGCGAGACTGAATAACCTAGGGACATGCTGTCTTAAAATTAAAAAGAAAATAATAATTTTAAAAAACATTTGCAATATAGCTTAGTGGTAGAGCACTCCTAAATTTGATAACCAGTACAGAAAACATATTAGTTACTTTATATATTGTCATAATTAAATATAGAATATATTTATATTAAGTCATGAATTTATATAGTTAAGTCATGAATGTTATAATCTCAGCAATGGATAAATTAATTATAATGGGTTTATCTGGGTGGTGACCTGGGCTGGTAGGGAGTGGATGAAAAAAGTAGGTTCCTGGGACTGTGTCTTTGGAGATTATATATGTTTCCTCTGCCCCTTGTTTTCTCTTGCTTCTGCCTCCATAATGAAAAAGCACAGCCTTATGATTGCCCTCTCCCTACTTTCTGCTGCCATGCTCTGAGATCTGTAGTCCTCAGCCTTACATGGACTAAACCTCAAAATCCTCAAGGAAACTAAGAGTAAATACACTTTTCTTTCTGTTAGTTATGTGGTCAAGTCTTTGGATTATAGCAATGTAAATGCTAAGACATGTATATTACAAAATGTTTATTTAAATTTAGAATTAAGAACATAATTTCATTTAACATCGTGTCACAAAGATTAAAACTCTCAAAAAAATATCTGGGTGTGATGGATAAAAGTTGTAATTCCAGTACTTGAAAAATTGAAAAAGAAATCTTGCTGGTTTGAGGCCAGCATGCCTGAGTATAGTGAGACCCTATTTCAAAATAAAAAATAAAAAAGGCTGAGAGTATTGCTGAAAGTCAGAATGCCCCTGAGTTCAATACCCAGTACCATAAAGAAAAATTATTAAAAAATAAATGAAAGTAAGCCGGGCGTGGTGGCGCACGCTTGTAATCCGCCGCGCTTGGGAGGCTGAGACAGGAGGATCGCGCAGGTTCGAAGCCAGCCGTACGCGCTGGCTTAGGAGACCCTGTTTCCAAATAAAAAAAAATATAAAATAGGTCTGGGAGTGTAGCCTGGAGGTAGAAGGGCTACCAGCAACCCCAGTACCACACACACACACACACACACACACACACACACACACACACAATAAATAAATTAATTAATTAAATAAATAAATGAAAGTAAATTACTAGTTATATATTTAAAACAAAAAATATATGAAAAGTAAAAATTGAAGAATACCTAATTCAGGAAAAATGCATATTGTTTATAATTGTAAAATATATTATTAAGATAGCAATATGTCCTAAATTGGTGTACAGATTGGTAAATTGTTGTACTAGTTTAAAAACAGACTTATGTCAATGAAACTAAGAGTTCAAAACTCAAGTCCTATTCATGATCAACTGATTTTCGAAAGATACAAGATATATCCAAAGTGAGAGTCGTCTCTTATACAGATGATGCTTGGGAATTTAAGATATTCATATGCAAAAAAATAAATTCAGACATTCACTTCATAGTATGTATAAAATAGACTAAAATGAACTTTCATGCATAAATGCAGAATATAAAATAGAAATAAATTTTAAGGGAATACTTGAAACTCAAACTCTGTTCAATTGTTCATATTTCTATGTTTTTTACTCCATTCCTACCTATGTATCATGTTTTACTATGTCATTTCTTTCTAATCTCACAATTCAGCTATATAAAAATTTGTTTATGTTTACAAATACAAATGAGTTTTTATTCCTTATAACTCACATAATAGGATGGTATGTATACTAATATAATTTTATTTATTAAATTATTTTCTCTTCTTGATTATAGGCACTAAAAGCATGTATTGTGTCATATAAATAGTTGCTTCAGACATTCATAGTAACTAAGAAAATATTTAAATTTTATGAAGAAAATTATTTAAATTAGAAAGCAATTTTATGTGCTACGTTATCCTCAATATGAGATATTTATATGAGTTTATATTTATTTACTTATCATTTATATGCTTACATATAGTGTGAAGTGAAAAACCAAGTACCCTTATGGAATAGAAAGCACTAAAGATAATGACAGAAAAGGCCATCAATCTAGCTCTGAAGTGGTAAAGACTTATAAGACTTATAAAACCACAAAAAATGAGAGACACTTTAATTTTGGTGAAATTATCATGTTATTTACATACCAAAAGTCTCAATGTATTATTTAAATGTTAAAAATAAGTCAATGCTGGTAGAACTTTTTAGCACATGAATATTTGTAAAATGATATTTTTAGGCAAATATATTTCCCCCAGATAATTTATTTAAAATATTTCTTTTTAAGCCAGGAGTGGTGGTGCTTGCTTGTAATCCCAGCGTTTGGGAGGCTGAGACAGGAGGATTGCACAGGTTCAAAGCCAGCCTCAGCTACTTAGTGAGGCTCTCAGCAATTTAGTGAGATCCTGTTCCAAAATAAAGTATAAAATAGGTCTGGGAGTGTAGCCCACAGGTAGAAAGCCTCTAGGTTCCATCCCCAGGACTACAAAAAAAAAATATTTTTATTTTATGATCATTTTATATTGATTCTTAATTTTCAAGAGTCTGTGCATGTATATTTCAACCTAGTTGATAGTGACAAATAGATAAAACTTGATTTCATGTAAGGTATCTCCAGACATTCCATTGACCATCATTGCTTTTACCTCAATAGTGAAGACATTTCCATATTCTGAGTCTAATAAACAATTCTGGTTACCTCTCGAGAGACAACTAGTGCTATATAATAGCAAGTTGCTTTGTTTAGTATATCTTCAAATTATTTCTTTACATATGACTGTCAAATAAAAAAAGTAGTGTTTAGAATTTCTAACATCTCCCATGTATAGAAGCTGACATTTCAGGTTCAGAGAGCACCAAAACACAGACGACTTTAAAGACCACAGGAAATACTGAAATATGATGCTGACATAAAAGTACTTAAATTTAAAAGATAATTGCTCTCTGGACATTAAATGGTATTACAAGTCTGGGTGATGATTGTAAAATGTTAAACAAATATTTACATAAATTCTAGTTGACCCATTTTATTATGTATTGCTTTTCATTTGCTTTTTTGCTCATAGGTCAAAACACAACATCTATTTAAAAAATATTCTTATATAGCATTGTAGATGTTTGATGGAATATTCTTCTCCATAGGTATTGCAGTCATCTGCCATCTAAGTTTTTGGTTTATACTTCCTGAAAAAAAATGCAAGCACAACTTTCTATGTTCTGAGGTGCTTTAGTCCCTGAGGGAAAGTAATATCTGGAAGTATAAGAGAATGTTTTGAAAATTGTGCACCAACAAAGCTCTGTAGGGTATTTGGAGGGAGGAACAAAATACTCTTTTTTTTATTCCTCACTCGCTAGTATACACGCCCTCTATAGTCACAGAGGGACCTATTAGTAAAAAGACACATAGTCTCTGCTTGGAATTTTTATTTGTGCCCAACAGCTGAGATGCCAAAAGGCCAAGAAGTTACTCATCTATTTAAGCCAAATTTCTTGCTTCTGTCATATCTAATTTAATATTTTTGAGGGTAAATCCATTATGTCTTTTCTTAGTTCTTTGTGACATTGCTTGCTGCTGGGGTATCCAGATTGTTCTTCAGACCTAAAAATATCCTCTACATGTTGTGCTTGTTTATGTTTGCGGTGTTCATGATAGTTATGCCCTGAGGGACGGTTGAAGATCTTATTCCCCTGTGCCTCAGCCACATCCACAGAGTGTTCAGTGTCAGAAAATATAGCAACTTTTGATATAGCATATGAATCAGCTGAATCAGAACCAAACATCCTAGTTCCTGTGAACCATTATTCATTTGCTTATAAAGAATCTAAGGAAGCTACAATAATTATTACTATCCTAACTACAGTGCTGGGGATTAAACCCAGGGCCTTGATCCTGCTAAGTACACATTCTACTACTGTGCTACTCCCTTATTCTATCATAATTAATTTTTAGCCTTCCTTAATTTTCTCTAGGCAGATTCTAAGTCAAAAAGCTGGGCATGATGGCACATGCTTGTAATCTCAGCGCTTGGGAGGCTGAGACAGGAGGATCACACAGGTTCGAAGCCAGCCTCAGCTACTTAGTGAGGCTCTCAGCAACTTAGTGAGACCCTGTTTCCAAATAAAGAATAAAATAGGTCTGGGAGTATAGCCCGGAGGTAGAAAGCCTCTGGGTTCCACCCCCAGTACCACAAACAAACAAACAAACAAACAAACAAACAAACAAAACAAAACAACAAAGTTCTGACCGGGAATGGTGACATACACTTGTAATCCCAGCATTTGGGAGTCTGAAACAGAAGGATTGTGGTTTGTGGCCAGCCTCAGCTACATAGTGAGGCCCTTTGCAACTCAGTGAGACCTTGTTTCTAAATAAAGAATAAAAAATAGGGCTGGGGATATAACTCAGAGATAGAATGACCCTGGGTTCTATCCTCAGTACCCCCACCAAAACCTAGGTTGATATAATGATGATATAACACTTCTGTGAATAATGGGAAAATCAATGCAAATAATATATTTCTCCTTAGATGTGGACAGAAAGATTTATTTCTTTTATTTTGTCATTTTATAAAATCAATATATATATATATATATATATATATATATATATATATGAATTATACCTTCTATGTGCTACTCATTACTGTAGTAGGCAGTTGTAATAGCTTAGTTAACATATCAAAAAGTTACATAGAAGAAATTATTTTACTGTTTTCTTTTGTGGCACTCAGAATTGAATGAACCTAGTACCTCCCTCATGCTAGGCAAGTGATTAGGCACTGAGAGCTTGCAGATGAAATTATAGTTGGGGACATATAAATTAGACAAAACAGTATAAATAATAGAATATAATGACAAATAATTTTGGATAAAGTATAATAAGAAGGATGGGAATACTTGGTAAGATTTGAAAAGAGAAGGTAACATTGCATTGAAAACTATAAAGAAATTAGACATTTCAATAAAAAGCATTCCAAATAAAAAAAATCAGCTAGTCCAAAGAAGAAAATTGCCACTGTCATGAAAGAATAAGAAAATCCTTATTTCTGAAGTAGAAAGAAAAGGAGTAGTGCACTCCACATACATCTTTAGAAATCCTTGATAAGACTGCCTTTAGACTAATAGGAGGAGCCATTTTAGAGCTTTGATCACAGGTACGAAATAATTCATCTTCTTTTTTTTTTTTTTGGTGATACTGGGGTTCCTGGAAACCCGTCTTCCTCCGGGCTACACTCCCAGGCCTACTTTATACTTTTATTTGGAACAGGGTCTCTTAAGCCAGTGCAGCTGGCTTCCAACCTGCGAGATCCTCCTGTCTCTGCCTCCCAAGCGCGTGGATTACAAGCATGTGCCCCCACACCTGGCTTGGATATTTTAAATATTATCTTAATTCCTGTGTTAAAAATAGGGGACAGCCGGGCAGGGTGGCACAGGCTTGTAATCTAGCGCTTATGAGGCGGAGACAGGAGGATCGCACAGGTTCAGAGCACTTAGTGAGGCTCTCAGCAACTTAGTGAGACCCTGTTTCCACATAAAGTATAAAATAGGTGTAGGAGTATAGCCCACTCCCAATACCACTAAATATATATATGAATAGGGGGCAAAGTATGCCAGTTGACTGGAAATTGCTTTAATGCAGATGCTGAATAGTTTTCCCTTAAATAATGATGATACTTATGGAGGTAAAGAAAATTAATATTCTAAATAGTCTCATAATTAAGCATCAACTTGCTACAAGAATTATATTTCAAATATATTAGTGCCAAAGCTTTTTTAAAAAAATAATTCTTTAGCCGGACGTGGTGGCTCAAGCTTGTAATCCTTACACTTGGGAGGCAGAGACAGGAGGATCACGCAGGTTGGAAGCCAGCTGTGCTGGCTTAAGAGACCCTGTTTCCAAATAAAAAGTATAAAATAGGTATGGGAGTGTAGCCTGGAGGTAGAAGGGCTTCCAGGAACCCCAGTACCACCAAGGGGAAAAAAAATAATTCTTTAATAGAATTTGGATTTAAAACTCTGAAGATGATACTGATCTTGTATTTCCTTATATTAGCTCTGCTGGATACTACTTTTGCCAAGCTTTATTGCAATTTTTCTCACAATCCAGATTCTAACTCACATATTATCTCCTCAGAAATAGCTTTTCTGACAATGTTTTATGGAGTGGTTCTTTTCTTTTCTTTTCTTTTCTTTCTTTCTTTTTTTTTTTTTTTTTTTTGGTGCTGGAGATTGAACAATTCTACCTCGGGGCTATACTTTGAAACAGAGTCTCACTTAGTTGCAGAGGGCCTCACTAAGTAACTGAAGCTGGCTGGAAACCCCAATCCTCCTGCCTCAGCCTCCCAAGTACTGGGATTATAAGTGTGTACCACTATGCCCAGTTTGCAGTGATATTTTCTATTACTCTTATTTCCATTTAATCTACTTTTCTCCTTCATGGTTTGGATTATTTTAGACATTATCTTTTTCTCTCCTTTTTTTTTAAACTTTTTTTTGTATCTATCAGTGTAATGAAATATTTATGACGTTAAGATATTTTTCTGTTTTTGTTGTGGTTTGGATATGAAACAAACCTAAAATCTCCTGTATTGGAGTCTTGGTCCCCAGTGCAACAATGTTCAGAAGTGGGGATTTGGGGAGGTAATTAGATTTGTGGGGTCCAACCTCATAAGTGGATTAATCCATTAATAACTGAATGGACTACTGGGAGGTGGTGCAAACTATAGGGTGTGGTTGGAAGAGGTAAGTCACTGAAAGCACGCTAGATCTCTCTCTCTCTCTCTCTCTCTCTCTCTCTCTCTCTCTCTCTCTCACACACACACACACACACACACACACACACACACAGACACACACACACACACAATCTCTTTTCTCTTATTTCAAATTACAATGAACTGAACAGCTTTATTTTACCACACCTTTCTGCCATGTTGCTCTACCTGTCCTCAGGACCAAAACAATAGAGCCTGCTCAAGGCCATGGACTAAACCTCTGAAGCTGTGAGTTAAACTTTTCCTGTTTAATTGTGTGTGTATGTGTGTGGTATTTTGATCACAGTGACAAAAAGCTGACATTGTTTTCTGTTTGATTTGTTTTGGCTTGTTTAAACTTCCAGATCTTCATTGTATAAATAATTTCTCCCATATAGAAAATGCATAAAATTTGCAAATATACTTCAGAAGTATAGACTTCTGAAGCAAATACATTTTTTAAATATGAGTCTACTTGTGATTCCTTTGTCACACAAGAATTAGAAACTATTGTAAACTGTGGATGTATTAGAATAGTCATAAAAATTATATAGCTATAGTTAATGAATTACCATAAGATGTTAGTTAATCAATATCTTTCTGAAAAAGGGCCTTCTAAAAATCCCAGGGTTTTTACAGTATTTTTGAGATAATATCATGTCACCAAAAATTTGCATAAATAAAACGATTCAAGTGAAATAGTATCATAACAAGGGGGGGAAATAAAAAAAAAGCACTTGAAAAGTCAAAACCCAAGAATTTTAGTGGACTCATACTATTTTCAATTTTTAACCAATAAATTTTGTTACTAGAAATTTTATATAAGTGATTCAAAATACAGTTAGAAAATTTTTAATAAAGTAACCATGATAGCCAGGCTCGGCTGGTGGCACACAGTTGTAATCCCCGCGCTTGGGAGGATCACGCAGGTTTGAAGCCAACCATGCTGGCTTAAGAGACCCTGTTTCCAAATAAAAAAGTATAAAATAGGTCTGGGAGCGTAGCCTGGAGGTAGACAGGTTTCCAGGAACCCCAGTACAACCAAAAATTAAATTTTTTTTAAATTAAATAACCATGATTTTCATCATATATGAGAAAATGATATTTTTACTGAAATATAGTCAACTGTCAGTAAGATAGACCCATATATTTGTATTAAGGAAAGACAAAATGTCAGAAGGAACACTAGAAAGTAAATATCCTGGCCTAACCACTAAGAGAAAAAAAAAGTAGCACACAAAAAGCTGAAAAGTGAAAGTTAATTCTTATATGTTTCTGGAGTGTTCCTTTTTGTGTCTGTCTGCAGGATATCTCTACTTGAATATCTAGTTGGCACTTAAAATGTAACATGTCTATAGCCATATTCTTTACTTGATCTAAGTTAAATGTTTTCCCATCATAGTCAAAGTTGTCATTATATACCTGGCTCAGCAGAGTAAAAAAAATATATATAGTCATCTTTGATTTCTTCTAGTCTTTATTCAGACATATCTCATCTATCAAAAATCTCCTTCCAGTGCATTTTTCAAATTTGGTACCTACTTTCAGCTATTACAATGGGAACCATTTACCATGTCAGAACTACTGCTCTACAGTAACCATGATAAAAAATACCTCTGCTTTCAAAGTATATTTTTTATTTGCTCAAATAATAAAGAAAAAATAATTCAAAATGGTACTTCTGAAGTTCAAGTGTGGTTATAGTTTTTGCCTTTGATATAATTAACCTTATGCTTATTTTAAGTCAATTTAAAATAATAACAAATATCCCAAGTCTTCCTTCTATTATTTTTCTATTTTTAATCCTGTATAAATATCTGAATTTCAGCCAGGCACGGTGGCGCATGTTTGTAATCCCCGAATTTGGGAGTCGGAGACAGGAGATCGTGCAGGTTCGAAGCCAGCCATGCTGGCTTAAGAGACCCTGTTTCCAAATAAAAAGTATAAAATAGGTCTGGGAGATAGAAGGGTTTCCAGGAACACCAGTATCAACAAAAAAAAAAAAAAAAAAAAAAAAAAGAAAGAAAAGAAAAAAAAAGAAAAGAAAAGAAAAGAAAAGTAAATCTATGAATTTCAAAAGTCAACTATCTATCTAGATGTGATTATAACAATATGTATTTTGCTCTCATATTTTGAATTTTCAGAATTCTAGTCACACCTAAAAATCTAACAATTATCTTAATTTGCAAGAATACATTTCTAAACTCATTATATAAAACCCAACCTTATAATTTAGACATTATAGCTATTATTCCTTTCACAGAAGTAAGACATTAAGGTCTATACCAGGTGAATACATGGTGCAGCAGAGCTAAAGAGTCAGGAAGACAGATTCAAATGTCCAGCTGCTCTTAACAACTGTGTTCTCCTGACTCTTTTCTACTCAGATGGGCTGACAGCTAGCTACCTACTTAACTCATCCTCTTTTTCATACTGTCTATAAAATAATTTTTCCTGATAAAAATCTTCACAGAAATGATTTTTCCTACTCTCTGATTCTTTTGTTAAGAATATGACACCAGAATAAAATACTCCAGCTTGTCTTAAAGCCCTAGCACAGAGTTCATTGATTTAGGATGTTACTCAGCATCTTTAATTCTCAGATTTCTCAACAATAATGTTCTTCATTAGAAAAGTTACTAGAATATCTTCTTATAAGTGAAATAGTAAAATAAAATAAATTTAAAAATACAAAATAAAAAACATTTTATCTACATGTCATTTTCTTTTCTTCAATCACTTTTCCCCTTGCACTTCTTATTTGTATTTAATTTTATTTATTTATTTATTTATTTATTTATTTATTTATTTATTTATTTATTTGTGATAGTGGAAATGGAACCAAAGGGCATTCTACCTCCAAGCGACTCCCGCAGCCCTATTTTTTATTCTTTTTTAATTTAAAACAAGGTCTCACTGATTTGCAAAGGTCCTCACTAAGTAGCTGAGGCTGTTTTTAAACCGTGATCCTCCTGTCTTAGACTCCCAAATGCTGGTATTCCAAGCATACGCCACCATGCCCAGCTTCCCCATGCCCTTCTGTCTCCTTTCTTTCTTTTTTATTTCTTTTCTTTTCTTTCTGTTATGTTTAATATGAAAATTTATTTAGTAGGTTTATAATAATAATAAGCGTCAGCTAAAATGTATTACTCCAGCCTCCCAGTTTAGAATGTTTCTCAACCTATTATTAACTTGGCATTAAGAAAATCGGTATTAATATATAATCTTCATACCACAAAATTTTTATATTTTTATTGGTGCATTGTAATCTTACATCTAGATACAGTTCGGTGATAGAGGCATAAATGAATACAGCAGCGACGGAACCCTGTTCCCGGTTCTTCCCCACCTTCACATGCTCAGCAGAGTGATTGGCCTTGATAAGTTTGTGTATGTACATCATTTCCATTTTGAATGTGCAGTTTGGAGTTTTTAGTGTGACGTATAATTTTATAACCTTCACTCATCTATCTTGAGGTTATTTAACTTACCACACAAGAAATACCATGCATATTAACAATAGTTTCTCACTCTCCACATAGCTCCTACTTAATACTAATGTACATTCTATTTTGGATATTTCCTATAAATAAAATTATAGAATATATGCCATTTTATCTGTCTTTCCTAGATCTATCCGTTTAATAATTCACATACGTAGTTAATTACCTTTTTATAACCAAGTGATATTCCATTTATGAATATGCTACAGTATATCATTTGTCCATTGATGGTAATCTGCATACAAAAATAAATCTTTGAATATTAAATCAGAAAGTGTGAACTATTGAACTTCTTTCTTTTCTTTTTTTATGGGTGCAATGTACTCATATATGCACACAGCAGTCACTGAGCCCTCTCCCAGTTCCCACCTTGTCCCTCTCTCTCTCTCTCTCCTCATTCCTGTGTTCAGTATATTGCTTTGTCTATTCTAGTTCCTTTGAATTCTCTAAAGATGGTGGTAGGGATTTTAATAGGAACTGCATTGAATATGTAAATCAATACAATTATTCTCTTCTTTTTAAAAAATTAATTTATAAAGTAACTGAGTTAAATTTTTACATGTTTGGTAGAATTCAGAAGTGAAGCTATTTGGGGAAGAGCTCTCTTGTGAAAAAATTTTAATTATTATTTCTATCTTATAATATCTTCATTTTGATACTACATTTATATTTGAGTAAATTTTAGTAGTTTGTGCCTTTAATAAGATGTTTGTTATATCTACATCATTTACTTTTTGGTGTGCTATTGTTTATAAATCAGTAGCAAATTTTTTTTATTAATATAGTATTTTTTCTTGGTAAGGTAAACCAAAGTTTTTCAACATTTTTTAATCATATCAAAGAATAAGCTTTGGATTTGTTGATTTTTATAGTGTTTATCTATTGTCTACTTTTGTTTGTCTACATTATGTATCTGTAGATTTTTCTTCTTACATATTTGATTTCTTTTTATTTTTTTTCCGTAAAGCAAAAGTTGATGCTATTAAATAAAAATTGTTTTCATTCTTCCATTTAGGTGTTTACAGTTATAAATTATACTCTGAGAATTGCTTTAGCTTAATCCACTAGTTTAAATACATTGTGTTTTTAATTTATATCATAATATTTTCTATTTTTCTTGTAATTCATTCTTTAATCCATTGTTTATTGACAGTTCTGTTGTTGAATTTGTACAAATTTGTGAATTTTCAAAATATTTTGTTTTTTATTTCTAATTGCATTTCAATGTTCTTGGATGAAACATTAAAATATTAAGACCGAATATAATCAATTTGAATTTATCTGGTTTGCCTTTTGATCTCAAGTAAATATATCTTAAGAAGTATATATATTCTTTCGTTTTTGAGTATTGTGTTTATAAATTTAGTTAAGCAGAGCTAATGTATAATGTTTTTAAGGCATTTTTTAGGAGTTCTTTTATTCATTTGTTCTACCTATTGTTAAAATTCTTACTTTGAGGTCCCAAACTAATACTTTTTAAAATATAAATTTTTCTGAAATTTGTTCATATAATTTAGAAATTTTATATTATAATTATAAATATAATTATATACAGTTTGCTTTCTTTATCATATACAGCTAATAAAAACACCTCTCAGTTTGCTTAGTGGCCATTAAATGATTTAAAAAAGATTTTCTTAAATACTGACATTACAGACTTTGCCGAGGGGCTCTGTGCGTGGATAGGATGCCCACAATGATTTAGCAGACAGAAGAAAAATTTGCCAGTTTTAATTTTTTTTTTTGTAGTGGTGGGAAGAATGCTTAAAGAATACTCTTTAACATGAATTCATATTATTTTTATCACTTATGTATTAATTAATAAAAATGCTTTATTTTAAAAACATATTTTTGTTTATTGTAAGAATAATTGTATCATTCATACTTGAAAACTCTATGTCTTTTTAAAATGTATTTTCCTTATATGTCTACCTTTGAAATCTCAGTATATTGGTATGTCTTATATTAAATGGTTGAATACTAAAAAAAATTTACAGGTGTAACAGACGTGGACATTTAATGTTGACATAGATGTAATTATAATTTTTATTCATTTTAATAATGAAGAAGCTGAACCCCAGATAATACCTTGTTCATGCTTATATAATAAATTTGGGAGTAAAGATTTGTATTTAATAGTTTGATTCTTGAACCATTATTCTTGTTGTTGTTGTTGTTGTTGTTGTTGTTGTTGTTGTTTTTGGGTGGTACTGGGATTCCTGGAAGCCCTTCTACCTCCGGGCTACACTCTTAGACCTATTTTTATAGTTTTTATTTGGAAACAGGGTCTCTTAAGCCAGCACGTCTGGCTTAGAACCTGAGCAATCCTCCTGTCTCCGCCTCCCAAGCGCGGAGATTACAAGCATGCACCACCACACCTGGTGAAGCATTATTCTTTAAAGCATGCAAGTATGTAAGTGTGAACATTAAATGTTCATTTTTCAAAATTTAGCCAATGTTTATTATGTATTTCAAATTAATGAGGAAGTTTGCAGCATTTCTATAACACAAAAATGAATGTTATTACCTTCTTTAATAGATTTATTTTACTTTAATAGGAACATAGTACACCAGTTTAGATCAATTTCACCCTAGGGAACTATTAAGTCAGACCATAGCAAAAAAAAATAAATAAATAAAAATGAATATTTAAATATGACATAAAAGAAGGCCTAGCACAGTTACCATTCTGATTGATTTCTATATTGCAAGGATTACTTACACACAATTTAAAGTTTAATCATCATAGCTGTATTTATCATGAAGTTTCTATTTTAAGCTTTTCATAACCATGTTAAATTATTTGATATTTGAGATTCTCACAGACAAAAATATGAAATAAGAAATAAGTGGTTTCTGATCTTGGAATGGAGGGCAATAATTATCTTTCTTCTTTGACATAGAGCAATCACATCAGTGCATACTAGAAACTGATATACTATCTTATGAATACGATTATAATGGTAGTCAGGCTTGGTGGCGCACGCTTGTATTCCCAACATTCAGGAGGCTGACACTGGAGGATCATGCTGTTCACAGACAGCCTCAGCTACTTAGTGAGGCCCTCCACAACTTAGTGAGGCCCTATTTCAAAATAAAAATAATAAAAAATAGGGCAGTGGGTGTAGCGTGGAGGTTGAATTTCCCTGGCTCCATCCCCAGACTCACAAAAAAAGATTATAATGGTAAAACTTAATTCATTTATGATGTTAACAGTATTTTAAGAGCCTAATATTTTAATGATAGGAAGTCACATGAAAGCATTACTTTAATGATAAAGTTAAATGCAGTATAAATTGTTATGGTTTCTTCACAATATGTGAAATGGCTATATGTCTCTAATAATGTGCATATCTTCTATAAAAATTATCATTCCTTCAAATGATTCACAGTGCAAAGAGTAAAAACAATACATAACAGATTTTAATCACAATGAATTTTTCTATATAGTTTGTACAACTGTCTCTTACAGTCTTCTTAGTTTGTTCCTTGATATCACCATGCTGATATTTTTACTTTTTAAGAGGATTTTAAAGATAGACAGGCTAGGAATAAGATAAGTAAACATAGCCTCAAAAGCAGAAAAAAAAACATACTAACCTCTGGGGCATCCAATTATTTTCACTGTGGGATAACCTTTTGGCATTCATCTGTAGACCCTTCAAAACAGTGTTTTATACTGCACAGTTCTAAAATAAGTGCTTTTAATTTTTTCAATATATGAAGCAGCACAAATAAGAAGAACATATGGCCTTAAATAAACTTTATCCTTTCACATTATGTAGAATAAACTGCCTTTGAGAAATGTTTTCTGCTTTGTATAACTGTAAACTTTTCTCTTACCTATTCTTTAAGCATAAGTATAGTTTTATTTTAGTGCTTCTAGATGCTACATAATTTATCACTCAGCACTATGATTTATAAAGGGTAAAGTTCTGTTTTACTCCTGATGCTCCATTTTGTTCAAATCAAAGCAAGTTTTTTAAAATAAAAATGCACAATCACCCTAAAATTTTAAATATTTAACTTTAACACAGCTACAGATGGATTATTAAATATAAAAAGCACCAAAATAAGTCAAAAGACACCCACTTTCACAGCCTGTACTATATGTGAAAGGTTAAACTTAACATTAGAAAATTTGATTTAAAGATACTGATAGTACTAAAATTGTATTTTAACATTTGGACACATTTTACTTACATATGAATTATGATAGATCATTTTTTTAGGGGTCTGGGGATGGAACCCAAGGGCATTTGACTACCGAGCTACACCCCTGCCCTATTTTTTATTCTTTATTTTGAAACAGGGTCTCACTATGCTGCAGAGGGTCTCACTAAGTAGCTGAGGCTGTCTGCGAACCATGATCCTCTGGTCTCATCCCCCGAATGCTGGGATTACAAGCGTGCGCCACCATGCCCGGCTCATGATATATCATTTTAAACATTATTAAAAATAGAAAATTTTAAGCATTGCCATTTAAATTGGTCAGGACAGAGGTAGGCGTAATGGCATATGCTTGTAATCCCACCATTAGGGAGTTGGAGGCTGGAGGATCACAGAGTGTGGACAGCCTCAGCTACTTAAAGAGACCCTTCACAACTAGTGAGACCCTGTTTCAAAAATAAAAAGACTAAAAAATAGGGCTGGTGGTGTTCGGTTATAACCCCAGTACCACAAATTAAATTAATTAATTAATTAATTAAATAGATAAAGGTCAGGAATATATGACACAGTTAAAAGAGCTCTGCCTTCAAGTAATATTCTTGCTTTGGTTTTCTATTCATACATTTTTGACATCTCTCCTCTTCCATTTACAATTTTTATGTGTCCTGTATTTTTTTTTTCATAGTAAACCAAATGTCTCATTGCTTTTCCTCCTTGAGACTAAATTTTTGGCATTTGTCATACACTCTCTAGAAAGGATTCTAGTCATAAATATAAAATTCCAGAAAAATTAAAAACTACAATGCTTTAATAATAAGTTATGCTTTGTATAATCTAGATATTAGTTCTCTACTGGAGGAGTAGGTAGCGAAAATCTTCTCTCATTCTTTTGGCTCTTAGTTGAGGTTCTTTATAGTTTTCTTTGATGTACAGAAGCTCTTCAGTTTAATGTAATTCTACATATTAAGTTTTTTTTTCAGCTTCTTTTGCATTTGGGGTCTTGTTGAGAAAGTTTTTACCTGTGCCTATAGGTTGCTGGCTTTGAAGCAGTTTTGCACCTGGCCATGTTTGGGTACCACAAAGGAATCAGCACCAGAGGCCAGCAAGGGCCCCTGGGAGTGTGGCTACTCAAGAAAGGGTAGTGTTCTGGGGCTAAGAAAATGTGCCACCCAAGTCCCTGGCTGAGAAAAGTTCATTCTTCCTGTCACACCTTGAACTTTGGGTGGAGACTTACAGTGCCATATCAGCCAGACTGTGCCACGAGGCCAGGCTATCACTTGATCGCAGTGAAAAGCTGGGAATGTAATATTCTCTCAACTAGCAGAGTTTGTACCTGGCCTGCATGTAAGGTAGTGATTAAAAGTACCTCCTGTGACCATAACAAGCAAATCTAGAGTGGTGTCCCAGGTACCATACAGACCATAAGAAGCAATCACCAGCTTTGTTGAGCCTAAGTCCAGTGGTTACAAAGGCATTCTACAGTATCACAGGCTCACAATCAGCAGAGCAGCAATGGTCTTTGAGATGCAGTAAGTCCCAACAAGCAGGCTGCAGGCTGTGAATAGAGTATCATAATTTCTGGCCCTAAAGAGTTTGGGTCAGGACAGTACAGTGACCTGTACTTAATCAGAGACTTCAGCTTACCTACAGTAAAAACTTTATCTAGTTAAAGAGGCTCTGGAGGACAAACCCAGAAGTTGGAGTATTTGAGTCAAATTGGTAGGGATAAAGACCTTATTATAATATAACTTACTATTAAGGTATACTAAATAAACACAGGGCACATGCAAAAAGAGGAAGAAGATGTAAAGACAACAGAAACACAAAACTGAGAACTCTTAAAATATAAGAACAAAAAAAAATTAAAGAAACAATAAACTTCCACAACTCAACAAGGGAGATTACCAATGTTGATCAATAACAAGTTCCAAATTTTGATTGCCAACATAATTAAAGGTCCCAGAGAAACTATACAGAAAATGAAAGCAGAAACTGAGACTTTAATAAAACACCAAGAAGGGGCTGGCTATTATATTAAATGAAATACTCAATAAATGAACTGAAGATAGCAATTGAAAACAACTTGTTGAGCATCTGATCTGCTGCAGACAGCCAGGCCACCAGCGCCAGTGCAGGTTGCCGGCCCAAACCGCAATCCCTGGACCTGGCTGACACCAATGTGGCAAAATAACTCAAGAATTTGAAAATGGACATAGAGCTCCAACATCTTAAGCAGCTAGCGGCACCCTGGCCAGAAGCCCATGGGCTTACCAAAAGTGGGACCACAGTGGTACAGCGAGTCCTCTAGACACCTGGATTAAGGAAGGCAGGTTTTTTAATGTGTTCAGAGAAGTTGGAGGTCTCAGTGTGCAGCCCAGTTCTGGCACTAGCCCTGGGCGCCTGTCCCCCAGACCCAGAACTATCCTTGTGTGCCATGCCTGAGCCCCAGGACCTGCGCTAGTTGTCATTGCCACCTGCACCCCAGACCCAGTGCTCGCCTTGTGTACCTAGCCCGCACACCCTGCCCAAGCCTAGGTACTAGCCTCGTAGTCCCTGCCTGCTCTCCAGGACAGCGCTAGCTATGTGCACCTCACCCGCAACTCAAGACCGGGCGCTAGCCTTGGGTCCCCAGCTCGCACCCCAGGTCCAGCACTAGCCATGTATGCCCAGTGCAGCCCTTTCAACCCAGCTTTACCCTTGTGTTCCGTGCCTGAGAGATTTAAATATCTCTCATTCTCAACAAGATATTACCTTATTATACTTAAATTCTTGCTCAACCTAAACATATCCTATACCTAACCCAACTCCTGTACCCATCACCCCAGCTCCTCCCCCATCACCCAACCCTCACCATTGGCAAAAGTACTGCTGACCTGCTGACACCTCTAAATTCCTAATACTAAGATTGGATTAGACATAATACTCACCAATGATGGAAAGACATCAGAAAAACAGGCCTGAGAACCTGAAAAATACAAGAACCAGGAATAATGAAGAGAAAACAGAAATGAATACTGACCTACAAGAAATGCAAGAAGAGGAGTTCAGAATCTTGATAACTACCATATGATGAAAGGCTTTAAAACAATTCTACAGAAAATGAAAGAGGAAATAGAAACACTAAGAAAAATCAGAAAGAGGTCTGAATGAAATGAAAGAGTCAATAAATGAAATGCAGACAGCAGTAGAAAGAAATTCTGGAGGATTAGATGAAATGGAAAGCAGAATATCACTGTTAGAAGACAGTTCATTCAAAACCAAAAACACAGTCAAAAGCATTCAGAAGTCATTACAGCAACAAAACCTAAGCATCCAACAACTATGGGACAATATGAAGCATCCTAACTTATGGATAAAAGGCATTGAAGAATGGATAGAGGTACAGACCAAGGGTATTTATAAGCTCTTCAAAGAAATAATTTGAGATTATTTTCCAAACATGGAAAGATATTTGGATCTTCACATTCAGGAGACATACAGAACACCCAGATCAAAGTAGAATGTCCCCATGCCATGTAATAATTAAAATGTCCAACATACATGTCAAGGAAAGAATTTTAAAAACAGTGAGATAAAGAGGACAGGTGACATATAGAGGCAAAACAATAAGAATTACCCCAGACTATACATTCCAAGTCATGAATGCCAGTAGACACTGGTATGATGTGATCCAGACCTTGGAAGAAAACAGCTTTCACCCTAAACTGCTATATCCAGCAAAATTATTATTCAAAATTGATGGAGAGAAACTAGGCATGTTGGCACACCATTGTAATCCCAGCATTTAGGAGGCTGAGATCAGGGGATTGTGGTTAGCAGACAGCCTCAGCTACTTAGTGAGGCTCTTTGCAACTTAGTGAGACCCTGTTTCAAAATAAAGAATAAAAAGTGGGGCAGGGGATATAGCTCAGAGGTCAAATGTCTCTGGGTTCCATTACCAGACACACACACACACACACACACACACACACACACACACACACACACACAAATTTTATGGAGAAACAAAAATGTTTCAAGATAAGGAGAACTTAAAAAAATTAATGAATTCTAAGTAACACTACAGAAAATACTTAAAGAAATAAACCATAAAGAAGAAAAAAGAAGCAGACTCCAGAACCAGAGAAGAGATGAACTTGATTAGCAGGGCACATAAGTAAAGAAGAAATAATATTGCATCCAACAGAAGATAGAACACAAAATGACAAGAAACAAACACTATATTTCAATAATAACACTGAATGTCAAAGGACTTAACTCTCCAATCAAAAGACACAGACTGGCAATGTGGATTAAAAAACATAATCCAAATATATGCTGTTTTCAAGAAACCCACCTTTCAGCAAAAGACATTCACAGACTGAAAGTGAAAGGATAGAAAAAGAAATATCATGCCAAAGGAGACCAAAAATGGGCAGGATATCCAACAAAACAGACTTTAACACATCAGAAAAGACAAAGATGGGCAATTCCTTTTATTAAAAGGAATAATCCCCCAAGAAAACATAATGATAGTAAATGTTTATGCTCCAAATGTGGGTCCAGCTACATTTGTAAAACAAAACCTCCTGGACATCAGGTATCAAATAGACCCAAATACAGTAATAGTGGGAGACTTCAATACACCTTTCACACCACTGGATAGACCTTCCAGGCAAAAGATGAGTAAAGACTCTTCAGAACTAATGAAAACTATAAACCAAATGGACTGAATAGATATATACAGAATATTTCAACCAGGGACAACAGAATACACATTCTTCTCAGCAGCCCATGGCGCCTTCTCCAAAACTGATCACATTCTGGTACATTCTGGTACACAAAGCAAGAACCAGCAAATTCAAAAGATGCAATATATTTCACTACATCTTTTCAGACCATAATGGAATGAAAGTAGAAATCATCAACAGGAAACCCAAAAGGAACTATTTACATACATGCTTTTCAGGGATGAAACCAACTTTGTCATGGTGTACAATTCTCAGCAACAAGAACCAGGCAGGAGGCATCACAATCCTGGACTTGAAATTATACTATAGAGCAATAGTAGTAAAAACAGAATGGTATAGGCACAACAGTAGACAGACTGACCAGTGGAACAGAATAGAAGATACAGAAACAAAACCAAACATCTGTAGTCAATTGAACTTTGACAAAGGGGCCAAACTCATACACTGGAGAAAAGACAGCCTTTTCAACAAATGGTGCTGGGAGAACTGGCTATCCATTTGTAGAAAGTTGGATCTGAATTTTTACTTCTCACCGTGCACAGAAATCAACTTGAGATGGATCAAAGAGTTAGAAATTAGACGAGAGACTATGAAGTTATTAGAGAAAGGCAAGGATCAACTCTTCTACACATAGGCACAGGCAGTAACTTTTTCAATAAGACTTCCAAAGTGCAGGAAATTAAAGCAGGAATTAACAAGTGGTATTGCATCAAACTAAAAAGTTTCTTCTCATCAAAGAAAGTATCAGAACCTAAAGAGGAAGCTTACTGAATGGGAGAAGATCTGTACCAGCCACCACTCTGATAAGGGGCTAATATCCAGAATATACAAAGGACATCAGGTCAAAAATAGACCCAAATACAATAATATTGGGAGACTTCAACAAAGCACTCACACCACGAGATTTATCTTCAAGAAAAAGATGAGTAAAGATTCTTTAGGCCTAAATAATGCTATAAACCAAATGGAACTAAAATGCAAATACAGAATATTTCAACCAGCAAAAGATGAACACACAAACCTCTCAGATGTCCATGGAATCTTCTCCAAAATAGAACACATCTGGGACATAAAGCAAGCACCAAAAAATTCAAAAGATGTAATACAATTTTCTGTATCTTTTCAGATCACAATGGAAAGTAAAAATCAACAGCAGAAAAACCAAAATGAATTATAGAAATACATTGAGATTGAAAGATACACACTTAAATGAGGAATGAATCAGAACAGAAATAAGAGGAGATATTTTAAATTTTTCTGGAATTAAACAAAATAGAGTCAAGATGTAAGCAATCTATGGGGCACTTTGAAGATGGCATTACGAGGAAAATTTATAGCACCGAGTACCAACATAAAAAAGTCACAAAATAAGCAACTTAATGACACACCTCAAGAATCTAGAAAAAACAGAAACAGTCTAATCCCAAAGCTAGCTTAAGGCAGGAAAAAAATTAAAATAAAAGCAAAAATAAATGAAATACAGAATAAAAAATACATAGGATAAACAAATCAAAATCTGGTTATTTGAGCTGGGCATGGTGGCACATGCTTGTAATCCCAGCATTTGGGAGACTGACACTAGAGGATCATGGTCTTAGGACAGCCTCAGCTACTTAGTGAGGCCCTTTGTAACCTAGTGAGATTCAGTTTCAAAATAAAGAATACAAATAGGGCTGGGGGCATAGCTCAGAGGCAGAATGCCCCTGGGTTCCATTTTCACTACAAAAAAAGAAAGAAAGAAAGAAAGAAAGAAAGAAAGAAAGAAAGAAAGAAAGAAAGAAAGAGAAGAAATTGTAAAATCTGGTTATTGAAAAAGATGAACAATGAGAAACTCTTAGCCAACTTACCCAAATGAGAGAATTAATCCAAGTTATTAAAATTAGAAATGAAAAAGGAGACATCCCCACAGACAGTGGAGAAATTTTCAGGATCATCAGAAACTACTTTCAAAATTTATATTCTAATAAACTGGAAAATATGGAAGAGACTTGCACATTTCTAAACACATGCAACCTTCTTAAATTGAGCCAAGAGGATATAAACAACCTAATCTGATCCATAGCAAGCAAAGAAATGAAAATAGTAATAAAAATTCTGTCATCAAATAAAAGCTCAAGAGTTTGAAGCTTAATTCTACAAAATTTTGGAGAAGAATTAAACCCAATATTTTAAAAGTTATTTTGCAAAATTGAAATAGATAGCATTATTTCAAACTTCTTCTATGAGGCCAGTGGTCCATTAATATGAGAAACAAAGACACCTCAAGAAAAGAAAATTATAGACAAAAATCATTGATGAATATAGATTCAAAAATTCTAAACAAAATACTAGCCATGAACATTCCAAACTACATCAAGAAAATTGTAAACCATGACTAAGTTGGTTTCATCACAGGAAACCAAGGATGGTTCAGCATACATAAATAAAAACATGTTGTTTAGCACATTAACAGAACTAAGAACAAAATCACATGATCTTCTTAATAGATGATGTAAAAAAACCTGACAAACTTTAATACTCACTCATGTTAAAAAACATTGCAATAAATTGGAATAGAAGAAATGTGTCTCAACAGCACCCAGGTACTATACAATAAGGCCAAAATTAACATTATATTGAACAGAGTAAATCTGAAGTAATTCCCTCTAAAATCAGGAACAACAAAAAAAAAAAGGATGCCCACTATCACCACTCTTTTTTTAAAATAGTTTTTGAGACTTTTGCCAGAGCAATAAGACAATAGTATATCAAATAAATTTAAATATACCAAAAATTAAATAGAAAAATAAAAATTAAAATTGTCTTTTTAGATGACATGACCCTATATCTAGTAGACTCTCCTCCCCAAAAAGGAACTCAACCAAAGACTACTAGAACTAATTAAGTACTTCAACAAAAAAAGCAAGATATAAAATCAATAAAAAATCAGTAGTTTTTCTATTTGCCAATTGATGGAGAATGGAATACAGAAAACAATTTCATCTCCAATAACCTAAAATCTATTAAAAATTAAAAAATAAACCTACCCAAAATGTTAAAAGACCTCTACAATAAAAAATATAAGGCACTGAAAAAGAAAATTGATGAACACCTTGGAAGATGGAAAGATATTCCTTCCTCTTGGATAGGTCAAATAAATATCATCAAAATGGTCATTCTACCAAAGATGAACTACAGAATCAATGCAATCCATATCAAAATACCAACATAATTTTTATAGACCTAGAAAAATCAGTCATAATTTTTATATGGAGAAACAAAAGACCCAGAATTGTTAAACTAATTCTCAGAATAAGAACTATGCAGGATGCATCACAGTTTTGGATCTCAAATTATACTGCATAGCTAGAGTAATTAAAACAGCATGGCATTTGCACAAAAACGGGTACACAGACCAATAAAACAAAATAGAAGGTACAAAAACAATTGATATAGTCAATTGATATTAGACAAAGCGGCCAAATTATATGCTGGAGAAGACAGCCTTTTCAACAAATGGTGCTGAGAAATTTGGCTATCTATTTGTAGAAAAATGGAACTAAACCTTTACTTCTCACCTTGCACAGGGATCAACTTGAGATGTTATCAAAGACCTGAATGTTAGACCAAAGACGTTGAAGCTATTAGAAGAGATCTTTGGTTCAACACTTCAACATGTAGGCACAGGTAGAATCTTCCTCAACAAGACCCTGCAAACTCAGAAAATTAAAACAAGAATTAATAAGTGAGATGACATCAAACTAAAAACGTCTGCTCATCAAAGCAATCATCAAGAGTCTAAAGAGAAAGTCTACAGAATGGGAGAAAATTTTTACCAGCTGTTCCTCTGACATAGGACTAATATCAAGAATATACAAAGATCTTAAAAAACTTTACAGAAGAAAAGCAACCCAATAAAAAATGAACAACTGAATTTAATAAACACTCTTCAAAAAAATCATATACAAATGGCCAAAAGATACATAAAAAAATATTCAACATCATTGGTAATTTGTGACATGCAAATCAAAGCTACACTAAAATTCCATCTAATCCTAAACAGAATGGAAATTACAAAGACGTTAAATGATAAATGTTGGTGAGGATGTGGGGAAATAGGAATTATGTTGGTGTGATTGCAAACTAGTTCAGCTCATTTGGAGATCAGTTTGGAGATTCCTTAGAAAACTGGGAATGGACTCACCATATGACCCATCTATACCACTATTGGCTATCTTTCCAAAGATGTTGAAATCAGACTTTTTAAACACTTTTCTAATTTCGACATTTATGTGTTGGGCTTTTCAAAATTCTTCATATAAAAGAGAATATGCAATATTTATCGTTCTGTGCCTGGACTATTTAACTGAATATAAATGCTCCAGGTGTAATTTCAAATAATATAATGTATTTCTTTTTAAAGATGAATAGTATTTCAGTGTGCAAAGATAACACATTTTCTTTATCCATTCATCTGATGATGAATATCTATCTAGGTTCCTTTTATGTGGTACAAAATAATGCTACAGCAAACACAGCAGTTAAGGTTTCTGCTTGATATTTGGATATGTATCCAAAAGTAGAGTTGATGGATCATATGGTAATCTGTTTTTGTAATTT
This sequence comes from Muscardinus avellanarius, assembly GCF_963383645.1. Classification (NCBI taxonomy): domain Eukaryota; kingdom Metazoa; phylum Chordata; class Mammalia; order Rodentia; family Gliridae; genus Muscardinus; species Muscardinus avellanarius. Next base: position 110,597,779 of record NC_137791.1, on the reverse strand, counting down.
TGAAGAAAGTACATACTATTTTTCATACTGGCTATATTAATTTACATTTCTATCTATGATGCATGAGTTAAGCTAAGGTTTTGATTTAAAATGTGCCCACAAACACTTCAAATGTTAGACAACATAGTCATGTTCAGAAGCAAGACTTAGTTAGAATGGGCCAGAACATATTCCTTTCTCTAGGGAAATCACACGCTCTCTTTCTCTCTCTTCTCTTCTCTTTTCTTCTTCTTCTTCTTCTTCTTCTTCTTCTTCTTCTTCTTCTTCTTCTTCTTCTTCTTCTTCTTCTTCTTCTTTCTCTCTCTCCTCCCTCTCCCTCCCCTCCTCCTCCTCCTCCTCCTCCTCCTCCTCCTCCTCCTCCTCCTCCTCCTTCTTCTTCTTCTTCTTCTTCTTCTTCTTCTTCTTCTTCTTCTTCTTCTTCCTTCTTTCTTCTTCTTCTCTTCTCTTGCTCTCTCTCTCATTTATCTATCTTTATATCATCTATCTATCTATCTATCTATCTATCTATCTATCTATCTATCTATCTTTATCATCTATCTATCTATCTCTCCTTCTCTTTTTGAAATCCATAACCAAGAATGGCTTTTCTCTACTCTATACCCTGCTAATGCTGCAGTGTCTGTCTGGGAACCAAATAACCTTGGATTAAACCTCTAAAAGTATAAGCCAAATTAACTATTTCTGTTCTAAATTCTGCTTGTCAAGTACTATGACCAATGACAAACACTCATACTTTTTAAAGAAATAATAGAATGTTATTTCTCCATACTTTGCCAACACTTATTCTGTTTCATCTTTTTTTTTTTTTTTTTAAAGGTACTGAGGATTGAATCCAGGGACATTCTAAGCTACATCCCTGGTTGTATATTTTTATTCTTTATTTTGAAACAAGATCTCAGTAAGTTGTGGGAGTTCTCACTAAGTAGCTGAGGCTGGCTTTGAACCCGAATTCTCCTGCCTCAGTCTCCCAAGTACTGAGATTACAAGCCTGAGCTGTCGGGGCTCGTACCTTCACGGCCTGTAAATAGTGCCAGGTGGATGCAAGGGGGGTGGAGCTACCCAAAATGCACTTCACCGCCAAATGTGTGGCCACACAAGCCCATTGGCCCCCATGTATTTCCTTATTCGTGATCAACGCGTGCTACCCCCAGCCCCATTAAACAAGTGAACCAAACCAGCCCAGGTCCATTGGATGGTACCCATGGTAGCAGGACTGTGACCAAAAATGTTCATCACCATTGGAGGAAAGACCTTCAAGTGTTTAATTGACACGGGAGCTGACCAAATGTTAATCAGAAAAGAGGAGGTTCCACATTCATGGTAATTGGCCCCCGGGCCCCACTCTAGGAGTAGGGTGGCAATCCACCTCATGGAAAACCTCCTCCTGGCTTCTGTGGAAGGACCCTAGTGGAAACAAAGGGGAAGTTCGCCCCCTCGTGGTGTCCGGATTGTCAGCCAACCTTCTGGGGCAAACTATATTAGGGGAAGTAGAGGCAGTCATAACCACCAATAATGGGGCCTTTTATGATGACCTCTTAGAGGAAGAATACCAGCAGCAATTCAAACAGAGGAAGAGACGTCACCCCAATTATCAGGATGATCCACTCTTTAGTCAAATCCGTAATGAGGGCTCAGATTTGTTCCAAATTGATAAGCGATTTTCCCAGGTGCACCCCCAATCCTAGGGGCCACTGTTCCCCCCACAGTCATCCAAATACAATGGATACCTGGAGACTCAATATGGGTGAAACAGTGGCCTTTACCCTCACAAAAACTCCACCAATTATACTTACTAGTACAACAACAGCTAAAGCTGGGCCACCTCAAATTGTCTACTAGTCCTTGGAATTCTCCAGTTTTTGTTATTAAAAAGTCTAATGGCACTTGAAGGTTTTTACAGGATTTAAGGAAAGTCAATGAATGGATGGTAATCCTTGGGATACCACAAAGAGGGCTCCCCTGGATTCCAGCCATCCCCAATCATTATTATTTAACTATAATTGATATTAAAGATTGTTTTTTCTCAATCCCCTCACATCCTGTTGATACGGAAAAATTTATCTTTTCTGTCCCCTCAGTAAATTTTAAAGCACCTGATCTTAGATATGAGTGGACAGTATTGCCTGAGGGTATGGCCAATAGTCCCTTTATTTTTCAATATTACATGTTCCACATTTTTTCTCCCTTTTAAATCGACCAAAAATTATTTTCTATATTTACATGGATGACATAATTTTGGGAAGCCCTGACCCAAAATTTTTGCCGCTATTAGTTACCGAATGTTTGCAAGTATTGACAAATTATAACTTTAAGGTGGCCCTTGAAAATATCCAGAATGTGCCCCCATTTAAAATTTTGGGATCCACCCTAACATTGGATACAGCATCTCCTGTTAAGCTTCAACTCTATATACAGGAAACCTATACCCTTTCCCAACTCCAAAAGTTGCTGGGGGAAATAAATTGGCTTAGGCCCTGGATTCCCATATCCACTGAAGAGCTTTCCCCCCTTTTTGATTTACTAAGGGGGCTTGATTTTTCCTCTAAAATCTCCTTGCCCGTCCCCTGTAAACAAGTTCTCCTAAAAGACCAAGAATCAATCAGTAAAGCAATGCTGCGGCACTTTGATCCTAAATTACCCTTAATTCTTTATATATTCATGGGCAATACCCTATGCTCCGCCCTCTTGGTTCAGGTGGGAGAGCCTATACATTGGATCCACCTTTCTATAGGGGGGGCTCCCCGGGTTTATGCCATGATTGATCAAATAGCTGACTGCATAATTAAGATTAGAGATGTTGCCACTCATTTATTTGGTATAGACCCCCATGAGATTATTATCTCATATTGGTTGTCAGATTTTATCTGGCTTCAGAGGAACAATGAGAGAATTGTGACTGCCTTGGAAGGGTTCTTGGGCAATATTGATTGCCATTACGGCCCCTACAAGTGGATGAGCTCCTACATGCGGCTGGAATGGAGACCTCCAAAAATATCTGTCCAAACACCTGAGACAAGCTTTTTCATGATATTTACTGATGGGGAGTACATGGGTCCCTCAGTAGTTATATACCCCCCTTTCATTGATGGCAAAAATTTCCAGCTGATACATATGTCATCCCATCTAACAGAGGGCTCCCCTCAATTCAAGGAACTTTTTGCCATAACTATGGCATTAGAAATGATCCAGGAACCCATAAACTTGTTTTCTGACAGCTTATATGTGGTCAATTTGCTGCCTTTGCTAATGGAAGCTTATATTAAATTATATTCCAATCCTATTATCCCTTTAATGATACAAACACAATTTATGCTTAAACAATGAACCAACCCTATTTTTGTGCAACATTTGCGAGACCATCAAAATTTGCCAGGTCTCCTTTCCGAAGGAAACCGAGATGCAGATAAATTTACCTCATCTGTGTTTTCTGTAACTGAGGCCACTAATTCCCATTGGCTTATTCATACTAATTGGAGAGGGCTAAAATACAGATACCCACAAGTACTGACAACAGATCTAAGATTGGCACTTGCCAATCTTGTCAGCCCTTTCTTCAAATTCCCCCTCTTCAAACTTCAGGCAGTAACCCTCGAGGATTGCGCCCCAATAATCTTTGGCAAATTGATGTTACCCATTATTCCCCCTTTGGGAAACTAAAATATATCTTTGTTTCAGTTGATACATTCTCCCGGGCATGTTGGGCATCAGCCTATGCTGGGGGAAAAGAAACCAAACATGCCATTAGTCATATGCTACAGTGTTTTGCCATTCTTGGATTGCCCGATCATATAAAAACTGACAATGGGCCATGCTTCACTGGCAAGGCCTTTGCCACATTCCTCCAAACCTGGAATATTACTCATACCACAGGTATCCCATATAATCCAAGAGGCCAAGCTATTGTAGAAATAGCCCACATGTAGAGGGTTCAGTAGATGTTGGGCTTATAGATCTCCCTCTTTGTTCCCTAGATGTTACATTAGAACCATCTTCTCAAAACCTTAGTCCCCCTCTGGATTCAGTCTATGTCTGTGGGAACAGCATGGCATATGGGTCCCTACCTCCATTATGGACGGGCTTTTGTGCCCTAGCCACCTTGTTACCAGATATTGACATTATCCCTGGGGACGAGCCAGTACCCATTCCCTCCTTTGACTTCATTGGGGGAAGAAAAAAGAGAGCTGTTCAGGCTATTCCTCTCCTAATAGGACTGGGGTCAGTGCAGGGGTAGCCACTGGTGCTGCAGGAATAGGAACCACTTTTGAGCTCCATAGACAGTTATCCATTCAAATGATTGATTACATTAAGGCAGTATCTGATACCATCTTGTATCTACAGGCCCAACTTGACTCCCTTGCAGACATGGTTTTACAAAATCGACGAGGGCTAGATTTATTAACAGCCGAAAAGGGGGGCATATGTTTATTTTTACAGGAGAAATGCTGCTCTTATGCAAATAAATCCGGCCTGGTCCAGGACAAGATAAAGCGGCTCCAAGAAGATCTTGAAAAACACTGGTGAGACCTACAGGACAACCCATTGTGGGCAGGCCTTAATGGATTTCCACCATACCTATTGCCCCTGCTGGGCCCCTTTTTATTTCTTCTCATAATCTGTACTTTGGGGCCATGTATATTCAATAAGCTGGTTCAGTTCATTCAACAATGACTGGAGGCAGTAAAAATAAACCAAATTGAGATTCAGTATCAAAGGCTTGCAAAATAAGAGCCCAGCCATTATGACTGGCGCTCCGACTCTGACCATCCATCCCCAGCTCCCCAGATACCCAATGATGGGTAAGATCCTCAGAGGAGGACAACCTAAGACAGGGACTGGGATAGCTTGTGAGAGGCTATTGGACATGAATGCCCGATGACAGGTACAGGGGCCATGCTCTTGGCCCTCACAATACAATAAAGAAGGGGGAGATGTCGGGGCTCTCATGGCCTGTAAATAGTGCAGGGTGGATGCAAGGGGGTGGAGCTACCCAAAATGCATTTCACTGCCAAATGTGTGGCCACACAAGCCCATTGGCCCCCTTTTATTTTCTTACTCTTGATCAGCGCATGCCCTTAGGAGTCATTGGCTTAAAGGAGGCATGCAGTCAAAATGTTCAGTTGACCTTTAAAATGATTGGTGTGTGTAGTTCCCCTTTTGGAAATCCCCCTGTGGTTTTGTGCTTTAAAAGCAGTGCTGCATGAGCAGTAAATGAGATCCTGCTTGGCTCAACTCCCGGGCTGGTGTGTTTCTGTTTCGGCCATCGGCACCCACTTTCCGGTTCAGCCCCACTGCTGACGGGGTGGACCTGACAGTCCACCCCATCTGGCTTTTATTTTATATTTTTGATAATAGCATTTTCAACAGGTGTGAGACAATATGTTATTATACTTTTAACTTGAAGTTTTATTATGATTAAAGATGCAGTTTTTATATATGTTTGACCATTTTTATTTCTTTGAAAAAAATCTAAATAGGTCCTTTATCCACTATAGTTGTTTTTTTTTTTTTTTTTTCAGGATTTTTTTTTCTTTTTTCCAAAATAAGCCCAGACTATTAAACAAGTGTAACTCCAACAAATAAGTCTTTTCAAACAGCGAGAAAAACTGTACAGTTACTCAAAGCTGATTCTGCCAGTGGGGCTGGGGACAAGTAGTAGGGAAGGCGAGATCATGGAAGAGGGTCCACTATGTTTTAATTATTTATTTTTATGGTACTGGGGATTGAACCCAGGGGCATTCTACCTCGAAGCTATATCCCCAGCCCTATTTTATTTTTCTGGATTCTTTCTTTGAATCAAAGTCTCAGTGAGTTGCAGAGGGCCTCACTAAGCACCCAAGGCTGGCTGAGAGCCTACAATTTTCCTATTTCAACCTCCCAAATACTGAAATTACAATTGTGGGTAGCCATGCATAGCTTCCTTTATCCATTCTTAAATTGAATTATTTGTTTTCTTCTTATTATGTTGAGATCCTTACAATTTTTAGATATCATCTCCTTATTATTTTAAGTTTTGTAAGTATGTTCTCACAATCCATGGGCTGTCTCTTCACTCTAGTGTTTTCTTTGTATAAACATTTTGTTTAATTTTCCAATTGCTGCCTGTGCTCTGGGGTCATTCAAGAAGTCTTTGCTTTTTAAAAATCTTTAATTGGTGCATAGTAGTCATATATCTCAATGAAGTACAAGATGGTAGAGGCATACATACACACATCAGTCATTTAGCCCTTTCCCAATTCCCATCCCATTTCCTCCCTCTTCCTTCCTTCTCATGTTTGGCTTAGTGATTGACTTTCATATGTTTTTGAATGAACATCATATGTATTAGAGAATTTTCCTCTTTCCCCTCTCTTCACCCCCAATTAGACCTTCTTATTTGTTCATCTATGGTTTTTCCTCCTTTTTCTATAGTTACTCTTATGACCCTTTTTCTCACTAGCTTCCACATATTTGAGAAAGCACCTCATTTCTTACTTTTTTTTTTTTTTTTTTTTTTGGTGGTACTGGGGATTACAAGCATGCGCCGCCACGCCTGGCCTTATTTCTTTCATTTTGTAACTGGTAAATCTCACTTAGTATGTTCTCCAGTTTTATCTATTTTTCTGAAAATGATGTTATTTTATTCTTTATGGCTAAGTAAAATTCCATTGTGTATATATATCCCTAGTTATGTAATCCATTCAGTTCTCGATGGACACCTTCACTGGTTCCACAGTTCGGCAATAGTGAATTTTGCAGTTATGAACATAGATATGCATGTATTAGTTTAAGATAACTGAGGTAACTGTTTTTGAGCATTTTTAAGTTTTATGTGAGGAATTTTGCAGCTTCAGATCTTTCAATTAAGTTTTTAATGTATTTTTAACTGATATTGAAAAAACTGAATATCCACATGCAGAAGGATTAAATCATATCCTTATATTCATCATATAAAAAATTCAACGCAAAATATACTAAAATATCATGTTACTCCCTTGTTTTTTTAGTCAGCCTGGCTAATAATATTTAATATTAATAATTGCATACTACAATAGTTGATAATTCTTTATGAACTCTAATTAAAAATTAACTCTGTATTATGTACTTTATGTTATTTTCATAATTTTATAAAATACAACTATCCAGGCATGGTGGTGCATGCTTATAATCCCAGCATTCAAGAGAAAGGCAGAGACCTGAGGATTATATTTTGCAACAGCTCCAGCTACTTAGTGAGACCATTTGCAACTTCAGTGAGACTCTGTTAAAAAAAAAAAAGACTAAAAAATAATCGGGCTGGGGGTGTAGCTTGGAGGTTGAATGTCCCTGTGTTCCATCAACAGTACTGCAAAAAAAAAAAAAAAAAAAAAAATATATATATATATATATATATATATATATATATATTTATATATATATATATATACAAATATACAAATATATATATATATATACAAAAATATATAATATATACTAAATATATAATGTATTATATTTGTATAATATTTGTATATATATTATATGCAAAATATATAATATATATACAAATATATATTCATATCTATAAATTAAATTTTATAAGTAAATCTGATCAAAATTAAAGACAAGAAGATCTCTTCATATTTTAATGTACTACAAAATATTTCTAATCTATCACAAATATAAAGATTTAAACTTAATTGAAAGTAAAATTAATTTCTCATAACTTAAAACTACAGATCCAGAAGTCCAATAAGTGGAATAAGAAAGATATTTGCAACTTAAAAGCAAAAAAACAAAAAAAGAACATTAGCTACATTCTTTTTACTTCTTTAAATTTATTTCTACTCAGTCTTGTTAATTTTTTATTTCATAAACTAAAAATTCTAGATGACCAGTAAACACAGATTTTGACTCATGAAAATATGCATAGAATTTATTTTCTGCTCAAAGGTACATATGTGTATAATCTTACTAATTTTACTATCATTATTTACTATGGCAATGATTTCAGCTATCTATCATTGAAGGATTACTCCATTTAATCAATTGTTTTAGGCTATGAATATCAGTCACTTTTAATGTCAGTGAAAGCTTAAATAAATAAAAGATTACAAGCTGAATAATCTGTAAATGGCAGTAATAGCTTAAGAAACTCTGCATAGCTCACAACAGTGTCAAAACCTTCCAAATATAAATGTTTTTGGATAAAGCTCTTATAAATTATTTAATGAAATAAATGTTACAAATAAAAATATAGAAATTAGATATAAATAACTATTGTTTTTATTTCAAATACACCTGGTTTTCCTAAGAAGCACATTTTATCATTTTAAATACCAAACTCCTTGTTCTTTAGTACTAATCACTCTAAATGCCAAATATCTTGTTCTTAAGCAACCATGGCCATTTCAAAGGTGATGTTACACTTGTTAAAGAGCACAAAAATACTAATTAATATGTGGCTATAATAATTGCAAAAAGGGGAAGCTGGTATTGTAGCTCAGTGGAAGAATGCATGCTTAGCACGTGTTAAGGCCCTAAGTTTAATTCATGATACCACACAGAAAAAAAATTTTTTTAAATAGATAGATTTTAATATATTTAAATATAGAGTGATGAAATCTAATACCAAAATTTGTAAATTACACAAATTAATGGGTAAAAGATATATACAAATAATTTATGTGATAGGCTTTCAATTTGACATTTCAAAATATTTAGCAGAAAATAAAAATTGAAAATAAATGCAAAAATAATCTACTTTCAACTATAATTAGATGCTATTTTAATTACTTTACCTAATTTTTTTATCATTATAAAAGACTGAAGTAAATCATTCAGAACTAATGTTTTGCTTTCTCCTAGAGGGTCTATGTTATCATTTGCTATTTTCTGTGGGCCTGGAATTAATAAGTATAATCAGTCAAAAGTTTTTCAGAATATCAAAGGATAAATTAGAGTTTTTTTAATTCTGTAAGGAAGCCCTATAACCTGGTCAAATGCATAGAAAAAATTTAAGTTTATTAATTATATAATTTTTAGTAATTTGGTCTTTACTCTGAAAAAAGTGGCAACAAAAGAGTTGAGGTCTACAATTAACTGAACTTCCAACCCGAAAAGAATTTGTAGATCACTGGAAAAGAAAACAAATTCAAACACTCAGGGAAATCTTTATGACTTGAACAAAACAATTGAAGATTTAGATTGGTTACAGAGCTAGAATTCTCAGGACTTATTATTGGAGGAGATGTGCTAAGAGGAGGAAGGTACAGATAGCTTGTGCTATGGAGGTCTACAGAAGATTTCCCTCTTTTGTAAATATTGCCCCAAAGGTTCAATTTGATTTTTAGTGGTAGTGAAAAATTGCTTCATGGTTTTCACAATGTGAGGAAATCAACTTTTAATTATATTCTAGAGGTGGGCGTTGTGGTTCATGCTTGTAATCCCTGCGCTTGGGAGGCAGAGACAGTAAGATTGTGCACGTTAGAAGCCAGCCGCGCTGACTTAAGAGATGCTGTTTCCAAATAAACACATAAAATAGGTCTGGGAGTGTATTCCGGAAGTAGAAGGGTTTCCAGAAACCTCAGCACCACACAAAAAAATTATATGCTAGAACAACGAGTTCTATCCTCCTTTGAACTATTTCACCAGAGTTAACCTGATGGGGTTTCATCAAAACCTAACTTACATGGTGAAGAAAAAATTCCAGTACCAGTTCATTTTAGACAATCTGTCCTTAGTGGGGGATAGCAAATGAACAGCACTTTTTAAGTTCACACTCCAGATGTACAAACTCACTAAAAGTTTGAGATCTAATCAAAGAACTATAGATCCCTTTTTCTCCTCTTACAGGTCACCATCATGTTACTAAACTTCTGTTTGTAGAAGTTCTTTTTACTAAGTATATCAAGTCTAGCCATTATGAAAAACACATAATGACAAGGTATACTAAAACGCATAAAAATAAAACTTAAAGAGGCTGAACAAGCACAAACCTCCTGATTAAGGAATGAATATATTTATATATATGAATATACTATAACACAATATAATATTTATGTGTATCAGATGACAAAGATATAGATAGGTATATAGGTGTATACTGTTTATAAGAAACAACTTATAAAGATGAGAATATGTTTTGAGTAAAAGGTCTTAAAATATATATGAATACTATAAAGAAAGTTCCAATTACTATACAAACATCTGATGATAAAGACATCAGAGCAAAGCATATTACTTACAAAAGTACAGCTAGCTTTGTTTATGCATTTTTTATTGCTAGGACCTCAGTTCTGATGCACTGATCTAAATTAAATGTTTAACATATTCTGATATATTTATGGATTAAACAAATCATTCCACTCATTGTTACTGTGACCTCTATGCCTATTATTATTGTTGTTGTTATTATTATTATTATTATTATTATTATTATTATTATGAATTATTGGTACTGGGTTCCTGGAAACCCTTCTACCTCTGGGCTACACTCCCAGACCTATTTTATATTTTTATTTGGAAACAGGGTCTCTTAAACTAGCTGGGCTGTCTTCAAACCTGCGTGATCCTCCTGTCTCTGCCTCCCAAGTGCGGGAATTATGAGTGTGCGCCACCACACCCAGTGTCTATGCTTATTAATAAAAAAAATTTCTTTCATAAGCCTGTCAATCAGAAAAATACAAGTCCAATTTGCTTATGAGTTGCTTTGTATATGTATTAGAGTAGAAAGTTTTAAAATTTTTATTATGAAAATTTAAAACAAAATACTTAGTTATTTTTAAAAAGTTAGGATTTTTATAATAATAGGAGCTGGTAGGGAAATATAATTGTGACAAAATATGACCAACTTGAACATTAACATTACTGTAGGTATTTTTTTTTTGTTTTTGTTTTGTTTTGTTTTTTTGTTTTTATTGGTGCACTGTATTCATACATCATAGTGGGATACAAACTTTTGTAGACATACATGCACACATCGCCCAGTCAGCCCCCACCAAATCCCCACCCCATTTTTTCCCCATCCCTCCCTCCCATGCTTGGCTTAGTGGTTGACATCTAGTATTATAGCAATTTATCCAAAATTAAAAATGATAATCTCACATAACAGTTTCATTTGTCTGATACCAAACTTTTGATGACTTAAAGATAACATTTTAATATTTCTTTTTACTTTCTTTCTTACCAGAGAATATTTTTTCTATTTTTTTAGGTGAAACTATCATATATTTATATATTTATTTTTCAGAAAAAACTCTATCCTAATATGGATTATAGACTCTAGATACCCAAAACGATCTTGAAAAAGAACAAAGCTAGAAGATATATATTTTCTGATTTCAAACCATATAAAGCTACAATAATTGAAACAGTGTAGTACTATTCTAAAGTCAGATATATACACCATTGGAGTTAAATAAAAGCCTAGAGCTAAATTCTTCCCTATATTGTCAAGTTATTTTTGACAAGGTTTCCACGAACATTTGGTGGTAGAAATAATAATATTTTAACTAAATATTGTTGAAACATAATAATTACATGGAAAAGAATAAAGTTGGACCCTTACCTAATCCCATATACAAATATTAACTCAAAATAGATAAAAGACCTAAATATAAATCTTAAGACTATAAACTTTTAGGAGAAAATCTGGGTCATAAAACCTCACAACATTGAAATTGGCAGTGATTTCTTGGATATGATTTCAATGGCACAGGCAACAGAAGAGTATACAAACTCTCTAAAAAATAAAAAAAAAAAATATTGTATATCCAAAGACAATGTAAACAGAGTTAAAAGTTACTAATAGAATGGGATAAAATGTTTCCAAATGCTATATCTGAAGGTATATTAATATTCCAACTAGAAATCCTAAAAATTAACAACAATAAAGGCAAACAATACCATTTAGAGATAGGTAAAAGACTAACATAAGTAATGAATCTCCACAGATAACCAATCTTAGTTGACTGTTGGATGGAAACTCTTGTTTCTCTGGTTCTGGTGTGTGTTACCTATTTCTTCTTTGTAGTTAATCTCTTTGAGTATTTTCTCTAGTGTTGGTTTTGAAGACAAAAATTCCTTCAGTTTCTGTTTGTCATGGAAGCTTCTTATTTCTCCATCTAATTTGATAGAAAGTTTTGCTGGGTAGGAAATTTTGGGCTGGAAGTTGTTCTCTTTCAGAGTTTGGAATATGTTACTCCAAGCCCTTCTGGCTCTCTGACTTGGTTTGGGAAGTCTGGAGTGATTCTAATTGGCTTGCCTCTGAATGTCACTTGGCCCTTTGTTTTTGTTGCCTTTAAGATTCTCTGCTTGGCTTCCACAGTGGTCATTTTGACAATTATGTGGCATGGGGATCCTCTTCTCCGATCCTGTCTAAAGGGAGTTCTATAAGTTTCCTGGACCTGTGTATCAACCTCCTGCTCTATGTTTGGAAAATTGTCTGCTATTACTTCCTTGAAGAGATTGTTGATCCCTTTGGTTTCACTTTCTTTTCCCTCCTCTATTCCAATTATTCTTAGGTTAGCTCTCTTAAAATGGGCCCATATTTCTTCAATATCAGATTCCTGCTGTCGGATATTTTTTCCTAGATTAGAAACTATGCATTCATTTTTGGAATGATCATCTTCTAAGAGCGAGATTCTGTTCTCCATGTGGTCTAATCGGTTGTTTGTGCTTTGAGTTGAGGCCTTTACTTCACTAATTGCATCCTTTATCTTTTTTTGGCTCTCTCTGAATTCTTTTCGAAGCATCTCTATTATTTCTACAGTTATTTTCCTGATTTGATCTTCTAGAAATCTCTGATTTTCTGTTTTATTGGGTTCTGATGTTGTGGGGTTGTGGGCATTCATTGCTCCAGTATTATTCCTCTTTCCCATGATTTTGGAAGTTTGTTCCTTCTCTGGGTTCTTCCCTTGGGTCACTATGACTTCACTTAAGGTGTTCTGGATCTCGAGTCAGTAGTATTTCAGACCCCACTACTCCTTTACTGGGTTGTATCACAGAGTCTCTGACCCAGAGAGTCGATAGAGGCTGCTTTAGACTGTGGGGGGTGCCAGGTTGCACGTTCTCCTATGGTGTGATATCTCTGCCACCGCCCCTCCCCCACTGGGTCAAGTCCCAGGGAGTACAGTACTGGGATTTCTCCTCTGTGGCCCGCAATTGAACTCACTGTTCTTGAGTACACAGATGTAGCTGTACTGGACTCGGTGAATTTGCTGCTGCTGCCGCCGGTGGCAATATGACGCCGCTGCCCCGCCCTCGGCCGTGAGGCTGGCGTATTTCTTCTTGGTTTTGATTTCCACTCTGAGTCCCTGCAGCGTGTGCTGAGCTCAGCCACTGGGAGCTTTAGATTTTACCTGCGGCGAGAAATCCCGCCTGGCTGTTCCGCAGCAGCTCACCTTGGCTTGCTGTAGCTGTACGGTGAATTTGCCGCTGCCGCAGGCAGTATGGCGGTGCTGCCGTGTCCTTGGGTGTGAGGCCGGTTATCTCCTATGTGGCTCTGAGCTCTGTTCTCAGTCCGCTTTCTCTCTGGAGCCTGATTTTTTTGTTTCTCTGGTGATGGTGTTTTCTGGCTATGAAAGGCGCTGATTTTGTGGTAATGGAGATTGGTTGTTAGCGGGGCTCTTAAGCCCCGCTTTTCTCGGTCACCATCTTCCCAGAAGTCCTAGGTATTTTTTTGAAAAGAGATTTTTTTTGTGTGGTACTAAAGATGGAAGTCAGGGGCATTCTACCTCCAAACTATACCCTCAACCATATATATATTCTATATATATAGCACATTTCTGCCAAAGATGAGGATAAAAATTGACACAACTTTTCTGAAAGGAATATTTATAGCATATATTCAAAATCATTACCATCAATTTAATTGCTAAGGATTTAGCTTAAGACAATAAATATAAAAATATAAGCTAGCTGAAAGTGGTGACATATTCTTGTAATCCCAGGACTTGGGTGGCTGAGACAGAAGGATATAAGGTTTGCAGCTAGCCTTGCCAACTTATTGAGAACCTTCAAAATTAAGTAAGACTGTTTCAAAATATAAAATAAAATTAAAAAATAAGGCTAAAGGGTGTGTTTCAGAGGTAGAATGACCGTGTATTTAATCCCCAGTGCCCACTTCTAAAAAAGAAAAAAAAAAAGATGTGAGCAAATATATACTTGTAAATTTTTGCCATAATATGTGTATACTTGTGTGTTCTACCAATGCATGATGCCAAATATGCTCATAATTATATTTTTATTCATTAAAATCTCCCATTTAAAAGAAATTACTTACATGTTTAAGAAGAAATTATTTATAAGTTTAAAAATCTTATAACACAATATAAATTTACACTATATCCATAAAAGGAGTATCCAAAGTTGCTGAAGAAAAATTTTAACACCATCTATAAAATTTGCAAAGTGACACAAAATTTAGGCAATCATTTATTTAAAGTCATATACATGTAGAAATAAGAGTCCGAAATATATATGTGAATGATGGTTGTAAAAATGTAAAGATAATTTTTTGTGAGACTTCTAAGATTTTCATCTTTTACCAATATGTTTTTGAAATAAGAAAAATTCTGTTTGTAAGCATTGTTAAATTTAAATTTGATATCTCAATTCAAAATTTCATAACAAAAAGATTACTTTATTTGATTATTTTTCCAATGATGTCTCCTTCCTGATGTTTAAAGTGGCTCTCGCTAGCGTTTCCCTACCTTTGATAAGCTTTTCCTTTTAGACCAACAGAAGTATTAGAAATAATTTATTTCAGTTTATCTCACATTAAAGTGTGAGGTTTCCTTGTGGGATTTAAAAAGCCACAAAACTTTATAAACATGAGAATTACTTCCACATTAAAGGACTAAACACAGCAGGATAGTGCTGAGGGCCTACAGAATGACTTAGACATTGAATTGAAATGGAATACTCCCCCAGGTGATTTAGAAAATGTCATAATCTTTTCAATATGATGAACTGAACAGGCTTAGAGAGATCAAGGTAAAAGCCAGTTTGGAGGCTAAAAGGTACAATCATCACAATTTGAACTTTTAATCTGAAAGGCCTTCAATTTTCTTCCCATTGGCTTCCACGGGATAGCTTAACTGTAGGATTCACCTAATTCCAGCTGAACTATTTGAAGGTTCCTTAAAAGCACTGTAAAGCATAAGGGATCATGCAAGAAGCTATGAGATTTGGGTGCCCAAAGTCTTTCCTTGCTAACATCACAGATTATAGCTTTTAAGCATCTTTATGTTTCAAATATGAGAAATAGATTCTTAAGATTATTGCCAATAAAGACATAAATGTCAAAATCCCTTAGACACTTACAGAACTGCTATAATTGATGGGATGTGGATAGGGCTGAATAGACACATGTATGAAATTACAGTGAGTTTTTATGATGTCAGTGTGCAACTGCTATCACTGTGACCCAGAATCCTTTAATTGTAACTATAAATTTAGCAAGTCAGATAAAAAAGTGAAAAATAGTAGCTTTCCAGGAGATATAGATTAAAGATCATGTGCAAGTCTTAGAAAAATTCAATAGGCTGTAGTGACTGACAGGAGCAACTCACTTTGAAAAATGGGTAAAAGAGCTGCCTCAAAAGCATGGAACCATCTTACAAAGGCATAAAGCAATTTCCTCAAATTGTCAGGGAAATGGAGTTTCAGGTGCAGTGCTAAACTTGGGAAAGCTAGCAAAACACATATGTCTGGTTAAGATGAAATTCTGTGCTTCAATATTA
This sequence comes from Muscardinus avellanarius, assembly GCF_963383645.1. NCBI lineage: Eukaryota > Metazoa > Chordata > Mammalia > Rodentia > Gliridae > Muscardinus > Muscardinus avellanarius. Next base: position 110,582,078 of record NC_137791.1, on the reverse strand, counting down.
GGAGACAATGCCAATGACAGATGTAATATGAGAAAATCCTACTTAGTCAAAAGGAAAATAAATGAATTAAGGGCTACCTTTGTCCCAAACAAAAATGCCAAAGTATACCCGATGTTACTATATTACTTCCAATGGAAACTAATTTGAATTTCTAAGTATCTTAGAGAATATGCAGAAATAGGATCTTCACTGTATCCATGTTACTATGATAAGGGACACACATACTTGGTTCCAGTAATAAACACAAAAATCTGAGGTCTAATATTCGAAGTTTACCACTCTTTAATAAATTTTAAAGTACCTTAAAAGTGTTATTTATTCTTAACATCTGACCTATGAAATAAGCACCACTGATGTCTCAGATTACAAATCAGCAACACAGGCCAAGAGGTTTTAAGTAACTGGTCTCTAGTGGTCATACAGCTCATGAGTGGACAAGTCAGGAGTTAAACATGGGTAGTATGTTTTACTGCCAAAATGCCTATCCAGTATAGTATAGTTTCTTTAATGAGAAGACATAGTAAAGCTCATGTTCACTCCATCAAAATCATATTCAACAGTACAACATCTTGGCCATGAAATTAGAAACTGTATATTTGCACAATTGTAGAACTCCAGAATTCATACAATCTTGCAAATGTAGATGTCATCATCATTGACAATATACAGTTATTATATTGTTTATACATTATATTGTATGCAGGGTAACAGGCACAAGTACACCATGTGCACACACATACACAGAAATGTCCCTTGATATTCTTTACTTTTATTGTTTCTTTCCTTTAGATCTGTGGTGTTATACTGTACAACATAAAAATACTATAGTGATTAGTGTTTATACCAACAGAATTTACAATTGTCAAATTATATAACCAATCTAGGAGAACATCAACAGATACATGGATAAATAAAATATAGCATATAAACACTATGAATTTTACTCATGCAATATAATTTTAGTGGGTAGACAACTCAGCTATATTTTTCTCTGGACTTCCTTCTTTTTCTTTCATTGATTTATTTTTAATTTTTTTTCTTTCCTTCTCCTAACTCTTTATTTCTCTTCAGAACATCATAAAGCCCCAAAAAGCTACACATATACTTTGACACCACAACCTTTAGAATG